>NC_135306.1:174384070-174999070 GCF_048772815.1 Callospermophilus lateralis | reverse complement strand
CAAACAGTATTTAGATTTGTATTTTGTTGCGTATTTAGATTAAGGATGACTTCAGTGTTTCTTAAGAGGCTTTTTTTCTTATATTTGTGCACAAGATTTTTTTTCAAATTATTTGGATTTGGTATTTCTCATGAATTTAAGAAAATTATGCTTTCTATTGGAATTTTGGGGAATAAAATGAGATAGCTATTTCATTTTTTTCTAGGTTTATTAAATTTCTAATAACATAAAAGTCTTTAATTTACTTTCTTTTTAAATAGATTTCTGTCAAAATATGATGATTTCAAAATAGCATTTTGGTTTCATTGTTAGATTGAATAACCTGCTAGTGTGTCTGAAATGCCATTTTTAAAACTTTATTACTCACTACAAATGAAAGTGACAAATTTGATAAAACTTGTTAGATATTCTCACATGAAGTTCCTTGTATTCAACATCATTTCAACCATTTCAATAAGTCTAAAAGTTCATAAATATCAATATGGTACTTTAAATTTTTCTATGGTTAAGTTACATTGTAGACACATGATATCATAATCTCAGATTTTGAATCTTTAAATATATGACTATGGTTAGTGGAATGGAGACTAAAACAGTTTTGTAGAATACAGTTTAGAAATAGGATGATTTCATGGACATTAAGTGTTGTGATATTTCCCAGGGCAAAAAAAGCTATTTGGATGTTATAGGCAAAGAACATGACTTCACCTAATATATTTACATGAGAGCAACTAATTTTTCCTTTACCTGACTTAATTTAATTCTCCAATTTGGTGAATTTATATAGAGCAACAGCTAAATATTAAGTTTTGCCAAAAATGCTTTTGTCAGCCACCCATCAGTCCAAAAATGCTTTGTCAGCATATCATTCCAACCTCCTGAGCCATGTGCGGCCCATAGGCTCTATGGTTCATTCTATATTTTATGAAAATTATAATCCCCAACCTGAATATACAGTAAAAGTTTCTTCCATTTTCGTACAACTTCCTTCACCATATCAATATTCACTATTAAGAGAAATGGGGAATAAAATGTGAAAGATGTGACCTACTTTTTTTCTAATTCTCTGTTTGTGGAAAGTAGAATATAATCACTGCAGTCATGTAGTCATAAATATAATACTATCCCTATAATAAAACTTGCCTTAAATTATAATATGTTTCACTTTTTAAGGATTTTAAGGATAGTCTATCTTGTCATCAGTTGGTATAACATTTTTGAAAAGCAATTTGATCTGTGTAATTAGGAGCCACAAAACTTTGCATTTTTGTGAACCATGTTTCTGTGTTGTGTATGTGCGTAACCTGAAAATTTATGCCCTACATAAGAGCAAAGGATACCTGCTTAAATATATTTATTATAGTACTAGTTACATTATCAAAACTTGGGAAACAATGGAATTCCCAAGGATAGAGTATTTTTTTGGTTGTTGTTTCTTGGGGCACTTGACCACTGAGCCACATCCCCAGCCCTATTTTGTATTTTATTTAGAGACAGGGTCTCACTGAGTTTCTTAGCTCCCCACTGTTGCTGAGGCTGGCTTTGAATTCATGATCCTCCTGCCTCTGCCTCTCCTGCCTCAGCATTCCCAGACGCTGAGATTACAGGTGTGTGCCATGGGCCCAGCAGATAGAGTGTTTTATGTGATGCAATTTTCTTCAGATTGGTCAACGATAAAAAGACATTAAAATGATGGTCATACAAATTATTATAATGCTCAAAACTATGCTGGTATGCATGATGTTGTGTCTTTCCGGAATCAAACTGGCATTTACCCATATTCACAGTTATGATACTATTCATATATAGAGGATAAGGTGAAAACTGAAGATAGTTACTTGATTTAAGGTAAGAGTTACAGGTAACTTTTTCCCAATCCATCCATTCCTTCCTTCCTTCCTTCCCTCTTTCCTTTCTTCCTTCCTTCCTTCTCTTCTTTGTTATTCCCTCTAGTATTATTAAGCACTATTTGTAGAATAAATCATATTTAATAAAAATTAGGGTAAAAATGAATCTATGATATTTTCCCTCTTTGAAATGTCTTTAATAAGAACTTTCTCTTATGTTTATATGTAAAATGGAAGATTGATTAGCCGAATAATATCAAACCTTAAAAAATCTTTCACCTAAAATACTATTAGAGAGATGTGGTGGCATATGCCTATAATCCCTGTGACTCTGGAAGCTAAGACAGAAGGATAACAAGTTCAAGGCCAGGCTTGGCAACTTAGCAAAACCTGTTGGTGATGTTTCTCATGGTATAGTGTCCCTGGGTTTAATCCCCAGTACAAAAGAAAACAAAACAAAACAAACATAACAAAATCCTAAATATTGAGATAAATATGCAAATATTTTTATTTTAATTAGTCATATAATTGTTTTCATTTTTCATACCAGGATCTCTAGGATCTTTGGATTAAAAAAAGGAAGACATCTGAAAACTCTCCACACACTATGAAGCAGCAATCAATGAGACAAATTGTTCCCAAATTTACTGTTTCAAAGAGTACATAATATCAAATTAAATTGAATAATACAATAAATCCAGTTAACAAAAAGGAGTTTACAGAATAATTATATTTAAGATTGATACATATTTTCCAGGCCAACCAAAATGTTTTCAGTCTAAGAACTATTGGAAAAAATATTTCAAAGGCCAAATTCCAAACATCTGTTAACATGCCGTGTATCAAAATTTCCTAATTGTATGTGGTTATTTTATATTTTATTAGAAATTACCAATTTAAATTCAGGAATGGCACAAAATATTAACTTGTCGAGACAGCAAAGTCCTGGGTTCTAAACCCAGTCTGGCACAGCCTACCTCATTGCCTATGGCTCACATCACATATCTCTCTGCAACCTGTATTCTGTGACCAAGAAATCAAACAGAATACAATCTCCTTTTGGACATTTGGATTTCCAGTATTCTAAGAGAACTTCAAAAATGAAAACCTTATTTGGGTTGGTCCTTCCCATGAATGAAGCAGATGATTATAAACTTAGTTCATAGAAACGACTCTGAACCCAAAATTATCTTTTTAAAAAACAGTTTTAGAACTTCACAGAATCATGGCATGTTATTTTCTGAGAGAAATCAACTAAAGTGTATTAGATATATGGTTGCTGATCATGTTATTTATTCTTTTATCTTTTCTTTCAGGATTTTAGGGCCCTGAGATCCCCAGTATAAATATAGACTATCAGTAGATAAATTATAGTCCTGTGGTGTTTGGGAAAATGGAATTTTAAAAAAAATGTGATTAGAAAGAAGTGGATGCAACAGGACAACACAAATATTTCCAAATGTTGCATTTACTAACCTTTTTCCAGTCTTCAAGCAAAGTAAAAACAGAAGTCTGATGGTTTTGAGGGATAGCCTCTGAGCAAAAAAATGAATTAGAAATTTTGTAAACATTAAAGTCTTTCAAGGGCCTACAAAGCAAGAAAGATACACTGAATTAGGTAAATTACCTCCAACATAAAATCACATTATTCTGTCTCTGACTAGAGTTTTCCCAAATATATTTTTCTTCCCAATTGCATGAAATTGTGTTGTAGAGACATTACCACAACTTGCTTTTTTCCAACTTGGCTTCCTGATAAAGCAAACATCCCATTTCACCTTAAATGACTGTAATAGTAAATGCTTCATTGGCTTTGAAGAATAGTCTGGTGTTTATGAAAATTTAGCAATTATTCCTCAGCTGAAAGGGGTCTTATTGTTTTCTTTTTCTAATTGTCTATAGATAAAATTCCCTAGAACCCCAATAGAAATAATAGCTTGCTATAAAATTTTATTTCTCCAATATCCTCACATAAAAGATTTAGCTGGGCACAAAAGAATCAAGAAACACATTAAATTTTTAAGGTTTCTCCCCTTTATGCTTCAAATTCCTGTTTATTATATAACTCCAATTTTAAATTCAGCTAAAAACCAAACCAGAAAGTCAACCGAAAACTCTAGTTCTGTTCACTAGAAAAGTTTCCATAAAACACGTAAATGCCTTTAATTGCTCCAGCACTGCTATTAACTTGTATTGGAAAAAAAAAATTTAGTAAGGTGAAATCCCATTACCCATCAATTTTTCTGTTTAAACAGAAGCATAGAAGTCAATTTGGATCGCTTATAGCTTATTGGTTTCCCTTCTGGTTGACTTAAATAATTTAGGAAGAATTTTTCTTTCTAAATGACGTTATGTGAAAATTCTAAAATTTACCAAATAGTTAAATTGTTTTCTAAGTTTCCAACTCCATGTATAACAGTTCAGTTAATAATTTGCACAGAAGAAAATAAACAGCAAGAGATTATTACAGTTAAGAAACATATACAGTTGATTAAATGGTTAACTTTTATAGAAAACCATTTATATCAAATCGCATTACAAAAAGCAGATTTTAAATTCATATTATACAATAATTCTATTTTTGTGCAAATAGATATCCATACAAAGTATTTAAGTGATAACATCATGAGTGGTTTTGTTATTTATTTTTTTTTTTTTGGTTTTGAATTCTAAAACTTATGCATTTATGAATTAAAGTATCCATTTTTAGTTATCAATTAAAAATTATTTTTAAAGCAACTAAGTTCATTACAATAATTATGAATTTTTACAGCTACTTTATGTTTCTACTAGATATTATAGTCTTGAATAAATTGCAAAAACAGGCTAAGGACAGAAAAGTAATAATTTTTACATATGAATCAAAAGGGTATATTTTTACTTTTGTAACTTCCAAAAATGCTTGTAGTTTTTTCAAACATAAATTTTGCATTTCAATTCTAATGAAAATTATGACTTTAAAAAATGTTACTGAGGGCTGGGGATGTGGCTCAAGCTGTAGTACGCTCGCCTGGCATGCGTGCGGCCCGGGTTCGATACTCAGCACCACGTACAAACAAAGATGTTGTGTCCGCCAAAAACTAAAATAAATAAATAAATATTAAAAAATTCTCTCTCTCTCTCTCTCTCAAAAAAAAAAAAATCTTACCGAAATAATTTATAAAAACATTGTAAGATAAGAATCATGTATTTAACATCAAAATAGATTTTGATCAGATTCACCTGTTGTTAACATTTTCCACATTTGCTATATCACTTGCTCTCTGATCTCTTTCTCTTCTCTGAACTATGTTAGCAGAAGTCACCTACATCCTGTCCCTTTACTTCTAAGCATACAATGTATATTTCACAAAGATATCCCACATATTCACAGAACAGCTATCAACTTCGAGAAATTTCGCTTTCGCATAGTACTTTATAGTCTGAATTTCAATTTTGTCATTTGTGTTAAAAGTCATCTTTATAAACACTGAACTGTTCACTTATGAATTAGGACGCTGCCTTTAGTCCTTCAGGAACATTAAAATAAAGACAATCATATGAAACTTTCTGTGATAAACATAGTGAAGATGTTGAAGAGGTCATCCACTGTATTTCAAGGTGTTGCCTTTGCAAAGGGCCATAGCAAAACTTGGATTGAATCTTCCCACCAGAAGTAGCTGCATGTTTTCTGAATATCCATGCACACAGAGCATGTTTTGATGCTTACTTTGGCTACCAAGAAATCTAAAGCCAGAATTAGCTCGAAAATCTGGCAGGAATATATGATGCTTTGTTTTGCTTTGTGCTATCAATAGGGGACAGACAGATGTAAGTGATGGGAATACAAAGCTAATGGAATAATTCTATAAAATGGGCCCACTGTGCTGACCCCCATACTTTCTTTTCTCAGAAGTAATTTACTTATAGCCCTGCCTTCCTTAAGTGGATAGGATAAGTCACATTCCTCAGTAAACTACCTGTCATCTTCAGGAGAAATGCAGGTCCTAAATAATGTTGATAAGAGGAACATAAGTCACCCTGATGGAGGAGATTTTGTGATCCTTTTCACAGACCAGATCCCCAAACTCAAGAGAGATAAGGATAATTCCTCTTAGCCATAAAATTTGTAAGAATTTGTGGTTAAGAATTCAATGAGAACTGGTCAGCATAGGCCAAAGTGACCTAGCGTAGTCATGGCAGTGGGGACTTTAAAGTCTGATATCATCTTGCTGTCAGTCAAAAGTCAAAAGATGGATCTGTTGTGGGGACTCTCTGGAAATTTCTCTGGGATTTCTAATAAACGTGGAGTACACCAGAGGCATTCTGTCCCTTTCTTTTCTGAGAGGACCCATTTTCTCTCTCCATAGTGTCCCTGAAGGATATAATAAATAACATTCCCCAAGACAGCCCCCAGGAAGAAAGGAGGGGATGGTGTCCAGGTAGGAGGTGGGTGTTGAAGAAGACACAGGTTCATCCCTTCCCAGTGGCAATGGATCCTGAAAGGAGGAGGTGGGTACTGAGCACTGGGCTCTGAACTTTGACCCTTTCCCATTTCCACTGAGTTCTGGAAGTAAAAAAGCAAATAGTGAAACTCTGGGTAACAGTGGATCCAGGGGGAAGAAGATAAGCAATGAGTACCAAGCTCTGGGCTTTTATCCTTTCCTAGTAACACTGAGTCCTAGAGAGGAAGGCAAACAAATGAGCTCTCTGCTCTGAATGTTTATCCCAGTAATAATGAGTTTTGAGCTTTTAAAACCATTTCCTTGGGTTAGAATGAGTTTTGAGCTTTTATAGCTGTTTTACTGAGTTAGATTTTTAACCTGCACAACTAGTTTCCTGTTGGCCCAGCCAACTTCTCCTGCGTCTTATGATTAATTCACACTAAACATTCTGCTAGGATCAACTCTCATTACGACCCCTCTTGTAACCAGCCGTGCCATTTTCTCCCCTGACAGTGTGCCATGTGCCATTCTGCTGACACTTAGTAAAGACAGCTGTTGATTCATTCGAGGCTGCTCCTGTCTCAGTTATTTGTGCATACAGTTCCCTTTTCCTTTTCCCATCCTTCCAATAAACTCATTGTCTGTTACTCTGAGTGACATGTCTGAAATCATTCTAACTTGATCAAAAGAATTAGGGTTTTAGGGGAGGTGGGGACCTTCAGGCTGCCTCAGTTTCCCAGAAGGCCCCAGCTCTGTGATACTATCACCCGATTTGTCATTTGTTCTTACTTTCCAATTGTTCACATTTCCTCATCTATGTCCTTTGTCCTTTACTGCTAACTGTAAAACCACTTTAATTCCTTGTAAGACAACTTTTGGATATAAACAAGTAAATGGGCTAAAGACACACATGCATACATAACTGGGTGAGGAATATGTCATTTATTTAATACTGTAATTGGATTTAGGACAAGTACATGTCCTAACGCCATGTCTGTGGGTGGCATGTTACAATATGCTTCTTCCTCCTTTAGCTGCTTCTATTTCCAACAGAGAATCAGGTGCCTTAATGCTATCTCAGTAGGTTATCTTGGTGATCCTCTTACTAGTCTCAGGATTCCCATCAACTAATTGAGACCTTTGCCAACTTTAAAAGGCGCATAGAGGTGACAGTTGTGTAGACATATCAAACCCCTCTACAATGACAGTAAATAGTTTCAGAAATTGGTGTTTCTAAATTTAATTCACATTCTAGGCCCAGCCTAGTTAGTGGGCTCATTTCATACACTAAGCCCTTCTCTTCTGCAAGAAATGGAAACCTTTTGGGCTTCCCTAACAATAGCTTTTGTTCTCCTTTTCCATTTTGAAAACCTGTTTGTCGAAACCTCCTAAAGAAGCTGATTGAATCCAGAAGGCTTTGGCAGTGAAAAATTAGAGTTTGCTAGATCGTATTCTAATATATGTTATTTAGACAATATTTTCTTGAGACTTCTTTTCTAAAACAATTTCCCTACAGGTCAGGGTGCTGATATGTGGGAGGGGAATTCCATGCTGATTGCCATAAAGTTGTCTCTATGGGAAAAGGAGGGGAATTTGAATAGTTCTATTGATTCCTCACTTTGGGAATAGATTTGACAGTTGAGAAAATATCGCCACACCACATGCATGACTTTGCCCAGTTTTCACAGCAACCCAGTGAGATAATCACAACATGAACGAGGCCTATTTTATAGATGAGGAAATTGTGATCCAGAGAGTTTAAAGTGGTCCAAGATCAGGAATGTTCTTCCTGTATAGTATTTAATTTTATTACGAACCCTCAACCAAACTCATAATTTACCCATTTCACTGATGGCATCCTCATCTTCCAGGAAAACAAAACTAAACAAAACTTGGATTAATCCTCAACTCTTCCTGTTGTGGCATTTTCTGCACTTGGTGAAAGCCAAGCCCTGTTGTCTCTGCCTCCTAAAATTTCCTGCCATCTGTGGCTCGCTTCTGCCACCTCATTACCCTGACAGTAATGGCCTTGTTACTGTGGATCCAAATTACAGTGAGCATTTCTACTGGTCACTTGACTACCAGCTTCTCTTCGATTGCAATACAAATTCACTGCCAGTATGGTTTCTCTGCTGTACGACAACAATCATGACCTTTCCCGCTTTAGGATCAGCCATGGATTTCTACTACAATTAAAAAGTTCAGATGCCTTAAACTGCCATAAAGAGTTCTCAACTGTTTTTAATCCAATTTTATAATGTTATTTTCTGCTTTTACTTGATATTCCCAGCCTATAATAGGCATTACAACTGCCACCTTCTACTTGCTATTCTCCAAAAGCATTATGCATTTTTTAGCAGCTGGGTCTTTGATCAAGTTCCTCATGCCATTCCCAAACCCCACGCTTAAAAATTTAGTTCAAATATGCTCCCAAGAAGGAAAGCGCCTATATTTCTTCAGCTGGAATTTATCTCCTTCTCCCACATTCTCCTATGACTCTTGATTCAACTTCTATTTCAACACTCCCTGGAATTCAGTTTTTTAATTATTTCTATGTGTCTGCTACCCACTCTAGACTACAAATTATGTAAGGAAAAAACAATTTTATTTCATATCTTTGTTACTTCCTCATCTATGACAATGCTGTGCATTAGTAGATATATAATGAATGTTTGCCAAACTAGTTCACCTGAGAACCTCAACACTTTGTTTTCAATTATTGCCTCTATTTTCATTAAAATGAGATTGTCACTTGAAAGGGGTGCAATATATTGACCAAGTATACCTGATTTTCTCTAACTGTGTTCAAGTTTTCAAAACAAAAGAAGGCAGGATAACATTCTGAGAGATTTTGAAAGAGGAAACTGGCAACTTAGCAGTGAGAAGTGTTGGTGCCAGTAGCATTTTAAGGTAGCTCAATGAGAAGATGGCCCAAAGAGTGTTCTGTTAGTATCTAGGGAAAACATTATGGACAGAAGGATAGAAGAGAAGGAAAGAAAGAAGCTCACATTTTTTTTTTAAAGTGCTAATCCTATAACAGAGACTGCAGCATAGGTTTATTCTGAGTCCTTTATCAGCCAGAAAAGAGTGTTTTTATGCTATTGATTTACTTATTTAACACTAGGGAAATTGAGACTAAGAGGTTTGCACATTCAAATCCAGGTACATCAGTTCTAAAGGGTATTGTGTTCTGCCCTATGTAGACTTGGATAAGATGGATGCTTGGGAGAGGTGCTCAAGGACACAAAGAGTAGATGGTAGAGAGGAAAACTGGGCACCAATGGAAGTTTAGGTTTTATTCTGATTTTATCTCCTCTTCCTCTCTCCTCCTCCTCCCTTTCTTCCTCCTCTTAATCTTCCTCCTCCTCCTTCTCCTTCTCTTCTTCCTTCTCTTCTTCTCAATAAGACAGAAAGTACATTGTGACAAGGAGAAATAGACCTCAAATAAGATTTCAAACACATATCCGTTTAAGCCTCTGCTGTTTTCTTCATAAAAAGCCTTCCCATTTCCACTTGCACATTCTGCAGCTTGTCCTGGATACAGAGAAAAGAAGAGAAGTGGGCAAGGTGAAAGGCAAGGCTTTTTATAAAATTTCTTTCTTTTATGGAACGGACTATGCTGTGAAAGTTAGTCTTGTATCTTTTAGATCATAAATCTGAGCGGGGCATGTTGTCTTGGCAAAAACCAGTAGCAATGTGCAAAGTGTTTATTGCCAAAAGCAATAGCATCATGACAGCAGATAATTATGAACAGGGCTAGTGAGCAGTACTGGGAGGAGATGGCTCAGAGGAGAAGGGAGTGAGGCCCCTGAGGGCTGAAACCAATCAGATTCTCAATCCCTGGTCTCTGTGATGCCTTTAAGCTCAATCACTTGCTCTAAGGAACAAGGGGTTTTTCTGGAGAGATGAAGTCCCATGAGAGTCATCTGAAACCAGGGATAAAGTAATGATTGAGGGTAAAGATGATTTTTTAAAAAAATAGTAAACCCAAAGCATCTTTCCACCCCAATGACCTGTAAAAACTGTTGGAATTCCAGGGCAGGTTCCTGAGGATTCTTATTATTTAGGATTTTTCATCCAATTTCTCTTGCGATTTCCACTGGACACATTTTATTAGGTGCAATAGCTGGATGCTGCTGTCTCTTTCTCTTGATCTGGAGTCAACTTATGAATGAGGGCAATTCAACCTCCGCAGCATGGTGAGGAGAAAATAGTCTAATGAATTCAGGGTGTGAGGGAAACGTCTGCCCTGGGTCCCTTTCAGTGGAAGAGGAAAGAAAAGAGGCAGTCAGGCTGCTACCTGGCAGTCCTCTGCAGGCAGGGTGTCGTCTGGACTTGGGTTTCCTGCTGGAGTGAAACAGGCCCCTTGTTATGTAAGACCCTGCTGGCTCTGTAGGCAAAGCCACCGTCTGGAGGCCACACCCAAGCCATGCTCTAGGAGCCTTTGCCTTGGTGCCTGTATGCTTACTTGGTTCATTTCGACAAACCACTCCTGTTTATAAGACTTCTTTTTATCTGAACCCTTGCCCTTCTGGGAACACAATTCTTCTAAATGAGGCAGAGCTACTACCTGATTTAGCCTTATCAGGGATTTCAGTGTTTCTGCAAGTGAATTGGACAAATGAATTATGCTTTACCACTTGATTTGAACAAAAAGTTTTATTCAAGGAAGATCAAGATTGAAATACCTGAAAAATATTACCTGCTTTCTTCTTAGAATATTCTGAATCTAACTCAACACTTTCCTTTATAACGTGAGGTCAGAATCGAGAAGTATCAATTTATTATTAGAGTATGTGACATAATGATTTCCCAAGGCCAAAGTGAGAGGCAAAATACTTATTAAGGGCATGTAACAGGAACTAATCAATTCAAATGGATTAAGGCCATGAATAATGCATTGGTCTAATTATTGAGTCATCCTTGATGACTTGTCTTTGGAGCTTACTGTCCTCAAACTTAATGCCCCACGGGTAACTGATATTTATCAAATATGTATTTTACTATATCATCTATTTTAATTCTTAAATGGTATTATGATGTAGATCACATTATTTTCATTTTATAGAAAAATAAAAGTATAGCGAGGCCGAGAAAATTGCTTGTCACAACACAAGTGAGTGGCAAGGCAAAAATCCGGACACACCTCACCTGCCCCAAATCAGTGTTACCTACAACACTGCTTAAATTATTACCCTTGCTTTAAATTGTTTGCTACAAGGACACCACACAACTCAGTGTATTAAATTTGTAGTCTTATCTGAATACCACACAGTTCTCTGTCCTACATTATTCTAATAAGCAAGACTTTATTGAATGCCAACAATGTACAGAAAAAATCAAATGGCTCTTACAGCAAACAAACTGCTAATATTCTAACATGTTCTATATTCAACTGACAAATGTAAGTTTTACCAAAACTTATTTGGCCAAATATGAGTGAGGGAGGAGAGATTTCTCCTAAAAGTAGGAGTGCTTATATGAGAGAGGTTTTTCCTACAACGCAAAATATCAAATCTTTGATCTCAACAGAGACCAGTTTGGTTTCATTTCCAATTTCATGTTTGGCAAATGAGATAATTGGAAGTCTAATTCTGGATTTTTTTAAAAAAAGGTTATTTTTAAAAGTTCTCCTTCATTCCTGCTCACCTGCCTGATTCCCCTCTTCAACCTGTAACACAGCTAAGGTAAAGGTGGTGAGCAATTCCTATCTCTCAGTACCAGTGGAGGTGGGCAAAAGTCTCTCTTGATCTCACTTCATTCCACCTGTATTTATTGAATGCCTACTATGTGTGGAGAGCTATGCTAGGGGATGTTCTTTCCAGGGCTCACTGTGCTGCCTAACCACTCACCCATTGGAAGTCTTTTGCACTTTCGTATTTCGTAGGCTTGACTTCTTCAGGCCTTTCCCCCAGTTATAGCCAAGAGCAACATGAAGTCTTTGAAGCAGGGTTTACAACCTTGTTTTCCTATTACTAATATAGCATGCTGTTCTCATCAGCAGCCTGATTTGGCTATTGACATGGTGACAGGCTGGAATGTTTTCTCAGAGATCCAACAGCAAAAGAAAGCAACAACAACCAAAAAGGACAAGGAGTTCAGAACAAGGAGAATCCTTCCAGAAAAGTCTACAAAAAGAAATTGAATTCCTCCAGTGCTCTAAGAACCAAGTATTTGGCATGATAGAGCAAGTCTGGGTATTTTCTGGAAAAAAAAAATGAGGAAACCTGTGAAGATACAAGGAGACTCTCTTTCCTCCTCCTGGCTTTTCCATGGTTTCTTTCACCTTTCATACAGACTCCTCAGTACATCACATGGGACCTTTATTATATTATAATTCTTCATCCCTTCAGAATCAGCTAAATAATCACCTCTTCCAAAAAAGGTTTCAGGTCAACTCTGCCTCACTAAAATGGGCCAGTCCTTCTTTTGCGTTCTTACTCTAACTTTCATTATATTGAATTTCAGTGTTGGGTCATTGTGAGACTACACATTTGATTGCCTGGGATTAAAGGTTAACTTCTACACTTAGTTGTCTGACTTTCAGCAAATTGCACAACATGTCTAAGCCTCAGTTTCTTTATTGATTGAATAATAATAATAATAATGATATCTTCTTAAAGTATTTTTTTAAATGAGAATCAAATAAAATAACAGGTTAAATTAAACATCACAATTAAATTACACATAAGTCTCTAAATATCTTATTCCTTACCATAATTGCACGCCTATTTTTCCTATTAAATAGTGAATCCTTTAAGTGTTAAATCTATGTCACATTTACTTGAACTTAGTTTCTCATTGTGTTCTTAATTAATGGATAGAAGCTTCATGAAGTAGGATACAGTTCATTGTATTCTATATTAGCTAGTATAACACTAACCGATAAAAATACAAAAAGCCATACAAGTTATTTTTTTTGTTTCTGTAAAATTCTAATTTGAATAATTGTGCATATTTTTGAGGTGCAGAGTGATAATTCCTATACACAGTGTGTAATGATCAAATCAGGGTAATTAACATTTCCCTCTTCTTTATCATTTGTCATTTGTTTGTTATATAACTTTTAATTTTTAATTTTTATGTTTTTGGTAGTGAGGATTGAACATGGAGGTGTTCTACCAATGAATCCCCAATCCTTTTTATATTTTATTTTGAGACAGAGTCTTGCTTATTAAGTTGCTGAGGCTCTTGCTAGCCTGGAACTTGAGATCCTCTTGCATCATTTTCCTGAGTTGCTGAGCTTATAGGCATGCACCACTGTACCTGGCTTGTAACTATATTTTCATACCCATTATCTAATTTCCTTTTATTCTCTTTCATCTTCCTATCTTCTTGTGACTACTCTTCTACTCTCTATGAAATCAACATTTTTTTCACATATGAGAAAGAACATGTCTTTCTGAGCCTTTCTTATTTCACTTGTCATAATGCTTCCCAGTTCCATTTATGCTGCCATGTATGATAGAAGTCAATTCTTTTTCATGCCTGAATAATACTCTGGTGAATATATGCACCACATTTCTTAAGTCACTTTTATATTCTGGATATTAACTTCTTGTTAGACGATTAGTTTGCAAATATTTTCCCCATTTTGTAAGCTATTTTTTAAACTCTGTTGATTATTTCCTTTGTTATGAAGAAGCTTCTTCATTTGACATAAACTTCTTTGTACATTTTTGCTTTTCTTGCTTAAACTTTGGGGTCTTATCCGGAAATCACTGCTTGCACAGATGCCTTCAAGTGTTTCCCCTGTTGTTCTTCTTGTAGTATCATCTTTTACATTTTGGTCTTTGATCCATTTTAAATTTATTTTCATGTATGGTGAGAGATATGAGTCTAGTTTTGCTCTTTTACAGATGGGTATCCTGTTTCCTGGTACCATTTATTAAAGCAAGTGCCTTTATCCAATTTCCATCTTTGTCAAAGATCATTTGGCCGTGGACATGTGGATTCATTTCTGGGTTCTCTTTTATTTTTCATTGATCTATGTGTCTATTTTTATGCCAGTATCATGTTATTTTGGTTATTTTAATTTTGTAGTATGTTCTGACATCAGATATTGTAATACCTACAGCTTTGTTCATTTTGATGAAGATTCCTTTAACTATTTGGGGTATTTTGTGTTTTCATTTTAGGTTTCTTTTTTCTATCTTTGTGGAAACTTCAATTGGAATATTATGTGTATCACATTGAATCTGTAAATTGCTTTGGGTAGTAAGGACATTTTAACAATAATTCTTCCAACTCATTAACATAGGATATCTTTCTATTTTTTGTGTCCTCTTTAAATTTTCATAAGCATTTTGAAATTTTCATTTTAGAGATAATTCTCTTCCTTAGCCAACTGTGTTTATTGACTGTCCTGTACCTCTCCAAAAGTGTGATAGAGGAACCAAGGATCCTTCAATGTTATGGCTCCACACATGGCTTCCAAGGTCATCATACTTTATGTATCTAGACGATGAAGAGAAAGACAATGGAGAAGGTCCACTTAACTCTCAACCACCTTGGCTCTGTAAGAACATACCTCAGTTCTGCTGAGATCCCACTGCAAATCCACACCATTTCTACACAACTCTATGCCAGAGGATAAGTAGAGAATCAGCCATTATAGATAAGCCTTGAAGGATATTCAGGAATCTGATTCGTAGAAGATGATCAGAAGGATATTCAAAGGAAAATAAAGGAGATCAATCACAGAAAGGGAAAGGTAAGAATTACAGAATCAACACATTTCAGGTTTCAATAGGATCACAGGGTTCATGGCCAGGAGTTTAGAGATACAGTGGAGTCAGAGCTCAGTTTGTAAACTTCAATGTGACTCTTCACTTGGTGTCACACTCAGCCAAAGGCTCTGTACTTCTAAAGTCTGGCTTCCCTTACTGCCTCCCACTCCAGGGCAAAACTGGTAAACCTGAAAATAATTGAGGCTATTAGGTAACTACTTACGGTATGAATCTCAGGAGATATTTGGTAGAAAGGAATGAATATTTGCTGCTTATCTAAAATTCAGATTTAACAAGGTGACTATATGTCATATGAAAACTTCAATTTTAAGGATAAGATGAGGAATCTAAATCATATTTCTTTTAGTTGTAATTATAATTCTTTATGATTTGGATAGACATTTTAAAAATTTCCCCTTCCCAGTCATTCCTATTCTTTCTAGTTTTTCACATACAAACAAAAATCATCCCCTACTAGTAATCATTCTTTCAAGTTGCCTCAATTAGTTAAAAAATGAAAAATAGAGACAGATATGCATTGTGCAAAATCACAAATGAGCTTCTGAATAATCAACCCAGTATATGATGGGGCTGCAAGCAGCAAGTTCAAACTCACCAAGTTATTTTTGGTGGTATTATTCCTTTTGACTTTTCTTTTTAAAATTTTTATTTGTTCTTTTTAGATGTGCATGGCAGTAGAGTATATCTTGACATATTATATATACATGGAGTATAACTTATTTTAATTAGGATCCCATTCTTGTGATTGTATGTGATGTGCAGTTTCACTGTGGTTTATTTATATATGAACATAGAAAAATTATGTCTTATCAGTCCTTTTAAAAGCTAGTTCTATTGGCTAGTTATCAATGTTCTTTAGTTGCTAAAACCCACCAACTAGATCAACCTGTTGTTAGTGCCAAACTTAATTATTCTAAGGAAGTTTTCCTTTGCTCCTAGACCAGGATGGATCACCAATACAAGGTAGTTATCTTATAAACACATAGAGATAATAAAGCAATGTTAGTACAGTAAAAGTAATAGTAGTGTAGTAGTAGCAATAACATCTTCATGGGTCATTTTAGGAGAACCATTTTTACCATTTTTTTTCCTTTTTTTAATTGGTTGTTCAAAACATTACAAAGGTCTTGACATATCATATTTCATACATTAGATTCAAGTGGGTTATGAACTCCCATTTTTACCCCTAATACAGATTGCAGAATCACATTGGTTACACATCCACATTTTTACATAATGCCCTATTAGTAACTGTTGTATTCTGCTACCTTTCCTATCCTCTACTATCCCCCCTCCCCTCCCATCTTCTCTCTCTACCCCATCTACTGTAATTCATTTCTCTCCTTGTTTTTTTTTTCCCCATTCCCCTCACAACCTCTTATATGTAATTTTGTATAACAATGAGGGTCTCCTTCCATTTCCATGCAATTTCCCTTTTCTCTCCCTTTCCCTCCCACCTCATGTCTCTGTTTAATGTTAATTTTTCCTCCTGCTCTTCCTCCCTGTTCTGTTCTTAGTTGCTCTCATTATATCAAAGAAGACATTTGGCATTTGTTTTTTAGGGATTGGCTAGCTTCACTTAGCATAATCTGCTCTAATGCCATCCATTTCCCTGCAAAAAATTCTCACCACCTCTAGCAGTCAGAGAAATGCAAATCAAAACCACCCTAAGATACCATCTCACTCCAGTAAGATTGGCAGCCATTATGAAGTCAAACAACAACAAGTGCTGGCAAGGATGTGGGGAAAAGGGTACTCCTGTACATTGCTGGTGGGACTGCAAATTGGTGCGGCCAATTTGGAAAGCAGTATGGAGATTCCTGGGAAAGCTGGGAATGGAACCACCATTTGACCCAGCTATTCCCCTTCTCAGACTATTCCCTGAAGACCTTAAAAGAGCGTACTACAGGGATACTGCCACATCGATGTTCATAGCAGCACAATTCACAATAGCTAGACTGTGGAACCAACCCAGATGCCCTTCAATAGATGAATGGATAAAAAAAAATGTGGCATTTATACACAATGGAGTATTACTCTGCACTAAAAAACGACAAAATCATTTTTACCATTTTTAATGCAAATTATTCCATATAATCTCAAAAAAATTAACTTCGTAACAGAGAGGTTAGCTAACTTGCCTAAGTCTGACTTGCTGGTAAAATGAAAACCCAGAGCTACTGGGTTAAGGATTGATGTGTCATCATGGTAGTTAGCTGCATTAATACAAATTATATTCTCAATGGAATAGTGACTCAAAGCATAAAGTTTTCCATACTTAAAGACAGTCTTGAAGTGAGTCAGCTGACTCAGGTTCAAATACTGCCTTTTGCATTTTCTTACCCAGTATTTTGCGTAGGCTATTTACTTTCTCTGTCCTTTAGATTCTTTGTCTCTAAAAGGAAATGAAAGTACCTACTTAAGAGGTTAATAGTATTAAATAAAATACATTTAATCAAAGAAACTAACACACATCAATAAAAATAATAGGTATCATCATTACTATAAACATTCACTTCCATCAAAACTGTTTTGTACAGAATTTACTTGTCATAGAAATGAGATTCCCAATGTTCACATATAAATAAAAATTAAAAACCCAAATGCTTACTATTTCTGTGTCTCCTATTCATCCCGTTATTGTAAAGAAATTGAGATGGAGTTATATCTATGAAACTAAGAAATAGGGGAAATAAAAAGGTAAGCCTGCTTCAGTGCCAGTTAGTTCAAAAAACATCATAATGTTCTTTCACTTTGCTTCTTAAGGAAGGGTAATATCTTTATTTTCTTATAATGACTTGTAATTATTCCTACTAAACAGATTAAAACAAGATTATTCTTGTTTGATGATGATAGATGTGTGATTGTTGTTTTGGAAAGAAAGTACTGAAAGCCTGACTTTACACTAAAATAAAGAAAAACTAGTTGGTATCTCTTCTTTGCTCTTGGAATGAAGACAATTGTACATCCTTGATTTTGCTATTTGGGTATGATATTATCTCCTTTTTGCATTTCTTCCCTTTATTCTAATTCTTGCCTCAAGTTCCACCCCATAAGAGTACAAATAAAGATGTTGATCATTGTTCAGTGCCTAGTCTTTTCTAATTCCTTGTCTAAAGTAATGTAGGACTTGAGTATTTCCAATGGTTTGGAACTTATCATCATATTATTGCATAAAAACCATACAAATTAAACTATCAATGAACAAGACATGAAGCTTACATTCTGAGCTCTGATTGTTCCATTTTTCTAGTACTCAGAGTCTATCCTATTTCTCTTTCTTATAAACATCTCACTGTTGAAAGAGACATTTAATAAATGCTTACTCAATTAAAAGACATCAGAATTTAAGTAAGTAATATATAGCAGAAGTTGACAGAAAATAGATGCTCACAATGAATTTATTTCTCATTTTTATGTTCTTACCTGATCGTGCAAGCTTCATGGGTTTTTTAAAATTTATATTTTTAGTTGTTGATGGACCTTTATTTTATTTACTTATATGCAGTGCTGATAATCAAACCCAGTGCCTCACACATGCCAGGCAAGTGCTCTACTGCTGAGCTACAACCCAGCCCTTCATGGATCTCTTATGAGGAGTTGAGAGCTTGACTCTGCTCCCAATTAGATTAACTCAACAATTTAAAAACTGAGCATCTAAAACATTCCAGTTGACTTAACGAGTCCTAAGTCAACAGAATGTTGTTACTGTGAGATATTAAAAAATTGCCATCATCAGTAGAATATTGTTATTTTTGTCAGGGACATATTTTCTGGAAGGATGTCACATTTTCCAAGATGATCATCCTATATATTTTTACAATGTAACATGGGTTGACTTCCTCCTAACCCAGTTTGACTATTGTCACTGCTTCAACTAATAGTGAAGTGACACTATGTCTTCCTATCCTGGCTTTCTCCCTTTTGAGACATGTATCTTGAGAGCATTGAATCAACAAGTAAAAAATCCACCTACACTTAAATCCCTACATTGGAAAAAAATGTCCAAAAGAACCTCAGCTGTGTCAGCTTCTGTCTGTTCCATATCAGGTATTAAAAGATTAGAGTGAAGTTGGTGTGATATCAGTCCTAGCCACTGTCTGATTATACCCTCATTAGAGACCTTAAGTCAGAAGGTCTATATTGGCTTCTCTTAGATTCTTGACCCACAAAATTGTGAGAGATAATGAATGATTATTCTTGTTTCAATCCACTAAGTTTTCAAGTGATTTGTTGCACAGCCATGGTAACTGGAGCAGGGCAACTGGAAAAAACAATTGTTAGCCCAGTTAGGTCAAACTGTCAGACAGATGAAGCATGTCTTAGAACATTCCATCCTTCAATGTAAATGACCACTGTGATGGTAGAGCAGAGATGCTGCCCAATTTGTGAGGTTTCCATTGATTCCTGGGGTTGTAACCACTGGAGAAGTCTAAGACAGTTTTGCCTTAAAAAACTCGTGGTTCTGGAAGAATAAAATATTCTTTCTTCTTAATAGCTTTTCCAGTAATTAAGGTTTTATTTTCACATCCTTTTTAGTAAGTGTAAAAGTAAACTCCAAATCACTCTTTCTCTCATAGTGATTAAGGGGGTGGGGAGCACCATATGTTTCCACATAAATCTAATTACTATCCTAATACTGGCCTTCACTGAGGTCACACACCTATACTGTGGAGGGCTTCAGATGGTGGAGGAAAAAGTTTACATCTGGAGAATATCAAGTCTTGTCGATTGTAGCTTGCTGACTGCAATTGCCATGCCAATTTTCTTGTTATTAATCCCTTCGTAACATTAAAGAAAAAAATGATTCTAAACTTGCCATAAACTGGAATTGGGTAATAGCTATGGTGGACAATAGGCAACTCAGACTTGCTAAATATTAAAATGCTTCCCTCACTGTCACTGAGGTGAAACAAAATGAGAAGTCTACACATGTGGGGAAAACGTAAAGGAAAAGGAGAGCTTTGCTTCTGGCCATGAGTAAAAGAATGAAAACAAAATATGCATATCCCCCAGCTGCTGAGAGTAAGAAGCTCCATGCAGTTCATCAGTGGAAAAGGTGCTAAATGGCTACTGAGTCCATTTGGAATTGTTCAGAGCAAATGGATTCCTGAGGCTTTGGTCTGAGAGAGTGAACAAAACATTGCCAATAGATGATTAGTAGGCTTTTAAATAAGGGAAGTATTTAAGAAGGCAAATGGAGAAAAATGATTTTTCCATGTGTTTTACCCTGCCAGTATGCCGAGTCAGGAAAAGAGACATCATGATTCTCCAACACAATTTGGAATTTACATCAGAATGTGGCATAGACTCCTTTGAACCTGAGGGCAGAAGAGAGGGATGGGGAATCAAAAACTATTTCAGGTTTTCTACTTCTTTGCTCCAACAAATAATGAACTTTGGCTTATGAATGATGCATAAAAGTCTTTTAAAGACCTTTTACCCTAAGCCATTTTGGACTAGATGAGCAAGTATTTTAGACATAGTTAGTATTTTGGAATGATCCTCCAGATTATGTAAAACAGTGCTTTACTTTATCCTTGATTAATTTCAAAACATGACTAAGAGGAGGGGTCTTGGACTTATATCCCAATCCCTCACTTCTTGATTGCTTATAACAGGTTGCTGAATTTCCTTGTGCCTAAAGTTCCCCATCTTTAGAAATTAATTGTATGTACTAGCTCCAGAGTGCTTTGTGGGAATTAAGTGTAATGAAACACTTGAAGGACTTAGAGTAGGGCCTCACTTTGGCTCCTAGTTAGTATTATTATGTTCAGCTGTGGGTTTCTAACTTACTATAAGCGCATACTGTCTTCTTGGCTGGTTTTCAGTTTGTTTTCTTCCTTTCCTCTGTAGTAGTGAGTTGACCATGACCACTCATGGCATTTGCTATCACAAATTATAACTTATAATTTTCTGTCTTATCCCCCTCCTTCTTTTCTCTTAAACTTGAGACAATTTATTTTCAGTTTAATAAGGTCTTCTTTTCACATTCTGTCTTACTAATAGCTTTTAAAAAACTATTCCTTTAGAAAACCAAACAAAGAAATACAAATCTCCATATATGATTAAAAGGTAGTTATTTAACCATAAGCTTCATGAGGCCATGGGGCCATGTTTGCTTGCTTGCTTGCTTGTTTGTTTTTGTTCACAATTTTAGAGTACATATAATCCAACAACATCAGGGTTCTTTTTTATTTCTTTATTATTCTTTTTTCCTGTGATGAATTCCAGAGTAGGGTAGCCCTTGATAGCATTGAAAGCTGTGTTGATCAGGGTCCCATCAGGAAACAGATGGTTTATTCTAATTAGATAATTTGAGTAGAAACTAATAAGGCACTATTTTGAAAGGTGTGGGTAGGGGTTAGTGACAGCAACCAGGTCTTGTGTCTCCTTTCAGGGCCAACAAGAGGGTTTGATCCATTGTAATAGATATCGGGGTTGAGATGGTGTTAGGCACTGCAGGAAATTCAGCAAAGACTTCTCTTTTATGATGAGAGGCAGAGGAAGTCAAGAAAAAATTTATGCATGGTAATAGTTAAAATGGATTTTGAAGAAAAATTAGGTGCCTTGGTTATTTCTCTCAGGGATTTTATTTTAAGCATTATTTCTAGCTGCTTTCTTAGGAACTCCCTACATCTGCTAGACAATCTATATCACAAGTATCTAATATTGGATCCCAGTGTTCCTCACCTCTTGGTATTCATGTGCTTGTGTAAGGTAGATGTTGTGACTTGCTTCTAACAAAGAATATGACAGAAATGATGGGACATAAGTTAAGAGCTTCAGTTACAAAATGATTCTGGTTTCTTCCTTTTTCTACCTCCTTCCCTCCCTCATTTTCTCTGTGAGAAGCCAGCCACTGTGTTGTAAATAACTCGTGTCAGTCCATTGCTGCTGCTGCAAATAAATATCTGAAACTAGGTAATTTGTAAATTATAGTTTGCTTTCTAGTTTCAAGATGGTACCTTGTTGCTACAACCTGTGGATGAGACGAATGCTGTGTTCTCACAGGTAGAAGAGAAAGAAAAGCCAGTCATCTCTCTGAAACCTCTTTAATAAGGGTATTAATCCCAATCATGAAGGCAGAATTATCATAGTTGAATCCAAAATGGTTTTACCTCTTGGTATCATCATTTTGGGATTAAGTTTCCACATGAATTTTGGAGAGATACAGATATTTAAGTTGTGGCATTCTATTCCGGGTACTGCTAACTTCATATCCTCTTTGCATTTCCAATAGTTCCAATACCTCTGAGCCTGGGTTGATTGGTTTATTTGAAAATATTTTTTCTTTGCTTATTTGTATTTTTGTAAGATCTTACCAAATGGCAGACATCAAGGTGAGGAAAGATTTAAATTATATTTATAACTTGAGCTCAATACACTTCTTCTTTCAGGCATATAAAATGATGGTTTGGGTTTGGGTTTTATAGTTACAAAAGTTACTTTTAGTCTACTATAGTATTCAAATTCCTCTATCAAAAGCCTGACTTTGAACTAGGGTAAAGACTGGAATGTTAGAGAGTTTCGCTCAGTGTTTACATTATATAAATATTAGTAGAATATTTATCTTGCACTTTAGTATTCTAAATTTTGTAATTTAGTTAAACATGCAAATTTATTTATTTACAGAATGATTATTTGTAACATAATGATACCCTTTTAAAAGGTTAATAACTGGAACTAGATGTAGATCAGAGATGGAATTATAAGCCAGACCTGATTCAGTGAAGGTGTTCATTTTTACATAGGAAAGAATTTCAAAGAAGGAGCATCTTAATGCACTATCAAGTGAACCTACATTTGTACCCATTGCTCTGATTTATTAACATATACCTGAACATGATTGGAAATTCTTTTGTTGAAACTCAGTAAAAACATGGTTTCTTGTATTTAAAATGTAGTCATAGAGAATGACTCAACATCCTACATTATCCAGGTCTGTTTTAGGTTTAGCTAAATATCCCATGTCCTAGGAGAACCCTTCTTAGTTCCATATGAACTGTGTAGGTCTGTCAGTTAGTGACTGGACACCAACAGCATTGATGTTACCTGGGAGCTTGTTAGTAATGAAGAATCTTGGCCCTACTTCAAACCTACTGAATCAGAAATTATTTTTAATATGATCCACAGGGGATTTACAGGCATATAAAATCTAGAAGCAACAATAATAAGAATGAGTTGAGAAACTGTATACCTTAAATTTAAATTCCTGAAATGTTTCTGAAATGTTTTTAAATGTCTCTATTTTCTATTCTCTTTTCTCTGACAGCAGTATTGTTCAACTTATGGGCAGATCTTCAATAGTCCTAGTCTCCCCAGGACTTTGTTAATTATATTATCCAGAGAAAGCACAAACTGCCAATTGCCCACTGAGAGGTACCAGCTGTTTTAGTTTCATCAATCTCCCCTTTGTGTATGTGTTCATGCACTTTCAAATTAAATTTACTGTTTCAGAAATGTCTTTTAACTCAGATACACTCAAGTATCTGGAGAGTCATGATTAAACTCACTAAAATGTACAACCCACAACTTACTATGCTAAAGAACTAGTTAATAAACAAAACTCTAGTAATCTTCTTCTATATTCTGATAATTTGGAATTCTAAAACTCTATTACTAAACTTCTCTGGACAAAAATAGATGAAAAATATCTATGTCTAGCTTTGGGGGGGATAGAAATACCTTCTATTTTCACTTTTGTGCAAATGATTTTCTGATAATTTAATATAAACATTCATAAAACAAGAGTCAAAATCATGAACTAGATCACTTACACATATTGAAATATTTTTGTTGGCAAAACTCCTATTTCCATATGCAATCTGACTATATGGATTCTCTCTCTCTCTCTCTCTCTCTCTCTCACTCTCTCTTTTATTTTAGAAGGCAGCATTTGTCCTGGAGGGTAGCATAAATTTTAATTTTTATATTTTGAATATGCTTTTTCTAAAGCACTTTTCTTTAGTATTGTTGGTTTCCAAATTTGCTCATGGATCCATGGAATAATCTCCTGAATATCCAATGTTTGTTTAAGTTGGCATAAACCACCCACCAACCACACCCGCCCCCCACTCCCCATATAAAGAAAATTCCAACAAGGCTTCCTATGGCCACCATCCAGAAACAAAGCTCAGATTTACTACTGGCCCAGTACCTGAAACCCTGACTGCTAAGTGGAACTGCAGGGTTGACTTCAGATCAGGAATGAATGTATGGCTTTGTAAGGTAATTAGGTTTTCCTGGGCTTTGATTTACTTCATCCTTATTCTACCTTAACTAAAGTATTACACAGCATAACTTCATTAGACAAAACACCCCTATTTGAGATTTGAATCCAGGTTGGAGTCTGCCTTTACTCTGCTGACAAGAGCCAAATGATTTAGAGATCATGGAAAATCCATGAACCTCAAAGTGTCTATCTTTAAAATTAATAAAAATAGTGAAATATTTTGCAAAGTTATTGTGACAGTTCAATTTTTAAGTATACAGTAAAAGCACAGAATGCAATCCTTCAGCATTTAGTACTGTCACCATGGTAGCTATCCATGTTATTCGTAATGTGATAGTAATTGCTGTCCTGAAAATAAAAATAAAATAAAGCTATAATTCTGTTCATATGGGTAGGTATATATATTTAAATATATTCATGTGCTTTCTACAACTATAATTTATTTGGACAATTCTTTCCTAGTCTGTTGCCCAAAATATTAGATGCCATTTGGGAAAGGAAAACAAAGCAACACATGTTCTGATTTGTCCCGGGCCAATTTTGCAGTTTTTAGACCATATCAAAATGCTGTTGTTTGCAGAATTATGTATATGTGTACCTGACAACTCGTACCAGAGCCTTGCAGAGTCTTGAAAACTAGTCTACATTATTTTATACACAATATATGATTAAAGTTATAGCTTTTATAGAAGTTTAAATATATATTATACCCTCCTTATACAGAGGATTGCATATTGAAGGAGTTTGGAGTCAGATACATACCATTCAAAACTATTTGATCAAGGGCAAGTCACCTAATTGCTCGGCCTTAGGTTGTTTTATATTTATAATATTAATTACAATGATAAAGTACTACTATAGCAATAATGATAAATTCCATGAACATTTATAGAGTGCTTTCTATGCCATAATCCACATATTTATTTATTTAGTTCAGTATTTGTATTATTCACACTTTTCAGATGACAAAACGGAGGCTCAGAGATGACCAACATTATCCAAATAATAAGCATCAGAGCTGGGCTTCACATCTATGTTTCAAAGTACTGGGACTTCCCATTTTGGGAAGTACTGACAATTTTCCAGTGTTATCATTAGGAATTGAGTCAATGCAGAAAGAGAGTACTTTCTAAACTATAAAGATATGTAAATGTTAGCTATTATTTTTGTTATTAAAGACTCTAACCTCTGATGCTAGAGTAAACTCTATTATGATATAAGAGAAAATTCAAGTAGAAAAAAAAGTCCTGCAAAGCTACCTTTTCAGGATCTTAAATAATGTGCTATTTCTAATGTTGTTTCCCTAGCCAAAGGCCATTCTCAAATTCTTCTCCATTAAATACTAAGGCATTGCCTCTATTGAACCCAAAATGCTAGATACATGTTTCTATCTTGTCTTCATTTCACATGGGGATGGTTGCATTAATTTCCTACGACTGCTGCAATAAATTACCACAAGCATGGTGGCTTAAAACAACAGAATTTTTTCTTACAAAATTAAACATATTCTTAACATATGAGCTAGCAGTCACACTCTTTGGTATTTACCCAAATTAATTGAAAACATTTGTCTACACAAAAACCTTCACACAGATGTTTATAGCAGTTTTATTCATAATTGTCAAAACTTGGAAACAACCAAGATGTCTTCAGTAGGTGAAAGGATAAATAAATCATAGTGTATAAAGCAATGGAATATTATTCAAGGTCAAGAGAAATTGAGTTCTTAAACCATGACAAGACAGAAAGGAAATTCAAGTGCATATTCTCAGTGAACAAAGTCAATGTGAAAAGACTTTGCAATTGTAATGGTTAATTTTGTGTGTTTGTGTTTCTGGGTTTTGGTGTTCCCAAATATTTGATCCAATACTATGTGGAGTGTTTTTGTGAGAGTGCTTTTGGATAAAATTATCCCTTAAATTGGTGGAGTGGCATCATCTAATCAAGTGAAGGCCTGAATAGAACACAAAGTGTGACTCTCTCTAGTTAGGAGGGGATTTTTTTTCTGCTTGACAGCCTTCTGACTAAGGCTAGGCCTATTTTTTGCCTTTCAATTAGAATCTAAACATTGGCTCTTTTGGGGTCTCTGGCAGGTTGACTCACCCTCAAGATCTTGGACTTTCCGATCTCCACTACCGTGTAAGCCAATTTCTTTTAATAAATCTTTCTCTCTCTCTCTCTCTCTCTCTCTCTCTCTGTGTGTGTGTGTGTGTGTGTGTGTGTATGTGTGTATGTGTACACACACACAATCCTATTTGCTCTATTTCTCTAGAGAATCCTGAGTATTGTAATAATGTATGTTTCAAATTTTATGAGACTTTGGAAAAGGTAAAACTATAGAGGCAGTAAAAATATCAGCAGTTTCCAGGTGTTGAGGAAAAGAGAAAGAATAAATAGGCAGAACACAGAGAATTTGAAATTTTTTAGGGCAGGAAAACTATTTCTTTTACTTTAATGGGGGACCCATGTTATTATTATACATTTGTCAAAACTCATAGAATGTACACCACCAAGGGTGAACCCTAGTTTAAACAATGGACTTAGTATGATGATGTGTCAACATAGGTCCATCAGTTATACAAATAATGTGCTGCTGTGGAGGTGGATGTTGGGAGGCAGATTGTGTAAATGAGAGGGTAGGAGGTATACATGAACATAAATAAAAACACAGGAATGTATTCTTTCACAGTTCTGGAGACCAGAATTTGGAAATCAAGGTTGTCAGCAGGGCTATACTCCATCTGGCAATGCTGGGATAGACTTCTTTGCCTCTTCCAACTTCTGTTTCTGTGGGCATTCCTTGACATGTGGAACCAACACTCAGTCAAGGCCAAGTTGCCTTCTAATCCTCTTTTCCTCTGTGTGTTTCTTATAAGGACATTTGAAATTAAATTTGTTGGAGACCGCAAAACAAGTCAAGATGGCGCCTGGCAGTTTGCCAGGAGGAGTGGTTTGTGAGGCAAGGCCACTGAGCCATTAAGATGATGGGGATTCCTTATTGGCTGATTGCTGTATCTGGATGATGCTAATTGAGTCAAGCTGTGTGTAATCAGTTAGGTATATATACCTCTGCTGTTCTGCAATAAAGCGGCTCCTGATACCTTGGGTGCCCGCTACCTTGAGTTCCTGCTCAGTTCCCACTCAGTTCCTGCTGAGTTTCCCCACAACAAAGCAGTTCCCACTTCAACCTTCAAGTTGCTTGTCACCTCCCGGTTATTTTGCCCAGCCAGACTGTGGCAAAATTTAAGGCTCAATTGGGTTAACCAGGGCAATCTCAAGACACTTGATATAATTATCTGTGCAAAGAACATCTTTTTCCAATAAGGTAATATTTACAGGTTCCAGAAATTAGGGTATGGACATGTCTTTTGGGGGCTATCATTCAGCTCACTGGAACAATCATTGAATCCCAATCAGAGGCCTCAGGGAGAAATTATTCAATGATTTCTCAAAAAGTTTTGCTTCTATTTGTGAAAAAGGATGCATGAGAAGGAATTAACTTTCATTACTCCCTTTCTATACGATGTGTTCAAGAATAAGTTACCCAAAGCCACAGAAGCTATCCTAGGTCCAAGAGATGACAAACCTGAAGACTTGGTTAAGCTGTGGAAAAAAACAGAATCTCATTCTATTTGTGTTTGTAAATATGTGTGTGGTTTTAAACTGTGGATAATTATGATTAACATATTAACTATTAACATAGGAAAATACAGCATAAGAGAAAAAGGAACTTACATGATATTCAAGATATCTCAGTTGTCAAGTTGACTGAAGGGAGAGTAGTTTAGGGATTACTTCATGAGTAATGGATTATTTAACTCCTTAAAAATAAGGGTGAAGAGAAGTAACCTCGCAGAAGGGTAAAAAATCTTAGAATAAACTACTAGAGTAAAAAGTCTAATTGAAAACAATTAGAACTCTGTAAAGATTTGAATAACAAACACATAGGTAGAGAGACATGGAGGAATGCCAGGGCTTCAGGGTAAAAGCCTCAGGTGAGTCCAGTTGGTAAAGTTAGGAATAATGTAGGTGAGGGGAAACTTGATGGCTTCTCACACCATAGCGCATAAGAACAAAGTCCCAAGTTCTAGATACACCCAAGAACACAAAGGCGTATCTAGTGTTCTTCCTTAACTCAGAGATTAATGGAATGAGATTCTGGCTTTTTCCTCAGCTTAACCAAGCATACAAATATATGATCAGTGCTAAATTAGGAAAGTGTTTGAAAGCAACATTTGTGAGAAATTAGGTCTCTCGGTAAGACAGAAGTGAAGACTTAGTGTGAAAGCAGAAAACTATGAAAAGCTCAAAAAGCAAATTTGACTTGTTGGCAATTTGTCAAGTAGAAGCTCCATTGTGAGTATTCACTCTCTCTGGTATGTACCCTCACCACTACAATGACAAAACTCCTTGAAATCTTCCTAGCTTCACAGTCTATATTTCACAGCATTTATTTACTGCATTATACTACATCCTTAAATGGGTAGCAGTTTATAAATGGTTGATACCATTTCAATTTTTTTATTTCACTAAATATGAGCTTACATTGAATATAATTGGCATTTTAAAAATAGCAACAATGATAGTACTTAATAAGAGAACTTATTCTTTTGTTAAATATTAATTTTTCCCAAGTGTATTTTTCAGACATTCTGGGAGTAGAATACTATAGGTATTCTGACATCAAAAAGGATAAAGAATATCCATGTCCAGATTCAGATCAATAAACACATAAATTATATCAAGCATAAAGCATTTTATCCATCATTTTTTCCTTGCTGTGACTAAAATACTCTACAAGAACAACTAAGAGGAAGCAAAGTTTATCTTAGCTCATGAATTGGGAGGTTCAGTCTATGGATGACTGACTCCATTGCTTTGGGCCCAAGATGAGCCCAGAGCATCATGGTGGAAGGGCACTGTGATACTGTGGTACTGTGGAGGAAAGCAGTTCAGCTCATGGTACCCAGGAAAAACAGAGAGAGAGAGAAAGAGAGAGAGAGAGAGAGAGAGAGAGAGAGAGAGAGAGAGAGAGAGGTGTGAAGATGTAAATTTGAACCTTTTCAGGGCACATTGCAGTGACCCACCTTCTCTAGCTGTATCCTACCAGCCCAGAGTTACCATGAAACACAGTAGACCTTTCAAATTAGGATGGACCAATGAAGTTACAGGTCTCATAATCAAATCATTTACCTCTGAATATTCCTGCATTAACAGAGAAACTTTCAGAAGATACCTCATATATGAACCAAAACACCTATGTATATCTTGCTTCTAAATCCCCCAAGTCACATGGATAAACTTTGAGAACACACCGGATTTTGCAGTAAAGTTCTGAATTCGGAGAATGGAAAAGTTTAGATATTCATATATAGAAACATGTGAAAGCTATTGTGAAGTAGACGGAGTCCGCAATAGTATTGCATCATTGGAGCTGGATTTGAAACAAATCTTATGCAGTAAAATGCCAGTCAAACTTCTACTTCTCTTCCAACCCTTAGCAGTAATGAAAGAGCAACCCATGAGTCTGCACAGACTGACATAGAGCCAAGGGAAGCTTGTGAAGATTATGAAATAACCTCTATCATGAAGTTCATGGAGTCTTCCCCTCAATGTGATTAAGTGAACTTTAATTTTGATTCCTGTCAGATTTTACAGATCTCAATGCTGAAGGCTCCCTGAAAGACGTAAAACTGGGCTTTTGCAAGAGTGTTTTTCCTTTTTCACATCTATTGGACAGAATCTTATTTCACTGGAGCCAAGGAAGTTCTTTCATTCTGTAGCTGACAGATCTTTGGCTTAAGTAAATGCATTGACTTCTTGGCTTGAAAGCTGAGTTGTTTTCTCCTGCCCCATCATCCTCCATTCTTTGCTTTTCAAAGCCATCCTCACTGCTACACACACCTTAATAAGCAAACACTACTCCTGTTCCATGTTATAATCATGTGAACTTTGCATGGGCTCAGGCATAGTATCATGAAATGCTGCTACTTTAAAGGGAGTTCTCCAGATTTCCCTAACAACACTGATCACCATTTCTCCAGTCACCAAAAGCACACCCCTGTATTTTTCCTGGTACTTGAAGGATAGTCCCTGAACAGTTTCTAGTTTTAGGGCAGAAGGTAGGAAGTCCCCATTTTTAGAAAGATATTATGATGCTTATCTAAGACCATGTCTTGCCTTCATAGTAGTTAGCCTATACTGAGTACTAACTATGGTGATGGTCACATATCTTTTAATTCTTATAACTACTTTATTCATCAGTGACCACAATTATCCATTTTACAGCTGAAATTTATCCCTCCTGGAGTTCAAGTCACATAGGTAACATCACATGCATAGTAATGATGGAGATGAAGTTCATAACAGTGTGCCTGTTCCCTTACTACCCATCCTCTTTTGCTGAGGTGTTTACTGGACCTCTGTTTCAACCATATGCTGCCATCCTGTACTCAAATATAGATCACTCCAGTGAAATCCTTTCAAGACCAAACCTTTATAGGAATCAGGAAGCATTTTCTGCATGGGATATGGTAGCACCATTCTATCAGGTTGAGTCTAATGGAAAAGGCAACCAGCTCCAATTATGCAGCTCTGTCAACTTCATAATAGTTTTCATATGTTGTCCAAAGAACAGGACCCGAAGTACAACATGTATACAGGGTGAAGACAGTCTTTTAAGTCTAGAAGGGAGGTATAACTGCAGAGAGAAATGTGAGTTTGAAGCTTTGGTTGTGAAGCCAGAATTGGAGAGAGAAGGCAGAGAAGCCCCTGAGAGATGCTCCAGATGTGTACTGTGCAGAGAACACAAGCAGATTCCAATTTCCCTATGACAAGCAATTTTAGGGCCTAGGATCCTACCTGGATCTTACCTGCCTGGGTAAAGCAGTAGAAGAATAGAATCTAGATGGAAGAGACCCTCCACATTTATCTTCATGACAGTAAAACAGTCCAGTCAATTTGCTCTAATGAAATAGTGTCTCTTGGGTGCTATTGATGTGCCACATTCTTTGCTAAATCATTTTATTTCATTTTTATGAAACTCTCACAAAAGGCATAGTATTATTTATTATTCAAAAAGCTGAAAGTCAGAGAAATTAATTTTCTTGACTTCCTTTGGTACTTATATTTAAATTTTCATTCTGAGATAAAATATGGCAGAAGGTACTACTCTTAACACTTATTCATATTCTAGTTGAAATTCAATTAATCACAAAAGAATAACAGGTTTCATCCTAAAAATAGTCACCGAATGTTTATAGTTGAGTATATCCAACTTGCCTGGATAGTTTTATTTTTTATAAGTAACTTTGAAAAATCCCATCCCCTGCACCAGACTTTTGAGAAATGTGTCCAATTGCACCTTTTCTGAGAGCAGCATGGGATGGAGCAAAGATGGCCTGACAGTAGCCCATGTAAAAAATTCAGTAAATTTGCATAACTGAGTCTATGGTATGAATAAGCTTCAAAATGAATTAATTAAGTTTAAGCTTCCCAAGTACATAGAACATTTAAAAAAATGTTCCCAAGAAATAGATGCACTTTTACAGTCTGGTAAGATTGTAGACTAGTACAACCACTATAGAGAACCATGTAGAGATCCCTAAAAAAAAAAAAAAAAAAAAAAAAAAAAACTAGGGCTGGAGCCATCATATTACCTAGCTATCCCATTCCTTGGTATTATCCCCAAAGAACTAAAATCAGCATACTATAGCAATACAGTCATCTCAATGGTTATAGCAGCACAATTCAAAACAGCTAAATTTTGCAATCAACCCATATGTCCATCAATAGAAAGATGGGTAAGAAACTGTGGTGTATATACTCAATGGAGTTCTACTCAGTCATAAAGAAGAATGAAATTATGGCATTTGTTGTTAAACAGTTGGAAATGGAGAATATCATGCTAAGTGAAATAAGCCAGGCTCAGAAATTCAAAGGTTCAATGTTTTCTCTCATATGTGGAAGCTAGAGTCAAATAAAGGAAAGGAGAGGTGAAGAATAGGATATCATACAGATACAGGGAATATTAATGGTATAGGAGAAAGAAATTGAGAGGCAGAGTGGAAGAATTGGGAAAGTGAAGCAATTCAGAAGGAATTCTTAAAAAGTCATATGCATATATAAATATGTCACAAGGAAGTCCACCTTTTTTGTGTAAGTATATATATGTGTGTGTGTGTGTGTATATATATATATATATATACACACACATACATACACAGAAGAGAGAAAGGAAGTGTAGCAGAATAGAAGAATGAGAATGGAGGAAGTGAGGAAGTCAGGGAAGGAAAAGTGGAGAGAAGAAACGGAATTGTGAGTTGAAATTGAATTCCATGAATGATTATGTCAGGATGAACCCAACTACTATGTATAACTATAAAGTTCTAATAAAAAATTTAAAAATCTCCCCAGAATATTCTTAAAAATATATATTCCTAAAAGGATATTCCTTATGCCTTCTCAAGTCCTAGGCATAGCCTATAATTAAAACCTGTTTTAGTGAAGTCTACATTTATTTACTTTGAGTCCCAGACAATGAAGAAAAATGGCTGACCTAAGTGTCACAGAACCATGTGATCTGTCTCTTATGTTTTTGTGATCCTCAGGTCCCATTGGAAAATCCCAGGACTTAGACTATATCTCAGCCATCTCGCTGTCTTGTCAGGAACATTGCTCTAAGGTCTACCATCTCAGGATGGTAGACCTTGAAGTCCTTTGAATGACCTTTTTTTTTTTTTTGGAGCTGAGTCTGTAACTTTAGTATTTTCATTGTCTTTGCATGAATCTTAGCATCTGGGAATTACTCACCAATGAACTATACTTAACTGTTTTTATGTGGCAGATTTGGGGAGAAACATTGTTTAAGCATGACATTTAGTACCAGTAACTGATTTGAAGAAACACAAACTATTCTACTGAAATCTGTTATTAGAAAACATATCCTAGTTTACTCAAACCATTCCAGGCCTTCAAGTCAGTAAAGTGTTTATAATTTTTAGGTGAATAAAACAGAATCTTTCAAGGGTATGTCAGTGTTTCCATTACACCCTTCTTTTTTTCACCTCAAAGTAGCACAAGTTTATTAGTGTGTCCATAAAAATTAATATTCCACTGAAACCTGGCACAGAACCATAAAGTAAATGTTTACATATCCCTTCAAATATTAATTCAGTTGTTTCTACTAAATGGTAGACCTGCCAGGCATGAACATTCTCAATTCACAGTCTTTCTCGGTTAATTTATTTGGGCTATTCTTTCAAAGACTAAACTTAGCTCATAAACAGCACCTGAAATAGACAGGAAGCCAGAAAAGGCTAAAAGAGAAGGAGTTTATTAATTATCCAAAACCTTCCCACATGAGGTCATTCCTAAATGCATGGAAACTGTCAAATAAGGTAAACAAACCCAAGCAAACAGTATTATTTTCACCAAAACCTGAATCTCTTTTTCTCTGTAAAGTGCATCTCAGATGTCAGGAAATGGCCTGAGGGCCAACCCACTGCTGCCAGAAGATTCTCAGGACAAAGGTGCAGATGGAATGCTGACTGAACCCCAATTTACTTGGCTGACATTATGGTGGTTTGTTAATTGGCTCTTCATTGATGTGACCAAATACCTGACATGAACAATTTAAAGGATGAAAGATTCATTTTGGCTCATGGTTTCAAAGATTTCAGTACCTCATTGGCCACCTCCATTGGACCTGAGGTAAGGCAGAGCGTCAGGGTGGAATGGCATAGCAGAGCAAAGATGTTCCCTTCATGGCAGATTGGAAACAGTGAGAGAGGAAGAAGCTAGGAACAAGATATAGTCCCTAAGGCTATGCACCCAAGAACTCACTCTCTTTTGCTAGGTCTAATTCCTATGCTTTTCACCACCTCCCAATATCCTATTCAAATTATGAATTTGTTAATGAATTAATCCACTGATGAGGTCAGAGCCCTCCTGGTGCATCACTTCCCAAAAGCCCCACTTCTGAACATCCTGCACTGGGAACCAAATCTTCCATATTTGAACATTTGGAGGAATTTCCAGATCCAAACCATAACAGGTAGAGAAACTATCTTTCTACCAGTACTTCACATTTCCGGTTAATAGTAGGAAGACTGAAAAAATGAGTCTCTGGATAACATAAGATCCAGTGATCACAGGGGAGTAGAAAGTGTGGTTAACTCAGGGTTGGGAGACAGTAAGAAATCAAAGACCCAGAGTGTCTTCTTTTTCCAACTCCAGTCCTGGTTCTGCTTAGGATGAATCACTATTCTGAGATCTCTATCCCCTTGCTTTCTTCCATAATTCCATCTATATACCTATTACAGTAAAGAGATTATCAGAATTAGTCTCTTGGCTGTATGTTTTTTAAAAAAACATACTCATTGGCTGTATGTTTTTAAATAAAATAATTCATGTTCTAAATAAGTATTTGTTTAACCAAAATCATCTAGCAAAGGATTCCTAATAAATACTTGGTGATGTTATGTCCTGCTCCATTTACATGGTTAGGTTTATAATGATATGAGGTGACACATTAAATTAACAGCAATATATATATATATATATATATATATATAAGTATTCATTATGTGTAAGGCATGGTCAAAAATTAAGTGCACAAAGTCTTACATAATCTGTATAACACATATCTCAACCATTTTTTTGATTTCTTGATTTTGAATATAAAGAATCAAAGGCTGAAAATTTCAGCCTCTTTCTCAAGATTGTAATTGTTCTCAAATTAATCTATAGAGTCAGTAACCAAAACTTCAAATGTCTTACTTTATGGAAAATATTGATATGTTAAAATTGATATGTAAATGCAAAGAACCTACAATAGCCAAATAAATTTTAAAAATGGAAAAATAAAAACAAACAAAATTTAGATTTGGGAATATATACTAATTGATTTCTAAACTTATTAAGAATCTATACTAATCAAGATAGTGTGATATTGGCATACCTGTGGATACATTGATAAATAAAATATAAAAGAGAGTACTGCAATAGACCCATACATTCATGGCCACTTGATTTTATGCAAAGTCAACCAAGTATTTCAATGGGAAGGATAGTTTATTTTTTTAAATGAAGTATTGATAACCTGATCCACATGGAACAAAATGTACCTGATCTCTGGCTCATATCATATGAAATAATATTTCAAAAACAACTAAAGGTTTTAAAGAACCTACTCCTTCTGACTACTACAGCATGTTACCATGAATGATATCACCATACTAGAATAAATCAAACTATGAGTTCTCTTTTGAGTCTGTGTCTTATCAACAATTTTTGCCTTAATAAAAACACAGAAACAGACAAAAAGAATCAATCTCAAAACGTTCATTAGTGCTCCCAGAACAAAATTAAAACCCTTAAACTTCTGGTAGAAATTCTTTGTAAGCTGGAGCTAAGCAAAATTTTCTTTTTCTTTTTTTTTAGCACGGTGGCACACGCCTGCAATCCCAGCAGTTTGGGATTGAGGCAGGAGGATCATGAGTTTAAAGCCAGTCTCAGCAAAAGCAGGGTGCTTAGCAACTCAGTGATACCTTGTCTCTAAATAAAATACAAAATAAATAGGGGTAATCTAATAAATAGGGATGTGGCTCAGTGGTCAAGTGCCCCTGAATTCATCCCTGGTCCCAATTCCACAAATAAAGGTCAGTAAATAGTTAAGGGCATGGTCAGCATGTCAGCAAGGGTATCTTTGCTATATACATGGATTTGAGAGTTATGAGTGCAGTAGGTAATGTACCCATAGAATAGATGGAATCACTCATGGAGTATTAACAGTATTAGAACAGGAGGTGTAGGACGAAGCTACAAACAACATAGGATTAGGCGCAGAGAGAGGCCTCCTAAAGAGAATAAGTTTGTGTTGTTGTTTAAGAGCTAGGATAAAACCAGACAAGTAAAATGTCAAAGAAGTTAATGTTTAGTGAAATGTCACAGCTTTTAAAGGAAGGGACACATGGTCCCTCTGAGTTCATGAGAGCAGGGTAGCACCATGCTACCAGGTACCAGGAAGGAGCAAAATAAATATGAGTGTATCTCACTGATGTCTCTAAAAACAGGAATTTCCTTCTCCTGTTTTCAGCCCCATATCTCCTCCCTGTCCTCCATTTCTATACCCCTGGGATTCTTTGTATCAGACCTGCTTATTTCTTCTATATATTCCTTTGTGCAGATACTCTGAGCTCCACTGTGCTCTAAGAGTAACCTCTGCTTGTGTCAAACTGAATTTTATGGAATTGCTCATTCACTGATAAAGTATTCTGTTCTCTTCCTTATTTGGAAAGTTAAAAATCTAAATTTATCATATACTAATTGTTATAAAGTGTTGAATGAGAGGTTGCAGTAGACCCCCTACCTACACCATCTTATCCTCCACCTCTGATAACAAAGGCAGGTACATTTTTTTACGTTAATTTTAGCATTTCTCCAGAAATTTACACTCTTTTGATTCTTATTCTTTCAAATACCTTCAGACAAATTTTTTACTGTGGAGCAAGAAAAAGATTGATTGTGCAGCATTATTCTAGGTCCTGAAAGAGTTCCCACTAGGTAAATGTTGATGTATTTATCTGTAGTATCATTACATTTGAAAGCCTGGCCAACAAATGAGGGAGTCATTTTGCAAACAGGCTTTCAACTGATTCCATATTTTTTTCCCAACCTATTTCAGCCAAAGGATAAATTGGCATCTTTTCTAATGTGATCACATAGTGGAAAGAACATTAGCCTGATTTCCAGGAGACTCATGTTCTAATCCCATTTCTTGCACTAGTTAGCTGTATAACCTTGGAAAAGCATATGGGACTTTAGGTGGCACAGAGTAAGAATCACTTATACACAAGTCAAGCCAAAGAAGTTATAAATACTTTGCTAAATTAAAGTTACATATCTTACTTTGCATCCCAGGTTACATTTTTTTATAATAAGCAGAACAATATTCTTCCATGTGAGAAACAGATCACTTTAGTGTGGTTCTTTTAAACAGAGAGAGAGACAAGGATTCAAAGGAAAAATATAGAAATGTCAAGATGTTTTCTAAACATGATACTGTGAAGTGATTCAATCTTTTATGCCATATATGTGAATGTATAAGTTTTCAATCAATATATTATACAAATACTATATAATGTGTCAGACTTTTTCCTTCACTTTGAAAGTATCATATTTCTTATTTCAAAGAGGGATACATATCTATCATCTCTTCTCTTTACCACAGTCACCACCCTAGATTGACCTAGAAGATTAAGTCATTAATCTCTTCATTGATCTTTAAGTTTCTGGCTTGTCTCCACCCTCAATCCATTCTTTTAATTTAATCTTCTTAAGACTTAAACCATTGGAAGAAAACACAGGGCAAATGTTCAGGACATTGGTCTGGGCAAAGATTTTTTTGGATATGATTCCAAGCAATGAAATAAAGATTTGACAAACAGGATTACGTTAAGCTAAAAACCTTCTACGTAGCAGAATTAAAAGTCAAACTACAAAGTGGAAGAAAATATTTGCAAACCATTCATCCAACAAGGGATTAATAACCAGAATATACAAAGAACTAAAAAAAAAAATCTCAACAAGAAAAGCACAAATTATCCAGTTTTTATATGCGCAAATGATCTGAAAGACATTTCTCAAGATATACAAATGGCAACCAACTATATGAAAACATGCTCAACATCACTAGCCTTCATGGAATGCAAATAGAAGCTGCCATAAGTTTATTTTGCCTCAATTAGAATGCCTATAATAAAAAAGACAGTAAATGGGAAATGCTGGTGAGGATGCAGAGAAAGACCTCTTTGTTGGTGGGAATATAAACAAGTACAGCCAGTATGAAAAAAATATGAAGGTTCCTCAAGAAACAAACAAACAAAAAATAGAATTACCGAATGATCTGAGCAATTCTACTGATGGGTGTATATCCAAAGGAAAGGAAATCAGTATGTCAAAGAAATACCTTCAATCACATTTACTGAAGCCCAATTCACAGTAGCTAAGATATGGAATCAGTATAGGTACGTGTTCAATAATGGATGACAGGATAAAGAAAATGTGGTGTGTATACCATGGAATATTACTCAGTTATAAGGCAATAAAATTTACTATTTGCAGTAACACGGATAGAAATGGAGAATGTTATGTTCAGAATGTCATGTTAAGAAAGACAAATAGCACATATTTTCACTTCAGTGAAGAAACTAAAACCATTGATCTTGTAGAGTAAATTACCAGACACTGGTTGAGGTTGAGGAGGGGGTGACAAAGAGAGAATGGTTAATGGATACAGGGTCTGATTGAATAGGAGAAATACATTCTAATGTCCTGTAGGAGAATAGTGTAAATGTGGTTGACAGTAATTAACTGCATATTTCAAAATAACAAGTAGAGAAGATTTTGAATGTTCTCCAAAGAAATGATAAATATTTGAGGTAGGGAATACATCAATTATTCTGATCTAATTATTATGCACAATATACAAATATTGAAATATCACACTGTTCCCCATGAATATGTACAATTATTATGTGTTGATTAAAAGTGTTTAAAAGTTAGCTAGGTGTGGGGTGCATGCCTATAATTTCAGTGACTATGGAGGCTTAGCAGGATGATCACAAGTTTGAGACCAGCTTGGGCAATTTACAAAGATCTTGTCTGAAAATAAAAAAGGCTGGGATGTAACTCAGTGATAAAATGCCCTTGGTTTCAATCCCCAGTCCCGCAAATAAATAAATTAATCAATTAAAATTAAAAAAATATATTAAACCAATTTTGCCTATGGATTAAGTCCAAATATTTCATCTTTACATTTCTAATCCTGGATTAATTTGCCTTGCCAAATTTCATCTTCCTCTATGCCAAGAGAGAACTTTTATCCTGGTTTGATGAATACAAGTATTTGCTCCTTGATCACATCATTTTAATCTCAAACCATGAGATTTTTACTTAGAATTTCTCTATCATATCAGCCTGTCAGTTCTATATCCACTTCCCCTCTGAAGTACCCCTTGATTTCTTCGTAGGTCTTAACAAATAGCATAACTTTTAAATAAAGGTTTGTAGGATCAGGTCTCAAATATCAGTCACATGTGTTTCTGTGTTTTGTTTTCATAGATTTCCATAGGTTGGGTAATTTCTTTTGAGAGCAGGAATTTAACTGGTTTACCTATCATTCAAGGTCTGTGGCTCCTCCTGTTTTTACTGATTTGATTGGTTGAACTGTGACTTGAAGTCACTCTCTTTCATGCCATTCATGTTCTCTTCATCCTTCACCATAACCAAGTTAGAATATTCCTTTGTTGTTATTCTAAATCATGGAAGTAGTACAACGTGGTGTGGCTTTAGTGAGCTGGACCAGGATTTCTACTGTAAATTTACATTGGTATCTTTACTTAATAGTATCAATCATTGTGATGAGGACTGAGAAAGGGTTTTAGATTTAGTGATTTGATAATTATTAGTTCATTTTGAAGTTGCAAGCTTAATAGAGTAATGAGGTATAAATTCAGATTAAACTAGGTTAACTAGAAAATGCAAAGAGTACCTATTAATTTATTCATATAATCATTATTCCATTCAACAAACATTTTAAACTAAATTATTATAGCAGCCTTTAATTTTTTTCTCTTAATTTTACAGTCTTTCTTTTTCTGAACCTTTATTACCTAGCTGATTAGGTAGTATTAACATAATAGAAATCTACTGTGTTACTTTCTTGTGTGAAATCAGCTAATGGCCTCTTAAATATTGGGTGCAGGATAAAATTCTAGCATATCTGCATAGCTCATAAGGAAATACCATCTGGTTGATCACATCCCAAGTATTGGTATATTCCGTGCTTCTTGATAAATGCTACAGAAATACTGAACTTCTTACAATAAATAAAACACAAAATTTTAAAAATTCATTTCTAATCTAGAAAGCAATTGCTAGAGAAACAGATACTGTATGTCTCTCATGTATTATACTTAGAAAAAATAAGGTACCCAGATCTGATTGATGTGATTCATTCTAACCATAAAATTCAGAAAATATCAATTTGAAGAAATTGTGAAATTGCATCACAATGAATCAGTCGCCAAAATATAGACTGTTAAAAATTCTAAGAAATAATTACTTATTTCTCTCTATCTCTCTCTTTTTGTCTTTTTTGGAACTGAGGTTGGAACCCAGGGTTTTTGTGAATGCAGGGCAGACGCTTTGCTACTGAGCTACATCCAAACCCGACTTATTTCTAAGAAATAACTACCCTTAATAAATAAATTATAAGGGAAAAAGTTATGGAGGGAATTTATAAAGTGAAAGTAATTTAGGATATATTTAATTGTAACATATCGACTTTATTTGGGTCCTCACTCAAGCAAAGAAGTAAAACAATATTTTAAATATTTAAAGTTTTAAATATTTAAATATTTAAAATTTTAGAAGTAAAACAATATTTTGATAAGTTGGAGGGCATTTGAACATTGACAAGGTATTGGATAATAAAGATCTGATTTTAGGTTTTTTTCTAAACATGCTAATTACATTTCAGTTTTTTTTAGAGTTCTTATCTTTTAGAAGTGTACTGAAATGCTACAGTACTAAGGATTGGCTTCATCATAATTTGGGTTTGGGTTTGAAATAAATGAAAAAAATAGAGAAATAAGATCAAACAAGAGTTAGAGAGTATTAAGACTGGGGGATTGTGACAAAATTTTCAATAAAGTTCAAAATTTTCCATCCCAAATTTAAAAGAAAATGCATAAATACTTATATATTTATAAAAACAAAATTTTAAAACAAATAGGTAAAATGATATAATACATTTATGTGAAAAGTTTGTAATAGAGATGTGCTATCTAAGGTGGTGGGGAACACCTAGTCTATAGTCTACTCTAGAAGAGAATTGGAATTGGTCAGGGAGGAGACCTGGCTGCTGTACCACTCCCATTGATACTGCCACATGTGTGGCCTTCCCAGGGCCTGGGCCTCTTTTGTATATCTTCTCTTTCCTGTGGAATCATAGCCAATCCCTGCCTAGAATGACTACAAAATATAATCAAAGGCCTATCTCAGTTGTGACTTAGAAGGTCTCAAGGATTCAAACCTAACAGTGTCACTGGACATTTCCATAAATCAACGGTGTGGTATTAATTGATAAAAACACTTTCAAATGCCTGTACCCTTTAACCAAGGAGTTACCTCTAGAGCAGAACTGAAACAGATCAGGGAAGAGAACTTGCTGTTGTCATAATTAAATAATAGGACATGTTCTACCAAATGCATTCACAAAATGTTTATCAAAGAATAGTTTATAAAATTGAATGATTGTCAATTAGTTAAAAGATCTATGTATTATTAATAAAAAGTAGGTGGTCAAGCACCATAGAGTGTTACAGTAAATTTGCCTGCAGAGTATGTTTTTGTGTACATGTGGGTGCATGCATACCCGGCAGAATTGCATTTGGAAATATGGGGCATCAAATTTCCTCTCCCAAAGTACACACCACAAACACACACCTCCCTGTACCCAAGGACCTTTTCCTACACTAGGAAATCACCATTCCTTTTATTTAAACAGTCTTGCAGACCCCTAAGATTTGGGTCCAGAAATGATTTTTTGAATTCAGTAGTATAGATTTAGATGTTCCTTACAAATAGAAATTACCATTTCAGATAGTAATAGATTATTATTTTCATTTAGCTTCTTCACAGATGTTTATCAGCTAGCTTCTGTCTACATTCCAGGCTTAGAACCCTAGTAAGTGATTCTGGTAGAAGTCAAAAAGCTAGGATTGCAGCCTCTCTGTTGTAGTAGATGGAGGACTTGAACAAGTTTCTACTTGTAAATCCCATTTCAACCTCAGAGTTAATATTGCAGTTTTCTATCCAGACAAGAAAAGAGGTATGAAAACAGTTGTGATTAGAATACCTCTTTGGTGAACAAATATAAACTAAGGAAGAGGAATCCGGGAAGAGGCTGCTAATGTAAGGAGTTCCCAGAACATGGCTGAACTGGGAGAAGATTATCTTAGAGATCTAAAGGGATAGAAAAGGTGAATGAGAAGATAACGAACTCTGGTAGCCAGAAAAGTAACCAAAAAGGGAGAAGTGAGAATTTTATTTTAAAGGCAAGGTAAGACTTACAGAGAAACTAATGAGAAACTGGAGCAAAAGCCAGAAGATCATAAAAAGCTTATGAAGTTGGTCTAGTCCAGTAGTAATGGAGTAATTGGAATAGTGTTCAAAAGAATAATGCTAAGATGGGGTATCCAGGCTTGATTGGAAGTGGGAACTTTATATAAAGTTCCAAAGATGGAAGGGACTTTTAAGGAGTCTTTTTTTGGGGGCGTCGGGTGCAGTACTGGGGATTGAACTCAGGGTCTCTCAACCACTGAGCCACATTTCCAGCCATAGTTTGTACTTTATTTAGAGATAAGGTCTCACTGAGTTGCTTACACCTCGATGTTGCATTGGTTGACTTTGATCTCATGATCCTCCTGCCTCAGCCTCCCCAGCTGCTGGGATCACAGAAGTGCACTGCCTCACCTAGCAAGGAGTCTGTCTTAATTAATGGAGATTAATTCCACATTTCTGCTATTCTGGTCTTGGCTTCTACTCTATAATAACAGAACCTTTGCTTAATTCCTGAGGTTACATTTTTTACCTTATACCTTATTTTGGTAATTAAGAACTTTTCTTATTTAAGTATCCTTTGGTACCATCTCGATAAGCTAATGAGCTCTTCAGGCTCTTCTGAATGTTGGCCTCATCTTCTTTTTTAAAAACAACAACAACAACAATATTCTGTCCTTGAGCCTCAATCCTCTGGTCCTGAACATGCAGAGAACTAGAAGTGGAAAAGGGTTTTAAAAAAATTATGTCTGCTAATTTGTCATAGACCCTTGTGGCCAGACTCCTTGTGTGTATTATTTTGTTCTAAATTCTCTGTTGTTAACTTTTCAACGTCTATCTTCCTTTCTGTGTCTTCTTGTCTTTCTGACACTTCATAAATGTCCCCATGTATACTGACTAGTATGTGTTATGGGCAAGATTGAGAACTCTCAAGTTTATATGTTGAGTTGCTAACCCCAAATCCCTCAGAATATGACCTTATTTGAAAATAGGATCATGGTAGATACAGTTATTCAGATGAGGAAATACTGAAAACAGGTTGCATCCTAACCCAATAAAATTGGTTGTTTTCGTCAGTTTTATCATTTGTTGTGACAAAAATACCTGACAAGAATTATATAGAGGAAGAAAAGTATATTTTGCCTCATGTTTTCAGAAGTTCACTCCGTGATCTGGGTCTGAGATGAGGCAGAATGTCAAGGTGTGACAGGAAGAGAAGATGGAGGAAAGCAATTCAGCACATGGCAACAAGGAAGCAGAGAGAAAATTCCTCCACCAGGGACAAAATATAAACCCTGAAGGACAGCCCACAGTGACCTACCTCCTCCAACCACAACTTACCCACCTACAGTTAACACTCCATTAATTAAGTGGATTAATCCAATGATTCAGTTCACAATTCTCATAATGTAATCATTCACCTCTGGTCATTCTTGCATTGTCTCTCAGGAGATTTTGAAAGACACTGTATATTTAACCATAATACTGATATCCTCGTGAAAAGGTGAATTTTGGACACAGAGACACACATTCATAGGTAATGTCATGAAGACAGGAGTTATATCAGCCTAGCAACTACCAAAAACTAGGAGTGAGGCCTAGGAGAGTTTCAAGTGCCTTCTGAGGGTTAATGTCCTTGCTGATACTTGATCTCAGATTTCTAATCTCCAGAATTATAAGACAATAAATTTCTTTTGTTTAAGCCACTCAGTTCATGATTCCCCCAAAACGAACACAATGTTTTCAAGTGCTTGTCTGGAATTCTTCCTTTTATTACTTAACACATTTCCATTTTTCTCTAGAGTTGCGATGATAGAACACGACTGGCTAACAGTATTTTCACTGTGGTGAAGTTTTCTGTTTTCTCTGAAAATGGTAGCCATTAGCTAAATAGGACTGTTGAACACTTGAAATGTGACTAGAGCATCTAAGAAAAAAGCCTTTATATTTAATTTTTGTTAATTTATATTAAAAGGCCATAAGTGTCTAGTACCTACTGTGAAGCACACTGCAGCTTAGAATATGTCCCAGGGCAAGAGTGTGTGGTTCTGAGTTCTAGGCCTATGCAGGTTGCATTTGGCCTTCTGTGCTCAGAAATACTTTAAGATAGGCTAAGCCACGGATCTTGAACTTCATCACTCATCACCTTGTTGATAGGTGTTCATTCAATGAATGGAGTTCAACCAAACTGAAGAGAACAGTCAGAAAAAAAAAAAAAAAGGATGACAGATTCTCATCCATTTTCCATTTCTTTCAAGGCCACTTTGATTCTCTTGAGTTGGCTCTCAAATTTTCTCATTGTGTTAATGGTTTTAATGTGACTCATGATTATTAATTAAGAACTAGCAGGCCTAGTCATGTTACCAGCCACAGAGAAGATTACTACTACATCAATGACCTTGTTTAACACTGAACTTAATTGGCTTCCAGAATACATAATGTTATAGTTCACATTTCCAGTTGTGTATGACATTCATGACTCAATCAAGCTGTAGGAAGACTTTTACTATTTATTTATACTCTTATTTTTCTGGTTCTTGCCACTAATAATTTTATTTGATTTTGTGTTTCTGTGAGTTCTTTGTTTGGACTAAAGCTTTCCCCAACAATTTTACTTACTGGGATATTTATTTCTATTTAGAAGCTTAATACATTTGCTCAATTTATTTTTGTATTATAATTTTAACTATACAAACATTTTATTAAGAAGGCTGGCAATTTGTGAAGCTATATTAGAAATTTTTAAAAATCTAGTTTTTAACCATTGGGGCTAAAATTACTGTGTATATCAAAAAATTAGGGAAAATTATTTCTTGATTATTGGCTGTGTTTTTTTAATCTTTTAATTGTTTCACATTAGTATTCTTTTTTATTTTCATATGTGATATATATTGAAAATTCTATTTTTGGTTCAAATACCCCAAGAGGGAATTAGCTTATTTGTGAGTAAATTATTTACTAAATATTTTGTTTAGAAAGTATTTAATTTTCCCACTAATTTTCACATATCAATTTAAAAATAAAAAGTAAATGAAAATATATAATTTTAAAAAATTTAAAATGAAAATGAGCAAATCTATGTTGTTTCAACTATATTTTAAGATGCTGAAACTAAAATGGAAAATGATAACAACAACAAGTTCTGATGAGCATGCAGGAAAACAGGATCACTTATTCTTTGCTTTTGGGAATTTTCAATGATATGGCTACCCTGGAAAATAATTTGACAGTTCCTTTAAAAAATAAAATTGAACTTACCATGTGATCTATCTCTTGCACAGTTGGACATTTACCCAATAGAATTGAAGACTTATTTTTACACAAGAATTCTAGTAACTTTACACCCGAAGTGGAAACTCCTATTAAATACATGTTAGAACATAGGTATCATAAAATATCTCTCAGTAATAAAAAGAAATAAACTATTGATATGTGCAACAACTTTGAATGAACCTCAAAGAAGTCACGGTGATTGAAACAAATCCAATTACAGAAGGATATATATTGCATGCTTATGTTGTATTTGTGAAATATCATAATTTTCATGGTAAGTAAGGCAATCTGTCATTACTTGGAAATAGCAAAATTAACATTAGTCAAATTAATAAATAAAATAATTTTAGCTAATAAAAAAATAAAGAAAGTAGGGCAATACAATTAAAAGTATCATGTGAAGACAAGGAATAAATATAAAGCAGAATGGTTAAGCAGGGTCTGTTTCAGAACCCTGTGGTGCAAAGGTTGGCTCTGCCACATATGAACTTGAACTGTTAAGCAGCCAGCCAGGTGAAAGTCTTGGACAAGACTCCAGGTCAGGAAAAGAGCCAGTACAAAAGCCTAAGGTAGATGTGATGTTAGGAATAGGGGATAGTCCATGGGAACAGAATATAGTGAGAGGGAGATGAGGAGTCAGTGAGAAGATTATGCAGGTCTGTGTAGACATGGTAAACATTATAGATTAGGCTGTCAGAGAGAGGCTAGCAAGAGGATAATCTAATCTTAATATAAGGAATGGATAATACAAGAGGACCATAATGGAAGAAGGAAACAGGGTGACAAGAGCCAATAATAAAGTAATAGTAGGGGAGAGGGAGAGAGAGAAAGCAGCTGAATTAGTCCAGGGAAGAAACGTGAAAGCTAGGTTTAAAGGCAGTATGGGAGGTTGCAGGAAGACAAGTGAAAGGACTTATTGTGCTATTGGGTCAAAAATGATATCATCAACCAATGTAGAAAATATTGAAAGAAGAACGTTTCTTGGTTTCTGAAATAGCTAATCCTATACCTAAAAGAAAATTCAGAAAAAGATCAAGGCTGGAAGCATCAATTTGAAAATTAATATATTCAGGTCTATTACATAACTGCATGTCAGTGGGTCTTGGAAGAGGTTTCAATATTGGATTTATTGAGAAAAATGGAAATATTGGTGGTACTTAAATTATAGTGTACTATGACTTTCAAAGATATATGTATATATGTATACATTGTTATTCTTTAGGTCTTTGCAATTTTCCATGGACTTGAGACCAGCTAATTTTTGTGTTCAAAATACCAGGAACATTTTGAACTTTGTTAGAAAAGTAATGGAGAACAAATAACATTATTCTTTGCTCTGGAAAAACGCTGAATAATTTGCATGGATGACTGAAATACTCCAAGAAGAGTAATTGTTGACACTTTTTTGGATATTGAGAGCTGGATGAATTCTCCTAGTATCTTAAGAAACAACTAATACAAGATCTTCTAGATCCAGAACAGAATGAAAGTTGGATGAACAGTGTGAACAGGGAAAACTTAAAAATGAAAATATGACTTATTATATAGAGGTACTAGTGCTCCAATGTTCTCATCTTTGATGATGTCAGAATGGAAAGTATATAAGACTTAAAATGAGATATTAGTGTCCAATAGAAAGATACATTTTTTCCAAAGATGTACCTGTGTCAGAAAGGATAACAAAAATATGTTTTTTGGCTCCATACATTCTTTCAAAGGAGTTACTTTAGGTGTGATCTTTCATAAGAAAAAGAGAAGATAGTTAAGATATATACCGTCAAAGATAAAATTATAAAAACATATATACTTTTTTCAGAAAATATTAATTAAAATTTGTGTGTTAAGTTCTGTGCTCAGTAGTTCAGAAGGTAAACTGCTGGGCATGATAGATTTGACCCTGGACTTCCCATCAGACAATCAAACAGTACTAGTACAGGGTGAAGGGAAACAAACAGGGTGCTGAAAGAGCAACTAATCTAGTTTAGTATTACTTGGGGTAAGTTAACAGAGAAAGGGCTAGCCACAATCGACAATAAAAGATAAATAGACATTCTCCAGAAAGAGAGAATTAGGAAAAGTATTAAATGCAGAATAAAATGCCAGGGCAAAGTGAGGATTGGTGGCCTCTTTCTGGTGGTTGAATTTCATAAATCAATCCATTTTTTAGGTCTCTCTTGCTGTCACAATGTTCCTGGCATTACTGCTTGCTTTGTGGCTTTTGGATAATCCACAAAAAAACACTCTGCACCTCTTTCTTATGCGGTGAATGAGAATTTAGGGATTGTCTCCCCAAAGCACATGATGGAATTGATATCAACCCACAGGAGTGAGCAATGGAATGGGAACACTAGACATGAACTTAGAATATATAGTGAGTGCAAAGGTTGGCTCTGCCACATACTAACTTGTTGGTGTCAAACTAGACCCAAGATTCCTCTTTTGAAAAATGGGAAAAAAATTTAGGCTTATATTTTTGTCCTAAAATTTCTTCTTGAAATACGTCCACTATGGAAGAAACCACTGGAAAGCTGTTCTGTTATGTAATTTGAAAACTACCTCCCAAATAAAATACTAAAAAGAAAAGGAAAAATCTTAAGGGCCTAGAACAGAAACATGAGGATGAGCAGAGATAGAATGTTATTTTCCAGCAATATCTAAAAATGAGGGATTCCTTTTATCTAAGAGAAAAAAGTATTCCTCAAGATCATTAGCAAATATTACCAGCACTCCAATTTCAGACTTATTTAAAAAAAAGTATTTCTGGGTCCTATCCCTAAGAAACTGATTCAGGAGGTCTGGCATGAGGCACAATAATCAGCATTTCTAACATTGCCCAGGTGATGCTCATGTTGCTGGTTCAGGGATCCTAATTTGAGAAAATTTGTTTTAGAATATGTCATCTTCTAAACAATTTTCTGGCTGATGCTTTTTAAATTATTGAACACAATTATTCCTTCAGTTTGCATGATTCCTTCTCCTAAACAATTTCAATTACTGATGAAAAATGCTGCTAACCATTTTTATATGCCAGCCTATATTCCAAGATTCAATCGATATTGAAGTCTTTCATTCGGTTATTTGTAAAGTTAAGGAAACAATAAAGTAATCAGAAACCCTAAAAGGATTCAAATTCACTAAACACAGTTTTTCATGTTCATTAAGAGCTAGAAAACCACCTATGAACATTTTCTTGAGAATTTAAATGGCACAAAAAAATGCAGTAGTATTTGAATGGGTATCCCATCTCCTCCTAGTTGCCTTTTGATGTCATTGATAATTCCCACTTCCAAAAGTTGAGAATTCACAGGGTCGCATCTTCTCACTAAATCTTCTTTTACACCATTACACTGATATAAAAAATGATAACACTAAACTTGAGACATTAATTGCTGATTCTCTGTTTGAAACAAATATATTGACAACATCAGTGCAATTGGTGTTTCTATATGATCTGAAGATTGCATTAATTAACTTTGGAAAGAACTGAGATCATATCTTCATCTCTTCTTCCTTCTGCTTTTAAATTGCCATAAATTCTTAATGAATAGTGGCTACAAATCACAGAAAGGACCAACTGGGACATACAAGTGTTGCTTAACATATACTATGTAGAAGAATAAATATTTTAATTTAAATTTTACCCCTGAGAACTTACAGGGTTTGAAAGAATTTTAGTTATTTCAGGCAGAGCTGGACCCATAATATGGGAAGCCTAATCATGTTACCTTCTGAGTTCCTTGAGCATTTCTCATTGGTTTTTCCAATGTCTGTCACATTAGTCCATGATTTGATTTATTTTCCTATCCATCACCAACCAATAATTTGATCACTTTAAATAACAGTTTTAAAGGACCAAAGGTGACAAACACTTTTTATTAGGAACTCTTTAAGTTCAACAGCTGTCGAGTGCTAGTAAAATATTAGGTTCACAAATTTAAAGAGGATCTCCCTGAATGAAGATCTTTTTCTATGTCCTACCTGTGACAGGCTCAATCACTAGATTTAGAATACACCTGATCTAAAATCTGGAACTATATACCTTCTCATTCTTCCTTCCTCAGATTCCAACAACTATTAGTATGGACTTACCTCTTTCCATATGAAATGGTTGTATGCTTTCTCTTTTCCTCCAGGATACAAGGCTGCATAATGACATAACAAATCCTAACTGTTGTTCAATATGGCTAGAGTCCCAAGAAACTCCCCATCATGGACAAGGGGGAAAAGGAAAGGAATATTCCAAGAATTAAAGAAGATATCATCCTTCAGCAGAAGGAAAAAATAATAGTACAGAAAAGTAAAAAAGTGTTTTTCATAGTACTGAAGAGAGGAAATATATGGAGCAGAAAATATTAATTAATTTAGTTTTATTAATCTATTTGAGGTCTCTAACAAGTGCTACAGTCATGGTGAACACTGTCCTCTTTTTCAGAGTTTTACTACACATGTCACTTCCTTATTTCCCATTTTTACTTTGTCTTACCCAATATGGAGACATTGCTCAAATGAAATTAAATATTATTTATTGTTCATTTAAGCCTACTATATACACACACCCAAAGTGTTAAGCTAATAAATAAATTCTAATAATGTGATTCATATTTATCAGGTTAGATCCATTTGTAAATTAGGTATTATAGTAACAGTTGAAATCAGTAATAAATAAAATTTTATGGACTTACTAATGGTAAATCTCTGCATATGTATAATACTTCACAGTTTACAAAGGAAAAAGTTTATGTGTTATTCTAATTGATGTCCACCATCACCTAATATAAGGGAAGAAATTAGTACTCTCACTTTATAAATAAGAAAGTTTTAATAACCTGACCACATCTGTACCTCTGGCTTATAACAGGAAAGATCTGATGGACATGTGGGCTTCTTTGAAATTTTATGCTTATAATACACAGAAAAATGTTGAAATCATGAGGCTAAGATATTTGCAATCTCCTATTTTCCATGACAGTATGTACTTTATCTTTTTGTCCTCCTAATTTTATTTTCTATCTTTGCCCATTCACCATCCCCTATCTATTTAATGTTGGAATTTCTCAGACTTCAATCTTGTTCTGTCTTCCCAACTCACTTCACACTCTGCTTAATCAACTTCTTTCATTCACATTGATTTGAAAATTCACCCATATACCAATAATAATCAATATTTTATTTCTATGACATTCTTCTGAGTTCTAGTTATGACTACCATTCTTATCTCACCATATGCCAATACAAATTCAATGGATCAAACATTATCCTCCAAACTGATTTTCTGACTACCTTCCATCACTTCACTGACACTTTTTTTTTTGTATTGGGGGTTGAATCCAGGGGCATTTAACAACTGAGACACATCACCAATCCTTTTAATATTTTATTTAGAGACAGGGTTTTGCTAAGTTTCTTAGGCCCTTAATAAGTTGCTGAGGCTGATTTTGAACACACAGTCTTCCTGCCTCAGCCTCCCGAGCTGCTGTGATTACAGGTGTGTACTATTGCATACACCTTGAAACTTGTTCTTTATTTTCTCTTCCCTGAATCAATAATGGCACCATCATATAATTAGATGTTCAATTCCCAATCCAGAAATGTATCTGTGATACATTGGCCTCCTTCACTTCTCATAACTAATAAGCAAACCAATTTTGTTGATTAGTATCCAAACAGGTTTTAAATCATCCCACTTCCCATCATTCTCACCATTAACATAGTTTAGTTGACACCAATTCTTTTCAACTTTCTCCCTCAAATCTAATTTCAGCCAAGTATTTTGTGGTTTAGATATGAGGTGTCCCCCAAAGCTTACATGTGAGGCAATGCAAGAACGTACAGGGTTGAAATGATTGGGTTATAAGAGACTTAACTAATTAGTGGATTGATCACTGGTATGGCTTAATCAGGCAGTAAAGTATGCAGAGAGTGTGTGGCTGAATGAGATTAGTTATTGGGAGTGTGTCCTTGGGGTTTATATTTTCTCCATGGTGATCAGAGTTCTTTCTTTACTTCCTGATTGCTGTGTCCTGAGCTGCCTTCCTATTCCATATCCTTGTGCTATGATATGCTGCCTCACCTTGGCCCAGAGCAATGGAGTTGGCCATTTATGAGACCTCTGAAACTGTGAGCATCAAATAAACTTTCTTCCTTCATATTTTCCACTGTTTTTGTCATAGAAGAGAAAAAATCTGATTAAAATAACGTAAGAAAATGATATTTTGAAAATGTAAGGTAGGTCATTTTACTTATCTTTGCTTGTAGATCTTCAATGGCTTTTCTTTGACTTTAAAAATTATTGATGGAGCTCACAAGGCCGTTCTCTGATCAGGCCTCATCTCATGACCCTAATCTTCCATCCTTCATGACACCCAGCACACTGGCCTTCTCTTGGTTTCTCCCAGGTGTCTACCTTGCTGCCACCTTGAGCTTTTCTGCACGTGAATTTCTCTTCCAGCAGGGTTCATTTCATTCACACCTTGTTACTCTGTAAGTTGTAGTTTAAGTGCCTCTTTCTTAGAGAGATCTTGCTTCTCTCCTTACTTTATACTAAAGCCTTTTGTTGTATACTTTCAAGCATTAAATTCCTTTATAGCCTCTTTTCCATTTTAAAACTACTTAATTACTTATATGATTACCTGCTTATTTTTTCCCTGTGATTCTTAATAAACCATGACATTCATGAGATCAACTAAGTTTTACTCCCTCTGAACAGTAAACTGGCATAATCCCTGATGTCATATATATGGATATTATTTGCATTTGAGCAAACAAATGAACACGTTCATAGGGTTAATTGAATACTGAGCTCAAAATCGAGATGCCTTGTGTCTAGTCCTTACTCTGAAACTAACAGACCATACAACCTGGAGCAATTCTGCCCCTTTGAGGGCTTTGTAGTTTCTTTGTCTGTACAAAACAGCAAAAATACTTGTTTTCTGTGTTTTTAATCTTTAAAAATCCCAGCTCTATTACACCAATAAAATTTTGTTCATCAACCACAATTGGAGCCTCAGAATATATTGAAGAGTTCTATAAATGAAGGGGAAGTGAGTGTATTTGGACCATCGTGACATTTAGGCAAAGTCTATTGCTATTTTTGTATATTTAGAAGCAAATTTAGTTCTCTTTCTCCTGTCTTTGCCTCTTTATTTTGTGAAAATATTTAATAATAAGATTAAAAGCTGTTCAAATTCATCATAAACCAACTAAATTTGTATTTGTATGTATATGATCATATTAGGTCCTCAGTCCTCATCTTAAAGGGTACCTTGACCCAATAGGATAAATTTCTTTCTGATATTTACATGTATCATCTCTCGAGTCTATTTTCCATTCTTTGTATATAAATTCTGAGGGCATTGAGTTTACTAGGATCACAAAATTATAAAATAATCCAAATAGTCATTTTATAGGCCATTAGTGATCCCAGCAAGGAGAATTCTGTCATGCTATTTTTTTTTTCTTTCTTAAAGTCTGTATAGAAGATAATATAGTAAAATATACACCTTAGTCTTTATAAGTAAATATTAAAACAAATCAACACTACTCAGAAGATAAAAACACTCCTTCCAAATTACCAATGTTTATCTTCCACTGAAGTTCCATTCCTATATATGGTATCTTCTGTCTAACCAAAGTCTTTCTCTCCTCCTATCATAGATCACAGATGTTGGGCTAATAGTTTTATAAACTGGTCCTTACTTCTTGCTTTAAAATTGGTTCCACATTTACAGGACTTTTTGGAATCTTGCATGAACTCAAATATTTATGATTGTTGCTAACCTCAGAAATAAACAAGACTTTCCCCTTAAAGCACTACGGACATTTTTTTCATTAGGTTCTGGAAACTTATTGGCTCTATTATTCATCTAGGGATCATTTATCCTAAAATTATCTGGTAGTTGAGAAAACTAGACATTGGGAAGCCAGCCCTCCCACAGAAAAAAGGGACATTAGTAATGAGTGGCAGGACTCTGGCTCTGTAACCAAACTGCTTACACTCAGCTGAGGAGTTTAAGTTAAATAGAGAATATTTTTCCTCTCCTTCCTGTGTCTAGGACCTGGGTAAGTGGACCAAGAGTATTATATCCCATATTGGAATTTCTGTTAACAAGACATTCATGGTCATTCTTTATGGACTATACAGATGTCCATAAATTATTATTTTTTTTTACTTCATTTCCTTTGAAAAAATTTCTGACTAGCAAAGTGTATGGTAAAGAACGTGTATTTTGAAGCCAATTATAACAGGTTTAAATCTTGGTCCTTCTTCCTCCTACTTGCTGCTCAGAGCTTTAATGTCCTCATCCACATAGTGAGGGCAGCTCTGTGTACCTCACCAGGACATTGTAAGAGCAAACAGAATGAGATCCTGTACAAAATTTCTTGGAATCTAACAGATGTTTACTAAACTGCTGCAATTGTTTTATATATATATATATATATATATATATATATATATATATATATATAGTCTCTTTAAGAGACAACTTTCTAAACAAATCACAGTCTAATGGTCTAATGATTCATATGTAGTAAGGGGCTATTGTCTCTTACAAGAAAAAGATGATAGCATCTATGACAGTACTTAAGTTATTGTATATTTATATAAAATGTTATATGTTACTATATGTTAACATGTTATATGTTAAGAACATTATATGTTAATAATAACTTTGGTACTTACATAAATGCTATTCCATTTCTTTCCTTCAATTATTTACTGAGTACAGTTTGAATAGTGTGTGCATGTGTTCCTACCAGTAAAAAATTAGTAGAGGCAGAATTAACTAAAACTTCTTGTGTTATGGTTCTATTTACTTCTGACTCTATAACGAGATATATACTAATTTAAGGGAACAATGATAACTTTCCTGGCTTTAATGACAGTGCTTCATAAAATATAATGAATAAATATTTATTAGAAAAATGGATATTTTCATACCATGATTATCATTGACTGGGAGGTTAGTTTAAAAAATTGCAAAGTGCCTTTTTCAACCAAACCATATAGTGAGAGAAAAATTAAGGCTAGAGGATCTACTCTGCAGCCATAGATTCCTAGCTGCATACACTGTAAAGTTACAAACGTTTTACCCACAGATTTTCAATTTATGCGACACAGAGGATGATAGGGACATTAACTGAGAAACAGAAAAATAGTTAAGGTGAGCAAATTTAGGGAGGCTGATAACAAGTTCAGTGCTGGAAATCGATCTGAGGTTCTCTGAACCAGAAGCATAGTTTTTTTCACAATATTAAATTGAATCTCAGGTTGGAGAACAGGACACTAGATTCGAATTAGATTGTCACTGAGGCTACATTTTTTAAAATATTGATTCTTTTTAGTTTTACAAGATAGTAGAATCCATTTTTATATAATTATATATTAATGGAATATATCTTATTCTTATTAGGACCTCATTCTTGTGGACCTACATGATGGAGGTATTCATTGGAGTTTGTTCATATATGCACATGGTAGAATTATGTCAGATTCATTCTGTCATCTTTCTTTTTCCTATCCCTCTCCCTTCCCTTCATTCCCTTTATCAAATCTAGTGAACTTCTATTCTTCCCCTCCCCAAACCCCTTATTGTGGACTAGCTTCCACATATCAGCAAAAACACTTGACCTTTGGCTTTTGGGGACTGACGTATTTCACTTAGCATGGATAGTCTTCAGATCCAATTACTTGCAAATCTCATAAAGTCATTTTTCTTTATGGCTGAGTAATAGTCCATTGTGTATATATACCACATTTGTTTTTAAAAGAATGGAGAAAGAGACCTGCAATTTCTAGATTTTGAATCAATGTGTATGCAGACATACATACATACACTCTAGGTTAATAGAAATTACTAAGGACCATAGGTGATACATAATTATTACATTTATTTTTTAAAGTAAATATTTGATATATGCCAAGAGGCAATGTGTTATATAATAGTTCTCAGTGTGGATTCTAAAGCCAAACTGCTATGTGAGCACTCTGACAGACACCAGCTTGGCCAAGTAACTTAAGTTTAATGTGCTTCAATTTCTTCATCCATAAAATGAAGCTAATAATAAGACCTAGCTGACAGGTGGCTGGGGTGAACAAATTAAATGTTTTATCCTTATAAATTGTTTATACACTATCTGGCACATCATAAAATCTCAATAAATGTTAACTACTGTGATTGTAATGGGAATGAGTAAAATATTTTGGATATATAAAGGATGAAAAATTTATTTATTCAGCAAAGTTCAAGGAAGTCTTAATGCTGAACTCCCTGCTTCAACCACTCTGTCTGCTTGCCCATTTAATTCACATTTGCTCATCAGAATTCACTCAGATATCATCCTTTCCTGTAAAGTACTCAGAGTACTAAAGTACTCCCTGCCTCCTTTAATTTTTTTAATCCATGAATAACTCTACCCTCTGTGCTGTCTTTGGGTTCAGTATCTCATCACCGTCTGCTGAATTGTTTGTATTTACTTGCATACTCACTACCTCTACTAGACCAAGGTTGATTTTCTTGAGCTCAAGGTCAAAGTTTTGCCAGCTTCCTATGTTTAGTATCTACCCCAAATGCGTTGGCATGGTGTAACTGATTATTTCTACTACATTGAAGTGTTAAATTTATATTTAGATTAATTGTTAAAAATCCAAAGCCCTGAGAAATTCATAATAAAACCAGTGATGACTACATTCCACAGTCAGGCAAAGAGCTGAGGATTCTGCATGCAGTATTAGTTCTTTGCCTCATGAAAGATCTTTTCCTTTCATTCTCAACTTTGATGAAAATGTCACTTTCATTGAATACTCAAGATTCTCTTTCAAGCATACGATAAACTTACACCATATCAAATTTAAAGAAAAATACAAAGAGAAAGTAAGAATTTTCTACCTGGGTACTTGCACTGTTGACTCTTAATATATTATATTGTAAAGCAAACCAGAATGATGTCAAAATAGATGCAAAAACAAGGACAAAATGTTAAAAAAATAAGCTCCCCCCAATAAATGAAGTTCACACAACTAGATAACAATTTTTTTTGAGATGGAGAATGAATGTGAAATCTCATATCATATCTTATGGTAAAGTAAATCTCAGATAGATTGAAGAATGTGATGCTTTCTCTAAAAAATAAAATGTATGTGGTGATATTATTATTTGGGGTTTGGGAAATGCCTTTTTCTATGCTTGCAACAAGCTAGGGCAGAAACCATATCTTTAAATAGAAATTGCTAGAATAAATTGTATAATTTCCACATAGCCAAAACACTGCAAACAAAGTGGCAAAAACTATATTAAAGATACGAAGCTGGAAAAATGTTTGTTCTAAATACAATGAAATAAGACATCCTTAACTTACAACAAAATTTTTAAAATAAGCAAGAGAAAGAGTCATACAAAGTCAATAAATGACATAACTAGACAGTTCTGAAAAGAATATTAATCAATAAAAAGAATTTTAACTAAATAAGTAATCAAACATACAAAATTAACCCATACTGAGATATAGATTTAAAAGCATCAGATTGAATATCCTTTATAAAAATAAGAAAGTAAGTTTCATTGCCAATACACATATAGAAAAATGGGTATTATATAAGTCCCAAATGGTGATATAATCTGTTACAGCTCTAAGGAGAGTAATCTGACTATAAGTTATGTAAAAAAAATTTAAAAACACATCCATTTTCCTTGATGCAGAAACTTTACTTCCAGAAATTTATACTAAAATGAAAATATGAATATAACAAAACTATAGCATAGCAGTCTTTATTCATAATACTGTTAACCAAAGGAGACTTTAAATAAATCCTAGAGTACCCAGTTTTTCATAATTGTCAATCATAAAAATGAAAGTGCCAGAGAGAACATGCAGGATCTGTCTCTCTGTATCTGACTTATTTCACTTAAGTAGTGATGATGAGAGGTGGGGAAGGCTGGAGGAAGCTACAGGGAGTTTGGGTAACAGGTACCAAAACACAAGTGGAGTTAAATTCTAGGATTCTACAGCTCAGTGGGATGACTACTAGATACATAAAATAACCTAGTATATGTTTTATGTACAACTAGAAGAGAGGAGCACAAAGACTCCAAACACAAAGTAACATTAAAGAGATTACTACATGTATTGGACAAGTATCAAAATTTCATACTGTATCCCATAAATATATATATATATATATATATAATTAATTGTCATGGGTTAATCAAAACTCAACAAAAAGGAAAAGTTTAAGGAACTAGAAATGTTAACTACCCTGATTTGACCACTAAACATTATATCCATGTATAAAATTGTTATACCCTATAAATTTGTACAAAATAAAAAACTAATTAAAAAGTGTGTATTTATTGGTATAGAGATGACCACAAGATATTGTACATTACAACAATTGTTTAAAATATCATTTATTATGATCTCATATTAGCAAAATAAATGTATGTTGAAAAGAAGCAAGAAGTTCACATAAAGGTGTGAAAATGTATATAAAATTGTGTCTAGGTGATATTTAATCCAAATGCACACACAAACAATTATGTTGTCTAGAATAAATTTATTGTAGGACTTTTAATTACAACATGTTATTGTTATTGAGAAAAAGAAAGATATTACTCAACAACCAAGTGGATTTTTTTAAAAAAAACAAATGCACCCCTGTAGTTTCCAATGGCATGAGCTAAGCACTTGGAAATGGCCATTCCAAAGGCCTCCCCTTGTATAATTAGAAACACAGCTGCTGAGCCTTGCACATGAATACTTCTAAACTTCGGATTATGTTTTCCTATTTTTCCTTCTCTCCTTAATTTTCCAGAGTCTAGAGAAAACAAAACACCATGAATTATTAGTCCATGGAAAAATTACCATGGGAGAAATCTCATTTTTAAAAACTTTCATTTTTTACAAATAATTTGTTTTGTTCTACCATCTAAACTTTCAAAACACCCATGATTTACCGAGTATATTTCCAGATTTATTTCTCATGGAACGCTTGATACATTTTCCAGATGTGTTGTTTGTGAGGCTGGGTTATTTATCACAGGTGTCAGATTTTTTCCTCTCTAATTAGCTGAAGAGGAAAGAATAAACCTGTTTAGCTCATTTTAGAAACAGGATATTGAGGCAACATAAGCCACTTGGTCTCAACATAGATGGGTTAGAAGCTGCCCGTAGCTGACATCTAACATTGACATGTATCGTCTGGGCTGGATTTTGTTAGGATGACTTTTCCTGCTTCAAAGATATGTTGCTAAATTGAGCATGAAAAAGCATTCTGAAGATGAAAAAAATTTATTTTGTAATGAATATAGAATGTGACAACCCAATAAGAAAATGATAGTAGAGATCTAGCTGATACCTATAGTATTCTTGGAAGTATTGACTCAGTATTAATTGCCCTTTCCATATTCCATCATGGCTCTTCTCTGTGTCTTTGTTGAAAGATAACTTCGTGTTCCCCACTTGGAATTTTCCTTTGGATAATGATGCTGATTTTGCTACTATAAATAATGACAACAACCACAATAAAAATCACTCTATCAAATATTTACTTTATGAGAAACACAACAACTCTGCTCCTCTTAGTCTCACTTTATAATTAAGGAAATCTATCTGAATAAAATGACTAGGTAGTAATTTGATGGATCTGGAAATCAAGCCCAATCTTTCTGATTTTTGAATTGATCATTGCATCATACTGCTGTTCAAGAATATATCTTGCAGTAGAAAAGAAATATTTCTTTTAAACAAAAATAGAATGTAAATGCAAAATGCCCTATTATCCCACCCAGTATATCCCTGTGGGTTCTGCAATCATATTCTCTTGAAGTTATTCTATAGACTTAGAGATCTGCCCAGATCAAAGTAGAGAAAAACATAAGAGGTGGCTGCTTCATAAGATAGTAAAACTCCAGCCTTACAAGTACATGAAAATTATGGCCAACACTACAAAGCGTCTGACTACATCTTAGAACTTTATTTCTTAGCCCTTCTTTCATGAACTTTCTGACACCTATTCTTAAGCAAGCTTGATTTTGTCTCTGCCTTACATTTTATTAGGAGCCACCAACCAGAAATTAATAAAAATAAGCCAACCAGAAATTAATTTAATATCAATAAAAACTAAAATAAATAAAACTGATGAATGCATGAATATAAACAATACACATTTAGTATTTCTCTAAATATATGCAAGTATACAAAAGCAGTATGTTGCTATAAACCTTTATAAAAAGTTTGTTTGCCAATTAATATTATCTCTCAGATTATACCAGTGTATCCTTTCAATGCTTTTGGGGAGCACTAGGTAACTCAATGTGCCATACATGATTTATTCTATAATCTAAATTGTTAAAAATACCCATGATTTATTGAATAAAACACAAATGAATTGGTTGACTTCATGCTAAATCTAGGTAATAAATTTTTTAATATTTGGCAAGAATTCTTTATTTGGGTTCATGAAGAGACTTCAGAGTCCCTGAGAAGCCACAGACATTTATGCAGAATTTTGTGTTATAAGTAAGTGTGTTTTCTATTCTCTGTGATGTTATTTTTTAATACCCTTTACTAGTGCTAATTTTACTATTTTTTTAATAATTTCCCTACTCAAATTATGGTTCACTTGTTCCAATGATAAGCAAGAGAAAATATCTCATGTTTTCTTCTTGTTCTTAATATGAAATTTATGTTTTACCATCTTCTTTTCTCTTTCCCTTCCCTCCCGTTCTTTTCTTACTCCTTTTCTTTAATAGATAACAGTTAATTTACATCTATAAAAGGTAAATATAGGAAATTAGACAGATATTCACAGATATTTGTAAAATAATATTATTGGTGCACTATAATGTCGTTGGTTGTGCTTGGCTTCAAAATTCCATTAAAATAAATAAATTTTCCTTTCATTTACCAAAATGTTGTGTTTTTCATGGGGACTGGACTGTAAGCTATAGACCTTGGAGTGGCCCTATGTTCATGTGGCCCTATGGATGAAACATAAAGCTTGCTTCTAATGGATAAAATATAGCAAAATGTGTTGGAATATGTCACTGTTGTGATTATTACTATATATATGTAGATCTATACATGAAAAAACCCATGCATATAAATAAATATGTATTGTTAACACACATGGGAGAGACTTTTTGACTTTTCTCCCTGCTTGCCCTGTGCATGTGATGCCTAAAGAGAGTGCAAGATGGTGAGAAACATCTGGGAGGAAACCTCAGATCTATCACCACAGAGAGGTGATTTCTGCCAACCACCTGAGGAGGCTTGGATGTGGAGGCTGGAACTTCTGACTCAGGGAACTGTAAGATAATAAATGTCTATAATTGTAAGTAACTAAGTTTGTAGTAATCTGTTACACAGCATTAGAAAGCTAATTCAAGCCCTGAACATCAATTAATCATTTACTTATTCAGGTGTGCAAATGGTGGGTCATACAATCTATTTAAGACCCTGCCAGATAAATGAGGTTTTACTTAACCAGTATAACTTTCTCTGTCATTTGACTTGAAATTATAAGAAGGGATTTTTTTTTGAGCAGGGAAAACTAGGTTCAATCTTTTAAATAAAAACAGAGATACATTTTATTTTATGAACATAATTGCACATCTGCATTTCATTTTATGATATGGTTTCAAAAACATTGAAGTCTCTCACAAAAATGTTTTCAAATGTATACCATGCATAAAAGTCTAGTATTTATGAGCTCTGAATGGGAAAACAGGAATATCTCCAGTTTTAGTAGTTACTTATTTGGATTAAATAATTTGTATATTAAGTAAAGAATGAGCATTTTCAACTGTTCTGTAACTATGTAATGAAAACATTGCTATAATTTGTGAATCAGGTCATAGGGGTGGAACATTCAAACTTTCAAATTTATAATCAAGTTCTTCTTTTGGGAATGCTGTCTATGCAGCTTTAATGATTTAGTGACCCCATGATTCTTACAGGAAACACACATTGTGGATGTCTGAGACATTAAAGGATGGGTTTTCTTTTTTTTGCGGCAGGGGAGGGGCAGGATTCAGGATATGAGTGGTCCATGTGTTGAGTGAGTGAAAGCAAAAACAGAGGATTTTAAATTGATGCTTATATAAGCATTCCCAATTTCAGTCCACTAGTGACAGAAGTTCCTCTGTTTTTCCACAGAGTATTCTTTTGCATAATATCTGGATCCTAGAACTTCCTATTTATTGACCTTCTTTTCCCTGGATCCTCAACATTCATTTTTCTTTGGGGTTTTCCCTTTCCATACATATGCTTGCTGTTCCATAAACTTTTATTTTCTAAAAATCCTCTTCCAGCTTTGACTCTATACCTTTCTCCAGCTATTATCCTATAGACATCTAGTTTTAGTTGAATTTTCCCTTAATTCCTGGATACTCTACAATCCATGTTCCATACTTCTAAAAGGTAATCTAACACACAAATCTTTTTTTTTAAAGAGAGAGGGAGAGAGAGAGAGAATTTTAATATTTATTTTTTAGTATTTGGTGGACACAACATCTTTGTTTGTATGTGGTGCTGAGGATCGAACCCGGGCCACACGCATGCCAGGGGAGCGCGCTACCGCTTGAGCCACACCCCAGCCCAAACACACAAATCTTATCAAATTATTTTTCTGTTAAGAGGTTCAGTCATTATCTTTCACCTCTGTGCTAACCACAATCCCTGTTCTTGGCATGAAGCTCCTTCATGTTCCATCACCCATCTGTTCTGTAGCCTCCCTCTGCCATTCTCCCCACAGTCTTTTAGTGTGTGTGTTCTCAGCATCTGCCTACTATACACATCTCATCTTGCCTATCAAACTATGTACTCCTTAAGATTAGCAGCTGAGCCTGGTCATACATGTTTATTAAAAAAAAATGAATGACTCAAATTCTGAATCTAGAATGGTCTGCCAATAAGGTTGATGTAGCCAGTAAAATTGAGGAAGATTATGACCCATAAATGTGAAATTTATTTGAGAAAAGAAAAAAAAAACATTTCTGAACTTTCAGGAAAGGAATATACATGCTTGTTCTACAAAACCAATATGATAAAAGGTCACTGTGGGGGTCATATTTCTATCATAGGTTAAACACCTATTCTTGGAACTACTCCCTCTTCATAATTGTGTCCCTCTCTTCACCTCTTGTATCACTGAAAGTTAAAGAAAATTATACTTTTTTCATATTTAATGTTTTCCATAGGGTCTAAGTAACTTCTATTTTAATTAGAGAGGACGTGAGAGAATGACATTTGCACTCAGAGAAGTAGGCTGTCTTGGATAGTACCTAAATAGCCTGGGAGGTAGAGCAGGCATGCCTGAAAAGCTAAATACCAGGACCTAGCAACTCAATGCATGTGTGAATTCCACAACCAGTCAAAACAGACTGTCATGTGGCAGCTGTTTCTCATTATATACTGCAGTCTCTGAAGTTTATTGCTTGTATTTATTCCCTCAGGATTGAAATCTTCTCTCTTGGTAATGAATATTTCAGAATCTGGAAGAGAGATTTTGACCACAAGTACTGTGAGCAGTTCTGAGAGTACTAGAACCAGTTGTGCTTACAGAGTTTCTAGAAGACAGGATGCTTGATGGCAGGGTACTGTGGCAGGATCTAACTGGAAGACACTCCAGAGAGATAATAAACATAAAACCTACGTTTTAGGGTAGTTTTCTCCCCCCTGCCAAATTATAGACTTTATTTGAGTTTCATTTATTTTTCCAACAGTGTTCTTTCTCTGTTGTAGGAGATTCAGTATTCCTTAAGGTATTTAGTTCTCATTTAGTCTTTTAATCTTCTTTGTCAGATCTAACTTTTCTAGGAAATTTTTAGTGGTATTTTGTGATCATACACATGTTAGTACTTATTAGAAAATAAGTTTCTTGCTCTTCAAAATCAGGTCATCATTATATTGGTAAAAACTCTCCATATAATGTTGAGAACATAATGCATCTGTTTTGGGACAGTATTTAAGAGTATATGCTGGGAGTTAGACTAATCAGTTCCAAAGTCTAGCTCTTCCACTAATAGTGGTGTGATCTAGAACAAGGGTAAGCTACTTATTCTCTTGGAATTTTGCTTTCTTCATTATAAATTGAGAATGAAAAAAGTGCCTTCATCATAGGTTATTGTTGAAGAATAATATGAGCATTCACATAAACCATGTAGCATCCAGTAACTACTCAATGTTTGTTTGCTATTTTTATTATTAAAATTTAAAGAAATAACAAAAGCATAGAAAGTTTAAATTATTTACCTAACACAGTTTTCTGTGTTAAGTCCTTGAACCAACATCATCATAAGTTTGTTGTGAGTTTTATGTAAGAGTCCATGTAAAATACCTGGTGAAATGGCTGGCATCCATCAGTTGTTAATGCACTTATTTTTAACTAATAAGCACTTTTTATTAGTCAAGGTACTTCTTAGAGATATGGTTTATATACAGTATATTCACCCATTTGTGTATAATCTATGCAGTCTTTTTGGTTCTTTTTAGTTATGCATGACAATAGAGTCCATTTTGACATAAATATAAAATTATGGAATATATCTTGTTCTAATTCAGTCCCCAGTACCTATCCTCACCTTCCCCTCACTAACCCCTGCTCCCTCTTCTCTACTGATTTTTCTTCTATTTACCCATACTTATTTTTTAAAAATTTATTTCCTTTGGATGTACATGATGATGAGATTCTCTGTGCTGTATCCCTATATGTTTTTACGGAAGTTATGTCATATTCATTCCACTGTCTTTCCTTTTCCCATTCACACTCTCTTCCCTTCATTCCTCTTTGTCTACTCCACTGATCTTTCTTAAAGTTGTTTTTAGGTCTAGTATATGAACAACAAAAAAAGGGAGTAGCCTCATATATCCCTTCTTCTGGTGGCAGAATTTTTGCACATACCTTGGGGGACATCCCCAAGTATCTCTGATTCTAGAAGTCACTCTGTGATGCCTCTGGTAGTTGTACAAACTGCACACTTCACAGGTCTAGGCGGGCATAGGTCACATGTATCTGAGACTTAAACCAGCTTCTACTCAGAAGCCAAAGATGACCAGACCTGACCACCCTATAGTTCCTTCCTAATCAATGAACATGGCATGTTGGAAAAATGCCATTAGTAGATTTCAATGGCTATATTTCTGGTCTTTTCTGTTCTCTCAAGCTATGCTCTCCACCTTGCTATCTCTACCTGAAGTTGTGTTGCTTCTTATTTGGTTCTTATCATTCTGGACTTTGGGATTGACACTGATTTGGATGAAGGGCTTGTTTTGCATTGGACTCTACCTAAGTTAAGAATGCCCTTAGTATCACATGCTGGAGCCATAACTTATTCTTTCCCACTCACAATCAGATCTAGCTGTCGTGGATATTCTTTTGGTCAACATGAAATTCATGTATTTGCCTTTCTATCTTTTCTAAGATCCAGAAGAGAGATAGAGTCTTTGGGATTTATGGCTGTTATGCTGTCCCAGTGGAGGAGGTGACCCTCCTCATTGTTCTGTTTCAGTGTCATTAAAATTTCTCCAAATATGATCCCAAACTGTTGCACATTCACCTGGGAGTAAGCCATGGGAATCTGAATACTAAGCTCATAGGTGATCCATTTTCACTTTAAATTATGACAATTACTATTAAAATATTCTTCACTGCTATCAGTTTGCAGCCTCTTTCTAGTTATGCCATTTACATCTTTTGTCAATACGCCAACATACCCTTATTTCCCTTAATTTCCTACCACCCAATTTATTATTTTACTGCCTCTGTGTCTGTAGCTTCATCTTCTTTCTGTTACTTCTAATGAACTCTACCTGCTCCTATTGAGGACCACCCACGTGACAAGATCCCTGCGTGCCGTTTCTTCTCACTTGCTCAAAGACTTTTATACAGTTATTTCTTCTGTCTACCATAGCATTAATTTTTCCTTTCCTGTGGGGGCATTCCACATTTAAGTATAAAGCAAAATAAAATCCCAAATCATGAAACAAAATGTTTCCTAAGCCTTACCTTATGACATTCCCACTTGACTTCTATCCTGTTTACTTTCTCTACTGTGCAGAGAAGGCCTTTCAAGTGCTCCAAGCTCACTCTATCTACTTCTTCACTTCTCACTTTCTGCTGTACTCATTCCAACTTTCCCCTGCTATTCTACGTAAATTTCTTTTTTATTGATTTTTTAAAATAAATGACAGTGGAATGCATGACAATTCTTATTACACATATAGAGCACAATTTTTCACATCTCTGGTTGCATATAAAGTATGTTCACACAAATTTGTGTCTTCATACATGTACTTTGGATAATGATGTCCATTACATTCCACAATCTTTGCTAATCCCCTGCCCCCTCACTTCTCCTCCCACCCCTTTGCCCTATCTAGAGTTCATCTATTTCTCCCATGCTCCCCTTCCTACCCCACTGTGAGTCAGTCACATTATATCATAGAAAAAAATCAACATTTGGTTTTTTTTGGGGGGGATTGGCTAACTTCACTTAGCATTATCTTCTCCAATGCCATCTGTTTACCTGCAAATGCCATGATTTTATTCTCTTTTATTGCTGAGTAATATTCCACTGTGTATATATGCCACATTTTTTAATCCATTCACCTACTGAAGGACATCTAAGTTGGTTCCATAGTTTAGCTATTGTGAATTTGCTGCTATAAAAATTGATGTGCTGTGTCCCTGTAGTATGCTGTTTTTAAGTCCTTTGGGTATAGGCCAAGGAGTGGGAGAGCTGGGTCAAATGGTGGTTCCATTCCCAGTTTTCCAAGGAATCTCCATATTCCTTTCCATATTGGTTGCACCAATTTTCAGTCCCACCAGCAATGTATGAGTGTAATTTTTCCCCCACATCCTCACCAACACTTATTGTTGTCTTCATAATAGCTGTCATTCTGACTGAAGTGAGATGATATCTTAGGGTAGTTTTGATTTGCATTTCTCTAATTTCTAGTGATGATGCACATTTTTTCATATATTTGTTGACTGATTGTATATCCTTTTCTGAGAAGTGTCTGTTCAGGTCACTGGCCCATTTATTGATTGGGTTATTTATTCTTTTGGTGTTTAGCTTTTTGAGTTCTTTATATACCCTAGAGATTAGTGCTCTATCGGATGTGTTAGGAGTAAAAATTTGCTCCCAAGATGTAGGTTCTCTATTCACCTCACAGATTGTTTCTTTTGCTGAGAAGAAATTTTTTTTGTTGTTTGAATCCATCCCATTTAATGATTCTTGGTTTTAATTCTTTCACCAAAGGAGTCTTACTAAGAAAGTTGGGGCCTAATCCCACATGTTGAAGATTAGGGCCTACTTTTTCTTCTATTAGATGCAGAGTCTTTGGTTTAATTCCTAGGTCCTTGATCCACTTTGAGTTTAGTTTTTCTTGTATGGTGAGAGATAGAGTTTTAATTTCATTTTGTTGCATGTAGATTTCCAGTTTTCCCAGTACTATTTGTTGAAGAGGCACCTTTGTCTAATATAAAATAATTGTAATTTTGTGGGTTAGTCTCTGTGTTCTCTATTCTGTACCATTGGCCTACCAGTCTGTTTTGGTGCCAATACTATGCTGTTTTTGTTACTATTGTTGTGTAGTGTAGTTTAAGGTCTGGTATGGTGATGCCACCTGCTTCACTCTTCCTGCTAAGGACTGCTTTAGTTATCCTGGGTCTCTTATTTTTCCAGATGAATTTCACGATTGCTTTTTCTATTTCTATGAGGAATGCCATTGGGATTTTGATTGGAATTGCATTAAATCTGTTTAGTGCTTTTAATCTTCCAATGGCTTCTCATCACAAAGTCTGAAGTTCTCACTCAACTATAAATGCCCTGGCATGACTAAGATCTCCTTTTCCTTGCTCCACTGGCCTCTGTCTTTCCTATTTCCTGCCACTTTTTTGTTGTTGTTGTTTTCAAAAGTTTACTTTATTCTGGAATCCCTAATGTCCTAATTTTTTTATTGATATAAAATGAGATTCATTCTTTGTGCCATAAAGTTCTAGGGCTTTAAACAATGAAATTTTCATGTAGCCATCATTGTGGTTTCATACAGAAAAAAGCTTTATTCTTCCAATAAACCACTTTTGCTTAATTTATCATACCTTCTTCCCCTAGAAAACTCTGGTCATTTTACTGACTTTTTACTTTTACCTTTCAAAAATAACATATAAATAGAAAACCACATCTGATTTTCTCAGATGGCTCTAATTCACTTAGGCATTTAAGATTCATCCGTGTCTCTTTGCCTTACTTGTTACCTCATCCCTTTTTATTTATTTATAGTATTACATTGTATGTGTATGTCATAGCTTAAATAGCCATACATCTCGTGACAGATATCTTGGTTGCTCCCGTTTGGGGTGATTATCAATACGGCTGGCGTAAATACTGATATTTTGTTTCCTTTCTTTCCCTGGACATGGATTTTCAACTTATTTGAGTATATACCCAGGAAAAGGAAGGTTGGATAAGGCAGTGTTCACCATTGTAAGAAACACAAACTGTCTTCTAAAGTGGCTGTACCATTTTGTAGTCTCACAAGCAATAAATGGTAGTTCTTATGGGTTTGCATTTTTGTTAGCAATTGGTTTTGTCAATGTTTTGAATTTTAACCATTCCAGTAAGTGTACAATAATTATTTCAGTTTACTTTAATTTATAGTTCCCTAGTGGCATAATATCAAGTCTCTTTTCATATGCTTATTAATCTTCTCCATATCTTCTGGGATTTGACATCTGTTTATATCTTCCACCCTTTTTTAAAAAATTAGAGCTTTACTGTTCTACATAGGAGTTGAATTCATCCTGAAACACACACACATGGAAATTTTGGTTCATGATCCTCCCCCTTTTTCCTCTTTTCCTCTTTCCCCTTGTCCCCTCCTGCCACTCTTACTATGCTGTGCCACATGGGCTTTGCTGCATCTCAAATTGGCTGGACTCACTCCTTTGTATTTGCTATTTTTCTATTGCACTAAATTCATTCCTTGAGTATCACCAGTTTCTTTTCCTCCTAATTTAACATTTCTCTGAAAAACAGTCTCCTGAGAAAGATCTTTTCTGTGCATCTAAGTTAATATATCATACTTCTCCCAAATTTATTCAATTATTCTTTAAAAAAATTTTTCTATACCACTTATCACTACTTCGTATTATATTTTATATTGGTGTTTATTTTCATTGTGTGTTAGCCACTAGTTTGTAAATTCCATGGTGGTCAATATGTTTATTCGGAGATATCTGAATGGACAGTACTCTGAGAAATCTAAATTAACCTAATAACTTTTATCTATCAGTTTAACAAAAAATTAAAATTGGTTTATGTTAAGTGGTTTTCTGAGTGCGATGAATCTTATGTTCTGCTAGTAAATGTTTAAGCAGTTGTACCTTCCTGGGTAGTAGTTTGGCAGGAATTTAGTGACATAATTATGGTATCTCTTAAAAATAAATAATCAGGGCTTGGGGTGTGGCTCAGTGGTAGAGCGTTCACTCAGCCTGTGCCAGGTCCTGGGCTTAATCCTCAGCACCACATAAAAATGAATAAAATAAAAATAAAGATATTGTGTCCAACTAAAAAAAATCAATATTAAAAATAAATAAATAAATAATCATATCCTTATACATATATGCTCTAGAAATTCTCCTGCAACTCCATGAGAGAGCAGGTATGAGGGAGTTCATTAGATCATTGTGTAGACTATTAGTCTTGGAACAATCTTTGGAAGTCCATCACAGTAGATGTGGCTGAGCAAAACCACAGTGGATGAATTTGCAGTGATGAAATACTATGCAGAAATTTGAAAAATCAAGTCGATTGGTAAGAGCAACATGGATAGGTTTTAGAAAAATTGCTAAATTTTAGAAAGTGAGAATTGGAACAAAATATTTTAACATAGATTGAAATGAATACAGATAAGTAAAACTTTGTTCAGAGATACATACTCACCTAGGAGCACATTGAACATATTGGGCGGGGCCCACCCTAAAGGCAGGAGTGGTAGGAAAATGACAGTGTGGTGGTGGGAGGTGATGAAGAGTATAATAATACAATGAAAAAAAGAAGAAGAAGAAGAAAGGGACCTTTCTGGAATGAATGCAATGAAGTGAGGAGCATGAGGTACTCAGCTTTATGTGCGTGCTGTCCAAGAAATAAACATGTCTGAGAAACCTACTAATAGATTTTGCCAGAATTACTTAATTCTGAAACTGTGCTCTACTTTTATTGTTTGCCATAAGAATTTCTCAGGAGTTCAGTCCCTTAGAGACTCGATGCTTCTTTTATGCCAAAAAAAATTCTTTTTTTCTGTTAAAACATTTGGAACATCCATTATTATTTATGGAAGTGGAAGATATACTTGAGAGAAACCAATAAATATCTTGTGAAATACTGACAAGGCCCATCTTCACATATTATATTTCATTTCTTCCCAACTGCTGCACTTTTAAAGATGCTTACTTATTTGTGTGGCTTAATAACTCAGACCTATTGCTAGGAGAGTAGCTTTTAAGTGGTCTCACTACAAAATGATAATAAGTATGTGAGATAATGTATATGTCAATTAGTTCCAGGTAGCCAATCCACAATGTATACATGTTCTGAACCAACATGTTGTATATGATAAATTCGTGTCATTTTTTTTCTATAAAAAACTGGCAATACAAATTACTACTATTTGAGGCTATTTGACAGACACAAGTAAACACAATGACATATCCAATAGGTCTTTACTCATGACACTCTCTCTCCCTCTCCCCTTCCCTCCCTCTGTCTGTCTCTCTCTCTCTCTCTCTCTCTCTCTCTCTCATGTAATTGAAACATGGTATAGAAAAATAATTTGTGTGCTCTTGACTAAGTCCTTACAGGACCTGCTGTGCTGAAAGAATCTTTGTGCTGAGTTGTATAGCGCAAGCTGAAATGTGCACTAAATCAACAGAATGTCCTGGCCAAGTACCATGATGAAGAAAACTGTAGGGAACCTTTAAGTTAATCTGCTAGAGTGGAAGAAAATCTGGACTAAAGCTGTGAGGACTGACCTTGGAGTCTCCATGCTATTTCTCTTCAACAACTTGAGAAATCACATGATATTCCTGGACTGAGTTTCTTCACCAGCAATATGGTGTATTAACAGTAGTTACCTACATGATTTTTGTTGGATTCTAATGGAATAACAAATGTGAAAGGGTTCCACTAACTTCAGCTGTTATATTTTACGGGATTAAGGGGTTAAGCATTAACCATGAGGATTCACCTTTCCTTAACCATGTCTTTCTTGTTCGAAAGTGAAAAACAACAAAACAAATGTGGGGATAGAAGAAAATAATTTTGAAACTAACAAAAGCAGAAGAGAGTCAGGGAGAAATTTCAATCAATTCAGAAATTGAAAACGAAAGTTACATCAGTTACGGTAGACCATAAAAATACAGACCTGCTGGGCACACTCCATCAGCCTCAGATATGCACAAATATACTTTTCTTGTTGGAAACTAAGGTCTAAATTGAGTACAATTTAGCAGCAATCTACAGCTGTTTCTTCCTTCTTTCCCTCCTTCCCATCTGAATCACCCAAAATTCCTGAAGTTGAAGCTCACTTTCAGGACTTGTATGTGTGGGGTCTTCAGATATTATTGTTTGAAAAGACTATAAATAGCAGGACGACTATAATTTTTCACCCATAACTGGCCATTTTAAAGACCTGCATGCACATTAGATCTATTTTGGCAGCTGGGACATATAGTCATGCTAGGTAACACTGACATGAATATTTTTCCAGCACCCATGGGCTGCTGAGTCAAATCGATCTACAAGTACCATACCAAAGTTGAAATATTTAATTCTGTTATGAGCACAATTATGAGGATCATGGGATATTTAGTGCTCTTTGAATTTTTCCCCTGCTTAGCTAATTTATGGGGTCCCCAGGGCTTGTGAATTCATTTTTCTTAGCTTAAATAGGAAATTTTACCACTTCCTTGGAGGAATGTAATGAAATTGGGGGATGTAACATTCTTGCCATGTTGAGGTACCAGCCATTTGCAGAATGAGGACACCAACATTTTGAGTCATGATGTCTCTGGTGTCACAAAGTTCTGGTATTCTTACCCCTGATCACTCTGCACAACCCCCATGTGTCTTCACAATATTTTAGTCATCCTTTCTTGTTTTTTATTCTGTCTCATCTTGTATAAACTATGAGACATTGCTTCCAAAGTCTCAATAAAAATCACTTTTTTCAACAAGTGTTTCTGCATGGGACTCTGGCACAAGTTACTGGAGAAAATCTTGATAATACCAATTGTTCCATCGGTATTGTACTGAAGCTCATTCCTCTGTTCTATAACTAATATCTGTCTTTATAACAGTTTAGAGACCTTATTTCTATCCTCCATACATGGATCATATTAGAATGATCTTTGGCAGCCATAAAAATACAGACCTGTTGGGCATACTTCATCAGCCTCAGATATGCCCAAATATGATTTTCTTGTTGGAAACTAAGGTCTAAATTGAGTACAATTTAGGAGCTTAATCCAATACCCTTAACAGACTAATAGAGCACAATTAAAGCACTAGAGAGTTGCTAATTACAGTCTCAATATTGTTCAGCAGACTCTAAATGCCATTTCCAATTAGCAAAGAGTGTTAGTGGGACTGGAGCTACATATTAAGGGAGGAAGTTCATGAATACCTTCCAGATTTTGACTCCCCACTCTGGGGAGGAAAAAAATCTTGATTAAAACAGAACAGCAGGGATGATTGTGTTCTTACTGTAAGATTCCTAGGCTGCCCACATTGAAGAATGTTGAGAATTAATTAAAACCAGAGTTGCCTCAGCTAACAGTTCCTCAGTTCATGAAGGGCCTTGGAGTTCCTGTAGTGAAATAAGGGAAGCTTTGTAGAGTTTTGAAAAATATGTAGCCATGTACAGTATTACACAACCATACACAGGATGGTTTGAAATGGGTAAAAATAGTCCACAGAAGAAACAACTAGGAATATATTAATAAAACATGTGAGATGATATAAGAGCAGACTAGTAATAGTGGGGCAGGAAGAAGGAAAAAACACTTAAAAATAATTGGCATGATTTGTGGATGCATAGAAAACCTTATATCTGCATATTACAGAATTTCAAGGTTCTACTTAATGCCTTGGGAGTTACCTCAAATATGGGATACAGAGAAAGGAAAATAAGAGCGAAGAAAAAGAGAACTGAGCTTGTGGACACCTCTCAGGTCTACTTTAGTTAGAGCAACTCCAGTGGTCTGTTTTACATGCTGGATTCTTTGTACTTTCTTGTAACTTTCTGATTTTTAAATTGTTTTGCATAATTCTAATTAGATTCATCTGGTTTCAAACAGAAAAAGAAGAGAGAGATGAAGAGTCAATTTACGTACCCTCAACTTCACCCTACCTATTCTAAAGAAGGAAATCACTGGAAATTTCTAGGGATATCTCACAGAACTAAAGGAAGGCTCTAAGAACAATCCTTAAGGAAGAAAAATAATGTCCAGGTCTATTCCAGGGAGTTCAGCAAATTGAAATTCATGAACTTTCTCATTAGGGTGTTTCCATTAAGGTGATATCACTCTCAGGGATCTTACCTGAAAACTGCCCTCTTACAACTTTACAGTCCTGAGATAGAGAACCAAGCCTACCTGGACCCACGTGACTGACTGACTGCATCCTCTTGGTGTGCCTGGGTTGAAGCATCCCAGCTCTAGGTGAGCCCGGCTCAAGGTTACATGCCATCTGTACTAGTTATTTACAGAATAGAGCCGGCAGGATTGATATGAGCAATAAAGTATAGAACCATGAATACCCTCCAGATTTTGACTCCCTAAATTGGAAAATAAAAGCAGCCAGGTGCACAGATGGGAAGACAGGAGATTCCATCAACACTGAGAGCAGTGTCATGGAATTCATTTTGGATATGTGGTTTGATTTTGGACATCTGGCAATATGATGAGATAATCCAGTAGATAAACATAAAGGATATTAACTTTCAGGAAGGTCAGAATTGGATATAAAGATTTGAGTCACTGGCATAGGGGTAATAAAAGTAACTCAGAGAATAAATATCTTTTTATGAAGGACAGGGTCATACAGAGGAGCCTGAGATAAATTGTCTCATTGCCTCTATAGAGGGGGAAAGTCCCTGTGGTTTCTCTAACGCAATGCAGGCGTTTTAGATTATGAAGCTATAAATCAGGAATGTGATTTACAAATCAAATTGAAGGCTGCTGAATTTTCTTAGTCACTCCGGTTGTTTTGTCATGCTGACCCAGAGTGTCACTTGACCTTTGTGGTCTAATGCTTCTTCATGCAAGTGTGTATCCTGATAGTGACTCATGCTATCCTTTAACATTTGCTCAGTTCCTTCTTTGCAAAGACTCACTCCAGAAAGGAGGTGATATATTACCTTCTGATCTTTGGAAAAAATACGGAAATTCCAAACAGTACTTAGAGTCTCTCTTACCTCCTACACAGATGCTGGCTCAGGTTCCATGCTGAGCCCTCCATAGTGTCTTTGGGGAGTGGGGAACAAAAGAAGACTTTCACTGGGAGCTGCCTCTGTCTTCAGTGGCTCATAGCAGTTTTTCCAAATGCTGCCTCAGCAACAGGCACATGCTTCAGAGACCACAGAGCACGATGTAATATTCACTACCACAGTGAAATTGGCCCAAATAATTTATTTTGCAAAATTCCAGAATGGGGCCAAGGTATAGAAATATAGCTGCATAATTTATAGGTCCCATTTAAGTCTTCTTCCTGTGAAATTAAATCCTACCCCTTTTCCTACTACTTCTTGCAACAGCAGTTTCCTGGCACTGCTGAAAAATCATTGCTCTTGAGAACTCTACTTTTTAGAGCCATGGAAGACTGTAAGCTCCGGATTAACCTCCTCCTAACTGAATGTGAAGCCCTCACTTAGGAAGCTTCAGAGCAATCTCCACTCCATTTTCTAGGTACTTAACTGTTACTTCCCCAAACGTGGCCTCCCTGACCAGCCCAGTTAAAGTAGAATCCTCCTATTTTCCTTCCAAGTATTTCCATCACAGTCCTGTGCTTATTTACTTTAAAACTTTTTTCCTTTGATTATAGTATTTTTCAAATGTATATGTTTATTTTTTATCTTCTCCTTTATTTTAAAAGGTGAATTACCTGAGAGCAGAAAGTATAACCACATTTGTCTTACTTCTGAGAAGCAGAACAGTGTCATTTTTCTTTTCTTTTTTTTCTTTGGTGTCAAAGTCCCTTTATATTCTATAAATAACTGAACAACCCAATGAAAGTTTATGTGAGTGATTTATACCTATTGATATTTTATGACTCAATAATAAAAACCTAGAAATTAAAGAAATTATTGTTATAATCAGCATTTTCATCGCTAGAACCAAAAGACCTGGCAAGAACAATTTTAAGGAGGAAAAGTTTATTTGGGGACTCCTGGTTTCTGAGGTCTCAGTCACTCCATTCTTCAGGGCCTGAGGCAAGATAGAACATCATGGTGGGAGGGTATGACAGAGGAAACCAGCTGGGGACATGGTTTCAGGAAGGAGAGAGAGAGAGAGAGAGAGAGAGAGAGAGAGAGAGAGAGAGAGACACACTCCACTTGCCAGGGACAAAATAAAGCTTGCCCCCAATGACCTACATCCTTCAGCCAGCACCTTACCTGCCTATAGTTACCACTCAGTTAATCCCTATCAGGGGATGAATGCACTGATTAGGTTAAGGTTGTCCTAACCCAATTATTCCACCTCTAAACCTTCTCCATTCTCGCACACGTGAGCTTTTGTGGGACACCTAATTGAAACCATACTACATATGTTCAGTGATTAATTTAAAAAAAACAAAACTGAATTATTACATGTTGAAACATATAGCATGTTTTTCATTTTAAAAACGACGTTTTCCAAGACATACTAAAACAATCAGTACAATGAGTGCTATTGCTTTAGAATTAATACCTGGCTCTAAATGACTAATCATATTCCAATGATAGTTTAACAGCAAACATGCCAGAGTTGCATTATGTTTGATCTAAATGGAAATTAAAACCTGCAGAGGAGAATATGCAAGCCTTCATATCTGCACTAATAACTGTAGTCAGTAGCCATATGTGGCTATTTAAATTTAAATGAAACAAAATTAAAAATTCATTTCCTTGGTTTGCACTAGTCACTTGTCTAGTTTTCTTATTTAGAAACATACTTATAAATGACATGCAAATTAAAGTTTGAGTAAGTTTCCAAGTTTAATAATCAGTGACAGCTCAGGATTGATTTATATGAATAGCAACTGAATTAGTTTTGATTTTGTTTACAAGTGATGAAACCAAACTAAAACTCCATTTTGAAAAACAAAGTGCATTCATATGGAAAGATGTTGGATCACAAGACACTGATTTTTAAAAAAGTAGCTATAAATAAATAGAAGATCAGCAGAGGAAAGGGGACAGGGGGAGGGAGGAGGAGAACTGAACTAGAGCAGATTATATTCCATGCTTGTGTAATTATGTCAAAATGGACTCCAATATTATGCATAACTTAAAATGAACTGAAAAAGAAGTACAATTGAAGGCACAGCTGAGAGCAGATATTGACATTTTACCATGCGTCATCTTCCTCCTCTTCTGAGGTTTGCTCTACATGGCATTGTTCCATTTCTCAGGTTGGCACACAAGATAGAATGAAAGAATTAACTTCCAGCTACCAAACAACAAACTTAGAAACTATGGTTCAAAGTGAAACACCCTTACTGAGATAAAATAATAATAATAAAAAATTCCAGGATAGGACTTTGACCCAGCTCAGGTGGTCATATACCTATTTATTAACCACTCATAGGGTTTAGTTCCTTATCTGCATCAAGTGTACAGCTCTGGAAGCAGAAGGTGGGTTAGTGATACTTTAACTGTGTGGGTTGAAAAGGAATGGAAGAAGAATGGTTTCCCCAAGGAAATTTGATATGCTATTATGAAAAGAGGGAAGAAGATTGCAGTATGGAAAAATAGCAAATCTTTACTTAGGGTCATATCAAATAAACATTGTTCTGTTATGATTAGACACTGATTTTATATAATGTAGTCCCTAGATTTTAATAGGACATTTCATGTCAAAGGAGTGACTCTGGTAAGGAGGGTACTCGGTAGTGAGGCCAGCAAATTGAAGGGAGTGGGTTCTTTCACTTCTGTCAAGCAAACCATTCTCTTCCCTTCTGTTCTCCATTTCCCCCTTCCATCCATCTCATAGAATACTCTCTAAACTTGCTATTCTAATGGCCATTCTTCCAAAATGTCCTGATTTGATCTGTTTTTCCATAAAAAGAAAGCACAGTGTAATGTGAACGTTTTATGTGCATGGGACTGAGTTTGACTTCTTTGTTCACTAATAATCTTATTTTATAAAAGTGGACACACAGACGTGAGTGGTGGGAACATGAGGGTAAGAGAATAATTCTATAAAATAGGCCCATTGTACTTATCCCCCCACCCCCAAACACATCCATGATTTCTTTCCAAGAAGTAATCTACCTGAAGCTCTGTCTGGCTCATGTGGACAGAATATGTCACATTTTCAGCAAACTACATGCTATCTACAGGAGAAATGCAGGCCCCAAATAATGTCAATAAGTGGAACCAAAGTTACTCTCAAGGGGGAGACTATTGTAACCCTTTTCACAGACTAGATCTTGGAACTCAAAGAGATAAGATCCTCCTAACAACAAAATCTGTAAGAATTTGAGGTTAAGAATCCAATTCAACTGGACATAGTGGCACATATTTGTAATCCCAGTAGCTTGGGAGGCTGAGGCAGGAGGATGGTGAGTTCAAAGCTAGCCTCAACAAAAGCAAGGTGCTAAGCAATTCAGTGAGACCTTGTCTCTAAATAAAATACAAAATAGGTCTAGGGATGTGGCTCAATGGTTCAGTGACCCTGAGTTTAACCCCTGATTTTATATATATATATTCCAATTAGAACTGGTCAGCTAGGCCAAATTGACCAAGAGTTGTCATGGCAGTGGGGACTTGAAAGTCTGATGTCAATTTGCTGTGAGTCAAAAGTCAAGAGGTGGGGGCTGGGGATGTGGCTCAAGCGGTAGCATGCTCGCCTGGCATGCATGCGGCCCGGGTTCGATCCTCAGCACCACATACAAAGAAAGATGTGTCTGCCGAAAGCTAAAAAATAAATATTAAAAAATTCTCTCTCTCTATCTCTCTCTCTATCTCACTCTCTCTTAAAAAAAAAAAAAAAAAAAAAAAAAAGTCAAGAGGTGAACCTAGATGGGATTCTCTGAAAATTTTTCTGAGATCCTCAACAACACTGAATGCAGAAGGGGCATGCTGTCCCTCTCCTCTCTGAGGACCCACTCCCTCCCTAAAGAGGGCCCCCTTTCCTATCCCTTCTAAAAAACTCATTCCTGTTACTCTGTGTTACATGTCTGAAATATCTCTAATTTAAAGTATAGATTTCACACAGCCTCAGTTTCCCAAAAGTCCCAGCCCTATAACACTTATAGGTCCTGAACTTCCTTGAACACCAGTTTTATTGGCTATAAAATGGGAAATATATTAGTGCTTATAAGTACTCAATGTTAATGTATAAGAAACCCCAATACAGAGCCTGGTCCAGGTTGTGTTCAGCAACAGATAGTTCCTTTCCCTGACCCTGCTTCCTGTCTCATTTGTATGCCCCCACTGTCTCATTATGCTTAGCCACCACTGTCTTCCAATTAAATTGTTTTTTCCAGTTCTAAGTGTCCTTGGAGTCTACTCAAAGAATCCTCACTGACAATATATATTTAGAAAGAAAGAAGTCTAAGACTAGACTTACCTATTGAGGAAAGCAGGTGAACAATTAAAGTGTCCTCAAAAGTTTAAAAAAAGAGAACTTTTCTCATTGTAAACTTATCAATTCTAAGAAATTCCTATTTAGGATAGTGTCTGCAAACAAATCAAGGAATTCCTATTATGACTCTATTTGGATGTAAATATTAATCATGATAATGGAAATTAATAGCCATTGGTAATCAGGAACAGCAAGAATTTGTTAATTAAATGAACCTAGAAAGCAGGGAAATTTGGAAGGAGAGGTAGAAATAATGGGTCTAGAGCCTATAGTACTCTCTGAAGGTGGCAGGAGTTGGTAATGATGGTTAGGAAACTGGGGCCTGATCTTTAGTGGGAATGACAGGCACCCACACATTTCTTCATGCATGTGTTTGGTCAGAATGTATAAAATAATAATTTTCTTGTCTAGAAAAATCTTGGTTATAAGGGACAGGGATCAAAAAAAAAAAAGGTAAAATATGGGTTCTTCTGAAGCTCACAGTAGGATTGACATTAAAAAAAAAACTATCTTCAATAAAGCCTGGTGAGTTTCATAATAGGCTAAGTCCAGGTGTTCTAGAAAAATATAAATAGAACTCTAAGTCATCTAACCCAAGGATTCAGATTGAACTTTGTGAAAGATAAAACATTGATGCTGAGACTTGCAGGTGTCTAGAACTTGACCAAGAACTAAAGGACAACATTTTCTAGAAAGAAGAAATAAATTTTATACAAGCCTGCACACTACGTTAAAAAACAAAAATAAAAGAATATATCGTATATTTAGGGTACAGAAATAAGAATCTGTATCCCTGAAATATAAAATATATGAAAAAATATAGATATGACTGGAAAATCATGTGAAACCAGACATGGGGTGGGAAAGGAAGCATATGCTCCCTTGCTTGGAGCATGATTTTATCCTAAATTAACCCAGGACCACTATGATATTTTAAGCAGAACAGTGATATAATAGCATTTACTTTCATCAAGAACATTCTGGTTGTCATATATTGGAGGGAAGCATGAATGAAAAAATATCATTTAAGAGATTACTAAACAATCCAATGAGAGGTGCTAACTATTGGAACTAATGTGATGATGATGATGACAACAACAATGGTGATGATTGTGATGATTTTGATGATACCAGTGTTGATGGTGGCCACGCTGCTGCTAATGCTGTTGTCATTCGGCACTATCAGGCTTAATTTTCTTCAAGTCTCTACAGCTGCCCTGTCCACTACTGTAGCCAGTAGCCAGATGTGGCTATTTAAATTTAAATGAAATAAAATTTACAAATTCAGTTAGCAGCACTGTGCATATTGCAAGTGCTTCCCAGCTACATGTACGTAATTACTATCACATAATGTATGTGCAAAACATTTGCATTATTGTGCACAGTTTTGTTGGACAGTCCTTCCCTGTGGTTTTCCTCTATGTGTAGAAGAGCTTAACTTCCAACTATGTTTCCAGCCTTATATGTTAGGATTAACCTTATCTTTGGCAATGGAGGAATTAAAACATTAACACAATATTTGGAACTCAGGAAGCATCCAAGAAATATATGTTATATAAGTATATACCTCCTAGCCATAATTCTTGCTTTTATCAAATTGCTCTTGTGGATAATCAAGGTCAAATAAACTTCTTAAAACTATTCTTATGCTTTGTGCTGTACGGTAGGTAAGCCTTATTCACTGCCTTGTTAACCAACCTGAAATCCCATTCATTGCAATGCAAGAGAGTATTTTTGTGCACTCTCAGTTTTATTTTAGCCATCAATTTTTTTATTCCAAATAGATGTTTTGGAGCTGTCAAAAATAGTTATGATAAAATCAATATTTTTATGGTTAAATGGTGGAAGAGACTTCTGCCTCTCTCTTGTTCTTCAAAACTCCTTGTTAGACAGATTTGTAGAATTTTAGGGCTCAAAAAAAGAGTTTGAAAAACATGGTTGCAGCCAAAATCGAATAGTATTTAGTGCACAAATTCTTAGTCTCATTTCCAAGCCTACTATTTACCTACTACACTTCCTTGAGCAAATCTTTTAGTACCCAGAATTTTGATTATTTTGTGTGTCTCCAAAATAAGTGAATCAAAAGTTCTTAATTTACAGATTTCTGTTCAGATCTGCAGAGGTAATGAATGTGAAAATAGCTTGCAAACTTAACTGGTATTCCAATAGGACAAATGCTATTGCTGCTTCTTTTGTCAGACTTCCACCCAAAACTGGAGCTGATTACCTGCTAACAAATCATCCCATCAACACTGAAATACTACACAGAAGTGAGGATATACATTTCCTCAATCAATACTATGTGATTTCATCAGAACAGAGAGGCATCACTACTCTGCCTCCATAATTCATGGTCAACTATAGAAACAGGACAATTTTTGTCTAGGGACTCCTCTCTTCTTAAAGAATTCCAATATGGCTCCTTTAGATGTGTGTAGAGGAAATGAGGGGGATAAATTGGCATGTAGTCCAACAAGAACATCAAAGTAATAGTTAAGAAAACAAGACCAAAGTGATCTACTAAGTTTGAATGCAATTGGAAATATCCTTGGATGTTTGGATGATACAAAGCAAGATGTGTTGTATGATACAAAACAGGGAAAATGAAAGGCAAGAGGAATGAGAGCTTAATCTTAGAGAATTAAGTTTTACACTAGCTGAAGGGATACAGTAATTTATATCTTAATGATGTTTCAGTAAGGCAATAATTCCAAAAATCTTGAAGTGCACATTCATAGAAGACTAGGAAAATCTTGGCAAATGGAATGAAATAGGATGTTGTACACAGACTGAAAAAATAAAATTCCTGAATGTATTGCACTGTATTTTTTCCCCATACATAGCAAAACTCAATTAATACAGTGAGTAGCTTACATGATCCATTGATTGGCTTAAGTGGTTAAAGTAACTCCATTATTGAACACTAGCCAAATCCAATCACTGACTGCAGTAGTTGGCTTCCAACATGGCCCCGTGATCTTTGACTTCTGGTATTTATGCCCTTATGTAGAGTCTACCCCCACAACAAAGGAGATCTGACTTGTGTGACAAACTGAGTATAATAAAATTGATAGTGTGTGATTTGTGAGACAAAGTCATAAAAGCCATCACAGCTTCCTCTTTGCCCCTTTGGATCTCTGAGAAGCTATCCGTCATGTCTTAAGAATACTCAAGCAGTCCCATAAAAAAGACTTATCAGGTGGAGCTGAGATCTCCAACCAACAACCAACATTGAATTGCAAACCACATGAGTGAGTCAGCATAGAATTAGATTCTCCAATCTTAGTCATGTCCTTCAGTAACTTAAAACTGGCCAAAAGGTGATTGCAACTTCCTGAGAAACCTTGAGCCAGACTGCTGAATTAAACACTCTCATATTCCTAAGCCACAGAATATGTGGTAAGTAATAATTATATCTTGTTGATTTTAGTCATTAAGCTTTTAGTTTGTTCATAACACACAGTCAATAATAACTCACTCTCATTTCATTATTAAAATTTTGAGCAAATTGTATACTTTTCATATTGGACAACAGAAACATTCTAAATATTTAGAGATCCATTAAGGAAGACAAAACAAGATATGAAGGTATGTATAAAAATAATTTTAAATTTCATATGAAATGTTTGCCAATATGAGGTCAAAATGTCTTAAAATTACAAAAGTGATGGGGCTGGGGATGTGGCTCAAGTGGTAGCGCGCTCGCCTGGCATACGTGCGGCCAGGGTTCAATCCTCAGCGCCACATACAAACAAAGATGTTGTGTCCACTGAGAACTAAAAAATAAATATTAAAAAATTCTCTCTCTCTCTCTCACTCTTTCTTAAAAAAATTACAAAAGTGCAAAAAGATGTTCCTTACAAATAGAAATGCATCTATCAGAGATTTCAAGACAACATAAAGGGAACATCTATCATGGCTGCACAGAGAATGAGGTAGCTTCATTACAAAAGAAGATATCTGACAGAATAAGATGAAGAAATGATGTCGAAAACATGGATCAATGAGCCATAGATGAAACATAGTATTAATTACAAAATAATAGAAGTCTTTTATTGGAATCCAAATGTATATTATTTAGATATTTTTGGATTGTAAGCAACAGAATATGACCCTGGCTACACTTTAATAAAAAAAAAAATAATGGTTTACTGAGAAGATAGTAGGTAGTTCCTTCAAATTATGGAAAAACTCACCTAACTATGGGAGAACTCACCTAACAAAAAATAGAAACAAGTCAGGCATAATTATTTAGACATCAGAAACATCTCTAATCCTCATGAAGGGCACTTCTGGAATGAAAACGTGTGATTATTTTTTTCACTATCTAATTTTTCATAACTCTAAGTTCTCTGAATATTTTCAGTGCTCAGTTATATGTATGTGCCTAAGTTAAGAGAAGGAATAAAATATTTTTAAATTTATTTATTTTTACTTTTTAAATGGACAAAAATCATATACATTTATTGAGTACAACATATTGTATTGGGCTATGTATTAATACACTGTGGAATGACTCCTATGTCCTACTTTCTGAAAATCCTCTGATCTTCATTCAAAGGGCCCAGTTACATCTGGGTTCCAAACATGAGACAAAGAATGAACATAAAAATTAGAATAATTTCTTGGCCAGTTTCAGTATGCCAACACTTCCATCTTCCTAAATAAATTGCCAACAGAAGCTTGTGTTCAATATTATGACACATATGTGTAACTACTATGATTACACGTGTTGTTTCAGATAATGGCAGAGGCCACATGCACTCTTTAAACTCTGCCTAATACCCACGTGTGTGTCAAGGGAGTACAGCTAAGAGAGGGCAGATATCAAGCAACAGTTTTCTGCTTCCTGGGCACACAGGACAACTATAGTTGTCCAAGTCTATTTTGAAGTTAGTTTAGGATCTGATGAATAGAATCTGACCAAAGTATGTAAGAGAAAGTACTGCATGCCAATTTCAGGCCTGACTCTAACAACCTGAATGGTGCCTATGCCATTTCTTCTCCTTCCATGGCAAACACGGAGGTTATTCATTAAAGATGGTGACATCACAAGATATAAAAATCTTGGATCTCCGAGTGGTCATTTGGCAGATCATGTGGATACAGGGAAAGCACTGGGAAAGCTGTCCATCAGACTGGAAGTGATACATAATCATTTATCCTAGTGAGCCAGGGAGATTTGGCATAATTTTTACTACAGCATAATCTATGACTAAAACAGAGAGTTCCTTTGAGAATTAAGACTTTCCAAGAATATATTCACACCCTTAGTCATTAATTCCAAAGCATAATCTTTTTACTAGACTAGCTTAGTTAGTCATGGCCTAAGTAAAAGTCTTTTCTCTTCCACAACCATTGAAGGCTGTAGGCCAATAATCCAGATGTCTATTACTCTCCTAGCTAATTCTACTTTGCAGCCCTTTCCAGCTTTCACACCTCAGTTGGGAACACCTCAACCTATAAGACTGATTCTACTAAATTGAATCTCAAAAGGGTGGTATATGAGGTCTTTATTCCTTTCTTCCCTGGGTGGGAGATATCCTTGATTCCCATGCAAATTTACCCAAGTCACCCTCAGTGGTGAGCTCTGTATACCAAAGAGAATTGAGGGGGTACCCTTGATCTATATTGACAAGCTCTATTAAATTCTCCCTTAGGAACAGGGGTGGAGAAAAACATAGCTGGCTGGCAAAATCTGGTCATTGCTCTGTTTCAATATAGCCTACAAATCAAGAATGTTTTAAATCTTTATGAGAGTATGTATTTGTGTGTGTGATAGAGATGGAACCCAGGGCCTCCTTCATGTGTGACAAATGTTTTGCCACTAAGCTACACCTCCAGCCCTAAAAGTTTTAAAAAGTTTGTAAATGAACAAAGGAAAAGAAGGAGAAGCAGCAACAGGAATAGTAACACCATTCAACAAAGACGTGATGTGGCCCATAAGCCCTGAACATTTACTTCCTGGCATTTCACAGTAAAAAATTTTGCTGACTTCTGCTTTAGAGCACTGGAGAGAACTAACATTAAATTTATATAATTATGAGGAATAAATTAAGTGACACTCCTGGAAAACCATCTCACTTAAGTATCCTGGATAAATGTTAGCAGTGTTTGTATACATAGAAATAATTTTGGAAGGCTAAATGGCTTTTTGCATAGAAATTCTTTAGCAATGATTTTTTAAAAGTGCCTTTTGTCTGTGATTTCTTATTTTTCTTTGGTAAATATATATTACTTGTGTTGTTTTCCAAAATATTTTCAAAAAGTATTTGTGTCTAGTTCTGGGTAACATGAAAAATAGGAATGGGGCAACTGCATCTAGTTGCACATCTTATAAAGACATTTTAGAACTTGTAAAGACATTAAGAATTTTTTTTCTAGAGAAGAGAAAATTCAAAGATGCTATGATAGCATCTCTGAAATATCAGAAAAATACACCAGAGGCAAAAGGCATTTCATTTATTCTGTATGATAAAAAGTAGAGAATATTGTAGCAGCCTACAGGGAGACCAGTTTCTGTTTATTACAAGAAAACTGTTTCCAAAAGTCATAGCAGGCCAATATTTGTTATTGCTATGGAAGGTGTTGAGAAATACTTTGGATACATATTTGGCAGGAAGTTATAGAAGAGATTTGATCATATACTACAGGACTAGACAGGAGTCTCTGAAATAATTTCTACTTCATTGTATAAGCACAATATATTGCTGTGAAAACACTGCTAATCTCAATTATGCATCCTACATCTACTCAGGCCACATAGAGTCTGCACATTAGCAGAATGTCTCATCACTGCAAATCTTTTTTACAAATGCTAATTTATAGACTCTCCAGAATCAAACTTATGAGTGAAAAATGAGTTTGATTATATTCTTTTTTTGCATTTATAGGAATTCTTCAACAGAAATCTGGTATTTGAAATGCCTCAGGATGCACTCACATAGCATGAATAAGGCAGGAGTAAAAGAGAAGAAAAGAAATAGAGGAAGAACAAATGAGAAGGATGTAATACAGCCAGGGCTCTTGTCCCAGACAGAAGAAATTACAAGGCAACTATGTTTTCCCTCCAGGAAAATCAACACCGTCTTGCTTCTTTCCATTGTTTCTGGGTTTCGTGGGATTTTATTTCTTTTGGGCTTTATGATCTTTTTATTATTCTTTAAAATTTTTCCTTGTCATGGTTGCTGAAAAGTGATCTAAAGAGAATGATAATATGTCCAGATGGCAGTGTGAAAAACAACCTGGGGAAATTAGCTAAGCAAGTTGTGGAATCAAAGACAGCTGTTTTTTTTTTTTTTTTTTTTTTTGGGGGGGGGGGGATATAAATATTTTAAGGAAAAACACAACAGACAAGAGCAGAGCTCAAAAGGCATCCACTGGCCTTCTACCTATATAGGTCAGAAGCCAAAACAGCATGTAATGTGCCTTACAATCTAGAGACACAAGAGACCACTGAAACAGATTTTAAGATTAGTCTCTCCTTTTGCTCCTAATTAGAATAAGATATAGTCTATGGTTGTATAATAATATCAAAATGAATTCTACTGTCATGTATAACTAAAAAGAAATCAATGAAAAAATATATATGTTAAAAAAAGATTAAAGTCTCTTTTTCTTGGCCCCCAAATCTGTTTAAGATTAAATTATACAATTGTTATGATACTTATATGTCCCTAGAAGTCACTTCATTTCCCTTGCCCTACTTATCATCTGAAATAACATTAGAACTAACTACTATTTCTCACCCCAAGTTCTGGGGATCCTGAAGGATTCAGGAATATGTATGAATGACAGGATTCATTAAATTGTTTTTAATATCTCTGAAAGTTTAATGGAAATCACAAGCCATGAAACACACTATCAAGTGTCTGATATTTTTAGAATTTACCAATTCATTAAGATCATACTGGTTATTTAATTTGCCCCCTGGCTATTGATAACAAAATAGGGCTTTCTGGGGTATGAATGGTAGAATAGACATTGGTAATGAAACATGACCCTCTTGGTCTTGACCAAGTATGAAAGTCTTTATTAAGGGAAGAAATGAATGAAAAGAATCCTTGCTAATGAAAAGGGAGAAAACTGCAGAGAAAGATACTTCTAATTGTCCCTTAAGTCCTCACATTTTTTTGTTTGTTTTTTACTTTTAGCTTTAATATTTCTGCAGCCTAGCTTTGTCATAACTGTATTTTATATTATTCATTCAAAATTAACTTTCCCAGATGAACTTAGGAAATTCACCCTCTTGCAAAGAGGCAAATACATGACATTTACCACTACAGAAGCAGTAAAATTTACAATTCCCCTTTTTGGCTGTGCTGATAGTATAATTTAAAGGATAAAACAGCATTTGGAAATGTAAACACCGGGCCTTTACTTTGTCAGAGTTTTCCTTTTGGGGTGTGCATGATTTATGTATGTTTCATAAAGTTCTTTTAAAGCAGAAATATTTACTTTATGCCTTCTTCATGGGCACTGACAAGAATGAAGTTGAGAAGTACGGGGAAAATCTCAGTGTGGCAACTTTGCAGATTATAGATGTTTTTGTAACCAAAATACGGTCTCTTTCTAGTTATAATGCACTATTTCAGGTTTTCAACATCTGCCCCTGGAATTATTTTACTAATGGGTTTCCTGGCCTCCAATCTTACTAACTAGCTGCTGCAGCCAGGTAATTTTTCTAAAGCATAGTACAGAAAGCACTTCTCACTCAAAATCCTTCAAGGACACCTCATGGAATATAGAAAGAAGTGAAATCTCCATAGCCTGGGATTTAGGGTATTGTATTTTCAGAACTTGTAATTCATTTTGAACATTTTTCCATTACAATCCCTCCACTTTTAACTCTGGTAATAATATTGTGCTTATAGTCTTCCATTTTACCATGCACATTTCATGCCTTCAAGCCTTTAAACATGATGTTCCTTCCACTGGGTTTTCCTTTTTTTCCATTGTTAATTTTTTTCTGCACTGAACTTCTGGATACTGGCTCAAACATTTCTAATCCTTTCAGTTCTTCTGTATCTGTACTTGAACAGGAATTTTCACATGTTTTATGTGACTCTGCACTGTTTTTAGGCCCTGCCTATTAGATATATAAATTGCTCAAGATCAATAATTAAATTTTCCTTTTCTTATTTCTCCAAGGAATTAGCAGAGTCTCTAAAATAATTTAGTTGCTCCCAAAGTTCGCAACAGCTAAATTATTCTTTAGAAATTCTCTTAGAAAAATGAAGCGAGTATGTAAGAAGGGATGCTTTTTATTATAAAAAAATGTTCATATTTGTGGTAAATCCCATGATCTTCATTAAAAGTTTCCAAGTGGCATAACAAATAATCTGTTTTATTTTACTAGACTAAAAAGCCTGAATTTTGCTACTGGAAAATCATCCTTATACCAGATACATCAAAGATTCTGCCTGACTCCCGGCAAGAGCATATTATCAATGGAGGAAAAAGTAGATTTCATTCTACCCCAAAGGGAATATCCTTTGCAGTAGGCAAGGATAAAAAGCCTGGAATCCTGGAGGTATGATCAAAGCACAGAGAAAAATCTTGAGGCAAACCAGAGTAGTCAGTCACTGGGTAGGACACAGGGAGGGAAATAGGCTAGAAGATTAAAGAAAAGTGAGAGGTGGAGTCTCAGGACATGGGTGAGACTCAATGTCAGATATAGGGTAACATAGTGGAAGCAACCTAAGTGTCCATCAATAGAAGAATGGACAAAGATAATGTGATTGACCCAAAATAAAAGAAAGATCTGTGGAAGGGGATTGAGGGTGAGGGATGAGGGAAGAGATAAGGGAAGAACAGTGGAATGAAAATTCCTATGTAAGTACACCGAATATACCATAGTGAATCTCATCTTTATGTATATCAACAGGACACTAATTAAAAAAAATTTTAAGTACATAGCAGAAAGATCAGCAAATTACAAGGAAAGAAACAGGGGAAGGGAGGAGGAGAAGAAAAGGGAAATCACTAGGGTCTAAATTAGAGTAAATTTTATTCCATACTTTTATAATTATCTCAAAATGAATGCTAATGTTATGTATAGCTAATAATAAATTTTAAAAAAGAGTAGATACCCAAAAAGAAAAGAAAATGTAGTACCACACCCACTTGGATGCTATTCAGCCTTTAAAAAGATGAAAATCCTTTAATTTGCAACAAAATAGATGAAATAAATTAGGCACAGAAATACAAATATGGCATGATCTCACTTATATGTGGAATCTAATATTGTCAACCTCATGGGAGCCAAGAGTAGAATGGTAGACTAGGACCTGAGAAGGTGGGGAGATGTTTATCCCTAAATACAAAATTTCAGTTATATTGGAGGAATAAGCTCAAGAGATCTATACCATGGGGACTACAGGTAGAAATTATTTTATACTTAAAAAATTGGTTAAGAGAATAGATTGTAAGTCTTCTCATCACAAAACAATGATAAATCTGTGAGATACTGCTTGTGTTAATTAGGTTGATTTAGTCATTCCACCATGCATATATACTTATGAAAACATAATAATGCATTTAATAAGTATATATATGTAAATATTTTTGTTAATTTAATGTAATTTTTATATAAATATTTATGTAAATATTTTTTGAGTTGCTTAAAATTGAACCCAGGGCCTTGCACATGCTAGGTGAAAGCTCTACCACTGAGCTACAACCCCAGCCTCAATACACATAATTTGTATTAGTAAAAAAAAGAAGAATAATAAAGTATGGTAAAGTAACAATTAAGTAATTTTTAGTTGTTTTCCCATTATTATTAAAAACATGAAATCTTATATCAGAACTTAGCATGATGTATCTAAAAGAGTTGAAATGATTCCAGACTTACATAGGCCTTATTGTAGTAAAATATTTGATGACTATTAGGCCTTAAGAAATATTCATAATGGCTTACAAAATGTTATTACTATCTAAAATTTGGGGGAATCATTGCAGTGGATCAGTCCTGTCCTAATTCCATCACCTTAATTTTTGGAATACCTTTACTCAAGGAACTTAGGATTTCCTTTAGCCTTACTTTCTCGTCCTGTTGCTTTACTCTGAGAAGGTCTTCATTTAAAAATCCTCTGAATTTAAAAATCCCTCTGAAACTTATCATTTTAATGACTTAAGCCTGTTAATCCATTCTATTGTTTCTTGAGATTTACCATCTGCAAGTACTTGAAGATAAAGAGGTCCAGATACAAACCTCATAATGAATTTTCTTCAATCGAGGCTTAAAATCCAAAGTATGATGTGAGAGTCACATGATGCCAATTGAGAGTAAGGCTTTTTGAAGCTACTGGTGAACTAAGTAAGACCAGAGTGCACTCGGGGAACTTATCCACCTCCCTTCTGTTCATAAACGAGCTAATTATTTGCCTTTTTATTCATTTATTTTTATTGATTAAAAGCAATATATTGTTTACTATAAAAATTCAAAAAAATTTAAAAATATCCAGTAAAAACTCAAATTATTCTCTTATCATCCCCTTAGATCCCCCATTTTTTTTTCTTTCCCAAGTCATCCCACATGCTATCAAGTGCTCTTCTACTGAGCTACACCACCTTGCATGTCCAAGAACCTGAATTTACAGGCAGTTCCAATTCAGTATGTGTCCATCTTTCCAATTCTTTCTTACGCTCCTCTTTCACTGTTTATCTGCATTTACTAAAAAGTGTGTGGATATGCAGGTTTTCTCTATGTATATTTTATCACTTACTACATAATACAATTGTATTTCATAGACATCATTTTTATAAATTATCATGTCTGGGATGCATGTTCTCTTCACAAGTTTAAACAATGAACTAGAAGTAGAAATAGGTTTGTGTCTTCTTTTGCCCTATAGATTTAGCCATCTCCTTAATTCCAAATCATAGGTTTACATTCCTGTCCTCTGACACCAGAGAACTATTTCCATGTTAATTTCTATCTTTTTCACTCCTTCGCCATTTAAGTGAAAATTTATCAACTTTTAAGATAAATAACAACTCTAGACAGCTGTCTGCCAGAAATAAATATATCAGAAGGCAAAGATGGAGTCTGATAGTCTGAAATCTGGAACTCAAATGCAAAACAACCCTTAGCTTAATGGTTTACTACAAGCATCTCTCCTCCCACCCCCACATACTCCCTTCTCTTTTTCACATAGCCCCTACTTCTCCATCTCCTGGTCTTTCCTTCCTGGGTTGTTTCTTTTCCTCCTGTGCTGTTCTGCATTCTTTTTCTTTTGCTCATGTACATCTTTTCTATTCTTTCTTACTCTCCTCTTTACCTGTTCATTGTATCATAGTATCTTTTAAAAATGCTGTTACAAGGGCTTAAACTTACTATGGCATATTGGCAGAGCAGAACACTTTTTAACCATAAAGATTTATGAAGTATATATTTTGATGTAGAAAAATGTATATGTTACTATATATATAATATGTTACTATATCTTTTAATAATCTATAGAGCAGTATCTATATATGGTAAAATCACCCACTGGAAAATAATTTTATATATATGGGGGAGGTGGGGAGGGAGAGAGATGGGATTTTATTAGAGTTTACCAAGATTATATTTTGGTGATAAGATTATGTTTTTATGATATTCCTTTGTATTTTTTTTAGTTTGAAAACTTTCCTCATTTAGCATATATTACATGTAAATTAAACAGTATTAAAAGAAACCCAAACATATTGTCTATTTAAAGCTATTTTTCTTTCTCTAAAATTTTGGTAGGAAAAATTATGTAGATAAAAGGGTGTGCTACCAAGAGAAAATTAAATTGACATTAAAATTCTAAGTAAAAGTAAGTGATTTTCAAATGTAAAAAGCCTAAAGGGGGGGGGTGGAAAGTAGGATCCAAGTCAGCAGGGCTTTTGAGATGAGTGGCCACCAGGACCAGGAAGAGACTTACCTGGCTTGTCTTCCAGGTTGGATTCGCCCCAGCTGGCCTGAGGTTTACCAGGCTCAGCAGAAAGCCCAGAAGGAAATGAGGGGCAGAGCCATGTAAACATACTTGGCATTCTGCTTCTTCCTGAGAACAAAACAAACAAAAAATGTTAACAGAAGTAAATTATTTTTCACTCATTTGCGATGACTGATTGAATTCCTACTCCAATCCTCTCCTCTACCCCCAGGTCTTTAGCCTTACAAACCAAAATCCAGTCGTGCTAGAAAAACCATCTGAGAGTTACATTTGAGGAGGCTGCCATCTTGTGGCCCTTCAGGACATGCTTCCACCTCAGCTTCACGGTCCCCATACAACACAGCTGGATCATATTAGACTTGCTTCAGGCATTAGTCTATAGATTATGACTACAAACCCTATTCATATGCTGGGAATGGGGACTTATGCAGTCATATTTTATGAATTTTTAAAAACAAAGGGTCATTTGAGTTAGGGTGTGTGTTGTGTGGCTCATTTCCGGCAGTTTTGCCGTTAATGCTGTTCTGAATAACTCACTGTTTTCAGTGTTTGCAGACTTCTAGAAATTCACAGAGTACCTTACTGTGTGAGCTTACTGCATTCTGGGGACATTTCCCAGACCAGGGAAAGGACACTAACACAGAAGCTTTCTGTGTATTAAGCTAACAGAGAAGATATTATAGAAATGCCTCAGAATTTCATGGTGTGCAAAAAATTTTATCTGGAGTATATTCAAACACACAAACACACACACAATATCCATCTATCATCTGATGTTTTTCTTGAGGAAAAGACATGGTGGGCTTCAAATTGCCTTGCATCATTTTCTCCAATCGGAAGATGGTTCCTTGGTCAAATAATAAATGTTAAAATTACTAACATGTTGAAATTATTGAAAATACTTGTATTGCAATGTAGGGTAGAATGAGGCATTACTATGCCCTTCACAGTGTGTAATTCAATACACACTTGAAACAATAACTGAAAAATCAAATTTGATCATGTATTTTTTTCTGAAAATAAGTCAATGTTTTTAGCCCCTTTATCAAAAATAAGATAGTTGTAGCTTTGTGGATTAGTCTCTGTGTCCTCTATTCTGTACCATTGGTCCACCTGCCTGTTTTGGTACCAGTACCATGCTGTTTTGTTACTATTGCTCTGTAATATAATTTGAAATCTGGTATCACTATACTGCCTGATTCACACTTCCTGCTTAGAATTGCTTTTGCTATTCTGGGTCTTTTATTTTTCCATATGAATTTCATGATTGCTTTATCTATTTCTACAAGAAATGCCATTGATGTTCATAGCAGCACAATTCACAATTGCTAGACTGTGGAACCAACCCAGATGCCCTTCAATAGATGAATGGATAAAAAAAAATGTGGCATTTATACACCATGGAGTATTACGCAGCCCTAAAAATGACAAAATCATGGAATTTGCAGGGAAATGGATGGCACTAGAGCAGATTATGCTTAGTGAAGCTAGCCAATCCCTAAAAAACAAATACCAAATGTCTTCTTTGATATAATGAGAGCAGCTAAGAACAGAGCAGGGAGGAAGAGCAGGAAGAAAAGATTAACATTAAACAGAGACATGAGGTGGGAGGGAAAGGGAGAGAAAAGGGAAATTGCATGGAAATGGTGGGAGACCCTCATTGTTATACAAATTACATATAAGAGGTTGTGAGGGGAATGGGAAAATAAACAAGGAGAGAAATGAATTACAGTAGATGGGGTAGAGAGAGAAGATGGGAGGGGAGGGGGGATAGTAGAGGATAGGAAAGGTAGCAGAATACAACAGTTACTAATAGGGCATTATGTAAAAATGTGGATGTGTAACCGATGTGATTCTGCAATCTGTATTTGGGGTAAAAATGGGAGTTCATAACCCACTTGAATCTAATGTATGAAATAAGATATGTCAAGAGCTTTGTAATGTTTTGAACAACCAATAAAAAAATAAGTCAATGTTATAAAATAATGTATACTTGAAAAGTCAAATCTTCTTTCTTTTTTCAAGACAGGGTCTATTTCCTGCCTAGCAGATTCAACTTAATTTGTTTCTGCTCTTACTCAAATTCTCAGCTTCAGTGTTATTACAGCATCCCCCAAAAGTCATCTGGTGTCTTACCTCCACATTTTTCCACATGCTAGTGCTCTGCCTGGACTTCTTGGCCATATACTTTCCATTTGTACCCAATTAGCATTAGGTTCTCACCTTTCAAGTGCCTCTTAGGTATTTCCATTTTAACATCACTTATTCTAATTCCTCTAGGGAGACTTAATCTTGTGTATATTTTTTGATCCAATGGGCCTTGATAGGTAGTTTTCATTAAATAGCAATTGATGGATCCCTTTTATTTATATCACATCACAAATCTTTCTTACAGCCTTCTTAGAGTTCTTCCAGAGCAAAACCAAATCTAATTTATCATTGATCCTTCTATCTACAACATATCCTGGTATATGGTACAGAACGAGGCTTGCATATCCATTAAATAGGGGGTAGACTCTGAAATCAACTACCTGGTCTTGGCTTTAGCAAACAAGAGCTCAGAGATCCTGTATCAGTTGCTATGAGGTTTTTTCTTTCTTTCTTTTTTTTTTTAAATTATGTTACATGTGAAAAGTAATACTATAATTAACCCACTAGGCTTACTATGAGAATTAATGAGAGAATCCTTGTATGTGCATTACATAATCTAATTTACTTACTTGTCATGATAACCTTTATAGATAGATCCTATTATTATCTACATTTCACTTCTCTAAGAAAACTAAAATATAACTTGAACTCTTAGTAAAGTAGTTAAATTGGTTTAGCTGGCAAACCGGTTTGACCTCAGTAACAACTGGGATAAGAGTAGATTAGTGTAGAACACTGTAAAGGTATGTGGGAACAGAGTCCAAAAGTTCTCAAATACTGAGTAGGATTTTATGGTAAAGGTCAAAGTGATAAACACATTTCTGTTGTTGTGCTGTCAGAGTCATTACTAGTGAATATCTGCAGTGCTTTGTAAAAGCTCAACAAGAGAAAGTGAAAGGAGTCTACTTTTGATTAAGTGAAGAGAAGGAAAAATCATACCAGGCACCATCTAGTTGCCTTCATTGGAAATGAGGCAGTACTAGAATATGAATCTCATAAGAAGCTCACACTTTCAAATTCCCAAGAAGGAACATGATTCTTTATATATGGAAAGAAAATACGAATTTATTTTTTGACAGTGCTGTATGAAGATATTTCCCAATGATCAAATTCGATTATAGTTTTTAGAAGTCAAAGACTATGGGTATTTTCCTCTGCATAGAGTGTGACAGACTTTCTCAACAATAGATAGATCATCCAGACATAAACCCAATAAAGACTTTTCAAACCTAAAAAATATTATAAGCCAAATAGACTTAGCAGACATCTATAGAATATATCATCTAAGAGCAGAAGAATATACTTCCTTTCCAGCTGCTCATGGAGCCATCTCCAAATCAGACCATGCCACATTTTGGGCCACAAAACAACTCTTAGCAAATAAAAAAAAATCAGTTGTAATTCCTTGCATCTTATATGATCACAATGGAATAAAAAATCAACAGAAAATCAGAAAACAACAACAAATATTCACACAGAAACTATATAAAAACATGAAGATTAAACAATATACTTTTGACTAATGAATGACTGATGGAAGAAATCATGAGATAAATTAAAAATTCTTATTAATTAAACAAGAATAGTGATACAACATATCAGAACCTCTGGGACACTATGAAAGCAGTTCTAAGAGGAAAGTTTATAACTGTGAGTGCCTACATAAGAAAATCAGAAAGATCTCCAATAAATAAGTCCCTTGAAAAAAATTCCAAAACCAGTAGAAGGAATGATAATTAAGATCAGAACCAAAATGTGTGAAATAGAGTATTAAAAAATACAAAGGATTAGTGAAATGAAGCACTGGTTCTTTGACTAGATAAACAAGATTGATAAACCCTTAGCCAAACTAAACAAAAGGAAAAGAGAGAAGTCCTGATTTAAAAAAATTGGAGATAAAAAAGGAGAAATCACCACAGACATCACAAAAATCCAGAGTATCATTAAGGACTATTTTGAAAATTCATAATCCAACACATTGTAAAAACTAAAACAAAAATGGATACGTTCCTAGATACATATGACTTGCCAAAATTGAATCACAAGGACATGGAAAACCTAAACAGACCAATAACTGACAATGAAATAGAAGCAGCAATACAAAGCCTACAAACACTGAAAATCCCAGACCCAGAAAAATTCTCAATTGAATCTATCAGACCTTTAAAGAAGAACTAATCCCAATGCTCCTCAAATTATTTCACGAAATAGAAAGGAATGGAATATTTGCAAGTTCATTCTATCAAGCCAGTATCACACTCATACAAAAATCAGATAAGGACACATCTAGAAAAGAAAACTGTAGATCAAAGTCCTTAATGAATGTAGATGCAAAAATCCTTAGTAAATTATAAGCAAATCATATTCACCAACATACTAAGACTGTACATCATGACCAAGTTGGTTTTATTTCAGAGTTGCAAGGATATTTAGATATGCAAGAAAATAAATGTAACTCACCACATGAATAGGATTAAGGAAAAAAATCACATAGCCATCTCAATAGATGTAGAGAAAGTCTTTCAGAAAATTTAGCATATGTGGGTTGGGGATATAGTTCAAGTGGTAAAGTGTTTGCTTAGCATTCACAAGTCCCTGGGTTCAATCCCTAGGAAAAAAAAAATTAGCACTCATTCATGATAAAAGAAAAAAAAAATGAAAAAATTAGGGATAGAAGGAGTTACTTCAATGCCATAAAGGGTATACACAAAAAACTTAAAGCCTAAATCAGAATGAGTGTGGAAAAATGGAAAGCATTTCCTTTAAAATGTGAAATAAAGGTAATACTTTAAAAAAAATCTCTAATTAAACATTAGAAATTCCTGTTATTTGACGTCAACATCCTAGTTTTTTTTTTTTAGTTCTCATTTTTCCAGTGTTTACCAGCCTTAAACCATCAGTCAATTTCTCTTTTCCATTTTCCTCCTATTTTTTTAGTCATTTGCAACTTCAGAATTTTTTCTCCAAAGTAATTTATTTCTTTCTTAGTTCTCTGACTTCTATTAACTTATATAATTAGATGTATCTTATTTACCATGAAGTTTGTTGAACGAATGTTTTATCCTGTACCCATAGTAACACTTAGCACAGGGCCAGTATATAGATTACCAGCATATAATGTGCTCCATAAATAAAGTATTAAATATTAATGGAGATAATAATTATCATGATTATGATCTCACCAAGAGGAAAAGCTCTGATTGTAGAAAGAAGAGATTCTTGCAATCATCATGCTATTTGTTACTTAGTAACTTTGATCAAGTTACTTAGACTCTTTTTCTTATATTCCTCCTGTATAAAATTAGGCAGAAAAGTAGTCTCTATCTCAAAGTGTGATTATGTGCATTACATATGAGAATATACAATTTAATAACACTCTGGCTGGGATATATTTAATATTTAATATTTCATAATATTATTAGTAGTACTTATGAAGTACATGCTAACTTCACAAACACATTTTCTATTATGATTTGTATGTGCTAGTGATATTGGGAAGCATGAGACTATTTAATAGATGGTTCCTGGGGTAAGATAATTGGGCTACTGATAGTACTTCCTATAGAAAGGACTAATTTAGTTACTCCAGGATTTTAGCTAGTTTCCACAAAGGTGGGTTGTTATAAAAAAGGACAAGACTAGCCCTGCCCAGACCTCTGATTTCCTTTCTATTCATATGATGTCTACTTACATGCACCCCCTCCGTGATGTTATCTGCCATTTTATTACCCAGACAAGGAGGGATCCCCAGAGCCAATAAGATACTAGCATCACACTTTTATGGTTATCTGGAACTATGAGCTATATGAACCTCTTTTATTTATACAATATTGAGCCACAGGTTGTTTGGTTTTTGTTTTTGTAACAAAAAAATCTACTAATACATTTTCAAATTCTCAAACTCCCACAATCAGGTGTTCTATCCCACTTACTTTAAGTGTCAGATACAATGGTCTGCAAAAGAGATTTTTATTCACTAGTGGACATACTGAGATAGAGGAAAATATTAGGGTGTCTCATATTTAAATGATCTAGTTTTGATATTTTTTACCACAAAGGTTGATACATTAAAAAAAAATATTGTTCCCTAGAGTAGAAATTTGAGAAGTGAGGCCTTGTAAAACATCTTTAGGTCAACTGGGAAGTGCTCCCATAAGGGACTGTAGAACCCCAGTTCCTCCCTGTCTCTCTCTGGCTTTTCCACCTAATCTTGGACTGGAACCTCCAAAACCACAAGCCAAAATAATTCTCTTCTCTTTATAAATTAATTATCTTGAGAATTTCATTATAGTAATGAAATTATATATATATATATATATATAATTATCTGGGAAGATAACAAAATACCCTAATATTTTATAGTACATAAGTATATATTATAAATAATACTATTTTATAATATGTGGACATTGAATATGTATAATAAATAATACATATTGATCTAATATCTATGTTTCTGATCCTAAATTATATATCTAATATCCTAATGTATATGTCTACTTTAAATGCCTATATTTTAATGTACTTTAAAGTTCATGTAATTTATTAGTATATCTAAATAATTGATAAGCTATATGTCTATATTTATCTCTGTATATATAGAGATAGAAAGATTCACTCATACATATACTAGAAGTGCAATGAAAAGATTTTACTGATAGGATATAAGGCAAACAAAATTTTGGAAAACAATTTATAACTTTCTTGGCCACAACAATATATTTAATTCTCCACAAGGCATCAATGCATCAGGCTCTAGCCTCACTGTTGGAAACAATGTCAGCTGACCTTTGATAGAGAAAAATAAGCATGAGTCATTTCTTAGGCATAATAGGTAACTAAGTCTCAGTTGGAAACTTGTATCATAATGATTATTATAACAACTATCATAGATTAAGTGCTTATCATACACTAAAATTGGGGTTAACACTTGCTTATATTATCTTCTGTAAACTTTATAAATATCTACTGTTATTACTCTTATAGTTTGTGCTGTACAGGTGAGAAAACTAAGTCCTACAGAGGCTTAGTAACGTGTACAAAGTACAAAAAACTACTAAATAATTGAAATCAAAATTTATGTTTGCCATTTCATACACTGTAAAACACAGCAGTCTGGTTCTAGTAATTTTCTGTTGTGATTAATTGGATCCAATTTTTAAAATCTATTCATGCATTTTCAACCTCATTTGAGTAGCACAGCAAATCTTTGAGTTAGAATTAGCCCTTTTGATGGATTACCCATTCCTGAAAGTTGATGAGCTAAAGAGATTCACTAGATGGTTACCCTCAGGCTCCTTCATAACGCTTATTCTAGTAGGTAATCATACCTCTCAGTTAAAGCCCAAGATCTCGTAGAGCTGAAAATGAGAAAATTCATAGGCTTGTCTATTACACTTTTTAATTCCCAAATATCAACATGAGTATGTCTGTAATTTCTTTTGTTTCTGATAAAAATTTGCCTTAAAAATTAAGTATAACATCAATCTATTTATGAAGTATAAATTCCCTTTCTTCCCTTGATGAACAGTAAAGTACTTATCAAATTATAGCTTTTAGGATAAGAAAAGAGCTAACAACCAATGTCTTTTTATAAAGTGCAAACAGGGAAAGGATTTACTAATAAGTCTTTGTTCATTTTTAAGCTCCAGCAAAAACACAAGCCTGTTCTTATATCTTTATTAACAGGTGTATTTGCACAGAGTCTTTTATTTATAAATGTGTGAAGGTAAATATGGACAAACACATTTATCTCTCCAAAATTTCACAGTAAATATTTACTGATAAGTAAGAAGCTGAAAAGGGAAGAATATTTCCTTGTACTTTATGTAGTTTCTGGGAGAGATCTAGATGGAGAAATTTGTGAAAGAGTTTGAAAATTCTCTAATCCTACATTTCCTAAACAGCAGAAGTAAGGTGATTAGAGGGGCAGATGTCTAGTTCACAGACTGGTCTTCAAGTTCTTCCATCCACAATAATGTTGTGATGAAAAGTGCTACTTATGGGCTTATAAGGAAAATTGCACAAGTATTTTACTTCATGTTGTAGGTTGAACAACACTCTAAATATTTTTAAAATTTTAAAATATTTTAAATATTTTACCTCTCCAGAATCTAGAGTATGATTTGGCAAACTTTTATTGTAAAGTGAAAGATAATAAATATTTCAGGCACTGCAGACCCCAGAGTCTCTCTTACTGTTGTAGCAGGGAAGCAGCTAAAAAGAATTGTAAGTGCCTGGGCATGGCTATGTTCCAATAAGACTTTATTTTTATAAGCAGGCAAATCAAATGAGGGCCATAGTTTGCCAACTCCCAATCTAGAGCTTGAGGCTGGACCTTTTTTAGGAGAGGTTTACTTAGCTCAACAGCTCTGGATATTCAGAAGCATGGCACCAGCATCTGACTCGCCCAGGTAATGACTCCCTTGTCTGTGGCAAAAGATGGAAGATAACATCATGGAGAGAGTACATATGAAGAGCGATCATATGGAGAAATAGGAAGCAGAGATCAGGGAGGGGTCTGTCTTACCCTTTTTTATAAGAACCTACTTTCATGGAAGCTAACCAAAATCCCATAGGAACTCAAATAATTATTCCTATGGTCAATACCCCCAATTAACTAATTACCTTGCAATAATCCCTACCTCTTAAGAAACCTTCACCATCAATTGTTTTGAATACAGAAGTTACATATACATATAATATGCACATATGCATGAAGGTAACAACTATGATAATGGCAGTTTTATTTGAGTCTCATTTAGTAAACTTAAAATCCTTCTAAACTATTTTTAATTTCAAATATATTTTCTCATTTAATTATCTTACTTTCTTAATGAGACAGAAAGGGTAGGTATTATTTACTTCATTTTATAGGAGATTAAACTAATATACTAATTAAACTAAATATACTAATTAAAAATTAAACTAGTTTACTAACATACTAGTTGATTTCTGGAACTTGAACCAGGTCTCCCAAAACCCAACACTGGATTTTTTTTTTCTCTGTATGATTTTGAAATATATCCATAAAACAAATTTTGACTCTCTCTCAAATAAGTTTATGCACATATTTTACAATACTATTAGATCATACAGATACCAGGTACAGCTTATTCTAGAATCATAGTAGTAGATAAATAAGATTTATATTCGTTTATATATTCTAAGAAGTGGAGTTCAAAGCTTTCATTTGTAACATCATCAATATGGACTTTATTGTATTTGCATTTCAAAGACTAAACACTCCTGCTCCCATACAAGATAGAGACTGAGCCCCTCACAGCATTAAGTCAAAGTTTTCTTTATATTTTTTTTTTACTGGACAATGGAAGTTCCAGACTGAGTTAAGGTGCAGAATTGTACAGAGCTGAATCACTTCAAAGAAGAAAATGGCATAATTTTATTTGATTATTTGGTTGATGGAGTTTGCTTCTGAGGAGAAAAGTGAAAGCATAGAAAAGAACAAGAAAGGAGAACAATGAAAACAAACGTGAAAAAAACTGAGAACAGGAATGTTTCAGTGTCTCCATCATATCCTCTGGGATGTGGTGTCCATTGGGATTTCCTATCTCATCCAGGATGGGAGATAGTTTCAGAGGTTTTCCTTTGATTTTTCCCACTGTATTAACAATTGCATCCTAAGAGTTTAGGAGTTACTCCACTCCAGTTGTCAAGGATGTCAATCAAGGATGTCAAGTGTGTACTTATGGACTGAGATGACCACCAGTGAGTGGACTCATGATCATTTAGAGTTTGGAGACCTTGCTGATGCAACATTGGGCATCAATGCCATTGGGTATTGTCATCTCTATAATTCTCACAGGTTTAAGCTCCATTCACTGCTATTCTGATATTGTCATTTGTCATGAGAATGGGTTTCTTGTATTTGTCACTCTGGTTTCTTGTATTTGAGCACAGCCACCTAGATCCAATTGCTTATGCCCTTATCATTCTTATTGCTAACGATAAGCTAAATTCTGTGATAGCCTCCCCAATCTTCTGATCTCAGACATGTTAGTGTCTTTCTCCCCACATAAACACATAATATAGTTCATGCCTTCTGATGACACTCAATCTTTTGCTTGTTTTCTAACCTCATATATCTGTCCAACCTGCTCACTTAGCTGAGCCTAGTTTATTCTTCCAAAAAAAAAAAATCATTTTAGAGTAGTTTTAGATATATAGAATAGGTACAAAGTTTGTGTAGTTTCCATATATTCCCTAGAGAGTTTTCCCTATTATTATGACATTATACTGCTATGACATAATTATTACAACTAGTGAACCAATATTCATTCATAAAAGTCTACCCTTTATGTAGATTTCCTTAGTGTTCACTGCATGTCCTTTTTCTGTTTGAGAATCTCATCCAGGATACCACGTTACATTTAGTTGTCATGTTTGCTTGGGTTCCCTTAACTGGTAACAATTTTTACACTATTCTTGTTTCAGATAACCTTGACCACTAAGGAGCACAGGTAGATATTTTGGTAGAATGCTTTTTTGTGTTTGAAATTTCTATCATGGCTAGAATGGAGATCCTGTGTCATTTAGTCCCTTTCCTTGCCACTGCCACCTGTCATGCAATTCATTATTTTATCTTCACTTAGCAAAAGTCTTTACATTTTTATTTTTAGCTTCTGAGAATAATTCTAGTAGTGAACATGCTCAATTTGGGGTGTCCTTTCACGGTGTTAAATAATCATCATGAAAGAGGATCCCAGATCAGTAAATTCTCCTTTAGCTAGTCTTACATTTTGACTAAAGGTACTGATAACTATGAAGAAGATGGCCTCTGAGAATTAATATGATTGTGGAGATATCTCTGAATATCCAGAGGTAGTTTAGTCAGTGGTGCTTGGAGCAACTTAAGACTCTATTTCAAAGATTCAAAGGGGTTGACATCTAAGTTCAATATACAGTGTTCAATCCTTTGGCACATAGTAAGTATGTGCATTTATTTTCTTCTGTCTTTTTATCTGTAAGTTGTTTCTCATGGTCTGTCCTTAGAAATAAGGTTTCAGAGTATGTCTTTCCAATAATTTTCAATTCCCCAGGAAGATGGATTGTGAAATCAGATTGCATAAAGTTTTCTTCCAAGAGGATTCAGATCCTAAAGATATTGGAAAAATGTTTCCTTTTTGTAGTAAGTAAATCGTACTGTTCTTCCCTTCACAAGTAACGATTACTCCTTGGAATAGAGCTTTATGGTTCATAAACTCATATAAGTTATATACATCATGCTTTTCACCAGTGACCTTTGGCACAGGTAGGCAGTGACATCTATCACTAGATGAAGCAATCATTAACAAAAGTCAAAGTCCAAAAATAAACTTTTAATGGAGCAAAAATAGTCTTGACTGTGTGAAAATTGCAAACAAACAAACAAAATTCTCAACTATTTTAATAAAGGAAAAAAATTTCACATAAGTGGTAAATTAATGAGGATTAGACCCCTTGTTCGTGAGACTGTCTTAACCACTTGACAAACATTATCTAATTTACCCCTCACAATTACCCTTGCTGGTGTTATTTCCATTTTACAGATGATGACACTTGATCTTAAAATTTTTGTAACATTTATCAAAACTGCAGAATAGAACACAGATTGGAAAAGAATGCAAATTAGTCAAAAAACATGATTTGTACACCATGATACCTTGTCTTCTTAAAACTAAATATTCAGTTCTGCCTTAAAGATTACCGGTTTATTTCCACATCCCCCATTTAAAAAAAAAAAAAAAAAAAAAACTCTTGCCAGATTTGCAAGCTTAGTTGGTACTTGAGACAAGAACCCTTTAATCAAGGCATAAAACCTCTCTTAGGATCAGGTGGGTTGGGGGTATTTCTTAACAATAAATAGACATAGGAGCCATACTTTCTAAAAATTGAACTGTTCTTCTGGAGAATTATCATTTTAAGTTAAATCTTATGTGTAAATAATACACAAGCTCTAAATTGAGCACAAAATACAAAACCAAATATAAATTTTCTATTAGTCTGCTAGTCTAATTATGTTTACTTGCTTTTATGGTGTTTTTTTCCTTACACAATGAGATTGACTTTAATCCTGTGGGTATTTGGGGCATTTTCATTCTTTAGTCACTGAGAATGAGCACACCAAGAAGTCCAGCTCACTGGCAGAGACTAGGGCATACTAATGGCATCTGTAGGTGTTCTCCCACCTGGGTGGGAAGGCTGCTGGATGTGGGTGGTGCTTTTTCAAGGATGGTGGAGGATGGGCTTCTTCTTGATCTCAAGCATTTTCCCAGCACAAACTTCATCACAGAGTGGGAGGTGGAGTGTCAGAACATTCTGGAAATTTCAGTGATCAGAAACAAATTATCCATCAGTGGACTGAAAGTTGGCCTGGGGTAATTGCAGGAGGTCAGCCAAATCTAGTCTCCCTTCCCAGTGTCTGATGTGTCCTTTGTAACATGGGTGACCATATGTCTTGGTTTGCTGAGGGCAGTCTTGGACAATGGCCCAGTATATTAGTGCTGCTATTTTCCACCATCAAAGTATCCACAATTCGTATAATAAACCATAAATTACATTATCTCTCTATTTATTGAACCTCCTAGCTTTCTATCTCTGGATACCTTCTGGATTATAAACATCTTGAGAAAATGAATGAGGTTTAATTTACCTTTGCATACTTCCTCAGTACAACTTAAAACTTTTATGTAGCTGGTGCTCAACAAGTGCTTCTTTTATTAAATTAATTTCAGTATTAATACAGCTAATAAAAGAAGCAACTAATATGTATGGAGAACATATTTATACATATAATATATAAATAATATTTATAGTACAAATATAATACATATAAAACATGTTATATATGGAGAATATATATAATATTTATGGAAAACATTTATACATAATACATACATATAATGCACATATATAATTTATATGTATATATACATATATGAACATATAATATCTGTATGTAGTACATACATAATATGTGTGGAGATCATCTAATGTGTGCTAGGCACTAATTTATATAATCTCTTTTGGTATTCTTAATTACTCATAAGTATTCTTACTTTATGGGAAAGGAAGATCAACAGATTAAATAAGCAGCCTAAGTCATAGACTTGAGTAAATAATATAGGAAAAAAATGCAATTCTGTTCCATTTGGTGTCTAAGTCCAAGACTCTATTGTGATTGTATCCCTTCCTCCCCCTGACTGCATATCCCAGAGTTCTTGTAGAATACCTTCAACACCTTTACAGTGTGTGAACCCTAAAACAGCCCATTGAGGTTAAGCAGTATCCTCTTCCTGTGAGCATCAAGGAATTTATTTATTTTGCTCAAGATCACATTATAGAACATCAACAGAACTATGCTCAATCTCAGTCCCTTTCATACAGAGTCTAAATTCTTTTTATTTAACTTTCTTAGAAAATACTAAAATTCTTGCCCAGTGATTCCCTTAGCTTCTTCAAATTAATTGTGCCCTACATGACCCCTCCCAACTCTTCTTCCTCAGGAAGACTAGATGTAGATTCTAAAATTAGACTAATGGCAAATTATAATTTTTTTTAAAGTGCATTCCCTTGGCTCACAGTGTTCTGAGATTTTTATCAAAAGTGATTATGGTTAAAAATCTCACCATATGTTCCCAGTTGATACTAAATAAAGCTTTCCCATTAGGAAAAAGTATGCTCACAAAGCTCACTTATTCCAAAGATCTCAGAGACCTCAAACAAAGTCTAATAATTCAAAAAGATACTTGCAGGCACAAGAGAGGAGTTTTGAATTTGCAAGGACATAAATAAACATAATATAATGATATTCATTTAGCCATCCCTACATGTAGATATATGTATGTGTGTAGTGGAAATAAATAAATCTATGTTTAAATCATAGAGAACTTATATGTAAATTTTCCTTTTCAATTCCCTAAAATTTTAGAATGTACTGCATGACAAAGTCATTTGCAAATGTACTCTTACACATTCTTCTCTACATTCTAGTTTAGAATTTTTCAGAACACCATTGCTATACGAGTACAAGGTAATAATGGAAGAGCTTACAGTATTTGCAAAATGAAATGATGTGGAAAAGCTAACAGCATATGCAAAATTGGCCATATTCTTGCTTTTGTAAAATGTAAAAATGCCATGAAGTTACTTAGACAATATAATGACTGCAAATACCTACAGCATTATTCAACAAAGACAGCTTCAGGCTTTCTAGACAGATTTTTGCTCAGCTAGAGTTTTCAGCATATTACAATCATATTGCCACCCTTAGATACAAAGAGCTTGTCTTAAAAGTAGAAATAAATAATATAGCAACACTCAAAAGAAGATATTGCATAATTACAATGAAATAATGCCTATAATCTAGGCATTAAGTAAAATGTCTACATAATGCATAAAGACTAAAGGAACTCCAAATCACAAATCTTGAATTTTGAATCCTTACGCTGGGAAGTAACTATTTACAGGTGATAATATGTTAGCACCTGTTTTAGATTTCTGACCATTCTTTCCAGAATAGTGTCTGAAGATTCTGGCACAAATATTAAAAAATGACAGCTATTAATAATAATGATAATGATAGAAATAATTTTTTGAAGTTTCTGTAATGTGCCCTGATCTGTGTGAGGTAGACACATATCTCTACTTCTCATGACAATCCAGTGAAAAGGGTTCCATTTCCGTTTTAAGATGAACAAGTTCCATGCCAAAGAAATGAAGTAATTTGTCAAAGGTGATAAAGTCGATAAATAGCTGAGCCAAGCTTTGAACCTAGCTTTACCTGACCAACATTTATCCACTGTTCATTCTTAGAAGAGCTTTCGAATATTAAGCACTTAAGCATGTGTCAATCATTTTCCTTTAAGTTCATTAAATTCATCCCCAAACCATAAGCAGTACCATCAGAAGTGAACTTCAATCTAAAAAGTGTTACAAATAAATTCGAGTTTCACAGTAAGACAGAACTATCTAAAAATCTTTATGTGGGACTTTTATGGGTACGTCTCTAGACCTTTTCAGGAAAATAATGCTAGAAAATTGTACCAAATTATTCCCATGCTCCCATGTGCCCTAGGAACTAGGTATAATTCTGGTTTCCATGAAGAATCTTTAATTCAAAGAGTTAAAAAAACTTTACCCCAAATTGGAAGGTGGTTGATGGCTAAGAGCTGAACTCAGATGTGTCTGATTCTTATATCAAACAAAGCATTTCCAGTTGATTTAAATAAATTCTAAAGAGGCTCCTGAAAAGCTGAATCCTGACCCAAAGAAACAAACAAACAACAACAACTCTCTTTGTGAGGAGCTTCCCATGAATCTTTAGCCAAAATCAGAACCATCCAAGGCCTGGCAACTTACTCAGTGAGGGAATTCATTCTTTTACATGGAATTCCGAAGATTCACGCACACATGGATAGGGCTTGGCGATTCCAGAGTGAATTGAAAATGAGTGACCTGTGGATGCATTGACATGGCCTCCCAGCTGCCCAAACATGTAGCCAGCCTACTAGTCCCAGCAGAGAATGGCCCTAGAGTGGCAACCCGGGTGAGTTGAAGCCCCCCAGTGCAAGCCCAGGTGGCAAGCAGGGCCCACGACCACTTGGAGCCCACCATGCAGGCACTGCCAGCTGTCGCAGAAGCGAGCCAAAGCATACCAGGACCTGTCATCCTTCGTGTCCAGGCCTGGTTACCTTATGGAGCCCTGCTACAAAAGTCCGTGACCTCAACTTCCGGCTACAGGGCGTGACCTCAACTTCCGGTTTCCTGACTTGAGTGGCAAGGACTTGAATGGCAGTCGGGACTCAAGAACTGACTTATAGTGTTAATACGTTTCTAAGTTTCTAATTAGCATAAATTTGGGCCAATAGTGTCGGTATTTTTTCCAAGCCCTAATTAGTATAAATTGGGACTAATAGCCATGAATCAAGTGCTACATAGACTCCTAGACCAGCACCCTGGAGGGCAAAACCTGGTATCAGATCCCGCCTTGTAATGCAGAGTTCTGTTCCTGGTCTTTAATAAGTCCTTGTCAGGTACTCATCCTGGTCTGTAGATCTCATTCTTTGAAGTCAGAGACAAGAACCCTTAAAGAAGAGATTGAGGTGAGTTTCTGGGGTCTGCTGAAACACTGATGGCATGGCCCATCTTGGCTGTAGACGCCTGTGCAGATCCCACCTGCCAGCAGAAGCAGTGAATGGAGAAACTCGTTTTCATGTTCTCCATTGTTACCACTTTATTCTTTGTGAAGTAGGACAGCAATGTCTTCTGTTTGACACTAAACACGTGAGAACATAATCACTGAAATAATGGCAGTACTAAAGAAAATATCACAAAAATATGTGTGTAATAATAATTATAGCATGTAATTTTATTAGCACTTGTCAAAACCATGATTTTGTGTGACAATGTTCGCTCAAAAAATGGAATATATTTATCTGTATGCACCAGTGATGACAAATATTCACTGGTTTTCCATTAAAGAAGTACACAAAGGCATTCATTTATTCATGGTGATACTCCTTGATGGACAGAAGAGTCATGAAGACCCCTGGAATTGATAGGAAATGAGGATCCAAAGAGTTTTCAGGGTAACTGCTCTAAGTGACTCTAAGTTTGTCAACTATACCATATGTGAAGTATATTTCTAAAGAATTTGAGTAATAAAAATACTACTAAAACTTCCTTGAATTTAATTGAAATTCTATTTGCTTATAAGGCCTTTGAGAATGTAACAGTATCCAGGGTCAACTTAGAAGTGTCTTGGTTATCATTGCTCATTGTTACTGAAGATGTATTGATTAAAAATGTGCAGGTTGACAGAATAGAGAAACAAAATTTTCTCTAATTCTTTTGAAAAGTCTCCCATTCACATCTGAGAAAGTGAATAAACTGATATTTTTGTGATAAATACTAGATGCAAAAAGCATAGATTTTTGAGTTACAAAAACTTAAGACTTGATTCTATACTAAACATTTAGCATTCTTCTGACCTTGACTTTAATCTTGGAGAAAGCACTTAACCATTTTTTTTCCTTTTTTAATTGATGAATTATACTTGTAGATAATGATGGGAATTTTTGTTACATATTCATACATACACACAAATTTAACAGTATAATTTGGCCAATATCACTCCCATGCATGTTCTGCTCCCTCACCACCTCCCACCCCTTGTTCCTTTTCCACTACTGGCTTCCCTTTGGTATCCATGAGATCCGCCTCCACCTTTCTTTTCCTTTTCCCTATGTAGCTTCTGCATAAGGGAAAAAGCATATGTCTCTTGATCTTCTGAGTTTGACTTATTTTGCTTAACCTGATGTTTTCTAGTTTCATTTTTCATTCATTTTCCTGAAAATGCATGATTTCATTTTTTCTATGTAGCTCAATAAAACTCCATTGTGTATATATACCAAATTTTCTTTATCCATTCATCCATTGATCAATTGGTAGACAGGTTGCATAGTTTTGCTGTTGTGAATTGTGCTGCTATAAGCATGGGTATGTATGTATCATTGTAGTATGACAATTTTAATTATTCAGTATAAATATCAAGGAGGGGTATTGCTGGGTTCCAAACCCAGTCTTTCAAGGAATCTCAATACTGATTTCCATAGTGGTTGTACTAATTTGCAATCCCATCCAACAATGTAAAAGTGTTCTTTTATCTTCATATACTCTCCAGCACTTATTATTTGTATTCTTGCTGAGTGCCATTCTGACTGGTGTGAGATGAAATCTCAGTGTAGTTTTGATTTGCATTTCCCTAATTGCTAATTATGCTGAACATTTTTTTCATGTATTTGTTGGCCACTTGTATTACTTCTTTTGAGAAGCATCTCTTAATTCATTGGCCCATTTATTAACTGAGTTATTTGATTTTTTTGGTATAAAGTTTCGTGAGCTCTTTATATATTCTAGATATTAATCTTGTCAGAATAGTAGCTAGCAAAGATTTTCTCTCAATCTGTAGGTTCTCTCTTCACATTCCTAATTATTTCCTTTGGTGTGCAGAAACTTCTTAATTTGATATCATCCTGTTTTTTAATGCGACATAATTTCCTGAGGTCCCATTGAGAAAGTAATTGCCTGTGCCTATATACTGAAGAATTGACTTTCTGTTTTATTCTAGGAGTTGCATAGTTTTGGTTTGATTCCTAGATATTTGATCCATTTTGAAATGATTTTTGTGCAGGGTGAAAGAGAAGGGTCTAGTTTCATTTTTTCTACATATACATAACCAGTTTCCCCAGCACCATTTTTTTTCCAATGTATGTTTTTGGCAACTTTATCAAGGATCAGATGACTGTAGTTGTTTGGGTTTATCTCTATGTCTTCTATTCTGTACAATTGGTGTATGTCTTTGTTTTTATTCCAATGCTACGCAATAGTTTTTTAAAAAAACACTGTAGCTCTGTAGTATCATTTGAAGTCAGGCATTGTGATGCCTCGAGCTTTTTTTTTTTTTTTTTTTTTTTTTTTTTTTTTTGCCTTTGAATTACTTTGACTATTCTGGGTCTTTTATTCTTCCAAATAAATTTTAGTACTTTTTTTCCTAGTTCTATGGAGAATATCCTAATTGTATATATTTTTATAGTAATGTAAGGGTCAAAATAGCATATGATACACACACACACAAACAGCATAGCAAAAAAACATAGCAGATTTCTTCCCTTTTTGAGGTGTACTCAAGAGTCCTATTTTAATGGCTTTAAGTCTTAACCTAACAGGAAATTCTTTCCTTTGAGTCTATTTAGCAAATGAAACCCATAGTGGATCTTGCTGATGGTTTCATGCTTTCCTGTTTGATAACAGGGGTGTCGGGATCTTAGAGGATATTAGCAAAGGACCTTGATCCTCAATCACAGCTGTCCTACTGTTTAAACGGCTCTGCTTACTTACTGTAGAACTGTGCTGCCATTAGTCTGTTTTAATATTAAATAATATCCTCTATTGGTCTTAATGAGTGGACTCTGAAATATGCCTCTTTAATAAAGGTTTGAGTTCACATCTGTTTTTATATTTGCTAAGTATGAGTGGACAAATGTTCAACTGAAGTCACAATGAGCCACAAGGCATCTGGGAATCTTCCAGGGTGGAATATACATTTCAGGTTTTACTTACATGGAAATATGTGTGAATAGATAAATATTTCAACCTTTAAAAACAAGCTTGGGGGGCTGGGGTTGTGGCTCAGTGGTATGGACTTGCCTAGCATGTGTGAAGCACTGGGTTCAATTCTCAGCACCACACATAAATAAATGAAAAAAAATAAAGGTACATCAACAACTGATACACACACACGTATTTATATCTCTATCTATCTATCTATCTATCTATCTATCTATATATATATATATCAAAGAACAAAAAAACTTGGAAGAATATACTAGTTTTTCTTCTAGAGAAACAAAGATTAAATAGAGATGACAAACATGGAAGGATCACCTAGAATCCATATAATTTAATGAGTGAGTGTCCACCATGGGACAAGAACTTGTAGATACTAAGTACATCAAAGAACAAAACAGAAAAAAAATCCTTTAGGAATATACATTTCAATGAAGGGATGTTAACATTTAAAATATAATTCAGTATGTTAGTAGAGGGGAATATTTTTTGGAAAAAAATAAGATAGAAAAAGGATATTTCAAGTGTGATATTCTACAATTTAAATAGGTTTACCACGGAAGGTGATAGTTTAATAAAGTCTTTAAAGGTGATTTAGTTGCTAATGTAAGCAACTAAATAATGTAATTATTTAGTTATTACACTGATATAGAGTCATCTGTTCTTATCTGCAGCAGATGTTCCAAGATCCCCAGTAGATACCTGAAACTAAGAATGGTACTGAATCCCATATGTACTATGCTTTTTTCCCTATACATGCATATCAATGATAAAATTTAATTTATATAACAGGTATAATGAAAGATTAACAGGAATAATTATGAAAAAGAATAACTAATAAAAAAGAGTAATTATAATACTATACTGTAATAAAATTGCCACCATCAACACTCTTAGTGGTTACTGAACATAATGATAGTTGATCTGATAATGGACAGGGTTACTAAGTAACTAATGGGTGGTGTTAAGGTTTAGATATGAGATATCCCCCAAAAGCTCATGTGTGAGGTATTGAAAGAAATTTTAGAAGTAAAATGATTGGGCATGAGAAGTTAAACCTAATCAGTGTATTAATCCAGTTGAATGGATTAACTGGCTGATAACTGTAGGCATGTAGATTGTGGCTAGAGGAGGTTGGTCACTGGAGATATGCTTTGGGGGTTTATATTTTGTCTATTGTAAAGGGAGCACTCTCTCTTTCCCCCCGTTTCCCCCCTCCTTTCTCTCTCTCAACTCTCTCACTCTCTCTCCCCCACCACATCCCCTCTTTCTCCTTCCTGGTGGCCATGTTCTGAGAAGTTTTCCTCCACCACAATCTTCTACCTTGTTGTTCTGCCACATCTCAGGCCCAAAACAATGGAACTGGCATGCTCACTGAAAGAGTTATACGGAGAGGACAGCTTTTCCTATTTTAGTAAGTAGTTGATATGAGGGAAGCCCTTTGAGTCACCCTTAACCATGTCCTTTGACAGTATGCAAAAAAAGTCATTATGTAAAAATTACTAGAGTAGCTTAATCTTTCTGAGGCACAGTTCCATTTTTATGTTTCAGATCACAACAAAAGAACAGTTATTATATTCTACAACACAATTCCCGCTGCTGTTGACTTCTGAACAGAGAAAGAAAAAGAGCAACTGGGGAAAGTGCAGGGTCAAAATGATGAGGCATATCCATGTGTGTTCTCTTCCCTTTTATTCTAGGTCAAGATAAACATGGTATGCACAGTCCAAACTTTGCAAAACTGAAATAATGGCACCTCTTTTTGCTTTTGAAAGTCCCATCTCGCCAGTTCTTTATCTTTCCTCTCTTTGGTAGCATTCAATATCCTTACACTCTCTCTTTTTCTTTCCTGCTTCAATTTGCTTGATGCCAATTGGAGAACTATTTCACATTTTAGAGATTATGGAGATTAATAACTATAAATTTAATTTATTAGGCAGATGAGTGATTGGATTGCAACATCTTGTATTGGAAGGGTATTTCTGTGACAAATGATGGTGTCCATATCCTAACAGGGGTCTAAGCATTACATGGAAGGCATAAAGCATGAAAGTAGGCATTGGGGGTACCTATAAGAAGGTATAGAAGATAGTGGGATTTCTTCAGGTCAAAGAGGCACATTTCTTTACCCTTTTTTTCCTATGTTAACATTTCTGATATAAGGACATACCCTCTAACTGATGCAGCCACTTAATTTACTGGTTTTTTGTTTTTCCCTGAAATTATTAATAAGTTGATGCTATGCAAAAGCCTTGCATAGAGTGAGTCTTAATAGTAAAGAAGAGAGAGAACACCAGCGGCTACCATAGGGAGGAAAGGGTAAAGATGTGGAAAATAGTTATAAATTAGACTAATAAATTTATGTGCTTTATACTCAGCAAAATGTTGGAAGCAAGACATTGTTTTCTATGAGCAGCATGATGCATTCTTCATTTCTCTGACTCTGCTTTCCACTGTTTTGAAATTCAAGACTAACTGGAGTCATGTAGGTAGTACTGCTTCTGCATGAAATTTAATTAAAAGTAGCAGCACTCATTGGCTCTTCAGCTACAAGCTTCTAACATTTAATCTTGGAACCTCATTGATGTAATGATAGTGCTTACAAGTTGTTTACATGGCTTGTGGATTGAATATTAACACTCAGGTGGGGTTAATATTAAACATAAAGTAACCCATGTCTCTGGAAGCCAGATAGGGTTGGATTTTCTGCTGAGACCACTACAAGAAAAACCTGTTATATAATCATAATAAAGGTATATCTCAGAGATTTTGTGGCTTTAGTTCCAGACCATGATAATAAAACTAATATAAAGCAAAGTGAGCCACACAAAATTTTTTAGTTCCTCAGTGCATATAAAAGTTATGTGTATATAATATTATAGTCTGTAACTTGTATAATAACTTTATATCTAAAAGTATACATACCTTGATTAAAAATACTTTTTTGATAAAAATTGGTAATGATAATCTGAGCCTCAAGGAGTCATAATCTTTTGACTGTGGAGGCTCTGTCATGGATGTTGATGGCCACTGATCAGGGTTGTGGTGCCTGAGACATTTCTTAAGATAAGACAACAAGCAAGTCAATGAACATATATTATCTTCTGTTCTTGGAAGATTTCCGTCCAGCATTCAATGATGTTTGATCATATTTTAACATTAATAGAACATCTTTTGAAGCTGAAATCTATCCTCTTTACTGCTGCCACTGATTTAGCAACTGTATTTATTTAGTATTATTATAAACCCTTTAACCTTTATTGTCATTTCAAATGCACAGCATCGTCAACAGTATGAATTCCATTTTAAGAAACTAAATTCCTCATGCATTTAGATTTTTTTTATCATGAGATTGCAATGATTCTTAAATCACATCCCCAGGTTTCACTTCAGATTCTAGCTCTTCCTCTACTAATGTCTTGAACCCTGCCCGCAACCCCATTAAAGTCATCCATATGGGTTTAAATGAACTTTCCAAATTCCTATTTTTTTTTCCTTTGTACTGAGGACCAGATTCCTCTTAAAGGTGCTATTTTGACCTCCTCCCAGGAATTATGAATGTTACGGGCATCTGGAATGGTGAGTCTTCTCCAAAAGGTTTTCGACTTTCTTTGCTCAGATCCATTAGATAATTAACAATCTGTGGCAGTTATAGCCTTCGGAAGTTTATTTTAGAATGATAAGATTTGTAAGTTAAAATCACTCCTTGATACACATGCTGCAGAATGCATGTTGTGCTAACAGGAATAAAAACCATATTAAACTCATATATTACCAGACCTCTAGGGTGACCAGATACATTGTTAACAAGCAGCAATGTTTTGAAAGGAATCTTTTCTGAGTGGTAGGTCTCAATAGTGAACTTAATGCTTAATGCATTCAGGAAATCATTTTGTAAACAAAATAAAACAAAACAAAAAAAACTTTGTCGTCAAAGCTTTGTTGTTTCATTTACATAGCACAGAGTGTATTTAGTAAAATCTTAAGATTCCAAAGAGTTTTCAGAATGCTAAATGAGCATTGGCTTCAAATTAAAGTTATCAGTTGTATTAACCCCTAACGAGAGGCAGCCAGTCTTGGAAGCTTTGAAGCCAGGCACTGACTTTTCTCTAGCTATCAAAGTCTTAGATGGCCTCTTCTAATAAAAGCCTGTATTATCCACACTGAAGGTTGGTTGCTCAGTGTGGCCACTTTTACCAAAGAGAGTAGCTGATCCTCTAGATAACTTGCTGCAACTTTTTCATCAGCACTTACTGTCTTACCTTGTTATGGAGACAGTTTCTTTCTTTAAATATCACGACCCAACTTCTACAAACTTCAGATATGTCTTTTGTAGCCTCTCTCCCAGACTTCATAGGATTGAAGAGAATCTTATTCTGAATTAGGCTTTGAGTTAAGGGAATATTGTGGCTGGTTCGATCTTTTATCCAGACCACTAACACTTTCTCCACATCAGCAGTAAGTCTATTTTGATTTATAACATTCACTGGAGTTGCACTTCTAATTTCCTTCAATAACTTTCCCTTTGCATCCAAGACTTGCTTGGCTAACTTGCACAAGAAGTCTCGGTTCTGGCTTCTCTTGTTTCTTGAATGTCCCTTTCCCTCAGCTTAATCATTTCTAGCTTTTGATTTAAAGCAAAGAGAGGTGTGACTGTTTCTTTCACTTGAACACTTATAAGCCATTGTGGGGTATTAATTGGCTTAATTTTAATATTGTTGTGTCTCAAGGAATAGGGGGCTTATGGGGAGGAAGAGTGAGAGGAAGAAATGGCCAGTTACTAGAAGAGTCAGAACACCTAACCACATTTATCACATTCATGGTCTTATATAAACATAATTTATGTCACCACAATTACAAGAGGGATAGCAAAGATGCTAGATCACAGATTACCATAATAGCCGCAGTAAAAACAATGAAGTTTGAGATAATGTGACAGTTTTCAAAATACGACACAAAAACCCCAAGTAAGGACACACTATTAGAAAAAATGGTATCATGTCAGTAAACTGACTTGATGCAGTGACCACAAAACTTCAAGTTGTAAGAGACACAATATTTGCCAATAAAATGAAATGTAATAAAATGTGATATGCTGTACTCGTGATAAAAATTATTAAAAGCCTAGATTAAGGTAAATATAGTAAAAAGCTAGTTTCCCATTAGCACAGATTACATTAATTCCATAAATGTAGAGAAGAAATAACAAGACACAGTTAAATAACAGAACACAGAGCGCTCCAGAAAGCTTCACATTTTCATTTGTAACTGAAAGCATAATTCAGCCTGTAGAACTTTCTCAGACCTAATGCAAATCTGTGGGACAAATTAGGAAGTGAAGGTGGTATCAGACTATACAAATAATCTAAGACCTATTTGGTTATCTAGATGTCAGAAGAAAAATCAGCTGGGCATGGTGGCACATGTCTATAATACCAGTGACTAGGGAAGCTAAGGCAGGAGGGTCACAAGTTTGAGGTCAGCTTTAGCAATTTATTGAGGCCCTAAGCAACTTAGTGAGACCCTGTTTCAAAGTAAACTGTACTTAGTGACTCAGTGATTTAGTACCCCTGGATTCAACTCCCAGTACCAAAAAATAAAAAAATAATAAATAAAATAAAGTTTCCTGTGTTTGGAAGTGTTTCTGAAAGTTCCCTGTGTTTGGAAGTGTTTCTGACTTTGAGTGTTACTGATAATTTTAGTTTTCTACATTTTTGTTTTTGGTTACTTTCTATGACTGCTATTTACTGGGCATGTGGACTAGAACTTTGCCTCTGTTTCTAAGGAAGTGATCATTTGTAACATGTGACAGACTCCTACAAACTCTTAAAAAAAAAGACTGCTTAAAATAAATGTGGATGATTGAAGAGTTCAAACTGAATTCAAAGTGAGTACTAAGAAAAGCTGATTTAGGAAGTGAGGTTGAGGGACAGGAAAGGATACACCGACTTGAGGAGACTAAGAACTAGATATTGTATCCTAGGAAGGTTTGCAGAGATAGAGAGTCCATTGAGGATGGAGGGGAAGTGTGAACAGAATAGAGAAATAGTCCCCAAAGACTTGCTGGATGTGTTCCTGAGCAATCAACACTGAATCTAAGGAAAGCAAAAGCAGGAATCTATAACTGGATTTCTCTCATTCTTTTCTCATTTGTCTTGTCCTAACTCTAACTTGGTCAATGGGAACAAATTTGATAAAACAATGAAAATGAAGGAGAGAAGGAGACAAAGTGGAAGTTATGAATAATCAATTATTGTAAGATCCGTATTTTGAGTCCTAGAATCAAGAGAATACAGTGCTCAGGAGTGCTCCACCGTAATCACAAATCATAGCTCATGAGATAAATTTATTATCTCTCATTTTATAGATCTGGACAAAGAAAGGCAGACAGTTTGAGACTCAAGAGTCCTAATAACCTTTTAAGGTCTTATCCCAATGCTCTGGGTAAAGACCAGAAAAGTTAAATGATTTGCCAAAAATAGTTCACTTGTGGTTGAGTCAGGACTTGAGCAAAGGTCTCTGGGTTCCCAGTGCTTTGCTCCTTACCCTTCATACCCACTGCCTCAGGCAATTGCAGGTAAGCATCTCCACCCTCTTAATCAGGAAAGAGACACCACTGAGGACTGTGCTTGTGTTTTGCAGATTCCATCTCACTAATTAAAAACGCTGAGGTGGTCAACTTTTATCACTTCCATGATTCCCAGTAATGTTTAACCTTAAGTTAAAAAAAAAAAAAAATCTCGGAGATATAAAGATCACGTTATCTGGCAAGTCCATTCCACCCCCAGTAGTTATTAATTTCAGAACACATCTGAATTCCTTCTCTGTGGCATATGCTTCAGGAGAGGAGCAGACAGCTCTTGACCAGGGTCAGATTTCAAATTCTTATCTCTTGGTACCAATTCCACGGCCAGTTCTTGGCAGTTAACTTTTGAAATCTGCCTTGAGTACGACTTGGTGTCTGAAGATCAGCATAGTACCTGTGGTCCTCATCTTCAGGGAATCACAACCCTTCTTCTCAGGAAAACATCTGCTGTACAGAGCTTTGCTTTTGGAAACATCCTCTTGCTAAGACCTGGTTGAAAGCAACGTTCCAGCATCATACTTCCCAGCATGGAGGCAAAGAGCTTCAGTGTTTGGGATTATGTTGTATTTTCAGCCCTCTTTGTCATTTCCTGTGGAATCGGAATATTCTTTGCCATTAAGGAGAGAAAAAAGGCAACATCTCGGGAGTTCCTGGTAGGGGGAAGGCAAATGAGTTTTGGCCCTGTAGCCTTATCTCTGACGGCCAGTTTCATGTCAGCTGTCACTGTCTTGGGGACACCTTCCGAGGTCTACCGCTTTGGGGCATCCTTCATTCTTTTCTTTATCTCATATACATTTGTCATCATTTTTACATCAGAGCTCTTTCTCCCTGTGTTCTACAGATCTGGCATCACTAGCACTTACGAGGTAAGAGAACTGCACCCTTCTCTGTTTGAGCTCAAGTAATTTCTCTCCACTTGAATGATTTTTTTTATCCTGTTTTCCCCTCTATTAATACACATCATCTTTGCAACAAAGATCAGTAGTTGAAGAACACTCATTGATTTTTTTTTTCAAAGCAATTACACATTATGAAAAAGACATTAAAATGTATTGGAGAAAAGCCTAAGCTCTGGCTACACCTATACCTGTTTTCACCTTTGTAGAATAGAAATGATGATGTGAGGCTCCTTCAGGGCTGTTTGGATAATAAAATTACCACCTGTATGTGAATATCTGATGCATTGTCTAGATTGTGGGAGGTTCTTCAGAAAACAGAGTTGTTTTTATTTGTATTATTATTATTAGCAAAATTATCTTGAAAAACAAGCAAAATGTATGCCACAAGTAGTATAATTTTCCAGCTGAGAAAATGGAGATACCAATAAATAAGTTAGTCATGATTTAATAGTACACAAAGTCTACTGAGAACCTATTTTGTCTATATCCCTCTGTAGTGGTATTCCCATCAGACAGTAAACTTAGAACTTTAATACTTATTATTTCTAAGGCCCAAGATTTAATTAGGAAATGGTAATATTTTGAAAAATCAGCAAATATTTTAATGGAAGAATTTGCTAAATAATAAAAATATGGGAATTATTTTAATGAGAGGAAATGAGACAGTGGAGTTTGGGTTTTTCAAGCATTCTCAATGAAAACATTGTGTTCAAAATTGAATTTGTATGTCTAAGATGTAGTTGTGATCTCATAAATGTTTTTATGAAGAAGGCATTTTTTTTCCATTATGCAATATCACACTCTACCAAATTACAGCAGAAGATTCATAAAGGACCTATCTTTTAGAATTTTGTAAACTAAATGAGTATAAAATTATTCTCTTGGCTTCTGGATGCAATCAGCAAAGGAACACTTTCTAGAAGGTCTTAAAACCTATGATTCCATAGATGATCATATTCCAAATTGTCAATATTAACTTCCTCTTCTCCCAAAAGAAGGTACTCAAATTTGGTTCATTCAATAGCTAAAACCTAGGGTGTAGATTCAAGAGAAAATTACTAAATTTATGATTAGTACTAGAAATGCACACATTTCCCCTTGCTTATTAATATACTTCTGAAAAATATAACTATGTGCTAAGCATTTGCATTCAACTTTGAAGATTTGATTCACAAAGACATTGCTAATTTTTTTAAGCAATGCTATGCATTAAAATAACTGCCTACTTGATTGCTAAGGAGAGAAACAGAGAAAACTTGGGGCCTAAAAATATAAGTTCAGTTTTTTTCCCAATAAGATAACTTTGTGTGCAAGTTACTTAGCATTTCTCAATTCTATTTTCCACATGGAATATAATAATTCCCATCTTTCATGAAGGTTTAGTTAAATGTGAAGAAGCTTTTCAGACAGAGATGTAGTTTAGTGGTAGAATGCTTTCCAGGCATGCATGAAGCCCTAAGTTCAGTCCCTGGTAACTAACTCACACACACATACACACATCTTTTTAAATAATAAAAGTCTACCCACATTTGGAATATAATTTTTATGACTATCCATTTGTTGAATAAATACCATTGAATATCTGCTATATTCTCTGCACTTCTTTAGGCCCTGGGAATATAGCAAAGAATCAAATTATCCTCATGATGTTTACTTCATAGCAAAGGTTGTCAACAAATGCCTAAGACAGCATAATACAGATTTATGTGATATTTAACTGTGTGCTAAGCATTGCTCTAAGTATTTTATGTCTCAGCTTAGCCCTGAAACAGTCTTTTTAGATAGGTACTATTATCATCAGTCCCATTTAACAGACTAGAAAACTGAGGCACATTGAGTCAAGTAATTTGCTCAATGTCACACAGTTATCAAGTGGGAGTTTTTCAAATCCAGATAAGTTAACTTTAGAGATCACTTGCTGAATCATTGAGCTACTTTGCTTACCATAGCAATAGAGATAAATGAAATGACAAGAGCAAGAATGCCAGTTTAGGTGGAGAATGTAATTCATAGAGGGCTATCAAATAAAATTTCCATGTTAATTGGGCATTTAAGTAAGAAAGTAAGTGATTATGCCCTCTTGGAATGCTGCCCTGGTTTTGCTATGTAAGAAGAGTGGCATAACTGGTCTAGCCTCTGTAACTCAGGTGGCCACACAAAGGAGAACTAAGACTCGCTAGCTGACAGCCAACACCAGGCTGTGAGTGACACAACTGCCAGACCTGAGCGAGGCCATCTTAGACCCTCTGGCTCAGTTGATCATCCAGCTGATTGCAGCCACATAAGAAACCTGGTGAAATGGGTAGAGGAACACCAGTTTGTCCTCAGTTGTGATAAATAATAATTCTTTAGATTTTCAGCTCATTAGGTTTTGGTGGGTGTTGCATAGCAATAGCCAACTGATTAAATGCTTTGACATGCAGTGGGAGTTCAAGACTAAGAGATGCCATCTGTGCTCCTTTCCCACCACCCTGTCCAATAAAGAGCATAAGGACTTATTCCCACCCCATGGGATAAATTAGGTTTAGCTCATTTGCAATATCATACATTTTCATTATCTCTACTTGGATAGTTTATAATTAGTTTCCTTGTGTTATCTCTATTTCAGTCAAGGTTAACTCCATCTTTTTTATATACTAAAATTATATAGCCTGCTATTTACCCTGAACACTAGTTTATAAGTTAGTATCTGTTTTTTCATTTTTCTTGAACTTCTTAGCTTTGATGGCTTCTGAACTACTTTTTAATTTCTGAACAAAGTTTTTCATTATGCAGAAACTATGACTTTACTATTCTTGTATACTGGTTTCTGAGCACTTATTCATTATATAATTTTTTTGGTGAATTTTTTTTTGGTTCTCCACTAAATTATATTTTGTGATATTATTCTGTCAATATTTGTATTTTGATAAATCAAATGTCTAAAATAATATTATCATTGAATATTATTTCAGCATAGTAGATGGTATTAAAAATATTTGTTGTATTTAGGTTCTGATAGGATGTGAACCCATATCATGAGGCCTTTTGGGTCATTGTAAGGATGAGCATTTACTATCGGTGAGATGGGTCATTATAATATTTGGGTAGACGAGTGACATGATGTAATTTATATTTTAAGATTTTTACTCTAGCTGGATGTTGAGAATACGTTGGAAGGTTTTGACTATGGTAGAAGATGGGACTAAGAATCTGTTTCCATAATCTGCCCATGAGAAAATATTAATATTGTGTTTGTACAAAAGATAATGCAAATGGATATGTTCTGATATTGGGAGTATATATACCAGGATTCTTTCATGAATTGAAAATGAGAGTAAGAGAAAGCAGTAAATGTTGGTTTATGTTATGTGGACTTAAACCAACATAAAAAAGTGAAGTTGCTACTTGCTGAGATAAAGATACAGCAGGATCATATTTGGGATTCTAAATCAATCACTGTGATGATAAATAAATGTCCCCTGATATTTTAAAAACCAGGCATGAAGTATGCAATTTTGCTGTTGAACTTTTGTTTTTTCTTTCTTTTCACTCTACTAATACTTATATACCACCAAAGACAACTATTAATAGTATGAGCGAATACATTAAAAGGAAAAATACATCTTTTACTGTCTCTGTGTGTGTGTGTGTGTGTGTGTGTGCTTGGGATCAAACCCAACTACATAGTACCACTAAGCTACATCTGCAATTTTTTTTTTTTTTGAAAGGACATCGCAAAGTTGATGAGGTTCTCCTCAAACTTGCTATCCTCCTGTCTCAGCCTCCAAAGTTGCTCAGAGTAAGGTGTGTGCCACGTTCATTTAATACATTTTTACAGATATGTAATAATGCAGTTGAAAAGTCTCTTCTGCTTTGCAGATGAGAAAACAGAAGCTTAAATCACAGAATGAAATATCAGCAAATATGAAACTAGAATTCAAGGACTCTGACTTCTGATCTACTTCTTTTTGCACATACCCTTTTCCGAATACCACCTCTCTAGTGTTACTGAATGGATCAAAACTAAACTGAAATGTAAAATCCATTGACTTCCAGATCCTACAGCAGTCTCCTCTCAGCTTTCCCATTTTCCAGGAAATCTTTCCCAGGCCTTAGGAACCACCCAGTTCCCAAAATAGATAATGTACTTTTGGCTTTTGTTACATCTTCCTGCTTTTGTTACTAATTTTTATATCATTTATCTACTTTCATGCAGTATATCAACCCCAAAATCAACTTTTAAAAACAGCAATTTTATTTGTTCAGAATTCCGGGGATAAAACATTTTGCCTACCTCAACTGGGCCCCATACAATAGTAAGTTTCTTCTGCTGGATCATGTGGGCAGTCTTTGTGACTTCACTCAGGAACTGAGTTGGCCAGGGGCCTGATGCTCTAGAGAAACATGGCTGAGACAGCTTCTTTGTGTTATATTTGGTCTCATTCTCCAGAAGACCATCCTGGGTTCATTATGTGATTAATGAGTTTGCATTATATTATATAGATAAATATCACTGTCTTAAGTTTGCATTTCCCCAGAGGCAGATCCTGACATAAGATGTGAATGGAAGTCATTTGGATCATTACTGATTCCAGTAAGCACTGGCAGGCAAGTGGCAAAGTAATTTTGGAAGGAGAGGAAATCCATACAAGGTGTGTTTTTGAGCAAGTTATCACTGTGATCTGCTGGGATTCAGTCTCCCTGGGGATCTCTGGAAGACAGGACAGAATGTGTCTGAGTTACCATTTCAGGAAGGCAAAGAAGCCAGTGCATTTTCTCTCCACCTCCCTTTAGTCATTGGCTGAATGCCAATGATGACACCCCCAGGTACTTCTGACCTTCCTGGAGCAAACGCTGATAGAAAGCCTACAACAGACAATAACAGGTGCATTTAGATGCCATTGACATGCACTGGGACACTGAGTGCCGATAAGCTGTCCCTGTTGCACCCACACTGATGACTATGGTCCTAAGATCCCACTGCATTCTTAGCCCTGTCCTTGGCTTGGTCACACACTATGCCCCATTGTCTTCTCTGAAGTGTCTCTCTTGGGAAGGGAAGCCCATGGTTTAGTGTAGTAAGCTTATTTTTTGAAAGCAGTCTAAACTCAAGCTGTCATTATCATAAAAGTTTTCCATCCTGTGATATTTGAGTTTTTTGCCTCCTCATTGACTTTCCCTACCTCTGCAAGAATATTTCTTTACATACAGTTTCCTAAGTCTCACAATCACAGACTAGACTCCGAGTCCCAGTCTCCTTGTACCATCTGGAAAGAGTGGCCTGAAAATAAAGTGGTTCTATACCTGAGAATTTGGACATCTGGATGAGTAAATTTTGAAGCATGAGCTAGTGTGAAACTGAGTTACAGTTCTATCAAGAGTTCCTTGTTTCAAAGAAAGGTCTATTTTAAGTCGTGGAACATTATATATCCTTTCTAGGAAAAGGATAAATCATTAGTTAAACCATGACTTAATAAAAATGATTTTCCTTAAATTCAGAGAAGACAACATACTAAAAGCAAAACAACAATGAAGAAACTGAATCCTCAAGTCATTTGCTACTTTTAAAATTTATTTTGCTCACTCTATATGCATTGGAAGATATATACTCACGTTATCTAGAACACTTACTCAGAAAAACCTTCTCTGACCTCCAGCAGTGACTCACACCTTGCTGTTGAGTGGGTTCACAGTTTCTTGTAGCTCTGCCTTGAATACTATTAAAGGTGCAATTTTATTTTTATTACTATTTGTTAATAATTGCCTTATCTAATCTGTAAGATCTTCTAGGATGTAAACTATATCTTGTTTGCTTCTTGTACATATGAATGCAATGTAGAAAGCAGGAAACAAGTATATATTAAATGAATCAACATACAAATTACAAAGACAAAAATGAGTTAACTAGAACACTATGTACATTCGTTAGCATGAGTAAATTTGGTTAAAAAAGAATCACTGCCCCCAAGAGTGTAGGGGGTGGGGGTGCATGCACATACATATACATATTAATACTTCAAACCTGTAATATCTCAGATGGTCCAAAAAAGGGAAGAAGTTGGTCTTCACAAATGTGATTAAATTAATATCTTACATTACCCAAGTATACCATAAATAGAAATACAATCTCATGTACCTTTATGTAAGACAGAGAGAAACTTGACTGAAGCTAAGGCATAGTGACTACAGAGGCAGAGATTGGAGTGCTAGAATGGAAATTGAGGTTGACCAGAAGGTTCACAAACTAGAAACATTCTTTCTAGAAACTCCTGAGGAAGCACAACCTGCCAGCACCTTGATTTTTGGCTCAGTGAATGGACTTTGGATTTCTGGGCTTCAGTAATACAAGATATTACATTTCTATTGATTTAAGCTTCCAAATTGGTAGTAATCTGTTGCAGTACCCATAGGTAACTAATTCACTAGCAACTTTCAAATAAGTAAATCCAACACCAAATTACCAGAGACTGGTAACCATGAAAATGGTTTAGCATATGTGCTATAGGAGCTCAGAACAGAGGGTCTAAGAAGAATAAAAATAGCCATTGAACCATTTTTCTTGAGAAATTATGAAGAACTTGGAGACAAATTTGAAATTTGAATAGAGAGACTCTTACATTGAAAATTCTGCCTACACAAAGGAAAGGTGGTATGTCTTAAGCAAGGTAGGTGTGAGTCAGACAAAATAGGGTATGGAATATCAAGCTTGAGATGTGGACTTTTTTTTTTGGTCAAAAATCACTAAAGTTTTTGAGGGAAAAAAATTGTCCAAGTAAGAACATTGTTTAATAGTGATGGTGGTAGATATGAGATGATGCAAAGCATGGACCAGTCTTGGTATTGGGAGATCAACCAGAGTATTACAGCAGTAATCCAGAAAAGAATAAAAAACTGAGATAAATATGGAACTTAGGGACATAAAGGGAAACTGTCTTCAGTGGATCCAGTAGGAAAATACCTGGGCAGAAAGTCAGAAGGCCTGTGCTTTATTCAAGCAACCAACTTATCTTTTCTGGCCATCACAAGAAGCATGAGCGTGAATTGGGTTTTATTATATGTTTGACTTTTAACAGCCCATGTTTTTTCCCCTGTTGCTTCCAGAAATACCTACTATAAATCACATTGCAAGTCTAAAGGACTAAACTCAGAGGAATACCAAGTCAAACAAGGACCTCCTTAACAGCTCTTATCTAAAACTCATCGCATGTCTCTCTCTCTCTCTCTCTCTCTGTCCCCTCTAGTATCTACAACTACGATTCAATAAAGTGGTTCGCTATGCAGCAACTGTCATCTACATTGTGCAGACGGTAAGGGACAGTGGCTGCTGCAGAAGTGGGAACCAGGGGTTCCAAGATACATTTACAGGTGTTTTTTTTTTTTTTTTTTCAAATGGGGCAATTAACTCAACTAAAGGTCAAACACTACTAAGAAGTCACTACTTTCTTCCAAAGAAACGTGATTACCTTGAGAGTCATTCACATTGCTAGAATCCATACATCTGGACTAATAATAAGAACAAGTATATATTATAAGTCACAAAAGGGAAAAATTGCTACAAGTATATTTTACTACTATTTAACCAAATTTTTTCTTTTTTTTTTTTTAATGGTTAACTGAGCTGAACCAGAAATGCCTGTTTTTTTTTTTTTTTTTTTTTTTTTTGGGGGGGGGTTGTTATTGTTGTTGTTGTTTTAAGGTCACTTTAAAACAATTTTCCTAACCAATATACCTAATTCCTTCCCCTGCACTCCTTTCCCACCCTCCAGGCTCTGGGGCACCTTCATTCTCCCCAAGCTCAGCCTGGACACAGTGGTGAATTTCCTCCCATTGACCAAGTGCTCTTTTCTACAAGATAACCTTCCTTCTTAATTAGAGTTCTCACTGATGCCAGAAGGATTTAAGCAAGAGAATAAGAAGAAAACAATGCCTCTTGAACTGCCTACACATATTTGCTGATGGCAACCCTCAGATGCCATCTCCAAATGGTGGAAGTCCATTTAAAATAAGATGTGAACTGAACCCATTTCATCAGTGTAGCAATCACAATTCAGTTCTGTGAATTAGATGGTGTTCATTACATACCAGTCCCCCTGTTTTAGTCTTCCTTAGAGTTCTTTCCTCTCACATTCCCCCACCTCCCTAATCTCTACTCTAAAGTCCATATTTTAGCAAACTGCTGAAATGTGCTTCTATTCTTTAGTAAAGTTTCTCATGAAGTCCGCAGAGAACCTTTTGTGATGGGCACATGAGGGGAGTGGGTAGAGGGAAGTTGAATCAAAAGCTGAACTCGAAGGCTGTGTTTTTGTATTCTTTAAAAATACACAAAATGTAATGATGACATCTCAAAAAGACCAATCATTTTGAAAATCCACCCCTCTTCTCCCATATCATGATTACACATCTTCTACAAATTAGTTACAGTGGTAAATTATTTCAACATGAGAGTGGATGAGAATGGAATGTTTGGTGAACACGTTGGAGAAAAGTTAATAAAGAGCTTCTAGGCAGTTTTCCCTCCATGGCTTTCTCCACTGCTACTCACATCCTTCTTGTTCTCCACCAGATTCTCTACACAGGTGTGGTGGTGTATGCTCCCGCCCTGGCACTCAATCAAGGTGAGTCTTCTTTGTTCCCATGGACATAGTCTACTACTTTTATGCGTGAATTCTCAACTTGAACAAAAATGTATATAAAATACCCTGTTAGAAGAATATCACTTTGCTTAAGATACTCTGAATTACTGTAGTTTTATATGTCAAATCATCTAAACGATGATTTGACATATAAAATAATGCAAACAATTAGCTATTGGACTTTGCCTTGCAAAAACTGGGTAGTTCTAAACACCCAGTTCAATCACTGTCATCGTTTGGGTTTTTCATTTTGTTTTTTACTCATAGAAATGATGGTATTCTGGGTGTTATATTCATACAACTGCTAAGTAAGGTCCTCTATATGTGGTCATGTTTCAGTGACTCATGAAGTACATAATCTGAGCACAAGAAGAAAGTTGTCTGTAATAGTCATACTGTGATAAATAGTTGATCCTTTCAAGAAAATAGAATCTTAGAAGCAAGAGTGATTTTTTTTTTTTTTTGCAGTGACATTGCCACTTTCAACAGAGAGTCCTTAATATTCTAATTAATTGGGCTATGTGTTTAAACTGAGAAATTTTAATTCCTCATGGATGCCTAGGTGGTTTTAGATTACTCATATTTCATTAAGACAAAACAAAAGACATAAATCACTTGAACCAAAGATGGAAGTTAAATTATCTTAGGAGAAAAAAATTAAATAGTATATGAATTTTATGGATTGGTTTAAAATATTAAAATTTAATAAAAATAATCTTTATCAGAGATGAGAAAATTCAATGAGAGAAAATGAATTTGATTTATTTTTGCCCACACAAAAAAAAAAAACACTGAAAAAACTACTGTGACTCTTTCCTCATAAAATTTTCTCTTTTACTTAGCTCAGAGAAATTTCCTTTAATGTTTTTTTTTTCTCCTTTCATAGTGACTGGGTTTGATCTCTGGGGCTCTGTGTTTGCAACAGGAATTGTTTGCACATTCTACTGTACCCTGGTATGTATCTAGTTGGGAAAAATATTAAACACTCCTCCTAATTTGGAATAAGGGCAAATTTCCAGCAGCTGTAATTGCTATCCCAAAATTAAATAGCAGTATATTGGCTTATATGCCTTAGTTTCCTGAGGAATGTGCTGTTTCTCTTCTTCTTCTTTTTTTTTTTTAAATAAGACATTACACAAATTTGAAGTCTGAGTTCAGTCAAGTGTGTTATTCCTAATGAAAGTTGACCTAATGAAAGACATACTTCCTTGATCAGAGGACAGAGCCCAGGTGACCCTGTGCAACTTCTAAGAATAGTTTTCTCCTTAACAGTTTTCATAAATCATAGGTAGCATTTTATTGTTCACTGTCTGCCAGTTGAGAAGCAGCAAAATACATGCATGAGTGAGCAAGGATAGTTAGTATTTTATAAACATGAGGATTCCACAGTTATTTTTTCTCTCATTATAGATAACTTAGATTATATTTAACATTTGTCTTTACACATGCTTATTTTTTAATCAAGGAATCTGGCTGGTATTGATAGCATGTTCGTACAATTATTACAATTAGTTGATTTTAACAAATAGTCATTGAGCACTTATTATTTGCCCATCCCTTGCAACTGGAGGCTTTATTCTTCTTACTCATCACACCATATTTCTGGCTAAATGTAACCAATTAAGAATATGGTGGTGGTTCCCAGATAGAGGGGTTCTCCCTTTGTCCTTTACAAAGAAAAGTAAAATTGTTGATACATTATCATAGAGTAGAATATGCTTACAACACAGATATTTTGTAACACATATATGATAATATACAATTTAAACTGCCCTTGTTTATCTTTTTCATACTTGCAAATTCCACAATTTCTACACATTTAAAGTTGTATCTTCATCTTTTTTTTCTATCACATTAACACTAAAGTATAGCAAGATACTATGAGTGAATATTAGCAAAACAACAGATGAGATTTAGCCTGTCGGGATTAGCATACATTGGCATTGCAAGATACTGAATAAAGAATAGATTTGCCAAAAGGACTTAATAAAGAAAGAATACAATTTCAAAACCAAGCACGCATCAGCAATAATCAACAATGTACCAATTATGATAAAAAGAGATACATTTGAAAAGTCATACAATTTCTATACCAGAAAATATATCTGAAGAAATGACAGAATATTTCAGAAAGACAAGGAGATGCAGAAATGAAAGAGAAATGGGGTCATATAAAAGATAAATGTGAACATATAATTTACGTGCAATTAAAGTCTCAGAGAATAATATAGAAAGAATGAAGGAGATTTCAAAACATTGTAACTCAAAAATTTTCAGAACTGTTAAAAGATAAAAATCCATAATTAAAGAAAAGTACAAACTTAAAGTATAAAAAGAAAAAAAAAGACCTGGATGTATTAGTGAAATTATAGAATAGTAGGTATTTAAAAAAAAAAAAAGAGCTGAGCAAGAGCCAGCAAGGGGAAATAAAATTATCTATCAAGGGATGCTCTTGGCACACTTCATAGCAGCAACAATAGATGCCAGAGATGCTGGAATAGTATTTTCAAACACACGAGGGCAAATAATTGTCAACCTATAGTTGTATTTTCAATAAAACTGTCTTTCAAGAATTTAATATCAAGAACTAAGAGAATTTGTCACTAACAGCTCTTCCTCCAAGAAAAAACCTAGAGGAAGTAATATGGGAAGAAGGAAAAAAGACTTCCAGTTTTGAGTGGAAGAAGTCATGATTAAGAAGTAAAATACAGGACTGGGGTTGTGGCTCAGTGGTAGAGCACTTGCCTAGCATGCATGAGGCACTGGCTTCGAACCTCAGAACCACATAAATGTGAAATAAAGATATTGTGTCACCTAAAACTAAAAAAATAAATATTTTAAAAAAATTTTAAAAAAGAAGTAAAATAAAAGAAGAGCTCCCTAATTCCAAATTCCAAAATCCAAAATTTTTTTAAAATGTGAAACTTTGTGTGTGTAGACATTATCTTCAATCAATTTTGGATGTTGGAGCTTTCATTTCAAATTTTGGATTTTTCAGGTTAAGGGTATTCAGCTGAAAAATTTCATTCAAATATTCCTAAATATGAAAAACACTGAAATCTGAAATGTTTCTGGTTGCAAACATTTTGGATATGGGATACCTGTAGTAAATCTTTAGTAATTCTAGTCAATTGTTATTTAATATTGTATTTGCTTACAATATTAAATTGCATAATTATTTATGATATAAAATATATGAAAAATAATAGTTCATTTGTTTTTATATAATTTTGGGATTAAGCAAAAGAACAATTCCCAAATTGTCCAACAGTAGCATCTAAATCCGGTAGCAAATTACCAGGTTTATAGATTTATACCATTTGAATTGTTGAGGTTTATGGCATTAAGTTTTTCACTCTTAAATTAAAAATGTATGAGAAAATTTCAAGGGAATCTCTTTAAATAAAACAATCTGAAAAAAATGGAATTTAAATAAAAACACTCAATTGATCTAAGCATCTGCAGGAAAGAGAAAATCAGGCACAGAAAAAGTCGAGACCCCTTTTAGTACAATATTAAAAAAGAGTCTGAGCGTTTTAATGAATAAAATGAAATGAATTAAATTTGCTACCTCCTAACTGGCTTCATGTCTCCAATCTGTTTGCCTCTGTCAGATGAATCTTCCTCAGACATGTATTTCTTTATACCACTTCAGTAGCCTAATTCTCTTCTTGCTTCCTATTGTTTGCAGCATAAAGAAAAGCTTGTTAACCTAGAGTTGAAAATATTTCATGAAGTGAATCCAATCTGCCCATCTCAGTTTGCCTCACTACACCTCTGTGCCATCTCTCCTCTCTAGCCATGCTAAAGGCTTCTGTGTCTCACCAGCATGGGGCCTATTTATCTAATACCTGCGTTCTTACTGTGAGCTCTTTATTGTGATCCTCTTGTGGATGATCCATGTGGAAAATAACCAGAGGAAAGTATTTTAAAAATAAGTGATTCCTGCCCTCCAGAGGTTTGCCATTTAGTGAGGTGGACATTAGATTCAAATCAACAAAGTTTGATGAGAGAGAGGAGCCCCCAGGGAAGAGACAGAGACTTGCTGTGTACAGGAGTCAGAGAAAACTTCATGGTGACTGAAATCGGACTCAATGACTACTTGATAAAGGAGTTTGTTCTTTTGCATGTGTAGCTATGCTCAAGTTTGTGCAAATTTTTGCATAACCAATGCCAAATAATCTCTGAATACTGAAGCCTTTGGTATTGGGTCTTCATGTGACTAAAATCTAAAATTGACATTTGAGATTGGAAAGCAGAACATCTTTAAAGGAAATCAAGATAGAACTATCTAGGAGGGAAGAGGTAAAAATCTTATTGTTTCTCAAAACACGATTTTTGACAATATGTTAGACTAACACATGCCTTTATCAGGGATTTTTTTTTGTTTTTTTTTAATCAAATTTTATTTTTAATTACAAAAGAAATGATGGGACAACCATCATCAAAAAATATGTTTTTTTTTTTCTTCTCAAGTTAAAGATAAAGCATGTCATCTTTTCACAGAAGTTCTTGACACTCTGGAGGAGTTAACTGGGGATGATAATTCTACTTTTCAGTGTTAAAAATATCACATCCTTCATTTACCTAGAGCTTTTCATTTGAAAAAAACGCTTTTTAAAATATGTTGCTTCATTTAATTTTTCCCTATTAGCTCACCCCATCTTCACTATCGTGGGATTCTATGCATTCTGTATGGTGGGATTCTTAAGGGCTTCTATACATGGAACACTAAATGCAACAGTCTCTTTTTCCTCCTTTCTTCTTATCCTCAGGTTATCAGCTAAAATTCTACATTAGAATCCATTAGGGAGTTTCAAAAGACATTGAGGACAAACCCCTAATACAGACCTCAATTAATTCAGAAATCCTTTTAAATCCCTCTGGTGATTCTAGAGGGAAACGAGGCTTCATAACCACTGCTCTGATCTCTTGCATAATTATTCTATACAAATTCTACAACTAAATTTGCCTTCCTTAAACTCTAATTTTTTTTACCTTCCTACTGGATCATCCTGTAGCTCTTAAAACTCCTTCCTTCATGGATATATAGAATCCAACATTCCTTTCTAGGTTTTTATTCTTTCTCAGTATTTAACTATCTCCATTTCCCAAAGTGTTTTCACTGCCACTAGTTTCATAAAAACAAACAACAAAAAAAGAGTTCAAGTTATACAAGTCATACCAAGAGATTATTCTTAATTCTCTTGCTTATATAATTGCCTATATTTAATGCATCATAAGCTATTTCTTGAATATCCTTCAATCCATATCCTTACCCTACTTCAAACTGTTGACCATCTTGGGCATGGACTTCAGGAATAAACTCTGAGCTGGTCTCCTGACACCTTGTCTTCTATAGTCTTACAATTCATTATCCACACAACCACCAATGGAAATATTACCAAAAAAAACCCTTTATCAATCTCTTTTTAATTATATTTCCTGGCAATTGTGAATTATTTAAGTGTACTTATCAATATCTATCTGCTTGACCTCGAGAGAGAATTCAGAGGTTCCCCCTTTAGGCTCTCCATAGCTTGATTGTGTATATCTAAGTTTTCTTTCATTTCCTTGAGGACCAATGTTTCTTCTTTCTTCATACATGTTGGTTTGATCCCCTCTTGGTCTTCTGTGCCTGAAAAATTTTTACTTATTCTTTAGAATTTAGTTTGTCTATCACTCTGAAAGAATTGGTTAAGACTTCCTGCTGTATGCTCCAATAGTAACCTGTTCTTAATTGCATGTTCCATAATTTTAAGTTGTCCTATTACTATCAAATATCTGCTTCTTCCATTAGATTTTGAGCTCAATGAAATTAAGGAAGAAACATAGTTATACGGCTGCTTTAATTTGTTGTGTTCTTCTATAGTGTCCCTAGTTCTAAAAGTTGGTTGGTGGTTTCTTAGTGGTTAGTATATTTTTCACTTACAACTTATTCTCATGTTTAACAAAAAATTTGACACATAAAAGATGCTCAGCAACTGTTATTGAACAAATGAAATGATTACATTAGTAGGGAAACTGTCCGGAGTGGGGAGCTTTACAGACCCTGCTTTTAACACTTTACATCATTCTGTTCATTTTAGGGAGGATTAAAAGCGGTGGTTTGGACAGATGCGTTTCAGATGATTGTCATGATTGTGGGCTTCTTAACAGTTCTCATTCAAGGATCGGCTCACAATGGTGGATTACAAAATGTATTAGAGCAAGCAAGCAATGGATCCCGACTTCATATAGTTGAGTATGTCCAATGCTACTTTTTAAGGCATTATAAAGATTTAATTGAATGGCCTCATCAACTAATAATTCTAAGCAATGAATGAATTGACATTCACTTTCTTCACTGTTTCACAGTTTTGATGTAGATCCCCTCCGGCGGCACACTTTGTGGACAATATCAGTGGGAGGAACTTTTACATGGCTCGGAATCTATGGAGTTAATCAATCAACCATCCAGCGATGCATCTCTTGCAAAACAGAGAAGCATGCTAAGCTGTAAGTTATTAATCAAAAAAATTTCCATCATTTCTTCCACTTTATTGAGTTCTTATTATATGCTTTCTACAGCTGTGCATGTATGTGAAAGAGGGAGAGAAATGGCAAGATTTATTTAAACTTTTCATAAATTTTGTGAGTTAGGCATTACTATTCCCATCTCAGCAAAGTGGCTGAGTTGGAGTTTGAATGAAGTCAACCTGCCTTTGCTGTGGGTGGTGATGCAGAGATAAATACCTGTGTTTCTTGCTCACAGTTGCCATGATGAAATGGCTTTCATGGCTCAGCCTGTGGCTTGCTCAACTATTTTCTGTTGTGTTAAGAGGTAAATTGAGGCACAATAAAATTTAAAATGTTTATTTGAAAAAAATAACAATTCACAATTAAAGATGCTTAGAAGTGTTTTGGGGATTCCACAGAGGGACTTCCTGTGGCTTGCTCAACTATTTTCTGTTGTGTTAAGAGGTAAATTGAGGCACAATAAAATTTAAAATGTTTATTTGAAAAAATAACAATTCACAATTAAAGATACTTAGAAGTGTTTTGGGGATTCCACAGAGGGACTTCAAAGGGGGAAGCTCTTGAAGAATGAAACGGGAGTAAAGAAAGAAAATACTTGATTGGTCATAGTTATACGGCTGCCTTAATTTGTTCTGTTCTTCTGTAGTGTCCCTATTTCTAAAAGTTGGTTGGTGGTTTGTTAGTGGTTAGCTTTGAGTTTCATTTTTCTTTAATGTAGACATTTAGAAGAAATAGTTCAAGTGAAGCTTCATCTGTGTTTACAAATCAAGTTATGTTAAACTCCCTTATGAGGCTGGACTGCTCAGAGATTCTGTAGGTGAGGCCTAAATTTTAATTTATTTTAACAGATGAACTTAACCTTACAGTTTCCAAGGAGAGGTTTAAAAAGAAGAGAACCTAGAACAATGTGGCAAACTGTAAAGGGACTGTAGCCACTTCTGTTCTTACTAGATTGGCTGTCTGCAGGACATGAACAGAGAGGCACACCTTGTCAAGCCTCTTTCTAGCACTTCAGGACATCATGCACTCTGGAATGGACACCAAGGGCAGTTATAATACTCTCTCAAAAAGCTTGTAGGAAAACCGGAGTTGCATCTAAAATGATGTCTTGTCCCCAGTGCTGCTGCTTAGGCTGTAGCACCCTAGCTTTGTCAAGATGCCCTAAACTTTTCTTAGTGAAAGTGCATTATAAATATTCCCCACATGATTTTAAAATACTTTCAATGTACAATTTCTTATTTGCACTGAATAAAACATAAAACTGTCTGGAAATGATTCAACCATTTTGTGAGTTGAGTTCCAGAAGGAGAACTGGGATGTTACTACTTACATATTTCATAACTCTCATAGGGAAGTGAACACATTACCCAATGTTCTATCAATTCACTGGTAAAATATTCCAATCTTAAAAATACTATTATCACAAACCCTTTACACACATGATCATCATTTTATCAAACAGTTGCATTACTGAAAATAGAGATGGCTTTGATCTTAAAACTTATTTAAATTAAAGTTCATTAACAAACTGTCTTAAGAGAAACCAGAATTGGATGTATCTGTGAAGAGACAAATCCTTTGGTGAAATACGCAATAGTTCTCTGTTAAGTTTAGTTTTTTTAATCTTATTAATATTAGTTTCTCTAGTTCACATGCTTAATTTCTCCCTATACTATACTATACTACTGGTACTTGAAAATTAGCAATTATAACTTTTTCATCATTTTTTCCCACAAGGTGAAGACTAATGTTTTATGCTTATTAAAAAATCATCATTTATTAAACAAAGTAATGCTTTAAGAAGATTCAAGAATGCTTGTGTGTGTAAACACACATACATATGAGGAAGATAATATGTGTGTGTATACAGCACATGCGTATGTATACATTTTTATGTATGTATCTCTAAGCCTCACTTAGTGGGTTTGTTTGATTGAAACATACATCAGTAAAATCTCATTCATACACTGGCGTGGAACTTGAATATCTTGTATTAGCATTGGGTATGTATGGCAATTGTAATAAAGAAGAGATACTCATGAAGAAAAAAATATACAGAATTTTCTAAGCATGTAGGACTGTCACCAGATTCTGTCCATTCCCAATCTTACAAAGGGATAGAGCTGTGATGGATTTTTTTTTTTGATAAGGAAAGATAAAAAAAATAAAATCTATTTAAGAAAAAACTTTTCTGAGAGAACCTATGGTGATTTAATCGTTAGTGAAAATTACATTTAAGTAGACATAGCTGGAGGAGAGATTGTTGTAGTGAGGAAATAGTGGGTTTCTCAGGGGTACTTTTGGAGCTGTGGGGGGCCACTCAGGGTCAGAGGAGGACTCTCACCATCTTTGAGCACACTTTGCCCAATGCTGAGCAAAATATTCTGGTTTTGCTCAATTATCTGAAGACTAATGTAGTTGAAACATTCCAATGGGGAATAAGAAAAATAAATCTGTTGGAAGGAAAAATACATCCTGCAAAATAGGCAAGCAGAAATAGATACATAAAGTTCATATTAAATGTGGCTTCAAGCTAACACCAGGAGTGGCTTATTATATGGGCAGTTAATTGGATGACCAAGAAGACTGATTACTTAACCAAAGACAAATTTATTTTAATCCAGATCTTCCTTGAACCTAGAAATAGTATCACTAATCAAGTCATTTAAATGACATTTTTTTCCTTTAGGCCCTAGTGTATCTTTCAAGACTACTAAAAATAAATGGTGCTATGGAAGTAGGGGAAGTTGGTGCAGGATATTGGGGCCCTTCCCATCACATCCTATCTATAGCTAAAATGAGTACATGTACACACATAAAGTTGCCCGGTAAATATATTTTATGGAATCAATGAAGTTCTGCAGTTGGCAAACAGGAGAATTTATTTTGTATGTAATTAAAGTCCATTTATAATGAGAAACATATTCGAAACACCATGACTAACATTCTATACAATCTTACCATTGGTTTCTCATCTCTCATAGTTGACCGGTAAAACTATAAAATTCTTTGGTTAATGTTACGAATTTACAATCCCACCTAGACAGAACATAAAACCTTATATTTGAATTTCAAAAATTTAAGTTAGCTAAAATTTAAAAAGTTCAGAAGAAAGAAAGAATTTAAAAGCTGTAAAAGAGCACCAAATCACATATAAAGCCAAACCCATTGGAATAACAGCAGATGCATCGTGATGACATAGATAATGACAATGTATTTCAAGTCCTGAAAGAAACAACAATCAACCTAGAATACTATATTCAGAAAAGGTCAGCCTTCAAAACTGAAGGAGAAATAAAAATGTTCCAAGATAAGCACAAACTAAAGGAATTCGCAACCATTAATCTAGCACAGCATAAGATACTAAAAGGAATCCCACACAAAGAAGAGGTAGATAAAATAAAAAAGAGAATATGGTAAATTATAAATCACATTAGAAAAATAAATAAGCATATGATAATTAGGAATGAATCAAATGTTAAATTTTAAAAATGACAAGAATAATACATGCTGCTCTATAATAACACTTATGTCAATGGTCTTAATTCCTCAGTTAAAACATGTAGATTGGAAGATGGGATTAAAGAATAAGACCCAACTGAATGTTGTCTCCAAGAAACACACCTCACAGGCAAATAAATCAACAGACTAAAACTAAAATGATGGAAAATGATTTTATATGCAAATGCAATCCAAATGTAAGCAGAGTCCCTATTGTTATGTCAAACATAACAGACAAGACAAAACTGGTCAGAAGAGACAAAAAAGGTTTATCATATTGGTAAAGGGAACACTGCAACAAGAAGATATGACAATTATAAATATTTATGCCCTGAATGTCAGTTTGCCCAATTTCATAAAACAAACATTACTTAATATAAAGGGTGTAATGGGCGCAATGCAATAATTGTGGGAGACTTCAGTGTATCACTCTCACTAATAAGTCATCTACACACAAAAAATACATCAGATTTAAATTATATTATTGATAAAACAACTTAACAGATATCTACAGAATATTTTATCCAACAATGGCTGAAAAAGCTTCCATTTTAGCACTGTTTTTTTCCAAAATTGATCATATTTTAAGGCATAAAATCTCAGCAAATAAAAAAGATTTGGTTTCATACTCTTTTCATATATTAATAGAATTAAATTAGAAATTAATAGCAAGAAAAGCTATAGAAACTATACAAATCCATGGAGAATTAATTGAACAATACACTTGAATGATGAATGGGTTATACAGTTAACCATGGTGGACATTTTAAAATTCTTAGAATTAAACAAAACTGGAAACACAATATACTAGAAGCTTTGGGGTATGGTAAAAACTGTTATAAGAGGAAAGTTTATACAATACATGCCTGCATAAAACAGCAGAGAGATCTCAAATAATTGAACTGCTTATTTGCATACCAATACCAAAAGTAATAGAAAGAATTAATACAGATCACAGCCAAATTCAAGAAGTAGAAACATAAAGAATAGTAAAAAGGATTAAGGAAGAGTTTGTTCTTTGAAACTATAATCAATTTTTAAAGTAGCTAAAATAATGAAAACAAAACAGAAGACCTAAATAAAGTTAGAGATTAAAATGGAAATATTAGTGCAGACAAAACTGAAATCTATAGGGTCATTATAGACTATTTTGAAAACTTATATTCCAATAAAATAAAAATATTTAGTAAAAGGATGATTTTTTAGACATATATGATCTACCAAAATTAGAACAACAGGACATGATGAATTCATCAATGAGAGTGAAGCAGTGACAAAAATGTCTTCCAACAAAGAAAAGCCCAGGACCAGATGGAGTCATAGCTGTATTATACTAGATCATTAACTATTAATGCCAGTACTTCTCAAATTATCCCATGAATTAGAAAAGGAGAAATGCTTCAAAACTCATTCTACAAAGCCACTATCAACCTGATAGCCAAACTCAATAAGAACACTCAAGAAAAGGAAACATAGACCAATTTCTTTGATGGATATAAATGTAAAACTCCTTAATAAAATATTAGCAAATATTCAATAATGCATCAATTGTCACACACCATATTCAAGTTGGTTTTATTTCAGGGACGCAAAGATAGTTCAACATAGGTAAATCAATAATTGTTAATTCATTACATAAATAGAAGTAAAGATAAATATCACATTATCATCTCAATAAGAGCAGAAAAGTCATTTGAGAAAATTGAACATCACTTCTTAATGAAAACAATAAAGAAACTAGGGATAGAAGAAACTTACCTCAACATCATAATGACTATATATGTCAAACCCAAAGTTGATATCATACTAATGGGGAGAAACTAAAAGCATTTTCTTTAATATGAAGAACATGTCAAGGATGTTCACTTTCACCACTCCTAGTCAACATATTACTTGAAATTTTAGCCAGAACAATTTGGGAAGAGGAATAGATAAAAGGATACTAGTAGGAATAGATGAAGTCAAATTATCTCTGTTTGCAGATAATATGATCTTATACCTAGAAGACTTGGAATTTATCACCAGAAGAATCCCAGAGCTGATAAAGTAGCTGGATGCAAAACAACATATAAAGATCAATAGCTTTTCTATATACTGATAATGAATCTTTTTAAAAAGAAATTAGGAAAACTATTTCATTTTACAATAGTTTTTATAAAAAGTAAAATACCTAGGAATACATATTTAATGAAGAAGGTGAGAAAATGTCTACAAGTACAATTAGAGAACACTGAAAAAAAAGAAGTAGAAGACACTAGAATATGAAAACACCTCTCATGTGCATGGGTAGGCAGAATTAGTACTGTAAAATGAACATATTATCAAATGCAATCTCCATGAAATTAACAAAGATATCCTTCACACAGAGAATATAAGCCTAAAATTCATATCAAAGAGCAAAATACCCAGAATAGCCAAAGTAATTTTGAACACAAAGAGCAATGTTTGAGGTATTGCAATAGCCAATTTCAATTTATAATACAGAGCCATAGCATCAAAAACAGCATGATATTGTCATATTTCAATGGAATAGAATAGAAGACAGAGACCAGCCCACACATCTGTAGTGATATGATTGTTGACAAAGTGCCAAAAATATATGGTGAAGAGAGGAAAACCTGTTTTAAAAATGATGTTACAAAAATTGAATATATAAAAGTGGAAGAATGAAATGAAATCCTTCTCCTACTCCATATTAAAGTTAATTCAATATGGATAAAAAATCTAGGTGTAAGACCAGTAGCTCTGAGACTCTGAGAATCAAACACAGGGGAAACATTTCAACATGTAGGCACAGTAAAAATGTCTTGAATAGAACTCCAGTTGCTCAGAAAATAGTAGTGAGTATTGACAAATGGGATTGTATCAAATTAAAAAGCTCTTGCACAACAAAGAAAACAATTAACAGAGTAAAGACATGGCTTACATAATGGGAGAAAAATCATTGCCAGTTACTCTTTTGACAAAGAATTGGTTTCCAGACTATATAAAAAAATCTGGAAAACTCAATGCTAATAACTAAATAACTTATTTGATAAATGAGCAAGTGAACTGAACAGAAACTACTCAAAAGTACAGATGGCTAACAAATATATATAAAAAAGGTTCAACATCTTTATCTGTCAAGGAAATGAAAATTAAATCTATGCTGAGATTTCATTTCATTCTAAGCATAATGATAATCATCATGAATACAAACAATAATAAATGTTGGTGAAGAAGTAGGGAAAGAGGAATTCTGATCCATTATTTGTGAGGCTGTATATTAATATAACCACAATGGAAATCTGTATGGAGGCTCCTCAAAAAAATAAAAACAGAACAACACTATGATTCAGTTATACCACTCCTTGATATTTATCCAAAGGAATTAATGTCAGCGACTTTAAAGATATATGCATACCCATGTTTATCACAGCACAATTCATAATAGCCAAGTTATGTCCTCAGCCTAAGTATCTGTCAATAGATGAATAGATAAAGAAAATGTGGTACATATATACAGTGGAGTTTTATTCAGCCATAGAGAAGAATGAAATTACATAATTTGCAGAAAGATAGATGGAATTGTAGAGCATCATGTTAAGCAAAGTGGGTTAGATTCAGAAAGTGAAATACATATGTTTTCTTTCACATGTAGGAGCCAGAATGGAAAGAAAGGAATAACATGAAAATGGAAGGGACACCAATCCAGTAGAAGAAAGGGAACAGGAAAGAGAAAAGGCCAGGGTAAAATTGATAGTATTGTGTTATATGACTGCATCAGTATGCCACAATAAAACCCATCATTCTGTATAAATAAAATAAACTAACAAAAATGATTTGAACATTTAAAAAAGAATATGAGAAAGCTTCTGACTTTCAAATGACTGAATGGATATGAAGTAACCATAGGATTCTACAAAATCTTCCAACTGGAATTATGCATGCTTGTGTCTTATAGAATAAGATGAACAGTTCCAAATAGTATGGTTAAGAGGGTGTTAAGTTTTTCATACTTTGTAGCATCTTTAAAAAATTCAACTTAAACTTTCATCTGAATTAATCACCAAAGTGAATATTTCCATAACTTGTCTATTTCTACATTATCTCATTATCCCTCTGGAAGAAAAGATGTTAAAATGTAAGTTGGTTTTTTGACAGTTTTCTGAATTGAGTAGGGGGCAAAATCACTTAAAGTTATATAATGAGATTGGTATGTGAATTTTTATCCAAGAAAATAGATCTCATACCACACATACTGAGATTTTGCAAAAGGTGGGAGGGGAAATCTTTGCAATTTAAAAGAGATTCCATTTATCCATCTAAAATCTTACCTTATTCACATTTGTTAAGTAGTCTAAAAATATAAGACACTTTCACAGATGCAAAAGTATATAATCGAATGATTCTTGAGAGCTAAAGGACTCCTCAGAAATTAACCTAGAGTCTTTGGTTGTGCCCTTTCTACACTGTGACATGGCATAGAAGTGACCAGTTGGCTCATTGTTCTCTTCTAGTGCCTTGTACTTTAACTTGTTGGGTCTCTGGATCATTCTGGTGTGTGCTGTCTTCTCTGGATTGATCATGTACTCCCACTTCAAAGACTGTGATCCTTGGACTTCTGGTATGATCTCAGCACCAGACCAGGTATGGTTTCCTTGGGGGAAACAGCCGGAATGAGTGAGGTTCTGGCCATCGTTGGTGAAGTGTAGTCTGTTCTGCCTTGTCCTCTGGACACTTCTCAAACCCCAAGAACTTAGCTTCTCTCCTCTGCTGCTGATGGTGTCACATGCACCAGGTTCCAATAAGGGGAATTGAGCATGTAACAAGAGGACACTTCTAAGGGCTGGGAATGTAGCTCAGGGGTAGAGGACGTGCCTAGCATTTGTTATGCCCTGGTTCAAACTGAGTATTGAAACAAAACAAAACAACACCAACAGCAACAACAACAACAACAAAACACATTTCAATATCTAAAGGCCTGAGACTAGTTTAAAGCTGGGGAGAGAAGAAGGTGAATTTGGCTTTGGTTGTCAGTTGAAGAAAATGACCCTTATTGCCATAGCATTTCTGATCATGTCTTCTTAGCATAGCTTAAATATCATGCCAACATATTACATTAAATGTGTTTTTAAAATTCCATGTATAGATAGTATGCTCTGGAGGAACAATCACTCTCCTTCTCCTCCCCTGCATGTTCATTCATCCTGCTTGTCATAGAGTGGCTGCTTTGCTACAAGCCTGGTCTAAGGTGGAACCATAATATCTGGATGCCATAAAGGCATGTTTTAAGGGTTTGCTTTTCAGGTTTAATTGCTAACAATCAGAGTAAATAGTCAAGAAAATGGCGTACATTTTATATATATATATTTTACAGAAAAGCTACATTCCCACATTTCTGATGTTGCTGAGAAGAGCATTATTCCCCACCCTTCAACCCTTCTCTCTTTCTCTTTCTCTCCCCCTAGCTGATGCCTTATTTTGTCATGGAGCTCTTTGCCACAATGCCAGGACTTCCAGGACTTTTTGTGGCTTGTGCCTTTAGTGGAACATTGAGGTTAGTATATCAACAACAATGTGATGCTGATGGTGACAATGACAATGACAATGGTGATGAAATAACAAGGTTAATGGAGGTAATAATCAACAGCATCTGCTTAGCACTTATTATGTGTCCACTGTCATACTGAATGCTTTATTTGTATTTGCTCAATAGTTGTCACACAGCATTTGAGACTAAAACTTTACTCACATTATTGTTGGTTTGCTGATTCAGAAATAGGTTTAACAAGGTAGACAACTTATCCATGGTGAGTTAGTAAAATGCAGAAGCAGGATATAAGCCTAGATTGTCCTTAATCCACACCATTCTGTTTATTATCTCGACCTTTTCTGATACTGTATAGTTACCTTTGCATCACTATAATGAAAAACCTGAGACGATTAAATTATGAAGATAAATGACTTATTTTGATTTATAGTTTTTAGGTTCTAGCCTCTGACCAACTATTCATTAGTTTGGAATTCCAAGGAGGCAGCATGCCGTGGCAAAATAAAATCACTCAGCTCATGAGCCAGGAAGTAGAAGAGAGGGATAGGAAGGGGTCAGAGCCCCATAATCTTCTTTGGGGACATTCCTTGTATGATCTAAGGACCTCCCAAAAGGACTTAATTCTCAAAGATTCCATCACCTCACAGAAGAACCACCTTGGGGACCAAGCCTTTAACACATGAACTTTTAGTGGATATTCATCATTTGCAATATAACATTTTGTACCTGGACCCCAAAGGTTCATGTCTAGCTTATGATGTAAAATTACTCATTTCAACCTGGCGTGGTTGTGCATACCTATAATCTCAGCGACTCAGGAGGCTGAAGCAGGAGGATCATGAGTTCAAAGCTAGCCTCAGCAAAAGTAAGGCACTAAGTAAATCAGTGAGATTCTGTCTCTAAATAAAATACAAAATAGGGCTGGGGATGTGGCACAGTGATAGACTGCCCCTAAATTCAATCCCAGGTAACCGCCCCCGCAAAAGATGGTTCATTTCATCACAAAAGTATCCACAATTTTAACTGTTCTAGCAATGCTCAAAAATCTAAGACTGTAGTTTCTCCTGAGACTCGAGGCAAGCTCATTTGTGAGCCCTGTAAAAATCAAAGTTATGGACATTTAATATACAGTAGTGGGAAAGGTACAGGGTGTTCATTTCCATTTCAAAAAAGAGGGATAGGAAAAAAAATAGAATTAGTGCTTCAAGGCAATACCAAGAACTTAGCAGTAAAAATTAAGTTCTAAAATTTCAAGTCTGGTATCTGGAGTGTTTTATGGTGAAGGTGGGCTCCCAAGACTTTGAGAAGTTCCTCCCATGTGGACTTTCTGGTTGCAACCTATATGGTCTTTCTCTTGGGCTGACTTTGCATGCAGCCTGTAGTTTTCTCTGATGAGTACTGCACATTGCTGGCATCTCCGCCATCATTGAAATTTCAGCTTTGCTGCAATGACTCCATGCATTGCCCTGTTGGGGTATTCTTGCAGGGGCTCTGACCTGAAACATACTACCTAGCCTTCCATATTTTCCTTTGAAATATTGAGATTTTAGTTGGGTGTGATTGAACATGCCTGTAATCCCAGCTAGTCAGGAGACAGAGGCAGGAGGATTATAAATTTGAAACCAGCTTGGCCAAATTAGTGAGATCCTGTCTAAAAATAAAATTTAAAAGGGCTTGGGTTGTAGCTCAGTGGTAGAGTACTTGCCTAGCATGCATGAGGCCCTATACCAGGGAAAAAAAGAATAAAATAAAAAATATTGAGTTTTTAATTCACAATTTTCCATTATGATTTCTGGGTTAACTACATTGTCATAAAGGATTCTCCCTTCTATGATTTTAAGTCATCCATCCCCCATGTTAGTATATTTACATTAAAGCATGTATATAATATAGCATGTTTATAATATAGTAAATCAATTAAAGTGCTAGTTTATTTTACTTCTACATTAGTAGACAGTTTTTCTATTGTTTCATAGTTAATAAGCCATCTTTAAACCATCTTCTTGAAAGACTGCTTTTATTATTTCCTAGATTCTTTGTCTTTGAGAGCTTCTCAGAATGCTCTTTTATATTCCATTCATGTACTGATTTTTAACTATGGTGATATAAATAATTTTAATGACTGTGATTTAAAATCTGATTTATGTTAGACTGTTATGTATGTATTGCTTTTCTTTTACATAATATTCTTGACATCTAGGTCTCCCTTAGTTACTTTAAGCTAATTCTTCTGGGTCTGTACATAAATCGTAATATCTGCAAATATTTTTGAAGTTTATCTTCTTATAATTTCAACTTTGTTTTCATTCTATTATATAATTGTGCTTTGAAAACAGTGATTTATTTTTAAAAGAATAGTTTTAATATTATGTGTTTTTAAAGAATAGTTTTTAAATTGTGATTTTTTTGCCCCACTTTATTTAATAGTTTTCTATTTTAGCAGCTAAAATATTCTGGTCTACATGAAGAATTAAATAAGATTTCATGCTTTTCTACAAAGAAAACCTAAAGTTTCAAACTTTCTGACATCCAAACACGTTTTAGGTCTAGTAGGAGGGAACTCTGAAGGAAAGTCAGAGGGAACATCAGAACTCTTATGAATTTTTGGTTTTGCTGTTTCTCTGTCTGACCTCTTCTGCATTCCAGCTACACAGGGGGCTTCAGAATGTAAAAAGAAGGAGAAGTGCCTATCCGTCAAGGTGCCTCTATATAATTTTCCCTTCATCCTCCAAACACCTTTTCTTACTTTGCATGACTCCTTTCAATATCTGTCTTTATTTCCCACTTCCTAAAGGGAATCTTGTGGATAGTCTGTTTAGGTCTCTTTGGGGCATGTTTTTATGGAATCTTGTTGTTTTTCTAACAATTTCACAACTGGAATCAGTTGTATAATTGGTTTTAAATATCTGCATTCCTAGTTAAGAGTGTAAAACCCATGTTTTTTTTCTGTTCACCATTGTATGCCTAGTACAAAGAAATAAAAAGCAGACACATTAATTTATGAATTATGAATCAGTGGCAAACTGATTCTTGGGTTAAGATAGTCATTACTTCCAGCTCTACTCCAACCTAAACACACACACACACACACACACACACACACACACACATACACACACACACACTCCCTCTTTTATTCCCTGCTAACTTATTAACTATTCATTAAGAGGAATTAATGGGAGTCAGAACATAAGAGTCTAACTTTTTCTGTGTAGTTTGTGGAATAATTGAAAGAGCATTATTGCAGAAGAAATTATGATGAATGAGTACAGGCTATGTATTCCTCTGAAGTTCCAGAACATGGACATGTCGACATCTCCTTTTTATAGACCTCTCCTTTGTCTATCTGCCTTGGATGATAGGGCAGGTTGATGGCTTAGCCTTGTTTAGTTTGAACTATGTTCTTGCTTTTCTTTCCCTTTAGTACTGTGGCTGCCAGCATCAATGCCCTAGCAACAGTGACCTTTGAGGATTTTGTCAAGAGCTGTTTTCCCCATCTCTCTGACAAGCTGAGCACCTGGATCAGTAAAGGCTTATGTAGGTACAGCTGATAGACCTTTTACTCTGTATCATAGAATGTATATTTGGTGCATCTCAAAATCTTTCATGTGCTATTCAGGATATACTTATAGCCACAAATGCACACTAAGACTTATGAAGAATCGCTATAGATTCTTATACTTCTACAGATGCCAGGATGGTTATAGAAAATAATGACTACCTAATTCACCTTATATAAACTTTATTTTCAGATATCTTATGCTCTATACTTATCATAAAAACATCTCTTGATTATTCTGTATTGATCATATTAGTCATCTGCATAGGAAGACGTTCTGCTAAGTATGGTCAATTACTCTAAAATACCCAAATGCTTTTCTAAAGAAAATCTCTTAAAAGCAAACTCCCAGTAATCTTACCTCAAAGAATAATTGTTTCTTTTTTAACCATAAGATTGCATATTATGATTATAATCACTGGAGCACTTCTCATTGTATAGTTTTAAGAAGTTTACTTTTTTGAAGTATAAGTAAATTATACACTTCATTTATTCATTATAGAAAATCTAGGTAATTTGATAAAATGTTTGTATTTCACAAATAAATTTTTATCTAACCAATTTTGTTCCTGATTGATTTTCTCTCAGCAAACTACAGTAAGTCTTTTCTTGAATTATTACATATTCTTAGAAAATATGATATTTGAATGATTGTATAATAGTATATAAAATGCCTTTTAAAATTTTATATTATTGTTACTTTTTTCATTTTTAAAACTGTGATAAAAACACATACACATAAATCTTTGACTGCATCTTTTTTTTTTTTCCTTTGTACAAATTTCCAGGAGAAAATTACCAAGTTAAGAAATACAAACTGGCTGACATTTCTTGATACCTATTAAGACAGTTCCACTAGGGTCAAGTCAATGAGTAGTGCAGTGAATGGTGACATACTTCTCTATGTGCTTGATGTTTGTGTTTTTAAAAATTGCTCAAATTAATGGGCATATAACTCACTTTTTTGCTTTAATTTAAATTTTTTGATTTATAGTATTTCGAGCATACCCAGATGATAAATAAATTGCTTATTTTTTGTAAAAAATAGACATATTTTGTTTGTTGGTGAGATATTAGATATTTTATTGTTTATAAAATTTATTTATATATACAGGAAATAGTGACCCTATTGCAGGATGTCTCACAATATTTTTAAACATATTTTGAAACACAGAAATTCTAATTTTATATTTGATCAAATATATGGATTATTTCTTTTATTTCATTATTTCCTTATCTGTACAAAATTTTACACTCAAAATTCATGCATATATTTTCTTCTAGATTGCAAATACCTTTATGTTTCACATTTAATGTTGGATATTTCTAAATTATTTGTTTATACATTAAGATGAGGATCTAAATTGTTTTCTATTTCTTATACAGCTTTGTTTTCAGCATCATTTATTCAGTATTCTTCATTGAATATATATATATATATATATATATATATATATATAGACTATATATATATATAGTCAATTTATAATTTCCCAGCCCTTTTATGTATTTGATTTAGAGACAGGTTCTCACTGAGTTTCTTAGCACCTTGCTGTTGCTGAGACTGGCTTTGACTCATGATTCTCCTGTCTCAGCCTCCTAAGTTGCTGGGATTACAGGTGTGTACCACTGTGCCCAGCTTATATTTTTATTAATAGTAATGCATAATATGAAGTTATTTTATAGTAATGAATAATATGAAGTTCTTTCATTTATAAACATGTTTTATATTACATAATTAATTGTCTTAAATTGTTTCTCAATTGTAGGACAAATTATATCTACTTTCATTCATAGCTTTGGAGTCTTATCAAAAATATCTGGTAGAAAAATGTTACCACTTTTAGTTGAAAAATTAAATTTTTTCTGTTGTTACTTTTTATATAACAATTGTTTTGGCTATGCATGTCTTTTATTCCTTTAGATTGACTTTAAAATTATTCTTTGCTTGTAACAGCTATAACTGCCCACCCCTGTGCCATGGCATTGAATCAGAAATAAAAATGCACTAGGGAAGGACTAAGCTTTTCAAGCAGAAATCCACTTTATTTTTCAATTTAATCATTTATTTTCTAACTCACATATTGATTATACTCATGTTTTCTCCTTCAACTCTTTGCTTCTTTCTCTCCCCTCCCTCCTACTCTTCCTCTTCTTCCTCATCCTTTTTTTCTTTCTTTCCCTGAGATTATGAATAAGGTGCTTTCCCCATAATATCTCCAAAACCATTCATTGTCAATGTAGAAGTGGAAGTTTTGCTTGTTTGTTTTTGTTTTTGAAAGTACTTATCTGTTCGTTTACTCAACTCTTGTTGATTCCCAAAATTTAAATTGCTTTTAAAAGAAAATGTGGTTATTATTTACAAATATTCATTTTCTATTATACCCTCCACTTTTATGTTTTCTTCTGAGGTGGGATCCTAGTATGTTGCCCTGGCCAATCTTGGGCTCAAGGTCCTCTTGTCTCAGTGTCCATTTTATAGATGTTATAGGTGCATGCCACCAAGACTAGTTGTGATGCCATACTTTTTAAATTTAGGTTATTTGTTTGCTATATAATCCACTTTTTTGACTTTTATTCCTAATTTGTCCCTTTCCTCTATATACTTGAGAAACTCAAGTTTTTCTCAATGTTGTTTTGAACTTTCCAAAACCTAAATCTAGTAACAATGATGAGATTTTAATTATATTGTTCTGTTCTTTACCATTTATTATAAAAATAAAATTATACAGCCAAGTTTAAAAACTTTACAGTTCACATATATATTATGGATGATATACACATCAGTTAGATCTCTCATTAGCATCATTCTAAACTCACTTTTTTACCTTCTATTTAGCTCTCTGTCTATTTATTAATCCATCATATTTTTATAGTTTTAAAAGTAAATTACAGAGATCAACACATTTTTCATCATAATCTTAGCATGTATATTGTTAACTAGAATTGAGCATGTAGTTCAAGTATTTTTTATTGTAAAGAAATTTATTTATAATGAAATGGACTAATGTTAAAAAATATTTTTCTGAATTTTGATAAATCCATATACTTATATAACTTTTTATGAATATATAAATAATTACCATCACTCCCATGCCCTTTATAGTCACTCTGTACTTCTACTTTTTTCTAGAGGCAAGTATTAATATTATTTTTTTTGTAAAGATTAATATTGCCTCTTCTAGGAGGTCTGAAATCTCACAGTACTCATTATTTCTCTGTAAGACTTCTTTCATAGCATATTTTTGAGATTTATGTTACACTTGGTTTTTTTTGTGTATCAGAAATTCATTTTTTTTAATTGTTAAATATGTCATGTAGGAATATAACACAGGCTCTGTATTTTTTTCAATAGTTAATTAGCTTGTTTTTTAACATCCATATCCATTCACTGGGCTGACATCTAGAACATTCCATTCATATCAGAATCTGATGATACTCAGTTTTCCTATTTCCTCAATTTCCTTAAAAAGGTGTTACATTTTCATGTAACCTGTTTACATCTTCTCATATACTTTAAATTATCTTTAGATTACTTATATTACCTAATACAATGTAAATAGGGATGTAAATAGTTATTAGACTATACTATTTAGGGAATAATGCCAATAATAAAAGTCTGGACATGTTTATTACAGACACATTTTTTTAAAACATTTTCAATCACAGTTGGTTGAATCTGCAATGTGACATCACAGATATGGAGGACCTTATGTCTATTGATTGATGTAGGCTATTTCAGTTTGACTTTATTGTGTTGTGACTAATCTTGCATAAATCCTTTTGTGAACATATTTTCATTGCTTTTTTACAAATAGGTAGAAGTGGAATTTCTTGGTCAAATATGATGATGTTTATTTTATTTTATTTTTGTAGTCCTGCCTCAACCCACCTGTATCCATCTTCATCTAGAGTTATTGGTGTTGTACCCTATATTGCTAGTTTTCTTTTAACCTCATTTGTTTTCTCTTGACCTACACATCTTTAATTCATTAAGACTCTGTTTTCTTGTATAATATTGAGAGTGCCAGTTTTTAGATGCTTTCTTTTTTTTCTGTCTCATCAGGAGGATTATTTTCAGAAAGTGGACCTTTCCTTTATTTGAGAGTTATCCAATTTCAAGAGTAAGATTCTGATAATGATTACCTGATAAAATCAGTAAATACCAAATCTGAAGTAAAATCATAATTTGAGCTTCAGATTAATATATTCATTCTGTTCTTTGGCCTTGTTTTATCATGGATTCCATCTTTCTCTTTACTTTTTTACTTAGGTTCGAAGAGAGATGGATACTGACCATGCTAACTGGGAAGTTAAATTGTCTTGATTTTACTTCCTATCTGAGTTAGTACTAATCACAAGTGGATGGGCATTGTTCCAAGTTCAAGACTCAATTTCTAGCAGATATTCATGGCTATGTTGGGTTGAGGTGGAGGCGCCTTCTATGCCTGTGTTTTGTTTTCTAGTCATCTTAGCTGATGACTAGCAGATCTGGGAAAATCGACACAACTTCCTGAACCTCTAAAGCTTTATTCTCCTCACTTTCACTGCTTTGAATGGTGACATGCTTTCAGGTATCCATGGAACTCACACAAATTTCCCCTAAGCTTCCTGCTTGTGCATGTTGACATTGATTGCAGTTGGTGGTAGTGTAAAGATTTGATGGGAAAGGAAGCTGAATGGACTCCCTATCACCACAAAAAAAAAAAAAAAAAGGAGAACCCCTGAATTTGAAGGATGATTGCCTAGAATTTCATTTGAACAGATGACTGTTGGTCCAGGAGAAGGGCATTCCATAGGAGAGAGAGAAAATATCATTGGCTCTTTTCTTCAGACAGATGTAGCTCTTCTTTTTCATGAAACAATACTGAGTCATCGCAAACATTGTTTTCTTCAGTCTAATCCATCAAGTTTAAAGATAACAGGGCCATTTTGGAATTTTGACAAGGGCTTATTTATCAACCGTGGTTTGTGTTGTTTTTGTGAATTTCCTTATTTTTCTGTGTCTTATTGAGAAGTTAGAGGATATAGCATCAAAATTTGTTTGCCAATTTCAAGAGTGAGATTCTCATAATACTTAACTGATAAATTAGTAAATACCAAATCTGAAGTAAAATCATAATAATGGAAAACACATAGTACTTGTGGAATACCAGACACTACTCTGAATAAACTAAATTGAGGTAAATTATAGGATTAATTAGTTAATTAATTTATAGTCCATTCTTAGAATGTGAACTTTTGGGGGGTATGTATCAAATTTTGACTTTTAATACTGGCATGAATTAAAGTGTCCAACTTATGCTCAAAATTCAATGAAATTAAATTAATAGTAACACTGGGAACTGGACTTAGTATTTTGCAGAAAGAGAACATTCAAACAGAGTGAACAAAGTGGTTTCCTGTGCATTTATCTCTCTGTCTCTCTCTGGCTCTTTGTCTATCCCTCCTTTTCTTATTTAGTTTTCAAGCAATTGTGGAAATTCAGCATATTTTAAAGATAATTTTTAAAGAAAGATATACAGTAAACAATGCTTTTTTAATAGTTTAAAAGAAGATAACATCCTAAAAAATGACTGAAAAGTACATGCTGACACATTTAGTGAGTGCTGTCACACCAGAGGAGCACAGTACTCTGAAGCTGCCCATGTTGATGCGTAGACAAATACGTGATTGTGTAATATACAGAGGGTCCTGAGGATGGTGTGCATATAGCACTAGAGGAAAAAAAACAAACAAAAACAAACAAACAAAAAACAGGAAAGCTTTCCTGACTAGAAAAACTGTGAGGTGCAATGCATATTACTTAGCCATCTGAAATCCAAAGAGGGCTAGTGCTTCTTTTTTTAGAACACTTCTGGTGAGTGGTTCACCAGGTATTAGTTTCCATCAATTTAGTCTGGATTTGTTTGGGCCCTTTCCACATTTTTATGCTATTTCTGTAAGACATTTTTTTTTCTGAAATCCTAGAAATTATTTGATGCTTGACTCAGGTTTCTTCCACCTGACCTGAGAAAGCAAGTGCTCAGAGGAAGGGTCACTTTAGTTCCCTCGGTGGGGCTTATGATGTCCACATGTAGACAGCCCTCACTGCAGTCCCCTGGAGGAGGGCTGGTATTAGGCAGTGCTGGTTGGGGACTCAAGGAAGGAAATGATGGTCATATCTTTCCTTCTTCCAGGTCTCTTATTTGGCATCCTGTGCACCTCCATGGCTGTGGCCGCATCTCTCCTGGGGGGCGTTGTACAGGTAACTAACAAGGGAAAAGGCACATTTAACTTCATAGCAACTTTGTCCTCACTCATTTTTCTAATGTTTTAACTATTTCTCTAGTCTCCAACTACTGACATTCAAACATATCAGGTCCCAATTAAACATCCATGCAATATTTCAACCAAAAGTATCTTCAGAAGCAGAAACTTCTACAACAAGAATGGATAGAGACAAAGTTCACTGTGTTAAAATTAATTTAAAAATTCTATCAATAATAACCATAATAGTGAAAACACCAATTAACATATATAATACCTATTATGAACTAGGTATAGCCCTTTATGTATTACCTAATTTAATGTTTATAACTTTCTTAAGGGGTTATGTAATTAATATACTCATTTTCCTGATGAAGAAACAAAGAATTGTCCCAAACTCACACAATTAAAGAGTGGTGAAATTAGGATACAACTAAGTATTATTATCAAAATCAAACTGTTGCTCATATATTCAACTCCCAGTTCCATAAAACATTAGCATTACAAGGAAACACAGGAATAATCTATTGCAACACCTTCATTTTGTAGATGATTGTAGAAAAGAGTGAAAATATCCTGCTTAAGTTTTCACAGCTACCTGGGATTGATTGAACCCAAGGGGCTTTAGTTACATCCCCATCCCTTTTTAAATTTTTTAAATTTATTTTGAGACAGGGTCTCGCTAAGTTGCTTAGGGCCTTGCTAAGTGGCTGAGGCTAGCTTTGAAATTGCAGTCCTCTGTGTTGGTTCCTAAGTCACTAGAATTACAAGTCTGTTCCACTGCGCCTAGCTATGATATGGGTTTTCAATAAATGCTGCCTAATTGAAGAAATGAGTAAGAGTAAATGAATAGAAACCACTGGATAGTGAACAGCAATGGTAAGATTGAGTGGATATTAATAAAATAGAATCCATACTATATATATATATGTGTGTGTGTGTGTGTGTGTCTATATATATATATATACATACCTTCTAGTTCACAAAGGAGTTCATCCTACTTTCTCTTTCAAAGGACTACTTACATAGCTTCAGTTATTTCCATTTTAATATTCAGAGAATAAATCTGAGATATTTAAGTGACTTGATTACTTACTGTTTAAATAAGATAATTTGTGGAACCAAAATTTAGTATCCTTTCTGTTAAGTGGTGAACTTACTATTTATCACAGATGCTTGATTATAATCCTTTTACACAGCTTGAAGTATACTGATATTTCCCTATCCACAAGAAACACTGGCAACTAGGTGAAGTTTGTTTTTAGTGACCTCATGTGCATTTTTTAAAGGTTTATTTTCACAATTCATGGAATCTCTATTTCTAACCTACTTCCAAAGCCTTGAGGCTTGTTGTTTTCATTTGGTATTTATTCTTAAAGAGGTGTCAACCTGTTTAATTTGGTGATAATTTGAATCTCTAAATTGTTTCCTCCCAAAAATATTTGCATTGGTAAATGAGGGGGCTCCAGAGAAGGCCAGGACTTTCCCAAGTACCAGGGAAAAATAACACTTTGAGTAGGGAGTGCATTGAGGCATGCACTCACCTGCCTGTCCTACTTTAGATGAGAGCTGGGCTCACTTTCCTGATTGAAATGTGTGCCACACAGTTCATGCAGTATAGGGGATGCTGGCAGGTAAGAAATGAAGCCCTGATATTCCACTTCCTTGGAGATGTATTTGTCTCCAAGATGGTCCATTCATTTTTGTGAACACATCTGACTTTGTTGGACACATAAAAGCAAATGAAATTTTTCTATGTTTTAATTGGTTCTTTCTAGTTATACATGATAATACAATTCATTTTTACATACTTATAAAAGCATAGAACATAATTTGTCCTAGTTCAGTCCTCAGTACTTCCCTTTTCCCTCTCCTCCTCCCTCCCTCTGTTCTCTTCCCTCTACTCTACTGATCTTTCTGCTATTTACTTAAATGTATTTTTAAACTCAGTGTCTTTTGAATATACTTGATGTTGATATTCAATGAAATATATTTATATATGTGCATAGGAAAGTTAGGTCAGACACTTCTCAAAACAAGAAATACAAATATATAAGTTGATCTATTTAATTTTCCAACCAGTTTTGCTATATTTGATTTAATGAAACATCATTCATATTCTGATGTTGCATGTAGAAGAAGACAGGAACCCAAATCTCTCAGTGTGAAGGATAGAGCCAGTTTTAATTTCGTGTTTGCAAAATCACCCCACACGTATGAGATGTTCTGGAAGGTGGGGCAGGAATGACAGACCACTTAAACAAAGACAGGCCAGTTCAAGGTGTGGCTGTTCTTGTTGTCATTTTTTACTTTGGTTTATTTCAGAGATTTTGTTTGCTTGTGTAGCAATGCTGGTGTAAGACTTTAGTTTGAAATGTTACAAAGTATGTCCTGGAGAATGTCATCCTGTGAAATGTGTGACATGTTCCAAGGAAGAAGATTTCCATAGTCAAAGACTGGAACATGGTGCACACTGCATTGCTCTCTCAGATCCACAACACACATTAATACATTGACGACTCTGGGAAATCCAATAGTAAGGAAACCTGTTTCACTTGAAATGTGTAACCACAGAACCATAATAAGGTGGTAGAGGGGAGAGAGATCAGATAATGGCAACAAAAATCTCCCTTTAGCAAGGGAATTGCAGCCTTCCTTCTAGAAAGGTCATTCAAACCAACACAAACCTGTCCTAAGGACTGTCAGCTAAGGGCTGAAGTGACATGAGGATACATTTTTAATCTCATCCGAAGAAAGTACTTTCTAGATCTCAAAACATTACAACAACAAAGGATATCTCTCAAAAATTTAGAGATCACTAACAGGGTAGGTAATAGCAGCAATGAAGATTGTGAGAGTCATAGTGCACATTCTGGGCCCCTTATCATGTGCGCCCTGGTGCTCAGACATTATTCTGAACTTTCTCTTGGATTCAACATTGAATACTCACTAAAAAAATAAAAAAATACAGAAAAAAACACTAGGAAGCAGATATTATGATGTGCCCTTAACACATGAGGAATAAAGCATGGAAAGGTTAATTATGCATAAGCTGAACACAAAGCATATTCCTGTAGACATTGCTGTTAACTTGTAGGAATAGCTCAGATTGGATTTTGAGCATTAAGGAGAAATCTGAGTTTGATGAGCTTTAACTCTTCCTCCAATTAAACATGTTTAATAACAAAAAGAAAGATAAAAGTTAAAAGTAATTTGCTTTGACCAATACAGAAATACATATGTATATTATATTTCAAAACACACACACACACACACACACTTAAATCCAGAAACTCTTGGATATTTTTTTTTCCCTGAGGCATCTGGCTGGTGACTTTGAAAGAGCTTGTTGATTTTTATTTCATGAAGGAAGAGAAATGTATTTACTATTTCATTGATCTTCTATATAATAGCCAGTAAATTAGCTTCCAAATTTAGCAACTACAGCAGTTATGAATTAGTGCTCTTGATCAATAGAGGAAATATCAAGAATATTCAATTATATATAATTATATATATATATTATAATATTATATTATATTATATTATATTATAATTATATATAAAATATATATAATTATATAAAATATCAAGAATATTCAATATTCAATAATGGGGAAAAGGAAGCCTTTAATCTTACCTGCTCCATCATGTCAAAGACATATCTGAAGTGCTGACTTTGCTAAAAAGTAACCTGGGAAAGCAATACTAACAATGCATAGTAACTCATCTTTCTGGACAAAGACAGAGTGTTCTGGCTATGAACACTGAAGAGGACTGGAAGGTCTGTTGTCCCTGTATAGTTTTATAGAGAAAGAAGAAAACTGCAGTTGAATGAATGTGAGTTAGTAATAGAAAGTTCAACAACTCCTAGTGATATGGGTCAGGGCAATAATTACAATTCAAATATTCTAACTATAAATGGTGGATTCTTTCAAAAGATTGCTTTTCCAAAGATTGCTTTTCCTTTAAACAGAAGAATTAGGACATAGTGGTCTGTGCTCTTAACATTCTTTTTAAAGACTACTTTTAGAAAAAAATGTAGAATTTGGAGCCATAACAATTTGAATTTATATCTTTACCTCTGCCACTTGCTAAATACAAAGTGAACTTTGATATTTTCTCTCAGCACCAATTTTCTCAGATACAAAATTTAGTTAGTGTTACCTATTAAGATGAGTGACTGTGAGGATTAAATTTGTCCAGGGTGCACAAGTAGTTCTGTCTTGCATATAGTTGGCCCCTGAAAAATAGGATAAGATCTTAGATAAGATCTGTCCTCTGTAAGTGCTTTGAGGAACTGGAAGGGGCTTCATTGACAGTAGTTGGTGTGAGTACATGCACACAAGTGTACATTTATGTGTTTCTTCATTTGCATAGGCTCATTCACTTGCACATAAATGCACATGTATTTTCTAACTCTTGGAAGATCATGGAATAAAGCTTTATGTTTACAGAAAATTAGTTTAAAGAAAGTCCCTGGCCAATTCAATGGAGTCTATAAGTTAGAAGTTGAAAGATGTGGAAATACACTTCTCAAGCTCTCTCAATTTCCAAACTAGATGGAGCATAATCATGAGAGACAAAAAATGGAATGTGGAGTGTATAATGTCCTTTCCACATGTCTGAACTTAATGCTTCAATATCCTAGAGATGTAATGGGTGGGATGGTAGTGGTTGGGTAACAGACAAAAAAGAAAAGAAAAGAAAAGAAAAGAAAGAAAGAAAGAAAGAAAGAAAGAAAGAAAGAAAGAAAGAAAGAAATGTTCAAACTAAGCTAAATAGTTTATCAACTAAGATATAAAAATGTAGTAGATATATTTATTTAGTACATTATTTTTATTTTTCCACATTTTTATTGGTTCATTATAGTTTTACATAATAAAGGGAATTGTTGTTACTTGTAACAATATAATACAGTACATTATTTTTCAAGAACAATTTTTTAAGATGCTCGTAACTGACCCAAGGCCCTTGTGCATGTTAGGCAAGCACTAACCTATATCTCTATTCAAAAAAAGAAAAAACAAATAACTTTTGATAATATAAAAATATAAACAAATGTATAAGTTCCAACTCAAGTGAAACCTTCTTCAAGCAAATCCAAATCACCTGTTTTCACTTTACAACCATACATATGTGCACATATACTCACACATATATACCAAACATGTGTGTGGGTTCATATGTATGCAACTTTCCTTTTTATTTATTTTTTTCAGTTTCTTTTTTTATATAATGCTTATCACTGGATCCAGAATTGACCTAAGGAAAGCACATAATTAATAAATGGCACAGTCAGGGCTTGAACCAAATTATATCAAGTCCCAGAGAAGGATGGTTCTGGTAGGCCACAGATATAGTAGAGTTGTGAGACTCATCTGATCTCCTTCATTCCACAGGCTGCCCTCAGCATCCATGGCATGTGTGGGGGACCAATGCTGGGTTTATTCTCTTTGGGACTTGTGTTCCCTTTTGTGAACTGGAAGGTAAGCATCTTACATCCTTCTTTGTGATTCCCAGCTCAGATGAAACCCCAGATATATTTCCTCACCTCTTTTTCCCCTAACCTCTGGTTGGAAAGTCTATTTATCTTTTCTAGGAAAAGAATTCATAGTAGAATCAAACAGAATCAAAATCCTCCCATATCTGACTTCAGCAAAGCCATTTCAGAAACAGAAAACAAAGAAGGGAAGAGGTGGTCATGAATTACCATATGTCATGGTATCAAAGCTAACTTTTTAAGGTTTAAATTAAGTTTTCTCTCAATTAAGGGACAACAAAATGAACTTTAAACAAGACACTGGATTCAGAAACAGTTTAGTTAGAACAGAAGTTTGAAATGAAATTCAAGTGAAAATACATGTAAATTTCATTTTGTCTGTAGTTATCTAAAATTATAACTAGCTTTATTAACTTGATTAACTAATCTGTATGGAGGAGATGGGACATGACTGGGATATCATGATAGTTGTACTATCTTCATTTGGCTGGGCTGGTAAGCTAGGAGTACGAATTCAAGAAAATGTTGTTCAAATGACTATGCATGGAATATAAATCAAAATTAATATTTATTTGAAAAGTAATATTATAAAAATATTTGAAATACCATGATTTTCTTAATCTAGCAAAATTGCCCATTTACTTATTGTTACTCATAAACTTACCACACATGCATATATTTTTAGAAAGTCTTTAAACTCAAGATAACTTGATTCTTTGTTTATTTATGTGCATGCCCTAGGGTATTCCCTAAATACCAAGTCAACTGATTTGGCATCTGTGTCCACCTGGCCCTTATTGAACTCTTTTAGATAAATCATGGGGAATTGGGTAAAGAAAGTGGATGGGTGGATGGGTGGATGGATGGATGGATAGATGGATAGACGGATGGGTAAATTTCAGGGCATTTTCACACTTCTCCTGCAGTTGTATTAAGAAAACACTGTCTTAATCATTTTTATGATATTGAGGTTTGCAAGGATATTTATGTCCTTGGGAGATAATGTGAAGAAAGACGCTTGCCTAGTCCCAAAAATATCTGCAGTTGCTGTGTAAGATCTTAATGCATTGTCTATTTAACTTATTATCTATATTATCAAATAGATAACAATAGTAATAGTAAATAGTCCTTTTTATTTAGTCAGGAAAACCACCTTATTATAGATAGAGAAAAGCAAATATTTGAATTTGTGTCACCTTTTGCCTTGTAATTGGTAGTATGAGTAAATACCCTTACTTGCTAGTATTTCGACTCAAACAAACAAACAAACAAAAAATTCCAAATGTTGGAAGTCAGTGGACTCTGCCAGAATCACTTGGGATGACAGACATGAGTAAGAATTTTTGTGTAAATAGATGTTGATGAAACATGACTGCTTTGTCTTCATTCTGTGAAGTTTTTCTTAACTTCTGAAACTTATTTTTTGGCAAGCAATTAAGGTTCTAATATCTTTTTAAATAATGAGAAAGAAACCAGAGGTAGAGAAATAACTCATGTTAGAAATCTAAATATAATGATCTCTATAAAATTCTAAATGACACTGTATTGGGAGAGTTGACAGGAAGGTAGTTTTGACTGTGTTCCAGCACATGTGACCAAGATTTAAGGTGGACAGCCAGAACCTCCTTGGTGCAGTACTTCTCATCTCATGATTCTTTCAACAAACCGTTTTGTCCAATTTCATATTGACTTTCCTTTCTTCATCAAGGGTGCACTAGGAGGCCTCATTACTGGAATCACTTTATCATTTTGGGTGGCCATTGGGGCCTTCATTTACCCTGCACCAGATTCTAAGACATGGCCTTTGCCCCTATCAACAGAGCAGTGTTTCCAATCAAATGTGACAACAGCAGCACCTCCAGAGCTATCTAACAGGTATGTCGCCTTTAAATATGTCAGACATTGCATCTCAGAGATCAGGACTCCAGTTTAGAAAAAAGTGCATTCCTCAGGGTTAAGGCTGATGAGATACATTTTGTTCTCCTAAGAGAATTCCAGAGGTCAGCACTGAAGAGCATTATGTAGGGCTGTTGCTTTCTTCAGATACCTGTTTCTCTGTACTCAGGTATACAACAGTGAACTGGGAGAGCGATAAATTGGAGATATGAGTGCAAAACAGAAAAAGATTAGTGGAGGTTTAAAAATAGATGGGTGGATATGAGGATCATAGTTCCCTCAAAAGAATAAAGATTATGAGTAGAAGAGACTGTGAACAGTGAGGAAAATGATTATGAAAATATTAGGTTGGGAACCTATGTCTTCTAAATCAAGCTATGTGAACACATGTGCTAACAAAGAATTTTCATTTCTATTTATGGATGGGTTAAGAGATCTAAAGATACCAAAATACAGAAGATAACTATGATGTAGAGAGAATACCATGGACTCTCAAATCAGAAATAACCTAGATCTGGATTTTGCTTTTACCATTAATCTACTTGTATCATTGAACAAATTAGGAACTGATCACTTCTTGCATTCTAGAATCCCTTGATTTAAAATGAGGTTCTTAGCATTTATTTTACTGGGTTTTGAGAGGATAAAATTAGAATGCATATATATACACACACACAAACACACACACACAAATATATATGTAGTGTGTATGTGTGTATATGTACGTGTGTGTGTGTGTGTATATATGTATCTTAGTGTAATAATGTACATTCTAACATTCTAACTGAATATAGGGGCAAGTCCGGGAATATAAAATTTGTGGTCCTCAGATTTGAATGACTCTTTTCTGATTCTCACTAATGCTTACCTTTTTGGCTTGTTTTCACTGGGCTTAACATTCTAAAAATTGTCAAATAATTTTGCAAATTATGTTTATGGATATCTCTGTTCTGAGCATATCTTTTCCTTTCCATTTCCCCTGTCAGTCCCGAGGGTACTCTCAGCATTTAAAAAAAAATTAGGACAGTGAAGTTATTCTATTTGTCCTTTTGGTTGCTCACCTTTCTCTATCTTCTCTTCTAATCCACTCCATCCAAAATGTTCACTAGATGTATTCTCCTGAAGCAATTTTCTGAGTTCATGACTGCCACACCAAGGTAACTTAAATCTTCTGTCTACAGAAAAAAGGACAGTATTTTTTTTTAAAGAGAGAGAGAGAGAGAGAGAGAGAGAGAGAGAGAGAGAGAGAGAGAGAGAGAGAGAGAGAGAATTTTAATATTTATTGTTTTTAGTTTTTGGTGGACACAACATCTTTGTTTGTACGTGGTGCTGAGGATCAAACCCGGGTCGCACGCATGCCAGGCGAGCATGCTACCACTTGAGCCACATCCCCAGTCCCAGGACAGTATTTTTTTTTTTTTTATCGTGGAATGAAATGCCTTTCAGGAAATGTAGAAATTTCCTGTGGGTCCTATTATTTCCCACCCTTCTCCTTCTTCTATTCTAGATCCTCCTCTTTATATATTCTCCACTCTTTTCTACTTTTAATCAAGGTGTTCATTTCAAAGGAATTCCTTTTAACATTTATTTCTACTTAGAATCTACTCCTCTTTCAAGATGCATATTAGTGTCCCCATATTCCCATAAATAAATATACATAATGCATATTAAATAAATTAAATATTTACACACACACACATATTTAGATTTCAAAGACAGTCAAAATTTGAAAAGACCTTTTCTAAACAAATTATCCTTCCATTCTTAAAACTTTTCTACAACCCTGGCATCTTGAAGGCTATGCTTAAAACAACCTCTCAAGGCATTCTCGGCATTGTCTGAATCCTCCCAGTGCCACCAGTTATACCTTATTATTGTTTCCTCTTGTATTGCTTTCTCTTCTGTCCTTCTACTTCTTTCCCCCCTTTTACCTTTTTTTTCTGTTCTATTTTTCCTCTACATAATAAATTCCTTGAGGTCATATAGTATATTTCATTCTTTTTTCTTGGGGGGGGGGTGCGGTACCAGGGATTGAACTCAGAGGTTCTTGACCTAGCAACATCCTCAGCCATATTTTATATTTGATTTAGAGGCAGGGTCTCACTAAGTTGCTTAGCTCCTTGCTTTTTCTGAGGCTGACTTTGAACTTGAGATCCTTCTGCCTCAGTCACTGGGATTACAGGGGTGCACCACTGTGCCTGGGTATCTCCTCCTTTTTATAAGGGAAAAGAGCAAGGAGGAAACAACAAATAATTTTACTTTATTCCACTCTTTCCATACTGAAATCTGGGTTCATCTTTATCTTCACCTCAGAGCTTATTTTTGTAAGCAGTAAGGATGTCTTATTACTTGTGATGCCATCCAGTGATGGTGACTCTGAATACAGGGAAGATGTCCTTAGGTGTAGCAGGGTTAGCCAGCTTAGAAAAAGAAATTTCTAGCATAGTTCCATTTCTGTTTCCATATAATATTAAGTAAGAGGGCACATTCAAAAGTTGAAGATGGTTCTTCTGACATTTATTAAGTTTTTTTAAGCAGTAGTATTCATTTGAAGCTACCAGCTGAGTGCATGTAAGCAACCAGCTATGTGTTGCATTTTCCAATGCCTGCCAAATGGATAGTTTTTCCTAAGATGTAAAATTAAGCTGCCTTTGGTTCATTGTTTCATAGGATATGGTGGCATTGTAACCAATCAGTTACTTCACTGAGAAAGGAAATAGACCCTAGTTGCTTCTATGGGAAATCTGCATCTAGACTCCATTTGAATCACTACCAATCAAATTTCCCAGGAGCTCAACAGTCATCTCTGCCTCCTTTTCTGCAAAAGACATGCAATGAACTCTCTTTATCTAGCATGTTAGCTCTTTATACTATTGAGTAAGTGGAGAACTGCTCTGGTTCTTCCTGTAGGGTGAAGTAGGTAGAGCTCAGTATGGAACACTGAGCAGGTGGTCTTTGCTATACAGCATATGGACACCCCTTTATCTTATCATGCTTCTGTTTTTCCTCTGAGATTCAGTTAGAGTCCTTCCTTTCCATAAGTCTTATGGTTGATCAATATCAAACTTTATATGTCTTAATCTGCCATACTATTTCTTTCCTCTTGCCTATGTTTATTATCCTCCTTTTTTAGAATATTAATTGTGTTCTTGATTACTCTCTTTTCTGATTAATAAACATTCTTTTAAATGAACTGAAGTACATTCTCACACATCCTATCACAATCCTTTGTTCTTGTTCCACCATGCATTTCCAAGTCCATTTTGTGATTTTCTGTTAGTTCATATATGTAGACAATGGCTATCACAATTCCTGGCATTAAATCTGATCTTAATACATGCCTGAAAGATAAATAATACAAAAAGAATGGAAGACACAGTCCTCAATGAAATACTCGTAATGCAGTCAACACATTGCAATATTTGTAATTCAGGGATGATTTGAATCTGGAGGAATATGAAGCACAGGTAGTGTCTAATTAAAATGTTAAGCTTTGGGTTTAAACAATGCTAGGCCCTAAAAGGAACCTGAACAGTCCTTCAGGTCATTGTGGATGACAATGTCAGAACAATTGAAACTGGTGACATGTACTATTGTTACCCACAGGCCCACCATTGCTGATACCTGGTACTCGCTCTCCTACCTTTACTACAGTGCTGTGGGTTGCCTAGGATGCATTATTGCTGGAGTTATCATCAGCTTCATAACAGGTTGGTTACTTGGATTTCTTCTTTTGTGGACTCTGTGGCTATCTTACTGGTTTGATTTCAGGTCCATCGCAAAAGGCTTTTTCCAGAGACATATGTCTACTCTCCCCAAGTAACACATAAGAACATTCCCCTGGTTATTATGGATCTGATTTTTAATATGTATGATATATGTATTGAATAGAAAAGACACTTTGAAACATGCTCCCCAGAGACATGAATGTGAAAAATCTTCTATAACAGAACAATCATTAAGTCTAAATAGCAAGAGTGTTTCTTTTCCCCTCCTCTCAATAAAAGACTAGTTTTTTTCCATTACCACCTCATGGGATCAACCCTGGCTGATCTGTTAGATAAGAAGGGCAGAGTCTACTGTTACCTTTTGGAAACTGCTTTGCTAGGGTCAGTGATCAGCTTCACCTTAAGCCATTTTTTTGGTTCTAGGATTTACCATTGTACTTTGGACCATAGTCTCTCTGATGACTCAATATCCTTTTAATGCCAAAGTTCACGAGGTAATAGTTTAGAAATGAGTTAGAAATGTGGAGGATGGAATGGGCCTACCACCTTCTTGTTCCACTGTCCTGTGCATTTTAACTAAATAAATTATTAAGGTATTCTCCTTTTATGCTACCATTATGTACTTACAAGCAATCAGCACTCAATATTTCTATTCAACACAAAATGTCCATGGTAGCCTTCCTGCTGATTTTGGACTGGAAATGCTACATGTAAGTTGCAATGCCTTATCATTCTGAGTATGACCCCTTTAGCCATTCATTTAAATTTGAGGATATCTTGGGTATGATAAAGAACAGAGCATAAATATTGTGGCCCTAGGCTTTCATGTGAAAATTCTCCAAATTTCTTCATGAAAAATGATTTCACATGCAAGTTTGTTTATTTTGTTTAGATGTTGCCTTAGTATCCTGAGTACAGTTGCAGCTTTTGTGCTGCCAGTAGGATATACCTAGCTCTGTTGATAAGGTGGTCACTCTCCAATTAAGAGGGCAGCTAAAGCTTCAGCTGCCTGATTGCAAAGCAGAACATGTGTACTCAAGTCCTGTGACTGGCTAGTCTATGTATTTTCCAAATGAACATAAGAATTGACATATTCCTGTGCTGATACATCAAGGTTTGTTTTACATTTGGATTGAAAATATTTTTGTTATTGTGAGCATGAACAATCACACTGATACAATCCTTATCTTTTCTTTATTTCTAAATGTCTGTAATCTTAAGAAAATATGCTTAAGACCAAGAGGCAGCACTTTAATAGGGTCTAATGCCACTAAACCTTTGAAAAAAATATTGGTCCTGGTGGCCACATGTTTCTACTTCCTGGTGCCTATCTTTTCAAGTGAGGTTCTGGTGCTCATTTGGACCCTCAGGTCTGGTCACTAAGGAATTTTCAAAAACCTTCCATCATGCCCACTGAATGTTTTTTAAAAAGACTAAAACTGTTTAAATTTTGTGGAATAAATTTAGTAGATAAGGCGGGGCCTCTGAGTCTGTTCTCTTGTACCATATTCAAACTTAGTCTTGCTTGGTCTTAAAAGGGATGGTTTCAATTCTACTTCTCCCAGATAATCATATCCCTCATACTTGTTGATAAATGTAATTATTTCTATTGATTAGCACCTTAAGGCTTTCTAAATTATTAATCCTAATCTGCATCAGCTACTAGAAGGTGATATTGGACCCAGATATACTTTAAAGTATATATACTTTATGACTGGCAAAATTCTACTGGGGAGCTGAAAGTTTCTTTTTTCATTATTTTTTATAGTCATGTGAAATGAAAATACCATTTCCTAAGTCAAGAGCAAAAATCATTCTTCGTTGGTTAAATGGCCAGAATATCCCGTTGTCAGGAGAGCAAGAACAGCTTTATGCCGCTCTGAATTTCAGTGTACAGCCCTTCATATTCAACTGAATCTTATCAATTTTATGTCACCTGCCATGTGTCTGAAAGTCTTAGATATAAAGCCTTCAATCAGTCCATTATTTTTATCTCTTACGTCAAGTTTTGTTCAACTAAGGCTAACTCTGACCTACCACCTGTTTTTGTAAGTAAAACTTTATAGAAACACAGCATGCCCACCATTTTATTCTTATCTGATTTCACTCTACTAAGATAGGGTTAATCATTGCAACATAGAGTCTCTGGCCAGCAAAATCTTAAATATTTACTATTTAGCCTCTGACAGAAAAGTTTTGTTGATTCTTGCCATAGATCATTGATCATTTTGGAGAACATTAATGTAGGACTTTCTAAATCAATAGGAATTGTGTAGCTCTATATTGATGCTATGATGTAGCTCATTCATCTTCTATCTTTCAGTTTGCTGCTGACAAATTCTATGCTATTTTCATTCCTAATTTTTATATGTGGCCTACTTGAATTTAGTCTCTCACTCTCTTCTCTCCCTTTTCTCCTCTTTTCTTTTTTCTTTCTCATACACACTTATACACATACCTTTCTAATTCTGTTGAAACTTCAAGAATAGTGTCTTTTTCCCCAAAGTTTCTGACATTTTATATTCTCCCATTAACTCCTTTTCATTTCTGACCTAGCTTTTCTGACTTCCAGTATAGCCTATGTTTTGAAATCAGGGATTCTATATTGGGTTAGGGGGCTTGTGCTCTGCACAGGGTGGCCAGCAGAGGAGATAAATGGGGAATGGATTCCATCCCCAACTCAGCACCTTGGCATATAGTTGCCTCTGTTCAGAGAAAAGGGGAACGTTTCCAAATTCTCCCAAAGTTGCAATACAACTCATTATTTCTTCTTCATCTGAGAACTCCTTTTTGCATAAAAAAACCCCAAACCTCATTTGTCTACAGGAATGTCTTGTCCCTTGTGACCTTCTCCTTTCACACGCATACGTCCATAGTCCAATAGTCTAAGTTCAGTCATGCCTCATTCCCCAAGATCTTACTCATAATTAAAGCCATAAACCCAAGATTTAAGTTTCATTTTTTTTTTTAACTTCCTACTCATGAGAACTATAGCCCTGTACTTTGCTTTACTCTCTACAATCTCCCAGTCATTATTTTTTCTAGATGGAAACAGGTCGTAAATCTATATGAAACAAAGAGCCTTTTATTTGTTAGCAAACCTCAAATCCATATTATTTATTGGAGTGTTTGATAGTTTAGTTGGTCTATTCAGAGACAACTATCTTCTTTTTAAACCCTGGGAGTAGTTTGGTTCTAAGTTAAATTCTTCTGATTCAGAATCATGATTAGAGAGTAGTTTGAGGTTTTGCCCAGTCCTATTGCCCATACACATTAGGGTAAATTGGGTGTTATAGGCTTTAATACCATGTATGGTTAATTTCTTGCTCCATCATTTAGTAGGTCTTAAGAAAATTCCTTAGTAACAACACTTGCCTAGCTATAAGGAGTGATTTAAGTATAATGTGCCTAATTTGTAGAAGGCACTGATTGATAAATATTATTGTCAATAGCAGTAGGATTCTATTTGGTCAAATATCTCTTGACAGACTCATATACTGCCACAAAATATTTTATTTGAAAATCAACTTGCAATTTTGAAAATCTAAATTTTGTATGTTCCTAGAAAGAAATTTGAGGGAATGCTCATGGATGGGCACACTGTCTAGTACAAGGAGGAGTCTGCTTGATACGTGTAACTCCTGTTCCCCTATTTCTTCTAGGTCCTTTAGACTAATATAGCTGTCAGACTCATTGCTAACATTTAATGAGAATAAGTATTCATAAATAGCCTTGATAAAACCAAATTTGCAAAGGTTTGGGGAGGAGGAACATCATGAACCTTTAAATCTTGTTTTGATCATCATTGTGAACCTTGTTCAACAGCAGGATTTGAAGAAATGGAGCACTGAACAGATATGTTTTAAGGAAAAAGAGACATGAAGAGTGTCTAGAGTGGTTGGGGAGAAACGATGGGATTGCTTATCCAGTAGGACAGATAGAAGGGAACACTATAATTTAAAAATAACCTCTTAAATAACCTTGAATATTATATCTGATTTGGATAAAAGCTAAAAACTTTCTTGAATAAATATAATTCCTGATTTCCCCTTTGTTGGCCTGTGAAGGTTATTAGTAGATTTTTCCATTCTAAACATTTTTAAATAAATGTGTTTTCTCTGTTTTACTCTATAGACATGAGTTTGCCTGAGCTGACAATTCATGGTTTTCTTAAAACCAACTCCAATCCCTTTCTTTCAGGAGTTCTATTTATTCTTTCCAGTTCTATTTATTAACCTGTCAGGCCTGTTTTCACCCTTTTACTAAGAAGCAAATTACTTCTCAAGTTGACTATGCTTAAATCCTGGAAGCCTTTAACCATCTAATCCACCTGTCCTTTTGTTAATAGGTCGCCAAAGAGGCAAGGATGTTGACCCACTCTTAATTAGACCAGTTTGCAATTTATTTTGCTTTTGGTCTAAGAAATATAAAACTCTGTGCTGGTGTGGAGTTCAACATGACCGTGGGACAGAGCAGGTGAGTAGATTAAGCTTTTAAAACCAAACATTAGCTCAAAGAGATTCCTGTTTTGCCCATTTTGAGCCAGTTGCAAGGGGTGGGAGTGGGGGTTGGTGAAGGAAAGCAGTGGATGTTAGAACTTGAAAGAATCTAGGTCTCAACTTCAGAATTTCCTCAGCTGATTACCTTTCAAGCATATGAACACAATAGGTAAATGTGCCTTGGATCTTAATTGCTGGCGTTGCAAGTGACCTATTTTCAAAATTCCTTTTAACCCCATGTGAAGGTGAATTCTAGGCAAGATAAATAAATAATAGAAAGGGAACAAGGAGCCTCAGTCTCAGTAAAGGCTGAAAGCCTGGGTTTTAGATTCACATGCTTTGGGACTAATCCAGTCCCATGTCTGTCTTTCCTTCGATGAGTTATTTAACTTCTCCAAATTTCAGCTTTTTTGTCTGAGAACTGAGCATGGGGGCAGGTGATTGTGCAGAATGAAGTGGACAGAGAGACACTTCTTGTTCTTTGGGGTAAAAATATACAATATTGAGAGAACTTACAGGCAGAGATGCAGAAAGAGGCGCCTAACTTCCCAGTCTCTACTCTATAAGTGCAGTTAGGCCAAACCAAGCTAGACACAGTATCTGAGTACTACCAAGTTCTCATCAGCCAAGAACCATCAGGAACAGCCCACAGTCTGATCAAGTTGGACTTACTGACTTGATGCAGCATGCTGGGGTGCTGCAGAGGACCCACATAATTCCACCTTCTACAACAGTCGGGGGTGGACATATCTTTTGCATGTTTTGGGCTTTTGCTGAAGGATTCTGAGAGGTGTTAAAGGGAAGCAGGAAATAAACCTAAACTTCCCTGGTCAGCATTGGTAAGAGCACAATAGTCAGACAAAGTGTTATTATGGAATGTGACAGCAACAGGATTTCAAGGAAGCAATATTTCCTGACAGTTTGTAGCTGGCTGCCTTCTCAACATGATTAATGGCAGGAGTGATCTTTTTTTTTTTTTTTTTGGTTTTTGATTTTCGGTTTTCTTTTTTAGTTCAAGCTTATTTTCACTTTTTCATCCACATTTTATTCTCATAGAACTTGAGACTCTTAACCCATATCATATCATTTATTTTTCATCTGTCAATTGCTGTCTTCCCCATAATTGTGTTATGACATAAAGCTAAATTTAATATCTATTGCATTTGGGAATAGCACCATCTTTTTGTGGCTCAGAATGGGTTCTAGGATCAAGAGATTTTAGGGGGATATTTAAATGCAAATGGAGGGATGTAATGAAAACTGGACAAAACCATGATATGAAAGTTCAAAATAGGAAAAAGGAGAACTGAGCTGGGTGGGGGTACTGAAGCCAGTCTTCTTGGAAAGTAAGCAATGGCTTAATAAATAAAAAGTTTGCCCTATTCAACAGTCTAGAGTTCTGAGAGGGCATGATTCATCCAGATCAGCAATTTAGTTTTCTAAGAAGGTAGTAGTTGAACAGTGCATTGTTTGTGTAAGTGGATTTCAAGGAAGTTCTTGAATCAAGTTATGAACTGGTTTAAAGACTTATTTCCTGAGTGAGAATTTCCTCATATATAAGTAATAAATTATGTTAATACAAGAAGCTTACATTCTCAAGACTTTCGTTGAGAGTGGGAGGGAAGACTTAGGGTGTCACTATTAGGTTCTTGTGCCACAAAACGTTGAGTAGTCTGTAGGAGAGATTACATGTAGGTATTTCCATTAGCCTCCAGAGGGTTTGCTGTTCACAGGTAGGAACAGGCCACTGCCACCTGAATCACAGGCTGGTTTGTCCTCAGGCAGTAAGGAACTACCTCATAGTATTGCTGTATTAAATGAGAGATGTATAAATATCCTCAGGTAACACAAAACATTGTGAATGCTCAATAAGTTGTTGTTTTGTTGTTATTATTATCAAGATTATCAGTTAAGCAGTCTCGGATCAGTTATTGGACCATTTTTGTACAGAGCCATTATTTGAAAGGGAGACCTGAGTGATTTCCCTCTAGGTGGGCTGGAGTACCTTGACTACATTGTTACTATGTGTCTTTCCATTTTTCTCAGGACAACCTTGAGAATGGCGGTGCCTGGAAACAAGGGGCTGAATCTGTCTTGCAGAATGGACTCCAGCAAGAAAGCCTGACTCATGTTCCAGGATATGACCCCAAGGACAAAAGCCACGACAATATGACATTAGAGAAGATGACCTATTTTTAGGACAGTACATGCAAGCGTGTACCTGTACACGAAAACACACACACACACACACACACACACACACACACACTTCTTGCCTAATGTTAGTAGAGATGTATAGCAGTCATTATTAGAAGAAAAGGCTGCTCAATATCTATTTATACTTATTTATACAAATGAAATGACTGTTCCCTAGGATATTCTTTGCAGATCCCCAGTTAAAAGTTACAAAAAATCAGCAATGCTCTACATGCCCGGGGATTTCCTTCTTTAATAAATCAGGACTAGATTTCACCATAGTGGAAGGAGTCAAAGAATATGATTTGTGTCATATAAAACTTCAGGTTCTTTGTGTTTATTTTGTTCTCTCTCTCTCTCTCTCTCTCTCTCTCTGTGTGTGTGTGTGTGTGTGTGTGTGTGTGTGTGTGTTTGAGATTGAACACAGGGCCATGTTCATGCTAAACACCTGTTCTACCACAGTGCTAAACCACCAGCCTATGTTTTGTAGTTTTACCATCAATATCTTGGAGCTATAGAAACAGTATGGGAAAAGGGAATCTGCCTAGTAAATGCTACCCTGACACTGTTGGTAAAATGAGAATGATGTTGTTTGCAACCTCATGCCTCACATATATGTAGACAAATTTTATAACCCACCCCCCATCTTATAGCTCTAGTGGAACACTTAAATGCTACAAGCATCCTCCTACTGCCACATTTGAGCCTCTTTTAGTCATTACCACTACTAGAGCTGTCTGACCTAACTTTAAAGAAAATACTACAAAGCACAGAAAGGAGACAAGGGTGTCTGATCAGTGGGAACAGTTATAACTCAATGCTGTCTTCCCTTCGTGGTGCAGGGATTTGTTTCTTCTTCCTTTCCATCACCTTACAAACACAAATTGATTCTGCACTTAACAAGAAGTCTGGAGTTTTTCTCTAAGATGAGGTCAGGAGAAAAGGAGCATCTTTTTGATATAAGGGTATTTTTTTTTAGTTCTTTATATATTTTGGATATTAATCCCCTGTTAGAAGAATAGCTGGCAAAGAGCTTCTTCCATCCTGAAAGTTATTCTCTGCACACTCTTGTTCCTTTTGCCATCCAGAAGCTTTTTCATTTGATGCCACCCCACTATTGATTCTTGGTTTTATTTCTTGAGCTTTAGGAGTATTGTTAAGGAAGCTGGTACCTGTGCCAGTATGTTGGGTGTGTTTTCTTCTAGCAGTTGCTATGCTCTCTAATTCCTAGATCTTTGAATCCACGTTGACATGACTTTTGGGCAGGATGAGATATAGGGATCTAAATATTCAGCTTTCCCAACACCTTTTGTTAAAAAAGATATATCCTTTTCCAAAGTATGTTTTTGGAAACTTGTCAAATATCAGATGACTGTATCTATGTGAATTTGTCTCTCTATTTTCTATTCTGTTTCATTGATCTTTATGTATATTTTTATGTGAACGCAATGCTGGTCTAGTTTGTTTGTTTGTTTTTACTATAGCTCTGTAGCATTTTGAGGTTTAGTATTCTGAGACCTACCGAATCACTCTTCTTGATCAGGATTACTTTGCTTTTTCTGGGTCATTTATTTTTCCATATGATTTTTAGGATTGTTTTTCTAGTTCTTAAGTATTTTGATGGGATTGCATTGAACTTGTGTAGTGCTTTTGGTGGGCATTTTGACAATATTAATTCTGTCCATCCAAGAACATGGGAGGTGTTCCCATCTTGTAAGGTCTCTTCAATTTCTTTCTTCAGGCTTCTATAATTGTCACAGTAGAAGTTTTTCACCTCCTTGGTTAGATTTATTTCCAGATAATTTTTGAGGCTATTGTTTGAATGGATTTGTTTTTCTGATTTTTTTGCAAAAGTCTGTTAGGACATCCAGTTCATATGTGCTAGCTTACCTTGCTCCAAAAGATGTAAGGACCTAATAGCCAAACTGTAGAAAATAATTTTTAAAGTTCTAGAACAAGAGAGAAAATCACAGAAAGTGTTTAGCCCTGTGATTGTCCATGCAGAACATCCAATGTTATTCTGTGGTATATTAAGAAAACTGTGTTCATTTTAATTTAAATTATTATTTTTTTGTTTCTCTTTGGGATTTTCAAGACACTGACTTAGAATGTATATTGCTACTATACTTTGAGTATTAGAAATGAGATAAACATAAGGTATAAATTCCCCAAAAGTAGTTTTTCAAAGAATAGATAGAATATATTAGAATTTAACTTATATGCCATTTTGCAGAAAATAACTTTTCTAAAAGTCCTAAATTCTTAAAAAGCAAAATGCTGTTATGAAGATGCATAAGTTTATTTCTGAAAATGCAATATTCATAGCTGTGATTTATTAAATCTTACATTTGTATATGTGAGTGTGGATGAGTAAGCAGCCTCTCAAACCAAATTTACAGCTCAATAATAATTGCAACTGATAATCAAAACAACAGCAAAAGGGAAGGGGCTCCTTCTTTGTTTATATCAAACTATTTTCTGAATATTAATTCTATTATTCTGTGACAATACGGGATAATATCATTTCATAAAAAGAAAATACAGGTTACAGGAATTTCAAACCACATTTAATAGAAAAGATTACTTAAATATTTTACAGCAGTACAATCTTAAACATTATTGCAATGATCACAAACAATAGTCTCTCTTTAATTGTTTCCTTAGAAATAAATTGTCTAAAAAAATTACAAAAATGTTGACTGTATATGTGTACATTTATATATTTAGAAATAACATGTGCTTATTCTAAATATTGGAAAGTAGCTGGATTTTGTTAACCACTTTTTTCCAGCATTAATAACCTTGTAGTATAACCTAGTTCCAAACAATTAAAATATATTTGAATCATTGGTGGTACATATGAAAATGATACAACATTCTAAACGAATCAATTATAGCTCAGAGTAAATAATCTAAAGAGTTATTATTATTTGTAATTTTTGGAAGCAGCTAAAATTATTTCCTTTCTCATCCCAAAATTCTGATTTGGTGAATGTAGTTTGCAAACTCCTACATGAATAACAGTCTTCAGTCTACTTTTCCAATACTGTACTTTTGGTATTTGAAGTATAGTTACTTTCAGAAGAGAGTTAACTTTATAAATATTTGGTTACTTTATCATTACATGATCTTTACCTGGAGTATGAGGCTTTTGTCACAAATTGGAAAAATAGCCATTGGAGGAAAATGTCAGCAATGATATTCTCTATATCAGTAGGAAGCTTTATAAGTGGATTTTGCATTTCCAAAAATTTATGCATCTTTTAATATTAGAGTCCTGGAATACTTCAAAAAAGAGTGGCATGTTTATACAACTAGTTAATCTTAGGAAAAATTTCTGGAGAATGATTTGTAATTAAGGTATATAATTATGTTTCTTTTAAAAATAAATTCTGGTTGAAGAGCATTGCAATGATCATTGTCAATATTTCTTCTATGAATGGAATGTAAAAGGGTCATCTACCTCAAAATCTTCAATGTAAACCTGATAGGTTAAGGCATGTCTAGCAGGTGACTAAGTAAACATGTCATGGTAAGCTTTGCCATATTATATAAAATGGATTCATTTATGATGTTTTGGATAATGCCTGTAATATTTGGCCCACTAATACTTAGGATCCATACACACTTGCATACACACACGCCTGTAAACACACACAAAGTAAACATCAAGAGAGTTTTTATAACTAAACAAATTAGGTTACTATAAACAAAGTAAATCAATATATAATGATGCTACCTTTTGTGGACGCTAGCCTATGTATTCTCAGGAATTTTCAGAATCACTTCAAGTAGCCAGGTGTGGTGGTGCTCACCTTAATCCTAGCCATACAGGAGGCTGAAGCAGGAGGACTGCAAGTTCAAAGCGAGGCCCTAAGCAACTTAGCAAGAACCTATCTCCAAATTAAAAAAAAATATGAAAAAGGGCTGGGAATATGGCACAGTGGTTAAGCCACCGTGGATTCAATACCCTGTACCAAAAAAAAAAAAAAAAAAAAATTCAAGTATACAGAACACCTAGTACTACCAACTACAGAACATTCTTTTGACATGTTTGAAGGATAAAGGTATTTCATGTGGTATATTTATTTAATGCCCTATTGTAATTGCATGTAAGAAAATAAACAAACCCCAAATGGCTTATTTATATCAGTATAATAAAGTCAGGTTGAATTTGCAGACAAGTGAGCAATGAGGCAATGGTACTCATTGATTTAGAATATATATCATAAAGATTTATGATTAACTTATCTTTACTGTCCACTGCTTTCAAGAATGTTGACCTATGGGCACTTCCTTAAATTTTGATTTTATTTATATCACCAGAGTAAAATTTATTTAAATTGACATTAAATTTGTTGAGAGTTTGGAAGGAATGTTTAATGATTAAAAATACAGAACATAAGTTTTAATGGTATTTAGAGGGTCTATAGAAGTATAAACATTGACATTTATTGACATTGACATCTGGTTAAATATATGATTGCAACAAAATTTCTCCTGTTGACAGGGGAAAAACGGATGGAGGAAATACTCTGTCTCTTCTGGTCATCCTAAAATTCTTTTCTTAATTATAGATGCTAATAGCTTTTTCCTACTTCAAAAACACAATATAGAGGCCAATGGATATGAATCTTCAAAGATCAAAATTACATATATCTTTCAGTACATTTTTATCCTCAGTACTTAAAATTGTAGTTGCCAAAATTAAGCTTACTGGATTTAATTACATATGTTTTAACAGATTAGAAAAAAAGAGATGAAGAAGATTTAAAAACTTTTTCATTTCTTTTTCAGAGTTTACAGATAAACTGTGGTTTGGTTTTCAATCAGAAAGAAGACAGAGTGCATGTACAGCAGAAACTGAACAGGACTTGCAGAGTAGACTCTTTGTCTAGGTAGGAAATCCCTAAGTTGCTTTCACAACCTCCAAAAAAAAAAAAAAATTGCTTCCACAAATATCTTTGCCATCTCTTTTCTTAGACACAGGCACCAAGAAAAGTATCATCTGCTCATATTATTTTTCTACAAAAAGTATTCAATTTGGAGTAAAGATTTACCCAGTAGCACTGAACTCCATGGGCATTGACAATAATCATCAGGCAGTCTTTGTACCACAGGTGTCTAGCCACCTACGTAACAATTGTGTTTATGGGGAAAATGTAAGTACATCTCACTTAAGCTTTGTTTTTCAGCCAACAATTGAAGAAAAAAGGCTTTCTGAAAAATAAAGAGAGTGGAGACATGGCTTTCTCCATGCAGAAAGAATTAAGATGGGAAAAGAGTGTCAAGGCAGTCAATGTAGTACAAGACCTAGAAGTTTCATTCCTTTCTTTTTAAGGAAAGATGTGAAATAATACCTTCACAGCTGATTGTCTATTACAATTCATACTTACTTGGAGCCAGGTGAATGTGGAACAAGAGCCTTTCTCAAGGGAGAGCTGTGCAGAAGCACACACTGGTCCAGTCTTAGAGTAGTGAGATTGATTTAGAGGCTGCTTCTCCCTGAGTATGGACTTTGATAGTACCAGAGACTGGAACTATTCCCAACTATGAGAATTTTCTCTACCAACATGTCTGTTTTCATTTACTTTTTTTTTTTTCTTTTTAAGATGTCTTAATGCAAGTGAAGCTAGGATTCAGTGGCTATAATATTCATGTTCTCTAGAAAGCCATTATCTGGGGTCATGAGTATGTTTTTTTTTCATATGAACTTAGATGGAAAGTTCAATTGAAGGTATTTTTTTTTTTTACCAAAACAAAGACACAAATCCTAGGTAGCAGGAACCTGCACTGATCAATGATTTGAGTTAAGGCCCACTTCATCTTTCTCTTGGACAATGTGATGTTGTCATATTTCATTTTGAACAGAAATGCAGATAGGGAAATGTTTTCCTTTCTGTCAGAAACTGAATTAAAATACCAGGAATGAAATAAGATGTTAATTGATTCTCTGGACAAAACCTAGAACTATACTTGGGGTCCATTATAGTACTGATTTGGGAAACAAATGGAATACAAATTTCTGATGACCATAGTAGGACCAAGTAGGGTATATCTCACAGACAATAGGTGACGAACATTTGAAAATGATATCCCAAGGCCTGTCTTCAACTGCCACAAATTGACCAGTCCATTCATATCAGTTAAGCAACTCTGCAGGAAACCTAGATTTTCAATTTTGACCATCAAATCAATAAAAACAAAGCAGGTCAGTAGCTTTTGATTGACTATTGGCTATAATATTCTTGCATGTTCTCCTTTCTTGGCATGTATTTTACCTGTGATAAAGTGCTGTTCCAAGGAGATTTTGATGGCAGTTGATAGAGCCAACACATGCATGACAAAAAAAATAAATACTTATGTATGATGAGAGTGTTATGGTGTTGATATGAAGCTTCCCCAAAAAATTCATGTGTGAGACAATGCAAGAACATTCAGAGGTAAAATGATAATATTATTAAAGGTGTTACCTAGCTGGTGGGTTAATACACCTGGATTAACAGATTAACTGAATGGTAACTGTGAGTGGTAGATGGGTATAGCTGGAGGAAGTGAGTCACTGGAGGTGTGCCTTTGTGATTTATATTTTGTTCTTGTGAATGGAGCTAGCTCTCTCTACCTTCTGGTTGCACATTCTGAACTGCTTTCCTTAACTACAACCTCTGCCATGGTGCTCTACTTCACCTTAGGTGCAGAGTTATAGAGTCAGCTGTCTATGAACTGAATCTCTGAAGTTGTTACCTCCAAATAAACTTTCTCCTTTGAGCTGTTCTTGTCAGGTATTTTGCTCACAGCAAGGAAAATGAAGTAAAACAGAAATTGGTACTGAGAAGTGGGGGTTATTGCTATGACTAACCTAACCATGTGATTCAATAATTTTTGGAACTTTTTAAACTTTGTAAAAGTTTAGAGATTCAAGACAGAAAAGCTTTGGAATATTGTAAGCAGACTTTAATGGGAAATTCTGGTGGGAACTCAGAAGATCAGAATGTTTATAGGAACGTGGACATTGAAGACTGGGCTCATGAGGTTTCAAAGCAGAATGGGGACAATATTAGAAATTGGACTAGGGGATATTTGTGTTAAATTCTTGCAAAGAAATTTCTAAATTTTGCCCATGTTCTAAAATTGTCTTTGAGGATGAATTTAAATGTGATGGCTAATTAATTTGATAGAAGAAATTTCAAGACAGCATAGTATTCCAGCAGTGGCATAGATATTGCTAGTACCTTGGATCCAAGTTCATTGTGATAATCAGAAGTAGAAAGCACAGTGTAAAGATTTGAAAAACTCATTTTGTCCAGAAAAGTGGTAGTAAATATGGGGCCAAGAAAGATATGGTTGCTAAAGATGTTATAGCCATTAAAGAGATGCAAAGTACTTTACCAAGAGACAATAGGAGTACAGATTGACAGCATCTCAGGAATTGGCATGACCACACCCATCTCAGGAACAAGATGAGACCAGAGGGGTACCCTGATAGACAGGGGGCTTAGGAAGCTGTTTCACAATTTCTCACTCAGTAGTTGCTGAAGCCATGGTCCCAGGTGATTGACTACTGCTTGTGAACTATATGGTTTTGGTGCTACAAGAATGCAGGATGTTAGATTTAGGGGGTCATGGAGGCTACCACTGAGATTTCAAAGGAAAGCCTGAGGGGGCCAGGGAAAGTTTAATAGGGTAGGAGTCCCTGTGGGCTGCCCTTGAAAGTCTGATGCATGAAGATATGAGAAGGAAGCTAACTGACATTAAAAGATGGCAGGATCATATAACATCTGCTGAAGAAAGCCATAGGAATCAGCTATGTAGAGGCAAAACTGAGATCATCTTGATGCCATGTGACCCAGATACTGGACATGGAACTGTAGGACTTGTTTGCTCAGCTAGATTTCAGTCTCATCTCTTCTTCCTGTGCCACTATCTCTCCTTTGTAGGGTGGAAATTTTTAAATATTGAAAAAATAGCACTTGATTTTTACAGAGTTTGCCTTGAGTCTCTGAGGAGATTTTGAACTTGGAGTTTTCCATATTCCTGGAACTGTTAATACTATGGAGACTTTCAAAAATGGACTAAGTATATTTTTCAGTATGAGATGGGCATGAGTTTCCAGGGGAGGAGTCTTATGATTTAGATATGCTGTGTTCCCCAAAAGCTCATGTGAGAAAGTTCAGAGGTGAAATGATTAGGTTATGAGAGTGGCTCTCTCTTCTTCCTGGTAGCAATCTTCTGACCTATTTGCCTCTGTAATTTTCTTTTGCCACAATGTTCTGCCTCTAGTTTGGTCCAGAGCTATGGGATTGGTCAGTCATGGACTGAACCTCTGAAATCATGAAGGAAAATAAACGTTTCTTCCTTTAAGTTGCTCTTATGAGGTATTTTGGTCATAGTGAGGAAAAGCTAAGTAAAACATAGTTGTTATTACCTCACAAGACCTACTCAAGCTGACTTTCCCATCTGTGTTGAACACAAAACATTATTTGCATCAATGTGATATTCCATCTGCATTTTAATGTGCAAATGTCTTGAAGATGGCAATAATCTTATCAGAAGATAATGAGAACTTTTTAAGAATGGGATAAGAATAAGCAACTGTTGTTTTGTATAATTAATGAATGAGCAATTCTCCCTCCCCATACAACAAATCCCAATTTAACATTTAAAAACTCAACAGAATTAAATTTAACACATGAATTATAGAAAAAATACCAAATCAAATGATAATTTATTGAGTCAAAATTTCTGCATTCATTCAATTGTACAATAGATTGTGCTAAGAGTCAATTTAGAAGTATGTGCAGCATTTAAAAGGTGCATCTCATCATGCAGTCACTCAGCATTTTACTTAAAAGTACGTGCACAAACTCAGACATTTGTGAACTATTTCAGCTATAATCTAGAGTGATTTTCCTTTGAGAATCTCTTCAGCTCTGAACAACTCATCAAGGCAGACTGCATGCACAGAGTCATTATTTTTTAGCATAAAAAGACAAGAAGTTAGAATATGAAAATATATAAGCAGCATTCATGTAATACAGTATTCCTGAGAAAAGTGTGCGCTATAAATCTTTGAGAAATAATTTGTATTCATATGAAAATGAAGATATAAAATATTTTTTCAGCCTAAACAGAATAATCTAAAACTAATATACTGTGAGGGGCTGTCAGTATTGTACTGTCGATGACGACAAAGGCATAGCTAGAGTCTACTGTACTAATTCATGATAAAAGATTTCAGATAATTTTTCCCTCTATTTTGCACATCTGTTTCAAGATTATCAGGGAAAAACTTTTCTAAATTAATGTGTTACAATTTTATTAAAGTATTGTCTTGTGCTTTTAATTTGGAAAAGATGTCAATGTCAGGTAAACAGAGAGTATTTATAATCAGTCATGTGTGTATAATTAGCAAAGAAAAGGAAACACTGGTGCTACAAAAATGGAGTTTAAAACTCCATTGTGTAGCTAGAGAATTTAGTTATAATTTGAATGAAAGAGTATTGCGTGGCCAGTATTTGTGAGGCTTTTGCCTGGTTCAAAATTAGAGGGCAAGTAGGGAAGAAAATGTTCTGGACAAGAACCATGAAACAACTATAATTTAATAACTTTTTCCCCAGAGGGAAAGAAGTAAATGGTAAATGCAGAATTTTTTCTCAGTGTTAGAATTAGAAAAATGTTTTTCTAGAAGTGAACCTCTATAATTTCTTTACTAGAGGAATACCAACATATCACAATCACAAAGTGCTCTTCTTTTCTACTGTGTCTAAACTGGTGTTTTACATCTTGATAATAAATGTACTATTTAATTGGACAAGAATTAATTGGACAAACAATAGTAATTGTGTGTGTGTGTGTGTGTGTTTCAAGGACTCATTCCTTGGAGAAGAAAATTTGGATTTCCTATTTTGCAAGGAAAATACCTTGGCTCTTATCATACACTGCCTGACCTTAGCCCTTGTCTTTCTTCCTACCCTATCCTCATAGTTAATGCCTACTCTGGATTTTCTTTAGTTGAATGCCTCATCATTTTTGCTCTATCAGACTGTGGACAGATAGTGTTGTCACTGAAAATAAGAATTCCACAACAAAGGAACAATTATCTCATTCACAATAAATTTGACTGTGTTTCTACAGAGTTTTCAAAAATAAACCAAACCAATCTATCAAAGAAATAACAAAAATCTCCCTTCACTGATGAAAAAGAACTCAAAAAGTATTTTTACAAATAATATAGATTTATACACATGCATTATTTTCATTAGCTCATGAGTGCACATTGTAAAAAAATCACAAGTGTTGTAGAGCATCTGGCTTCAGAATTCCTGAATAAACATTACAATAGCAAATTGTGTAACTGGTCTCAGAGCTGCAGCATAAATTGAAACTTGCATTACATACTGTCAAGGTGCAAAGGTACAAGGAAAATCAACATATTTACAGCATGTCAAGATAGTATTCTCTATGATTTGCAATAATTCAGAGAGGGAAACATTAAATATACTATAAACTAGCCTTCCACAGTAAAGTAGGGATCAGTTGTGTTTTAAATGATATAAGAATAACCATTTATTTTTTCTAACTATGTGATTATTGGCATTTAGTATAAAAAATGTGCAGTGCAACTGGCTCTGCCAGTAATAAAATAGACTTGAATGTAGCCAATGCAATAGACTATTATTTCAAAGAATGACATTATTTTTTGGAATCTTAGATTTTTGGTTTGGCTACCAAAAGTGATGTGCAACTCTTCAACTGCATAGTCAATGCAAAGCAGCATAAATTCCTTCTCAAACAGATCCACAAATTCATCAAGAGTCAGGGAAATTCCTACTAACATGTAAGCCAGAGGAACATGGATTTCTGGCAGTAAAGGCAATAATTGATTTAAGTTATTTCTTGTAAGTATCTCAATTCAACTGAAGGTTCCAAACTCAGATCATCGTGTGAGTGAAGACCACATAATACTTTTAAGTCATGCCTGGCTTTTGAATATTTACACAAACATATGTCTTTAGAATGTCACTACCACCCCTCCTACTGCACTGCAGCCAATGGAAAGGGAAGGTCTCCAACCACACAACTCCCTGAGACTGGTTCTGACAATTAAATTTTGGCTTCCTACATCATCAGCCTAACCTCTTTTTAAGGTCACGCGTTATTTATCTCCTTCCCTAGAAACTTCTACATTCCAAATCCCAGAGATTGCTGTGATACATTTCCAAGTACGTTTTGTCAAATATACCTTCCTCTGAGATGTCACCTAGATTTACAATTAACATCATTCTTTTGCACCTAATGGTACCTCCCCTCTTGTATTAATGGTATCAACTAAGGCCACTCATGGTGAACAGGCTGACCACTCTGTCTCCGTTGTTGTTGTAAATGTTCTAGTTCAGCCTCATACATCATTTCCTGGACTAAGTACTTCTCCCGTCGTATTCTTTCATGTAGGCCCTTTGGTACATCTGGAATCAGGTATGCGATGAATGACTTAATTCCAAAAACGAGGTGCTACAAATTAGAGTAGAAAGTACAATTTTCAAACATTTTGAAGTACAATTTTTAAACAGGACAGAAAATCACAAACAATTCTGCATTTGTCTTAAAATCATGTATCAGAATGTAGTAGACAGTATCTTGAATATTAATATTTTAAAAAATTGTATTAGGAATGCTATACTGTTACCTGCTATCACATTAGTATCAGGAGGAAACCCATCTTTTCGTCTTCTTGATTTCATATTTTATATCACTTTGTAAACATAGAATGAATCAAATTCATGTGTATAAAATACTTACATATTATTCAATACTTTTATTAAGATGAATTATTATATACAAAAGAGAAAAAAGCATATCCTGGAAAAGTTCATGTTCAATATATCATAATACACAGAGTCCAAACAAACAAGAATACATGCTGCCTTTGATAATAAGATTTGAGTCCAACTCCAACACATGCATTTCTGGAGTTTGTACTGTAGTAGATTTAATATATCACTGTAATAACTGCTATAACATGTTTTACTCAACATATTATTCTTCTATGATACAATACATAATTACTTCTGTTTTTAAAATAAACTGACAAAAATATTGTGTTTGAAGAAAGTGAGAATAAAACTCAAAGGGAAGAATGGTTGTTAGTAAATGTACAGATGTTGAATCATTCTGCTTAAGTCTGAATCTTACAACACTGTTTAGCTATGTAACCTTCAAAAACATCACCCACATTCCATGTCTTATCCCAGAAAGGGTGATACAAATAGTGCTTCTTAAAGAGATGTGGGTAGGAGGATTAAATGTGTGTGTGCATGTGTGTGTGTGTGTCTAAGAGGCTTAAAGGAGTACTCAGCATAGTATAAGCACTGCTTGAATATTACCTCCTACTATTATAAATGCATCCTTTTTGGATTTCTATAAAGAAGAGTAGATCTTTCAATTTCTCAAAAAGGAAAAATAATCTGACACTTGATCTGTGAAAAAGAACACATTTACATAAAGAACTTTTAGTAGACAATAGTCTCCAAGGCACTTCTATCTGGGCTAGTGTCCTCAGAAACTGCATTGCAAAGTAGAGCACGGTAAAGCAGGTCGTATTTCCAATCAGATGCTCAGAAATTTCTTTCCTGATGATTTATATATGTACTATCTTCAAAATATTTATGTTTGAGCCTCAGGAATATAGAAATAAATTTTTAAGTCATCATGATTTAAATTAGTAAAGAAGGATATTCTCTATGCCCTGTTTGGTGATACTAAATGTCCTATAAACTGATTCCTATAGATTGATATGCAAGGATGGTTCAACATTAAACTGCATTTCTAAAAAACATTTCCTAAAGTTTAATACCCACTTATCAAGACATTCTTAGATAACTATTAATAGAAAAAATTCTCCAACTAATAAAGAGTTTATCTTAAACAAACCTACAGAAATCATAGTTAAAAATAGGAGCATTTATTTTAGTTGAGAATAAGACATGGTTGATTGTTACTACTGTTAGGTAACATACATTCATTTCAAGTACGTTAAGACAAGCAAAGATGAGGTATAAACTTTGCAACCGAAAAGACAATACTTCATTGTTTGAAGATAATACGACATTTATAATGACAACCCAACAGATGTGAGATACCTACACAAGGACCTGTGTTCCTCTTAGAAAAATAATTAACATTCCAGTACACCATCAAAAAACAAGCAAATCATACGATGAAGGCTATAACTTATAATAGCAATGAAATATCTACAAAGTTTATAGTAATAAACTTAAAAAGAAAGAAGCAACAGCTGTTTTAGATCTCAATTAAAAGATAAAATAGAACAAATTCTGTTTATCAATGAAACAGCACAGGTTTTTGTAAGTAAAAAACTACTTAGAAGTGTAATTCTAAGCAAAGTCTTTCACAATATTTGAAGAAACCTGAAAAGCAAATTCTAAATTTTATATGAATGATTAAAAACTCCAAATAGCTATGGGAATTTTGAAAAATAAGATCAATAAACATGAAATCTAAAAAAAAGTTTTCATAGAAGTTGAGACTAGACTAGTGGTTAACAGAGGGGAGGGTAGGATGGGGACAAGTTGATCAATAGGTATAAAGTCATAATCAGATAGTTCTAGTTCTGGGGTGCTATTGTACAGAAACTGACACAAGGAGTAAGATCACTGTTGTGACATGCCTGACCACGTGTTTAGAATCCTACGGAACTGGTTTGAAAGAAGAGTTTGGAAAAGTTTGGCGGTACAAGCTGGAGAAGCCTTTGAATGTTGTAAGCAGACCATAATGGACACTTCTGGTGGTGATGGCAGGGATGAATTTCAGAAGACCCGAAACCAATAGGAATGGGGAGAGTAAAGATTGTGACTCTTATGGTTTCAGAGCAGAACAAGGACTCTTGGACATTGAACTAGGGGCTATTCATATTACATTTTGCAAAGAACTTGTCAACATTTTGACCACGTCCTGAGACTTTTTGAGAGACTGAATTTAGAGATGATGCTCTAATTAATCTGGTGGTGCAATTTGCAAGGCAGCAAAGCATCCAGGCCATGGCATAGGTATTGCTGACCACTTTTAACCAGTTTTACTATGAAGTTCAGGAGCAAAAAGCAGAGAGAAAAGATTTAGAAAACTTATAGTTTGGCTAGAGAAGTACATATAAAAAAGAGAACAAGGAAATTATGGTTGCTGAAGAAATTACCTCTGTTACAGAGAAACCAAGTGCTTTGCACAGAGACAACAGAAAAGATGCCTTGAGAGCATCTCAGAAATCAATAAGGTCATACCATGGTAAGTTCGGGGTGTAAAAATAAAAACTCATTTAAGAGATCATGGGGGACCCTGCTCACAAAGCCCCTCAGCAAACCACTGCATCCATGTTCTAAGAGGGTCAGGGTCTATTTGAGCTAGTTGCAGACCTGGACATCATCTACATAGTGCTGGTTCTGTAGATATAAACAGGATCCCGGAAGAGTTATGGGTTATGGATGCTTCCAATAATATTTCAGAGGAAGACCTGGTAGGCAAGGAAAAACACATGGTTTGAGATCCCTGTGAGCAGTCCCTGACAGGGCTATGTATGACGCTTCAAGAAGGAAGGTATGCTGGAATGGAGATGCCAGGGATTAAGAGATGCCAATGATATGAAACATTTACCTGAGGAAAGCTCCTATCTGTGGACAGAGCCAGTGTAACAGAGAGACCACATAGACAGCATTCAGCAAAGCTGTGGGAACTAACTGCACAAGTCCTGTGAAGTTTCTGTCTTACCATGAGACCCAGGTGACTTTCAGTATGGTTTTGGTCCCATCCTTCTTTCTATTCTACTACTACTACTACTGCTGCTACTACTACTACTTCTACTACTACTTCTTCTTTGCAGGGGAATGGAAATCTTTGCTCTGTCCCAGTGTATATTGGGGAGATATATATATATATATATATATATATATATATATATATATATATATATATATATATATAACTTGCTTTTGATTTTTGCAGGGCCTCTGAGCCAAGATTTTTCTTTGAGTCTCAGGAAACTTTTGAGTTGGACTTTTGAGCATTGCCAAAACTGTTAAGAGCATTAGGACTACTGGGGATAGATAGCAGTGTTTTGCCTTGTGAGATGAATATGAACATTTGGTGGCCAGGGTAGAATGCTATGGTTTGAATATTAGATGTCCCATCAAAAGCTCATGTTAGGCAATGCAAGAATGTTCAGAGGTGAAATAATTAAATTATGAGATCTGTTAACTCATAAGTGAATTAATACATTTGGTAGAGTAAGAATTTGAATGAATTTCTGGGTGGTAACTATAAGCAGGTGGTGCATGGTTGGAGGAAGTAGGTCATTAGAGATTTTCCTTTGGGGATTATATCTTGTCCCTGGATCCTCTCTCTTTGTCTGTGTTTCCTGGTTGCCATGAGCTGAACAGCTTTCCTTTACTATACCCTTCCACCATAATGTTCTATCCCACCTTAGGTCCAGAGCAATGAAGTTGACTGACCATGGACTAAGATCTCTGAAACCATGAGCCCAAACAATCCTCTAGATTGTTCTTGTCAGGTATTTTGGTCACAGTTACGCAAAGCCAACTAATACTATAATGTACTGCATATTTCACAAAAGCTAGAAGAAATGATTTCAACATAAAGGTAAATATTTTAATAGATATGTTTAACCTTGTCTGTGCATGACATGGTACACCTCATATACATGCATAAATTTTATGTCAACTAAAAACATAATATAAGTATATCTAACTCTACAACTTACCCTCAAAAAAAAGAAAAAAATAAGAGAATAAAAATATAAAAATAAGCATGGAATACAGCTTGTTTTTGTCAGATACTAAGATATATTATAAAATCATAGCATTTAGTGTGATGTAGAATTAGAATAGAAAAACGGAGTAATATATCAGATTTCTGAGGCCAGGGATACACTTATATACATACAAAAACCTGGAATATTGCAAAATGGAATTACACAAGTCATGGATATATTATAGATTATTTTGTAAATACCATTACAGATTATCTTTTCATAGTAAGAAAAAGAAAATCATCTTTTCCCTCAGGCTGTATCTTAAGGACAAATATCCTAGAGACATGTGAAAAATAAGACTATAAAGTTAATAGTGAAACTATAGCAGAATATCTTTTTTGAACATTAGATCATGAAATTTTCCTAAATAATCCATATAGAATGAAACAAACCAAAAAGAAAAGCAATCATGAGATTAACTACATCAAAAATGTTATTTGTTTCTAAATAAAACTAATAGGTTATGGAAAGGAATACATACTTGCTATGTTTAGGGATTGCAAAGCAATAATATGTAGTATATAAAAGGAAATCTTAAAATTTGCTTATGAATAGAAAGCTCAACCAAACTGGACTATGAGTATATTGATTTACAAATAAAGAGAACCAAAATGGTTTCCAGTACTAAAACCAAACGTCAGTATCATTGGTGACCATTAAAACAGCAATAACAGAAGAAAAAAGTCAAAATGTTATCTTTCATACAACTACAAAATATTAAAAAGCAGGATAATATCAAAGTCAGGTGAAACTGTAAGGGAAAGGAAAACCTTGCCCCCTGAGAATAAATAGATACAGTTCATTTGGAGAGCAATCTCTTAGTATTACATCACATAAAACTGAGGATACAGACAAACTAACAATTTTTTGGTGGTTATGTGTTAAAATCTGGTTATGTGTTCTTGGGAAATCCATTGATGTATTAAATGATAACAAAATCCACAATTATTAATAAGAGATTTATTTGAGGTAGAGAGAATGGTTGTAGGTCTAAGTACTCACAATGATATTTCATTATATTTAAATAACACATTTCTCATATTTAGAAGAAGTGATCTAAACATGGGTAGGTTTCATGAATAGATTTATTTCTAGATATAAAGAATAAAATATGTTAAGAGAAAAAATGAGTTTTCTTGCATTATACCACTGAAATGATTTTGAGAAAGAACTCTCAAAATAATGCTACATATATTTTATAAATAATTATTTATTCAAATAAACAAGTGAAAGAGCTTACACTGAAGAAGAAGAGTGGGTGTTATTGGGAGGTGGGTGATGGAATTAGTAATAAGAAAAGAAGAAAAAAAATAAAGAGAGAATCACATGTATGCATCATGATATGTTGTATGTGTTTGTTCACTAGAGTTCTAAAAGAGAATGGGAAAAAATGTTTATCTATAAAAACCATATACAATAAAAAACCTTCATTGAATCACTTGATTGGAAATATGCATTAAACAACTATGCAACTTGTATTATGAAATTCTCACTTCATAAGGAAACATTTTTATAGGGTCAACAAGTTATTAGGAAATAGAATTTCAGTCTTGGATGAAACTTTTACAAGTAAGTATTTCATTTTCCAGATGAAAAATATTTTAATACCAAATATTAAATGCTTTTTGAAAATCAATTGAGAGGTACAGTTGCTTTTAAAAATACTTTTTCTGGGCTGGGGCTGTAGCTCAGTGGCAGAGCTCTTGCCTTGCACATATGAGGGAGGCACTGAGTTCGATCCTTAGAACCACATAAAAATAAACAAATAAAATAAAGACATGCTATTCATCTACAACTACAAAAAAAAAAAAAATACGTTTCCCAAGTCTTAGGTATGCCTCTATCTTTGGCTTCACAATTTTGGCCATAGGAAATAGATATATTTAGCATCTTTACATTGATTTAGTGGTGCCTCAAAGATAGTTAATATATTACAGTATTAATTCTCCACTCTATTGTTTTGTTTAAACAAGGCAACAATACTGTAACTTCCTCAAAATTTCTTTATAGAATTATAATTTAATATTGTCACGTGACTTTGGTTCATTAAATACAACCCATCTTGTAATAAAAGCGTTCTCAGGCAAACTTTATTGAATCATCCAATGTCTCCTAAACAAAAGCATATGTGAACAACTGTACTTAGAGTTGATTGTTCAGTTTTTCTAACCTGGGGAATTCTCTTATCAGATTATGAAAACCTTCCTTTCCTTTTTAAACTAGGCACTAGGAAGCTCAAGAGTTTTTACATTAACTCTTCATTAGTTTCTTCCACCCTGATTGTCTAGTGTAAGTACCTACTAACTTACCTTGTTACATTCTTTAGCTCCTGCACTTTTTATAATAGTTTCATTTAATCTGAATTGGAGCCTTTTGCCAGAACCTATGTAAGTCCTTTGTTTGTTTGTTTGTTTACAAGTAAGTAATTGACTTCAAAGAGGCAACTGATATGTCAGTTGCAGAAGCGTTTACCCATAGTAATTTTCTTCTCAGTTTGTGACTAACCTCAAACACGATAATGAAGGCCAATCGAGCAGCAAGGATGTGCCAGTATTGTAAGGTGAATTCATAGGGTTTGGAGCTCCAAGGGGGGCCTCGGTAGTCTCGGTACCTGAAACACAAAAAGAAAGAATTTGAAAAATAGATCCCAGGCTCTGTGGTGCACACCTGTAATCCCAGTTAGTAGGAAAGCAAAGACAGAATGATCACAAGTTTGAGGCCAGTCGGGGCAATTTAGTGAGACCCTGTTCAAACTAAAATTTACAAAGGACTGAAAATGTAGCTCAGAGGTGGAATATTTCTAGGTTCAATTCCCAGTACTGTCAATAAATAAACAAAACCCACCACCAACAAAAGAATATGAAAAATAGAGATCCAAGGGTCAAAGTGTGGAGGTCTCAGATTTCCCTAATTTGCCCCAAACTCCAAAATGATAGTTTAAATGAACTCATTGACATTCAGGGGCAGGAGAGAGAATGGTGAAGGCAAGCAGAAAAATTAACAATAAGTTATAAATAAGTACCTGCAGTAACCAGATTTTCCTATACCAAGCTCACTCAAGTCAAAGAAGGATAGGCTATTGTTGACATATCCTTTTAAGCAACTAGGAAAAAAGAAAATTATTATTTGACTGAGAGTTTCATAACTTTCCAGTATAATTTCTACATTAAAATAATAGGATTTTATAAATGCATCATTTCTAACTACATACACCTAGCATCTCAGCTGTTACTATATCCTCTCTCATTGTATCTCTAATTATATCTTAATAGACAAACTCCTGTCTATTCCTCCCAGTAATTCTCCTCTTGCACTTTAATCTGGTTTGAATTTATTACATGGTTTATTAGACACTAGTTACATCCTTGGCTTTAAATCTCTATAAATCTGTGTTTTATAGTACTAAGTTCATTTGGAAGAGTAAAAGACCCAGAATACCCAAAGCAATTCTGAGAAAGAACAGTGAGGCAAAGGCATCACTACAACTGATATAAAATTATACTACAGAGCTATAGTTACAAAAACAGCATGTTTTTTTTGGGGGGGGGATGAGGTACCAAAAATATATGTTGGAGAAAAGATAGCCTTTTTAATATAACAAATTGGATCACGAAAACTGGATATCTATATGTATAAGAACATATATTTCCCTACCTCCCATCCTGCAAAAAAACTCAAAGTAGATCAAAGACTTAGGAATTAGACCAAAGAATTTGCAACTGCTAGAAGAAAAAATAGGGTCAACACTCCACTATAGAGGTGTAAGCACTGACTTCCTCATCAAGTCCAAGATATAAAACCAAGATTCAATACATGGGATGACACCAAATTAAAAAGCTTCTGCACATCAAAGGAAATAATTAAGACCGTGAAGTAAGAGCCTATGGAATGGAAGAGAATCTTTGCCACCTGTTCCTCTGCCAGATTGATATCCAGAATATATAAACAACACAAAAGTCTCAATGCCTAAAAAAACAAATAACCCAATCAATAAATGGGCAAAAGAGTTATTTAGGCATTTCTCAATAGAAGAAGCACAAATGGTCAAATTCAATGCTGAAGAAGAAAAAAATCACACACTTAATATCTTACTGTAATCCCAGCCACTCAGGAGACTGAGGCAGGAGAATAGCAAGTTCAAAGCCAGCCTTGGAAATGGCGAGATGCTTAGCAGCTCAGTGAGACCTTGTCTCTAAACAAAATACAAAATAGGGCTAAAGTGGCTTAGGGGCCAAGTGCCCCTGAGTTCAATCCCCATCTCCAGAAAAAAAAAAGAAAAGTGATGCTGGAGAAATTAGATACCCTTGAAGAAAGTTATATGAACCCACACCGCCTTACGGTACAATGGAGTAAACTAAGGGGAATTAGGATTAGAGGCTTAGAATGCTCAACTGCATTTCCAGAGTAGACATTGTTAAGAGAAAAGATACGAGTAACTTTGAGGAGTTGAAGGAGGCAGCCATGGGGAGCTGTGAATGGTGGGCTGCAAGCAGACGACACAGGAACCAAGCATGTAGTAGGGACTGTAGAGATCAGTGTGGCTAAAATAAAGTGAAGGAAGGAAGTCTGTGGCATTCTGAAAGTCAAATGAATATGACACAGCAACTGAATGATCGATTGTCAAAGCTAATACATCAACCACTGTGAGAACTGGGAAATGACAAGTGGATTTCAAAATGTGAAATTCATGACCTTTCTATGGAGTATTAGCCTTACCAGAGAGAGCATAATGGGGAAGAAGAGGAGGGGGATTGGAGAAATGAATATGGAAAATTCTTTGGATTTTTTTTTTTTTTGGTTGTTGTTTAAAATGGAAGGAAAGACATGAGGATCCACTGGCAGGCAGGCAGAACAAGACAGGACTTTACACATTGGCTGGAAAAACAAAAGCATATATCAGTGTTAATGTGAAAAAGGCAAGATTCTGTTTGTAGTGTATGAGAAAAAGGAAATGAATACTAGACTGGTGTTCTCCAGGAATGAGTAAGAGATCTAGGGTACAATTAGATGGCTTTTGCTTTCCACAGGAGCAGAAAGTTCCACTTCTAGGAACTGGGAGAAAGCAGACTGTGTGGGATGCATGGTGTAGGTAGGCAGACTCAATCAGGGATATCTGGGGAAGTTCTTTTCTAATTGGCTCCATTTTCCCAGTTAAGTAAACCTGAGAATGAGAATAAAGAAGGAGGTGCCGAAGCCTTAAGGAACAAGGAGAAGGTATGAAAAACTTCTCTAAAAAAGGAGAGCAAATGGACTTGGGAAATAAAATGGGTGTTGGGTCCACAAAAGAGAAGTGGTAAAAATTTAAAGTAAAGGGATTGGGGTTGGGGCTCAGTGGTAGAATGTTTACCTAGCATGTAGGAGGCACTGGGTTTGACCCTCAGCACCACATAAAAAATAAAATAAAGATAAAGTGAAGCTAGCCAGTGTTTTTGTTTTTCTTCATCCACCCTAGCTGTATGTGAACAGTGCAGACTAGACAGAGTTTGGAGATGGCTGGGACTCTGCCAAAGCAGTAAAACATTAGGGGGGAAGGGCAGGGACCAGTGAACCCAAGGAAGAGGTTATAATAATTGGCCAGTTGGTTTGTAAGGAGGGTAAGAATGGGAAAGAGGATGATAAAGGAAAGGGGGACAAAGATGTGTTAGTACTATTCATATTTTAGAGTTCTATGTACATTCAAAGAGTTGTTGGACATCATTAATTTTACAACTTTAAAATATGTATATTATAATCTCCATCATACAGATTAAATACACAAGGTTTAGAGAGGCTATGTAACTTTCTCCAGGCCTATAATTCCTTAAGTTTTGGGCCTCAGAATCTCATTACATTTTTAAAAGTATTGAACACCAGAAAAGCCTTTGTCACCGAGGTATATCTACTGCTATTTTATTACATTAGAAATGAAAACAAATTTAGAAAATATTTAACTATTCATTTAAAAGTGACCATCAAATCTATTGTAAATTAATAAAAAATGGTACATTTTAAAGAAAAATAGCTATAACTTCCAAAGGGAAAAAATATAGTGACAATGACATTATTTCATATGTTTGCAAATCTCTTTGATATCTGTTTTAACAGAAGATAACTAGATTCTTGTATCCACTTCTGTATTAAATCTGTTGCAATATGTTGTTTTGGTTCAAGTGTTAGTGGAAAATCTGGCATCATATAGATAAGTAGTTGGAAAAAGAAGGACTATTTTAATAGCACTTCAGATAATTTTGGATATGTTTCAGTGATAGTACACTAAAGCTACATGGGGTAGCTTCTTAAAGCTTAGTTGCAATGTGAAATCTTAAGCCACAGTAATGAACATTTCATGCAGTTACATTAAAATACATAGGTCTATCTTATACATTAACCATCTTTTATCCATGCATGATTTTGTAATGTCAAATATCAGTCATTTGAAAAATATTTGTGCCATGAATTATTCAGAACTTCTAAGGTTGGTGTGTTTTTTACTATAGTCTCTGAAAAAAGAACACAATTTTAAACTTTGTATTAGAAAATAAATCTCTTAAGTATTGGGAAGCTATGCAACACATAATGTCAAATATTTGCCTTAAAATGACAGACTAGTTTTGTGCATGCACTAGAAGAGTAGCTGCTAAATACCAAGTCCAAATAATCCTAGTTGAATGACAGTCATTATTTCAGGTGGGAAAAGATTTTTCTTAGCTGGAAATCCAACACATGGGTGCATTTCTTTGAGACACATATCACATCTGGGTATGTAGCAGAAGTGCTCTATGCACATTTCACATTTTGTTACATATAATATTGAAAGGACATTTATTCAAAGGTGTCTATTTTGTAAAAATTAATAATTATTAATGCTTTACTTAAGCACACTGAATTTTTTTACTGGTATCTTTAAGGTGATTAAATGGTGATGAGGAATATTGTTTGATTCTAATACTTCGAGTTAAGAAGAGCCACCAGAAATTTTATCTACTATTGCCTTATCACCACCAATGCAAATATAAATACATGAAAAGGGGAAGTAATGTCTTAGTGTAATTATAAAAATAGTATTGAACTTGTGGACCCTTAAGGATATTTGCAGAGCAGATGTTGAGAATCATGTTCCTAAGACAAACAGTTGTTAGAACCTATATTCAACCACATGTCTGTCATATTCTAAATATTGAAATATTAATTACAGTGATGCAGTGGCTTCAATACCTTCCCCTTCCATCCTAGGCCCCATGATTTATCATTTTTGCTACCCTCTTGCCAATATCCTTCTCTTCCCTGCCGTCTTGTCCTTCTGTCAGCTAGCTCTGAAAATGTCTCATCTGAATCAATCTACTCCAAGTTAGCTGCTAAGCATGCTAGGAAAAATACTTGGAATGTGTGGTGTCAGCAACACATAAGCTCTTCACATCTCTGTTTGAAATTGGTCTACGTCCCCAATCCCTGAATATGGAGGAGACAGATGCCATCTACATGAAAGGCAGGTTCTAAAACAGACACCCAGTCAATCTTACTTTCACCTGCCACTAGGTGGCAATAAAGCCACTAGCAAGTAATCATTAGAAAGAAGGTGGCAGATAAGCCTATATGTTTCAAATTATTAAAATCTACTTCTAGACCATTTGAATTAAGAAAACAGACTTTTGAGGTTTTTGCTATTACTACCTAAACAAGCTTATGTTTACATAGTGTTGTAGTTCATAAACCTTATCTCAGACACTTTCTTAATCATAAGGCCCACGGACACTTTCTGTTATAAACCAATCAAGTACAGAGAGATAGTATGTGCCTTTTAGTAAAAGGCAAAGTTAGAATTCAAACTTAAAGTGTCTAACGTAAGACAACATTCCTTGAAGATGCCAAGATATAAACAATAACAAGATATAATACAATAACTATTTTTTATGATTGCTCTTTTAGAAAATGAGGCATTTATGTTTAAAGGTATTTCTGTGTTCTGAAAGAACTTCAGTTCATCAGGAGAGTCAAGGGTTAATTTCATCCTAAATCAAGGCTCATCCTGTTGTGGCACATAAACTGCGTCAGCATCAATCCTATGTTCCAAGATACTTCTCTTGGAGAGAGGAGAAGCAGCTTCCTTACTGCTACTCTATCTTCTATCACCACTTTCACATCTAAGGTTAGTCTCCCACAACAATACTCAAGTGCTTCCAGTTTTTCATTGTTATGCAAATCCACTTTCCTCTTGCATTCTTCCCCAACACTGTCTTTCAATAAGGAAAGATCTGAAATAGCATATCATCCAATGTAGTGGTTCTAAACAAGTGTCCCCTGGGGCACATCTGGCAATGTCTAGAGATATTTTTGATTGTCACTTGGGGAACAAGGCATTTACCATTGGTGTCTACTGGGAAGAGGCCAAAGCGCACTAGTAAATGTCTTACAATGTATACAAAACAAACTTCCCTTTTGGAAGATTTATCTGGTTTAAAACATCAGAGCAGTACGTATGAGAGAGGTTGAGGGCAAGATTTCCTGCACTTGGAAAACCAGTAGATGTAAATTCCTTTTAAAACTCTCTAGGCACATAGCTACCAGTCTCTTCATGCTCTGTATCTCCCCAATAATTGCCTTTTCTCCCCTTCAGTAATTTGATAAACCAGTGTGGGTTTCAATTTCCCCATCTGCATAGTGAGAAGATTGCAGTAGATGATTTCTTAGATTTCCTCCAGTTCTAAAATTTGACTTCTATAAACAACATGAAAGTTTTAGTATTTTGACATCATGCATTTCAAACTGAAAATATACTCTATAAAATTATTTGTTGTAAAAAACACAGCTGCTTTTTTTTAACCTCACTTGATTTCATCTAATAAACATATTATAATTACAATGACCAGAAGAAACATTACTCTTAATGGTCACGAACAAAATGTTTCAAAAGTTCTCATTTTAATTACAAACATAAAAGAGATCAGAAAAAATGTGTAAATTTCAACCTTACTTTTCATTCTGTTCTACATGATTTGCACAGGGGCCATATTTGTATTCATAGACAAAACGTGGGATGTAGTCAGATGTAATAGCAATTACAAATGCATTGGTGATCACAGCCAATATGCCAATTCCTTCAAGAATTCCAAGCCAGATACCTGGTAGGAGAAAGATTAAAGACAGTGAATAAAAATTAACCAAATGAGAACCCTATAATCAATCTTATTTTGAAAAGAATGTCCTACTCGTGTTGGAACGACAATTCTGTCCACAACTCAGTATAGTATCTCACTCCATCATGATTTATAAAGTTTGGTGATATATTGTTTGGTAATACATGATATATAATATTACATCTGATACATATTTTTTTCTATACAGGGAAGGTGAACCCCTTCTAAAAATATTTGAAAATCAGAATATTCTTAGGGCCTGGTTCAGGTTCTGTAACAGTGAGACATAATACATGCAACTAAGATATTTCAAAGCCTAATATACAGAATGTGTTGAGGTAATAAAAACTATGAATAAAAATCTTTTAAATTCTATATCTTTTAGTTCTACATGGTCGTATACACTCTGAAATGTCTATATTCAATGTGTATTTTGGTTTAATACACAATGGAGTATTACTCTGCATTAAGAAATGACAAAATCATAGAATTTGGAGGGAAATGGATGGCATTAGAGCAGATTATGCTAAGTGAAGCTAGCCAATCCCTTAAAAACAAATGCCAAATGTCTTCTTTGATATAAGGAGAGTTACTAAGAACAGAGTAGGGAAGAAGAGCATGAGAAGAAGATTAACATTAAACAGGGATGAGAGGTGGGAGGGAAAGGGAGAGAGAAGGGAAATTGCATGTAAATGGAAGGAGACCCTCAGGGGTATACAAAATTACATACAAGAGGAAGTGAGGGGAAAGGAGGGAAAATATAAGGGGGAGAAATGAAGTACAGTAGAGGGGGTAGAGAGAGAAGAGGGGAGGGGAGGGGGGAGGGGGGATAGCGGAGGATGGGAAAGGCAGCAGAATACAACAGACTCCAGAATGGCAATATGTAAATCAATGTGCAACTGATGTGATTCTGCAATCTGTATATGGGGTAAAAATGGGAGTTCATATCCCACTTGAATCAAAGTGTGAATTATGATATATCAAAAACTATGTAATGTTTTGAACAACCTACAATAAAAATTAATTAAAAAAAAAATATTTGGAAAGTTTCAATTTTTTTCTTTTTATAGATTTTTTCTTTTATTTTTTATTCTAATTTGTTATATATGACAACAGAATGCATTACAGTTCATATTACACAAACAGAACAAAATTTTTCATATCTCTGGTTGTATGCAAAGTATATTCACACCATTCATGTCTTCATACATGTACTTAGGGTAATGATGTCCATATCATTCAAGTTTCAATTTAAAGTAAAAATACACACACAAAAAGAGATAAAATCCATAAAGACTAGTTGACATTTGCTATTTCTTAGGGGGCAAATCTGGTGTCATATAGACAAACAAATTAGCTTCTGATGTTGCATATCACATCAGTATACTACTGATTATATTCAAAACTGATGTTTCAACTAGGATTAAACCTGACTTTAGAAATATTGATAAGAAAAAAGTTCTAGAAAAAATTACTCAGACATGCTAAAGGTGATTGGGTAATATGGCAACTTTGACTTCTCCTCCCCTTGTTTTTCAAACTCTTTATAATATACCTACATCAAGCTGCAATTAAAAAATTAAAATAAGAAAGGATTTTTAGGTTTAGCTAACTAGGGAGAGCATAAGGCAAGAAATCAAAATTCATAAAATAATACTAAATACATAAAACGTTTATTTTTTAAAAAAAGTTACGTAATTCAGTCAAAAGAAAGTAGTCTGGGAGAAAAGTGTTGAATATACAAAAAGATCCTAAAATTTTAATGAGAAAATTAAAGGAACAAATGGACAAATAGTACAAATAAAAATATGTTAGGGGAGTGAAAATAACCAATAATGTCTTAAAAATTTTTAATCACTAGTATTTTGAAAAATGTCCTTCAAAGAAAAGAATAAGATTTTTAAAATAAAATATAGATGGTCAAATACCATCCAATGTTATTTAGGAATATAATGAAATACTTTACATTGTTGTTGGAATGATTTACTACTTATTATTAGTTATTAACTAGTCAGATATATCTTAAAATTAAAATATGTTTGTTTTTAATCCAGTAGGCCTACTTTTTGATCTATATTATAAATACACTATACTCATATAATGTATATGGATACATGATATAAAATATTTATCTATATCTATATATTATATTTATTACTATTAAAAGAAATAAAATTTCTAAATTATTGTAAATTTTTATCTTATATCATTACTATGAATATCATAATTCTATTAAAATGTATTAGACTTATATTTTGAGGTGGAGAATGTTTATGAAAACACATGCAGAATCCTATTTATGTATATGATTATATTTCTGTATGTTTGTATGAGCAAGTAAAGCACTGACAAAGGATGCATGCTGAACTGATGCACTGATTACCCGAGGTGGAAAACTAATGGAGAAGAAGGATTATTACTTATTTATTTTTACATATTTTTGTTTTTTAGCTTAAACAAAGCCACATACAGTAAAGTTAAAACAACCTATCTATTGAAAGCTACAATAAATGCTAATTAAAACTGGAATAGGGGCCTGAGGCTGTAGCTCATTGTCAGAGCACTTGCCTAGCATGCAAGAGGCACTGAGTTTGATCTTTAGCACCATATAAAAATAAACAAATAAAACAAAGGTATTTTGTCTATTTACAACTGCAAAAATTTAAACAAAAACTGAAATGGGAAGGGTTTTTAATCCTTTTTAAATTTATTTTTTACATTTTCATTAATGTGTTCTTATTGATTTAATAATGAAATTAACAAATATACCAAAGTTAAAGGACAGCAAGAGTAATGACTTTAGTTGCTTAAAAGAATGAGTATTCTAAAACAATGAACAAAAATACCCTGGGAATTTAAACTGCATGACATTGAATCTCTACAGATTAGCATATTTGAAACAGACTTTGGTAACTATGGAATAGAATGTATGTCAGAAAATTTAACTAAAAAATGAATCATTCAGTATTTTAAAAAATAAAATTCCCCCCAAAACAAAAGGAAAAATGTGTGATTATTTTTAAATAAACTTGAATTTCCTATTTCAAAACTAAGGGTTATTAAAGTAATATGAAAAACACGTAGCATATCAATGGGAAAAACAGATTCTAGAAATAATACTTAAGATTACACAGAATTGAGCAAAAAAGAGAATTCAAATAATTCCTCCAAAAAACCTGGATTATTTAATACTTGACTTGGAGAAAAACAAACAACAGAAAAAAGAAAAACTGAATCTCAATTTCATCAATAATAAATTTTAAGCAGATTAACAATTTAAATAAAATCTCAAATGCCAACTAACAACAAATAAAAAGAGAATATTATACAGACATGTCTAAATAACAAAACACTGAAAACAACTTGTGAAAAATCATGAGTTCTAAAAGGACTGTCACAAATGATAATATCTATAATGCACATAGGTGCACAAAAGTTATATAAAATTTTAAAAATTTTATTTATGAAAAAGTAAATGAATTAAAAATCATAATTTTAATACTGTTTGCTAGATGTATATAAATATATACATATATATATAAATGTAGCAAACATTATATATATGTTAAGATATATGTGTACATAAACATATGTCTATATCAAGATTCATAGTACAAACACAGAGAGAAAAATTACCAAATTAGATATAATGGCTGAAGTGTATAATGCAATTAGAAAAGAAGAAATATAAATACCTTTAATTTTATAGTAATAAAAATCCAAGGAAATACAACAAGAAAATGGTTTTTTTTTTTCCCTCATTAGAGTGACAAGGAGAGAACAATTTAAAAAATCCTTATTATACTTAGAGTGGTCTAGGAAATGTACATTCATATACAGATTGGTACACAATTTCTGGAAAACATATTGTCAATATTTGTACCAAAATTTTATATGTACATGCTCTCTGAACAAGTGTTCCATTCAAGGAATTTATTCTGATGAAATAATAGGACAGGGCTGGGGTTGTGGCTTAGTGGTAGAATGCTTGCCTTGCATGCATGAGGCACTGGGTTCAATCCTCAGCACAACATATAAATAAATAAATAGAGATAGTGTGTCCATCTACAACTGAAAAATTTTTAAAAAAGAAATAATTGGACAATTTTTGTGTGAAGATGTTCACCTCGGTATTGTTTATAATAAAATAATGAAGCAATCTAAATATCTCTATAGACTATTGATTTTTCAAAAAGCCACGTTGGAGTTTTGTGTAACAATTGTGTAGAATGGGGCACATTTGTGCATATTAACATGAAAAGATATTTGAGAGAGTCTTTCAAAATCTATGAACTAGTATATTTAAAATGAACCCACTTCCAACCAAATTATTATGCATTTTATTATTTTTAACCAAAAAGTATTGAGTCTTGTTATGGTTGGAAGTCTTGTTATGGGCTTCTATGGGAGCCCACAATAGAAGTTCACATTGTTTTAAGTGATCTCAAGCCATCTTTTCTTACACCATTTGTGCTGCTACAGCATAATACCGGAGGCAGGTAATTTTGTAAAGAACTAATATTTATTTCTAACTATTCTGGAGATGGAAAATCCAAGATCAAGGCACCAGGAAGTGTGTCATGAGTGTACCATTTCCAGTTTCTGAGATGGCACCTTATTGCTTCATTCTCTGGAGGGGACAAATGTTGTGTCCTCCCATGGCAGGAGAGCAGAAGAGAATTAACCCATTTCCTTTAGCCCTTTGACAAGCACTCTAATCTCCCATGAGCACTCACCTCTTACATATCATACCTCAATACTCTCACATATTGGTGATTAAATATGAATTGCACACCCTTTGGCAATAGCAAAGCAAAAACCATTTAATAACTTACCTATGTCAGTTGCTCGGGCTGGCAGAGGCCTCCTCCACTGGGTGACGAATTTGTATGCATCAAGCCTGATTTCAATGATATTGTTTAACAAAGCCAAAAGCGGGGCCAGAGGAAAAGCCGCCACAAAGATGGTGGTAAAGCCAAATTGCAAAACTGTCAAAAGAGAAACTAGTTAGAAAATTAATAATATAAACAGCGCATCATTTATTGAGTGCCTCTTTTGTGTCAAATTAGGAACTTTACATAAATTGTCTTTAATCTTTTCAATACTCCTACAAAGTAAATATGCTTATCTCATTTCACAGTTGAGGAAATTTTCGCTCATATGTGTTAAGTAAACTTGCTAAAGGGCACAGGGCAAGAAAATGTTTAAAACTGCATTCAGAGATTTGAACTGATTTAAATTCTATGTGGGTCTTCACTTTGATGTAATGAAGCATGAAGGAAGGGGAAAGAAGAAAACAAGGAATGAAGGAGGAGGGAGCACAAAGAAAAGAGTAGGAGCCTGACAGGGAGGAAGAACAGGGAAAAGATGTAAAAAAGAACAGGAGGCCTTGAAGGAAAATGCTTGGCTCTGGAACAGACTCAAGGGACCTACAGTCATCTTGACCTCTCTTTTTATAGATGCTAAAACTGGAGGCCAGAGAAAAGCAAATGTCAAGTCAATAGCCAGTAATTCTAACAGTTGGAACGGGAATCCTTATTTTCTTAACATAAATAAATAAGATTCTTGAAGAAGCTGAGACAGACTTGGATCTAAGCAAAGATTTATTGTGAAAAAGAATCATTATTTTCTTTGTAGGTGATGTTGTGGGTTTTTTTTTTTTTTTTTTTTTTAACAAAGGAATTGGTTTGTTTCATCAAACTATTTTGCTCAGAAGCCAGGGGCTCCCCTGTGAGAAAAACACTCATTTGGCTGTCAGAGAACAAAATGTGTGACCCTTCCAGGGACACTGCTCCACACCTCTGGCTCTGCTGAGATAAAGATGCAGATGTGGTTTAGAATGCTTGGGGCTGGAAAGGAGACACACGTTTTCTTCCCTTGAACCAAAGCCCACGTGGCTTAGAAAATCAATATCAAGAAGGTTCTGCAGAATATTCTTTCCTTACCCATTTCTAAGTATTCATCCATCAGGCCATGTATGTTCATGGGCTGCAGATTCCAGTCATTTTCCCACTGAGGTATAGAGGCATCCTGTATTCCCCGCTTGATTTTATGTCGTGACCACCAGTTCTGGATCAGCCTACACCACAGAGCAGACCAAAGTATTCGGAGTTCTCATTTCAGCGTCTGATGCACAATCATTGTTCATTAAGAAATGAGATTTACTCTTGGGCTACATTAAGCATTTCTGGGAACTGGTGATCTCAAATTTTAAAATGTTAAAAAAATTAATTCTCTAATTCCAACAAATAGCTTTTAAATTTTTTTTTTTAAAATCTTAACAACCCTAAAATGGTTTAGAATGGGATAATAGACCCTATCCTTCCAGAACTCTCCTAGATACTAGACTATAAACATCTACATATCTATTAGGAATCCATTACCCATACACAAAGATGATCCTTGATATTGATTAGACAAGCATCCATTTCTATGATCCTTTTCTCCACCTACACTTACACATTTGTATAGTACTTAAACTTCTACAGTACCTGTTATGATTAGGTCTGAGAACTTCATTGCTCATTACGCAACATTTCCTGGACTCTGTTCTCTGTATATGAATAAAATTATGCTCCATGAAAAGTAAGTGAGCCATAGATGGGGCTTCAGGGAATCTAGATTCTAGCCCCCAACATGCAGTACATTAGATGTGATTTGCATCAAATCACTTCTCCTCCTTGAGTTTGTAACCATGAAGAATTTGAGCATCTGAGTGATTATATTCTGCTATTCTAGTGAAGAATAATTGCCAGGAAGTGGATCTGTGTTCATGAGGCCATTTTTTAGTCATGGAAATGAAATGACAATGCTCTTTCTCTAGGCCAGGAGTGGTCTTAAAATTATGTGGCTCAAAATATCCTGGTCTGCATATATTGTATATTCCTGGGCAATGAATTAAGAATGTATCAAAAAAAAACTACCTCCAGGATGAGATGAATCTCACAGAAGGAGTAAACAGTACTAGATGCTCAATTTCAATTAATCATGGACCTAAGCTTCATGTAACCATGGCTAGATTAAAACATCAGGCAATGCTCCAACAAATGTCTCATAGGGTTGCTTCTTAGAGCTTTTTAAAAATGAAAAAGAGGCTGGAGGATGGAACTGAGGCGGACCTGCTTGTTTCTATTTTATTTATTTGGGTTTTGCTTAAAATTTTATTTGAAGACAGAGAATTGTGGTTAAAAGCTTTGTAAACCACAGCTTGATGGCTGATTCACTCCTCTAAGTTTTCTTCAGTAAGACCTTTGCCTAGGGAGTTGAAAAACACCAGCCAGATGTCTCCTGCTCTGATGCTCTTAATACTTTATATATGTGATCCAGGCTGACCCCTGCAACAAGTCCAGAATGACAAGTGCTTCCAAAGAGCATGGTATGCATGGCAGTCCATCCATCAGGATGGCACAATTATCCTGATATCAGAATAACCATTATGCTGTCCTGACGGTGCTTATGCAAAACTCACAACATGCCAGATCCTGAGCTACACAAGTTCCCTCAGGTCCTCTCACATGATGCTTCCTAAATCCCATGTTTCCATGGGGTGAGTCAAGGACAGGAAGGGACAAGACAAACAGACTGGGATCCCCAATCCTCCATCTCTGATTCTCTCTTCATTTAGAAGAGATTTGCTTTAATCTGTTTTGAATTTTAAGGGTCTATATAAAAATCTCTTCGCGAAAGAGTCCTGTATCCTACAATTAAGATTGAAAATCCACTGGGTCAACTCATTTTTTTAAAAAATGAAAAAAAAAAAAAGTCTCAAAGTGAAATGAATTTTAAGTGAAATTAGTAAGGACCAGAGAAGAAATTAGAACAAGGGAAACTCTAGGTCTATGTTCTAGGACTGTTGTAATTTAACCAATGCTATATGGCAAACTTCAGGGTGTATATCATTTCTCCAACCCTCAGATCTCTGCTCAGGAATGTCCTAATATAATTTGTAGGACCACAAGGGAAAAGGAATCTAAGTAAAATTCAATTTACTCAATTTTAATTTACTCAAAATTAAATTTAGTCAATCCTAAGCCACATATATGCTTCACTGACTAATTAGTTCTTTACCCATAGTCAGAAAGTACTCGAAATAGTCATTTTAACCTTTGGCTGATTAGGTCTCAAAGCTTCACTATCACATTGTTTTAAATGTCTTGCATTTAATGGTATATTGATGGAAATAATATTTTAATATGTATAAGAGTGGACATCTAACATCTGTCAGCATTTCACCGTTAAAACTTACCTAAAAGGACAAGAGTAGAATGCTACTATTTGATGTTATCATAATCAGTTCTGTTCAAATTATTTTTGAGGGCTAAGGAGGATTTGTAAAGGGTGCCAAATATAAAATCATGCAGCCCATTATTCTCCTGGGAGTAACAACAATTATTGATCTGCTAGTAGTCCAAAGAAACCAGAAAAATGATTTTTATCTTCAAGAACATGTAATGTCAAAATCTCAAAAATAGCAACAGGTGCCTTACCATGTTGAACTAGTTACTCTACATCAATATTTCCTTCATCCTTGCAGCTGTTCTTAAGGGAGAGGTACTCATGATGGTGATCTCATCATAGAAAGGTAAAATTAGAGACTCAGAAATGCTTATTTACTTTTACAGGGTCATGCATTTAGTAGGCAGCCTAATGGGAAATAAAGCTCCTTTGTCTGTCACCCATCCTGAATGCTTAAGCACTAGTTGCCATCACTCTCCTTCATAACTACATAAAAAGCAAGGTTAAAGCATGCTCACGGGTATCCCAGCTCCATGAAGTTGTTCCATATTTGCTTCAAAAACATGATAACACCCATCTGGAGGCACAGGTCTATCAAACAGCCACTAGGATGACACTGGAAAGAAACAAGAAGAGCAATAATGATCTGCTCTTTTTCCCACCATTAAATTGAGCAATAAATCTAAAGCTGAGTCAAACTGTTTCACGCATAAAGTAAAAAAAAAAAAAAAAAAGAAAGAAATAGCATGTGTGAGGACACTGAGAGGGAAATTCTTAATAGTGATAATGTAATAATGATTAAAAATCATAACAGCAATACAAACAAATCTAACTTTTGATAAGTACTTTCTATCTGCCAAGCTCTGTGTTAGGTATGATCACATATGATAACTGTTATGGAATACTATATACTGTTAACAATCAGGTAGTAGGAGAATAATTTTATGGCACATGTTTTTATATATATTGTTTTTTTAACTTCAGAATAATTTTATATGTATTGAAAATTTGTGGAGAGTTCCAAGACATTCTTCACTGAGTTCCTTGCCTTTGCTCCTTATGTTATCATGGTTTAGTTGTCAAAGCTCAGAAACCAATGTTATTACATTGTAACTAACTAGATTTCATACGTTATTCACATTTCATCAGTTTTCCTCACACTGCTGCACAATTTAACTCAGCATACGCCACTGCATTTATTTTTCTTCTCTCCCCTTTTTCTCTGATTTGATCATTTTTTATAACTTGACAGTTTGAAGATCTCAGAATAGATATTCCATGGAATGTCAGCCAGTCCAGGTTTTTCTGATGCTTTTCTCATGTTAAGACTGTGGTTTTGTGCATTGGAGGAAGATCACAGAGGTGAGGATTACATCCTATCAGAGCTACTTCATACAGAATATTACGGGCTATGTTAACCTATTTGATTGATGCAGTGTTTTCTAGGGTGTTTTACTGCAAAGCTACTCTTTTTTTATTCTTTTTCTCTCTTTAGTCTTTACAAGTGAGCCACTAAGTCTAGGCCACTCTCAAGATGATAGAAAAGTGTTAAGTCCACCCCCTGGAGAGGGAATACCTACATATATTAGAATGCATTTTAAGTGATAAAGGTATATCACAAAATAGTTTGTCAGGATGATCCCAGTGTTTTCTCCACTGTGCGCTTCTACTTTTTTAGATTTTCAATCTAAAAAATATAAGAATATACACACACACAAAAATGATTTCAGTGAAAATTACAACCCATGTATTTTGCTTGAAAACTCTGCACTATAGAAGCTATTATGGTGAGAAAGCGTAGGTCTGTTTCTTTAGAAATGAGCTCATGTCCTGCTCATAAGGATGATAGTCTCTACAGCTTTGATCCACAGTTTCTATTTCTATCAAATTGGTACTAGTAGGACTTCAAAAGGAACAAATAATTAAGATGCAAAAGAGTCTGCTTTCCCTGTTCCAGCCCAGTAACTTAATACTCTCTGAGCCAGAGAGGGTTTGCCAGTGGACATGCTTACTACATGAAGAGGAATAAATTCACCTTTCCAAGCATGCCTCTTCTTTCTAAATGAACTTAGGACCCTTGAATTCTGCCATGTACATCTAGTAACTGTGTTCCGGAGAAGGTCTAAAGCTAAGTAATTACTAAGCCACAGAGTCAGATCATAGATCATAGTGGCAAAACGAAGCTCTTAATTTTTATAGAAAGATTTAGAGGCAAATTGACTTCCCTAAGGTCATGTAACATTGACTGGTCCTGTGGGAAGAAAGCTGTGGTCCCTTGCCCTCTAATACACTGCTTTATACTATGCTAGGATAAATTCTACATGCCAAATGTGTTCTTTGCCTTGAAGTACCTGTTTAACACAATGTATTATTGTATAGGCCAGAATAAATAAGACAATCATAGGACCATGTGAATGGATTATTCCCCATAAAAGGTAGTAGGCCAAAGTGGGGAGGCTGAAAGACAGGTCATTTACAATTTTGTTGAAATGGAGTTTTGATGACTTTGAGATTTATAGGGAACAGAAAGGGATGTAAGGATGTTTGCTGGTTTGCCCTATTCACTAATGACGTCCTTGAGTCTTTCAAAAGTCTAAAAGTCATTTGGTAAAAATATCCAACTTTGTGTAAAAGCATGTAAATGAGTGTGCAGAAGTCCCAGGCAATCATCCCAACTTCACCATCAAAATCATATCATCAGGAACAAACCAGAGTTCAAAGTTTTCACATTTACTCCTGATGAAAACCTGGTGTGAAGGATGTTGGTAGCCCCACTTTATAGATGATGAACCTGGGGGAAGACAGGACTATCAGATTCCAATACCCCTGATCTTTCACTTAAAGTTCTGTATGCCTTTGTTTCCTCATCTATAACATGAATGTAATAAAATTGTATGAGAATCAAATGAATTAACAAATGAAAAGCACTTATAATTTCTGGAATTTGCTAGTATATAATAAGACTCAATTAATATTACATATATATTTTTAAAATTTAATATTGTATTTACATAAAAAAATTTTGTGACATAGCATATAGCTATAATATGAGATTCCCAAGTCCAGGTCAGCCAGATCATAGGTGTTCAAACATAGATTTTAGCATTTTTTTCCTTCTTTATAATGGTTACCAGTAATTATGCCTAGTGTTTTACATGCACTATCCAATTTAATCCATCAATGGCCAATAGTGATATAGCTACATGTAGCAGCAGTTTTTTAAAAAAGGAATGGAGATTTATAGATATTAAAAAAGATCTTGCCTTTGGGTGGGAAAGGATTAGAGTATAAACTGTCAGAATCCAAAGACAAAATAATTGTTTTGTTTTGTGCTTACATCATATTCTTTAAGATTCCTTAATCTGTACTCCTTATATTATCTACCACAGGTCCAGCATAGAATATGTGCCAATAAATATTTCTTGAATGAATGAATTCAGAGGATCAATTCTTATCTTATATTCTTTACATTTTCCATATCTATATTTACAGGATTTCTGGGGTATATTACAAGCCTGAATTTTTTCACTTCTCTGAATTTTTTCAAAGCACATAATACTTTCTTAGAAAATACAATCACCACATAGCTCATATATCCTATGGTAAATGTCTAGCATAGTTATGAAACATTTTTTACTGGGATTTTCAAATATCGATCAAGATTTCCAATAATTCCATGATAAAGAATAAGGATATACAATTAAATGAAATTATTGGTGACAGTAGCCCCCAAATGGTATCAATATGTAGACCTATCTGGCTGTAACCACTGTGTAACCCATCCTACTCTTCCTAACTTCAGTTAAACACTCCTGAAAAAGTCAGCCTTGGGTCACTAATGGGGTAAGTGATCAGATTTTAGCAATTATAATTCTGGGCCTTGAAAGAAAACTGCTAGTTGGACTTGGAGATTTCCAGGCAGTTCCAGAATCATGAAAGGCCTTAGTCTGTCTTTGGCCAATACAATAATTCCTCAGTAATTGTGGAGACAGAACTTTGGTAAATACTAGCAATCAGCAACAGGGTGATGCTAATTGTGTTATGCAAATTATCTCATATACATATGTATATGTAATTTTGCAGCCTAAGGATTACTGTTGTCAATTTAGGATGAGGGAACAGAAATTCAGGAAAGTTAAATTGAGAGCAAAGAAAAAGATACAAGTTTTGTTAGCATTTGAGCCCAGATTTTTATTAATTAATTTTTCTATAAAGCTTATGTTCTTAGGAAACTTTAGGCTTTATCTTTGTTGCAATCAATTTCTAAAATGATCTGAGAAGACAACATTAACGTGCCCTCTCATGAGATTTGAGGAGCTTCTTAGAAACTAGAAATACCTCTAACCTCAGTTTTCTTGGGGAATCTTTTTTCTCTAAATCATAGCCTTCGATTAAAGATACTTTGTATGAAATTGGGTTTTACATTAGAATAATTAAAACGGTTTCAACCAGAAAAGGAAAAGACATTTTGGCTAGGCATGGTGGTACATGCCTGTAATCTCAGTGACTTGGGAAGCTGAGACAGGAGAATCATAAATTATAGGCTAGTCTTAGCAATTTAGCGAGACCCTGTCTCAAAATAAAAAAAAAAAAAAAAAAAAAAAGAACTGGGGAGTTATCTCAGTGATAAAATACCCCCAGTACTAAAGAAATACCTTCTGACCAATAAAAATAGAATCCAGAAATACCAGAAATAGACACATTATATTAAATATAAAATCTCATTTTGCAGAGTGAAAGAAATTCTTTTATTAAATGTGTCTTTCTTTTATGGGAAAAAATTATTTCATTATTCTTTACATCAAAACAAATGTTTAATGTGTAAAACACATCTACATCACTCTTTTAAAAATAACAGTAAAAATATGTTCTTATAGAATTCCTCTCAGTGAAAAAATATGTTTTGGCATGGTACAAATCTCAAAAGCCATTCAAGCAGTGATTTTTTTTTTTAGAAAATTATATACAATTTACAAAAAATGTATCAAAGCTAACCTAAAAGAGAACAAAATGAAGAGAGATCTGCAGCAACTTAGTAAGATTACAATCTAATTTTGTTAAGTTTGTAAATTAATAAAGCAGAGAAATAACTCAATGAAACTATACAGGAATAATACACACAAATGTACATAGAAATTTAAATGTCCAACAAATATACAAAAATATTGTTCATCTGACTCATAGCTAAAGAAGCTAAAATTAAAAAAGAGAATCTTTTCTGATTAACAGATTGTTTAAAACAAATGTTTCTGTTGGCAATAGTTTGAGGAAGCAAGACTCCACACTGTCAAGCAATGGTTGGCCTTTTGAAGGACGATTTCTCAGTCTTAGGGAAAATATACAACATGCTGCAGTGTATATAGCATGCAGAGATACTACTCCTGTACATTGTTTTCCACAGAACATACATATTGCAAATCAATAAACAAATATGAGCCTTTGGCAGATATATTGGCATATCTGTATGTTGATATTTTAAATAAGATTTCTTCTGGACCAAAATTTCCCTTTTCCCTAACTTATCTAAAACTTTAGAAATCCATGCAATAGATAATACCAATTTCCAAAATGAGGAAATTGCTGGAGCTAAATATCTGTGGTTTGTGAATGGAAGAAAAGAATGTGATAAAAAATAACAAAAGAGCGTGGAGGTCAGAGTCTTGAGATTTGACTAGTCAAAAGCCACTTTAAAAATATGTGTAGTTGCTTCCTTTTAGAACCTGAAGGAATTCTTCTCTACAATAATGGGCCTTCCATATGCTTGGGTTTGGTATTCTCTCCCCAACCCCCAACCCTCTTCTAGTCACTGGTCCATCTCTGTGCCCATCCACTTATCCACCCTCACAAGATTACTTACTTCTTCTAATCTCCACCGGTCAAAAAGTTTATTGTATTTTCCTGGATGGCCTACAAATCTGGTTTTTTTTTAAAAAAAAAAAAAGAGAGGGAGAAAGAAAAATAAAATTAATTCAATAGCAGTTAAGTGAAGAACACCTGCTAACCACCACACCAAGTATGTGTGTGGGTAGACATAAAAGTTCACTGGTGCAGTTTGTCCCCAGCTAACTTTTGTTATGCTTAGACAACATCCAAGTACTTGATTTAAAAAGGAAAAAAGTAATGCATGAACTCAGTACCAAAGGGTCAAGAAAGTACAGACAAACCAACCTGATGGCATTTAATAATTCCACACATAGTTGTAATGTCTTCTGGACCAAGGTCAAGAATATTACCATAATGTGCTGAAAGCTTTGGTTCAAAATGTTTCAAGCATCAGTATCTTTCCATGACACTGGGTGGAAATTTTCATTGCATTATGTTCTTGTAGCAAAAATGTAAAAACAACAAGAACAACACTAAAATGATGATTTGAAGAAGTTTACATGTTGAGAAATTATAATTTGGAATTATACAAAAATTATTTCTTCTTTAACAAAATAATAACTGATGAGTAGATAGTCATAATTCAACTTAAGTATAGGACATACATTTTAATTTTTTGTGCCAACTTTAATTGGCAGTGGCTACAGAAGTCACCTGAACATGCATATGATGGTCAATTAGGGCAATCTTCCAAGGCAGGTTTCAAGAATTTAATATCTCTGTTAACAAACTAGCTAGGGAACTATTGCTTTTGGATTTTACTCTGCAAAGATAACACATAGAAAGTTGACTTACCTTCCCAAAAAGAAAGCGATATAGAAAATAGAACTGTTTAAATTGACAAATTGGAAAAGGAACATCTTCAGGGCAAAGCTGTTTTCCCATTCAGATTCTGTTCGTGGATATTCTAAAAAAAGCAATATGAACATCCTTTTTTAGTTCTCAAATATATTTTAAACTCTGGTTTGCCTAATATTAACATAGTCACATCTGATTTTATTGTTACTATTTTCTTGATATATGTGCTCTTGTTTCTTACTTAGTCATTTTCATCTTTTGTATTTATTATTTTTTTCTTTTCATCTATATATGGCTGGATTTCATTTGTTGAAGTTCAGTTTGAGTCCCAGTCTTCAAAATTGCAATTGTTTGATTGTTTACAAAGGAAAATAAAAAATAGATAGATGGAAATAAATTTGGAGATAAATGCAAACACATAATTTATTTTTGTATTCATTTACTGATTTGTTTTTTCTTATTCTGTATTTTGTTAATTTTATCATAAATCATGATGTATCTGGTGTTTTAATTTTTATGCACTCTTTTGAAAAGTAATGATGTCTTTTGAGTTGAACCTTGGGTCTATTCTACAAGTAACAAAGCAGTATATCCTCTATACTTAGAGCAAATCATGACCTCCTTTGAATTGGCTTTTAATCTTTAGGAGAAAACAAATTCTGAACTTTGAAAATGTTGTTGTTTTCTAGGGTAATATGTTTTCTGGCCAAAATATCTATTACAGTTTCTCCAATAAACCTAGTTACTGATGATTAGCTAGTTATTCAACATCATCAGCTAGTCACAAATTAAGCTCTTATTTTTTATATGGTATAAAAAATAACCTTTTATTTTGTTAGTGTGTCCAAGAGGAAGTTACTATGTGTTTGTGCCATTGTAAGGTACTTTTGATTGCTATTTCTAAAGGTCAAAACTCTTTCATCAATAGGTTTAATTTATTCCTAGGAATATAGATTTATCTTAAACGTAGACAGTTCATTATTACATGTAACTCATTGTTTGGAACACCTAACAAGCATCTTCATAAAATTCTAATTAACCACAAAAAGAAGTGAACAAAATATCACTGTAGAGAAAATAACAGATATTTATTTTCACATTAAAAAAAGTGACTTGGGGCTGGAGTCATAGCTTAGCAGTAGAGTGCTTGTCTTGCACGTGTGAGGCACTAGGTTCGATTCCCAGCACCACATATAAATAAGTAAATAAAATAAAGGTACATCAACAACCAAAAAATATTTTTTTTTAAAAATGTAATTTGGAGCTTTGCTTTTTTGTGGCTTTTAAAAATAAAATATTTGGGGAAAAATCAAAGGATAATTTTTTTTAAATTTAATAACACTTTATAGTCTCATTGAAGAATAAAATTTAATTTCTATTTTGAAGCATGAACTAACAAGCTAGAATAGAATATGTACAAGCACACATGTACAGTTAGATTGTATTATTTAAAGAAAATATCAAAATTTTCATTATTTTAAATTAACAGAGTTCATTGATTATTAACTAATAATTATAATTTCATAGACACTAAGTCATCACTGGTATATAGATGTGGAATCTAGAAAAAAAGGAAAATTGTGACACTTCTGTTATATAATAACACGAATAACTGTTCTACTTCCTACTATTATGATTCCCCAAAATCATTCTTATTAGATTTGCTTCTATTATGGGCATAAAGTAGTATAAAAGCACTTAAAAGCAAGCCAATTTAGTTTGAGTATTTCATTACCCAGCTGAAAAAAATTCAGCTGAGAATTTAAGGAAGGACGAAACAGAGATTACTCCCATTAACTGAACATACCTAATGGGTCAGGTGACCAACTAAAAATTTTACTAATGCAGAAACTGATGAAAAAAAATTTTAAAGAGAATGAGGGGTGGAGGAGATCACTTTCCATAAAGTTGTATAGTAAACACATTTCTCTCCCAAATGAACACAAGGTCTATTCCAGGATTTCCTGGTTTTTTTTTTTTTTTTCTTGATGAGGAAGAGGAGGAGAGAAACTCCTTAAAGAGTTTCTGTTTGTCATATGTATATCTTATATCTTCCTCTTCTTAGTCCCCCCTCCAGAATATTATTATGTCTTCAAAGAGGTATTAATATACAAGAACAAATAGAGAGCAGAATAATGCAGAAGACAGAGATGAGAGTAGCCTCTCTGTGTGTTGGAAACTAGAAAGGAAATAGACATACCTAACTTCAGTACATCAGTAAGCATGAAAACCAAAGACCAAGGATAAAGGAAATAGTAGAGGTATGGGGAAGACTAAAGAGGAAAGCTGATCTCTGATGATGAAATCATAAAAAGACCTACAATTGGAGGCAAAAGTTCCCCAAAACAGAAAAAAAGTGAATGAAGGTAGGATAAGGTGGCATTGCAGAAGGGGCCTTCACATGGAAGTCTGAATTCTAACTGACAGGAGTGCTAGCAAGCCAACACCTTGGGAATCAAGCAGGTGATGGCAATATGCTCGGAAGGGAAACTGAGCAATCCAAGAGAAACTACATACAATCCAACACTTGAGATGTGCCACAAAGTGGCTGGGGTCTTGTCTCTCCTGCAGCACTGGTGAAAACCCCCACATAGAGAGTCCCCTCTATGTTTTCCAGTTCCTATTTTACAGAGAGGGTGGGGAGTCAGTTTATCTGGCATTTGAGAAAAGTATTTTACACTTAAGAGAGAAGCTGAAGCAAAGTGATAAGAGGAACACACAGAAACTACATAGGGAACAACAACAACAACAAAAAAGCAAAGAAAGACAGCCTTTTGTAAAGAGCCCTTTCACAAATATCCTTAAATAGAAAATAGAGGTTAATGGCTAGATTTTTTTTCTAGTACTGACTTCATGTCAGACACTCTTAGAAATGTTTTATAAACATCAATTAAAAATGACACTATGTGGCATTTATAGTAAACACAATCCCCATAGGTAAAAAAGCAAATATGCGGCACCAAGAGGAAAACAATATTGTTGTTGTATTTAGAGTAAGTTATAAAGGAGGCTTCACTCCATGCAATCTCACTCCAGAGCCCACATTTTGAACATTCTGTTGCCTAACTAAGACACAGCATCTGTGAAGCAATAATTAGATGATATAGAAAAGAGACACTCAAAGAATAGGAAACTGCTCTAGAATGCAAAATATGAGTAGATATAAAACATTCAGGGGAAGACGTGAAAGTCAAAATTGAAATTACCTTGAAGAAGCCCCCCTCCCAATCAAAAAAATAATAAAAAAGTAACAGGATATGGTGAGAAACATCTGAATAAAAAGAATTCCAGGAAAAGACAAAAGGAGGATGAAAATTATGGAACAAAAATGTATAAAAAAGAGAAGCCAAGTTTCTGGGTTTCTAGGCTATCTTATGGCAGCTCTGCACATGTGCCCACTACCTACAACTTCCCCTTGGGTTAGTTAATAGCATCAGCTTTGCATTGATGTCTGAGGCTTTCCCTGCTTAGTCTTGCTTCTTTCCATTGTACCTTTCTCAGGAGTTATAAAATTATTTCATTACTAACTCCATCTCAATACATGCTTCCTGGTGGACACATAGATACCCACATTGTTGGAGCACTAAAAGTATCCTGCAAGTAGAAAATAAAAGTCTCTTATCAAAGTACATCACTGTGAAATCTCAAGACAGGAAAAGATCCAAAATTATTTTAGAGAATAAATGCATAAAAAATCAAAATAGATTACAGTCGAAAGAATGGGTATCAACATGGTAACAGAGTTCTCAAAAATTACACTGGAGTTTAGAAAATAGTAAAAAAAAAAGTTTATTAAAAATCTAAGTTAATCTAAGAATTTTATTTAAAAACTAAAAAAGATTATTAAAAAAATCTAAGGGATTTTAGTTCCCACTTAGAATTCCAGGAAAATAAAAAATCAAATTTTAAGATAGAACAAAGATGTTTTAAAGATACAAAGCTTTAAGAAATTTATTTGTAGGAAGCAACATAAAGAATTGAGCCAAGAAAGAGAAGTGCGTGGTATGAGTCTAGTTTCAGGTAGCCACAAGCCTAGAATGTAACCCACCTGGGTTGAAGTCTATGGAAGACTTGAGAGAATAACCTAACAAGAATATCAAGTGCATAGAACAAATGATATGTTTGAATATATTCAGAGGAAATTTAGTGTCTTGGAAAAAAGTGTGGGATAAATAAAGGAATATATGCAGAAAGTTCAGTAAAAATAGTTCATTTTAATGAAAAGATAAACAGTGATGCTAAAACATAATTATAACATACATCATGACTTAATATAAAAATAGTCATACAGACATAATTGATGTGAACATCAGTTTAGCTAAATATGCAGATATAACTACTTTGGAAGGAAGAGAAATAGCAGTTTGTATGTATAGAAGATATGGGGAATGGGGCTCTGAAAGTATCATTAAGAACAGCAAGAATTTATAATTAATATTTTCATAATGAGAAGGAAATAATCAGTTCTTCAATGATAAAAATCTAATAGTGGCACTAAAAGCATGCCTTTAGAAACAGATGGGAAGTAACAGAGAAAACTGATAAAATATTTAAAAGCAGTTTCTTAGGGGTATTAAAAAATAGGAATAGCTAATGTGGCAAAGAAGTGATTTTTCTTATAAATATTTTCATATTGTTTTACCTTTTAAGTCATATATATGTAAATATATAATATTCTGATGATAAATAAAATATGTATAATATGCATAATATTTTTTCATCAGAATATTATATATTTGATATTTAATAATATATATAGAATATTATATATCAAAAATAAATATTGGTGGAAAACCTAAAGAATGGTACAGCTGGAGAACAAACATCAAGTAATAAGAACAGGGCTTGCTAATTTCTAGTTAGGATACATTGTAACTTCATGCATTGCTTCTCTATTTTTCTTTAATGTACTTCACCTTCTTGTACTACCTCTCATTTTTATTGATAAATAATCATATAACTGAAGATATGTAAAATGCTAAAATATATAAAGTAATTATAGACCCATTTGATCATGTTATTTTCTTACTAACAAGTGGATTAAGAAACATGGTCTTACCTAAATTAGTGAGGAGGTAAGCAACTTTTTCATAAGCCTACAGTAGAGAGAACAAATAGAAAATATTAGTCTCTTCTTTTAGCAAAGCCTGGTATTTGCATTTTTTTTAAGGAAACATTTAAAGTGTGTTCAACAAAACGCTTACATTTAAATTAAGTATAAATATTTACTAATGCATGATATGTGGTGCTTTGCATAAACATACCCAAAATAGATATAATATAAATGTGTATGGAAATACATATTCATGTATACATTAACACATAAACACACTTATTATCTGCAACAGTGAGTCTTTTCTCTTGCCTATATTTATCTTAATTTTAAACAAGAAAGTATTTAAGCAAAAGACAGTTAGTTAATGGCTGAGCAGAGATTTGATCTCAAATTATAGAGCCTTTTTTGCCATACTGGAAGGTCAAAAGTAAAAGTTTCTTTCTATATTATTGATAGACAATATTCCAAACCATGACACAAACAGTGTGCAAGTTTTCATTTCTAAAGAAAAATAGTTTTTAGCTTATTGATAATAGAATCTAAAATGAATGTGTTCAAGCTGTTAGTCACATCACATACAACAGATTTTTCTGATAACATTTTTCATCATCTGCCACCTTTTTCCTTCCCTTGTACTCTCTGACCAGTTTAATAGACTTAATTAAAGACACATACTTTATAATATTTTAAGTAAATATGGTAGGAAAACTATATTTGTTTCAGGTATAAGGCAGATATATGTTTGTAGGCATATGAATATACATTTGAATATACCACAAGATTCAATTAATTACTATTTAGGTTAGTCCAATAAGATGTTGGCATGCAAAATTAAAAGTTATTGATCTGGAACTGGGGTTACAGCTCAGTGGGGGAGCACTTGCCTAACATGTGAGAAGCTTAGTTTAATACAGTCCCCTGAAAAATGATAAGGACTTGAACATTTTAAGAGTTGTTGACATTCCAGAGAGTTCTCTCAGCCGAACTGCTGTGTTTCATCTTAGTTATGATTCAAATCTATAACATCTGAGACAGAAAGATTTCAGACTACAATATTCTCATACTTTCCCTGGTGCAGTTGTTTTTCCCCCATAATGTATGTATTTATTTATTACTACACTCATACATTATCATTTTCAAATTTGGGGACGATTTCAGGAGTTAAGCAGGAGGGACTTCATCAAGTGACAGATAATACTTGAGTAGCTGCTGTGCCTCTAGCACTGAGTTGAATGCTCTCACAGGGGTTGAAACCTAATTTCATCTGAAACTGCAATGTAGAGTATTTTCCATGAGCCAAAGAGTGCTTTACATACATTGCTATTCCTTTACAATAATTTTATTAAGTAGACAAAATAAGTTCCATTTTACAGAACAGGAAACAGATTTATAATGTCAGGCACCTGGCCTGATAGAGCACTGCTAAGCAAGTATAATTAAGATCTGATATCATGGCTATCTTGTAACATCTATGCTATGCCTTGTAACAGTTCAAGATTTTTGTCTGAATACCTAAAACACAGAGCTTGTCTACAAACTTGGATCAAAATAAATGTAACTGGAAGAATATCCAGGAAGTTTCAATACCTTTGGAGGAATGTTATAAAATCACAAAAGATGCTGTACTGCTGCTGGTAAGCTTTCTGGGGGCACTTGAGAACCTGCATCATCCAAGGTTCTAATGCTATGGATGATTGGTACCATCAGGATGGATGGGCTATACAATCAGCCCATGCTAGTGATTGTTAACTTCAGGACTTCAGTACAGAAAGGAATCTTGTTTTAAATACATGAACTGTATAGTATATGGTAGTAATCACTTTGCCAGGGCAAGTTGTTAGGGCATGTGTATGAGTATGTGAAATGGAATGGAAATCTGGGAGAGGAGAGAATGAAGGGTTTTAGGGAAAACTTTTCTGGCACCTACACATTTCTCTCTATTTCTCTGTCTCTCTCTCTCTCTCTCTCTCTCTCTCTCTCTCTCACACACACACACACACACACACACACACACACACTACCTTATTGGAGAAACTATAATTTAAAAAATAACCCACTAATACATTTATAAGCAGAGTATTTTTATTCATATATTTTAATTAGGTCAAATATTATTTATATGTATTAATTAGGTTAAAATATTCATTAGAAACTTTTAATGGTTAGGTAGTGTTTGTGTAACCAAACAACAGTGAACCAGTACTCACAGTCTCTACTTCCATGGAAGTTAGACTCCAATGGGCAGAGACAAATAGCAAACCATGCACAATTGCTTTTCAAGAGGGCTCATTGAGCAGAGGAATGAAGTGAGGGAGGCAGCCAAACAAGAATGTGGACCAAGCACCTTTAAGATACAGAAACAGTAATGCAAATGCCCAAAGACTGACATGGACTTGCTTCGTCTTATGAGGGACTAGAAAGTTTGAAACTAGGAGTGGCAGCAATAAGAAAAAAAAAAATAAAATAGTTGCGATGAGTCACAGATCCGAGAAAGGAACATTTTATAAGGACATAGGTGGCCAAGGTATAAAGTTTAGAATTCATTCCAAGCTTAGAAATCATCAGCTTTCCACCAATGCTTGTTAGGGTGTTATGCCAAAATTGAAAAGAGCAGCAAAGTCAGAAAAAGGACACGGTGGTTGTCTGGGCCACACCAGGGAGTTCTACACTTGTTTTATTCCTTTGCACTCTGAGTCAGAACCCTTCTATCCAGCCTCCACTGTGAAAACAAACTCCAAGAAGACCTTTGAAGTATTGTTTGCCAGTTATCTACCTTTCTGTATTTCTAGAAACCATGGAAAAAGACATAAACAAACTAAACAAATATGTTTTTAGAAGAGCCTTATTAAATGACTCATTTGGCATTGCCTCCTCTCCTGGGTAAGATGTGCATTCCAAGCCTTTGATCCACCCTATTCCATAATAACCTATTTGCATAACAATTGCTGATCAGTGGTAACCAAGTATTAAGAAAAGCTAAGTATATTTAGAAGCCTTCCATAATCAGGACCTTGAAAGAATCAGGAATGTATGCTCTGGACTCCAGAAAAGGAAACAGATCAACAATCAGGAAGACTCTAGAAACATCATGGGGTACTTATATTAACCAAATGTAGTTAGAGATTTTTCTTCTTTGCACTTATGATGTGATCTCTACATGGTAACTGGATTTTTAAAATGATATGAGGAACATCAAAAGAAGTTCATTCATTTCAGAAGCTGGAAAGGTTTAACTGGCATAATCCTAGAGTACCTCTGCTCAGATGTTCCTATATTTTTCTTAGGAATTACCTATTAAGCCTGATGTGAAAGAGCTGTCTTGCTGATGCAATGTTAATTAAAGTTTGACTGTGAAGCAACAAAAATAGTTCTTTTCAGAGTGGTTTCACATTTTTTATTTTTATTAATATGATTTTGAAATATTTCCTGATAGAAATAATAACCATACTATGCATAGCATCTGTAAGTAGCACTGTATTTTCGTGGGAATGCAAATGAAGAAGCAAAGGATGGACTTGGGAATGACCAACAGTTGGTTTTCAAATTCTATCACTGAAGATTTTTAGTTATATATTTTGAAAAAAAATGTTAAACATAATAAGTTGAAGCTTTAACTATTGTTAAATTATTTGCTACTTATTTGTGGAATATGTGGTTTCTGATGTTGGCTGTGCATCAAAATCACCCTCATTACCTTAAATCAATGATTCTCTAATGCTCTTTTAGAGGCTGATCGGATCAGAATCACCAGAAATAATTTTTAAATGTTTTGTTTCAAATACAGTTTTTCCACAAAGGGAATTTGGAATGGGACTCAGGCATCTGCAGTTGTTTAAAAGTGTTCAAGATAATTTGATGTATAGCAAGAATAGGAAACACTTTTAAAATTACCTTCATAATCTATACAATGGATTTGTAATCAAATTTTGATTATATTGTATATATCTTTAACCTCAGTTGAATACTTATTTAGGGGTGCCATGATTGACCTATTTTGAAATATTTAAGAATGTATAATCTTTGGTTATTAGCTTGAATTAAAATAAGTGCAACAAGCTTGAAAGATACTAAAAATACAGTTATTAAAAAATAATTTGAGCACTTGTAATATGCAGCATACTAAGACATTTGGAGAATAAAATATTTCAATTTCATTCAAAGAGGATATTCTAAATGCCTTTAGGCATTAACGAACAAAGGCCTGGGGACACAAAAATGAGCAAATGAAAGCCCCTCTTCATATGAGCTGAACACTTTGATAATGGGAGAAAGGAGACAAGATATGCCCTGCAACAGGGGGATGCTCACAAAGGGATTGCTTAATTCTATAGCAGAATCTGATGGGTGGGAGAATTGGCAAGTCCAAGAACTATGTGAGGAGAATAAAAACAAAGACAAGATTATTCAATTCCATCTGTGAGACTGAAAAAAAATTATAGAAGAAGTGATTCTGAGCCAGATGAAAAGACAGTCTCCAGACAAAAGAAATATGTGCATTTGAGACAGAAGATTCAAGAGACATGGTGTGAAGTACCAAAGTGCTACAGGACAGGCAAAAGTGATTCTGTAGGCTGGAGTGCAGGGTACAAAAGAGAGGAAAGGAGAGAAATTCAGAGAAGAGAGGAAAACTAGCTTGAAATAATGGAAGGCAACGGGAAATTAATTTAGATTTACATCAGAGGAATTGGAAAACTTAAACAGTCTAAGGAAGGCACAAAATAAAATGATCAAAATTGTAACTTAGATAGTTTCATCATGGTGCACAAGAGAGATAGGAAGAGTTTAGAATAGAGACAGGAAGACTAACTAATTAGGAGGCTGCTGTGATTGTCCAAGCAAAACATGACAAGTAACTGAACTAAGGAAGTGGGAATAAGAATGATCAGCAGGTAACTGCAATGTTTCCCCAGCAGAATTCACAACAGTCAGTCACTAATCTGATGAAAGAGTTAAAAGAAATGCACAAAGTAAAGAGTAAGGTTTCTGGCTACAGGTATCATACCTTAAGAGCTCCTAGTTTAAAGAAAAAAAATTGACTGATGTAAATTATTGGCCATACTTAGCATTTCATAACTTAATAAATATGGATAATAGTTGAAAAGCACATTGGAGTAATAGAATACATTAACTAAGGCCAAATTCTTCAATTTCGGAAACGGTGAAACATGACTCTTGAAATCAAGTTACTAAGAAACTAAGAGCATATTTTTATTAGCCATATGTTGAGTTTGGCCTGACAAATAAGATAAAGAGAAGTAGCATCTGATTTTCTAAATGAACATGTTAGTGGTATAATATTTGGTATTTTAATCTATCCTTATTTAACTAAGTTCTGTATTCAGGTGAAACAGAAGGGCTATTTAATAATTTGTGAAGAGCACTAGCATCCTGAGGAGAAAGAAAATGTGCAAATTCAAAGAGCATTATTATTTGATGCTGATTAAATCTCAAGAATATAACTTTTTTTTCACATTGGTTAAGTTGGCTGCACATTCATTGCTTTTATGATAAATCCATTTTAAAATCTTTTCCTTAGTTAGTTGCAAAAGCAAATGAGAAACATTTATAATCTATTCCTTTTCTATCAATCCCTGGGTCATTATTTCTAAAGGGCCAATAAGCAGAAATAAACATTTAGAAAAACAAAGTTCTGACTTTTCCAGGCACCCTGCATGTTTGTTTTCTAGCATTAAGAAGGTATATGGGCTGTAGTGTTTAATCACATGGAGTTGGTGGGATTTTGAAAATCTCAAAAACAAAAAATGTTTTTTATGACTCAAGTGACACCACCCTCACCTGCCTTCAAAGACCTTATCTGTACAAACAGAGGCTCAATCTATTGAGTCCAGTCTTTGTTTTCTATAAAATGTTACGAGCTTTGGAAGGAAAAAAAAAATACCAGAAGCTTCATCAAACATATAAACTTAGAACAGGTTGAATCTGAACCTTATGAGAGAGAGACAACCATATGTCTGAGAGAAAATACTGGTTCTAGTTAGGGGATGTTAGCTATGATAGGGACAGGTGATAGAAGAGTCAGACTTTAAGAAACTGGTGATTAAAAAGCAATTAGAAAAATATAAAACTAGATTCTGGTACACCAATGGAAACTTTAGCCACGTTTTAATTTTTATACTATGAGTGATAAGAGAAAGAACTTTTTTGAAAAAAAAATTGAGGGTCAAGCTTTCATCTCATTGAAAGACAGACTCTGATCATAGTTCTTCAGCTCAACTGAGATGACAGTGATTTCACTAGGTGGGAACAAAGGATTGAACATAGACCTGGAGTGTCTGTTCCAGAGCTGTTATGCTTAACTTACCAAGAAAAAAAAAATGAACACATTTGGCCTCTTTGTTTTCCTTTTCAATGACATATTCCTCATTGTCAGTTCACTAATTCACTCAAAATGGTTTTGAAGATCAGTAGGTCTTTGGAACAAATTACCAAATAACAAAGGAACATAGGGTACTGTTTCTAAAGCTATAATAATTGATGGGAGGTGAAGTGGGGGAATAAAGAGACACAAAACCATTAATACCGATTACCTGCCATGGGTAAAATTATTTTATGGTAGTAATGTTGGTGGGGAGCATATGGATTGAGGAAGGTGACGTCCACTTAATATTTTAAATGTTTTTATACTTTAATACTCTTTTACAATAGCAAGGTATTGATTTTAGAATTCAGAGAAAGGATAAAGATAATAGATTTTAAAGAGGATATAACAAAACTATTACAACTGAAAATTATTAGATTTTTTTTTGGTATAACTTCTGCATGAATTAATTTTTTTTCTTATGTTGTCAGACACATTTGGCAAAGACACAATAGAGCACAGTATATATTCTCTTTCTCTCCAAAGACACCTTTGTGTATTTAAATATTTATGAAGGGGTAATAGATTAAAGAAAAAGGAGCAAAAAATAAATATCAATGAATACAGGTGTAGGCTGGAAATTTAGAAAGACTAAAAAATAAAAAGATCATCATCATTACCACATTTTGAACTAACAGGAAATCCATATTCAAATTCTGTGTATTATATAAAGATGAGAGAAATTGGGAAAACAAATAAAATGCTTGTATTTTGTAATAAAGGAACAGGAATAAAAATAATTATTAAAGAAATAAAATTTAAAATACTAATAAGAAACAAATATAGAGAAAGAAATTTACTTGTTAGCTTCTTCTGTGCACTAGAAGAGGACATCTTTCAACACCCTTATGTGTTAGTTTTCATCTCTTTGTTGAAAGATCAAGAAATTAAAGCTTATAGATGTTGCATGGGACACCCTGGTTCACCTGGGTCAGGCAGCCTCACTTGCATACAAAGTCCACTGCTTTTCATCAGGAAACCAGGTTGAGGAGCCACTGTCCTGACTGATGAAAGCCTGGACAGGCTTGAGAGAGACAGAGGGGAGAGGGGAGCACAAATGAGCAGCAGAGGATCTGAGAGTGTGTGCAGGGAGGTTGCTCAGCCACCATAAATGTTTAAGTGGCGAAAGACAAAACGTTAAAAGTGATCCAGTCTATGTGACTGTGGTTTTAGGAGTGATTCACATATAAAGTACAAAAAAAGGAGTGCATTTAATTTACGATAGAATGTTTTAAAAGCCAAACTGACACCTGTTTGTAAATCAATAACTCCATAGAGAGAGAAATATGTGCATGTTCAAAAAAAGTTATATTAAATCAAAAGCATGTGTTACATATTATCCATTACTGAGAGATAAAACGGTAAACTTTTGATTATCATTACTTTCAGTTTCAAAATCCAAGTATGTGTGTGTGTGTGTGTGTGTGTACGTGTGTGTGTATATATTCTAGAAAATTAGAATTAAGTAAAATTCTGTCTCCTTCTTGTGTAACTTTATTTCATGTTCTTAAATAATATTAAAATAGCATTTGAATAGGTTATATATTATATTATATGGATCTGAATTACCATTATCTTACCCTTGATCAGCTACTAAGTCTCTTTTCCTTTTTTTTTTTTTTTTGCTATTTTAAATGATAATATGACATTAGTACCCTCTACATGATCTTTAGATTATATGGTTAAGGGTCTCTTTAAAAGAGACGAACAGAAGTTATTATCAAAGATTTGTGTTTTATTAATTTTAAACAGAATATATTGATTTTTAGAAAACCAAGAAAATTCAAAATATATGGCAAATATAATATACTACAGTAAAAAATCATCTAAATTCTTACATAACAGAGAAAAAGCCTACTAGTATTTTGATTTATAATTTCAAATATTATCTATTTAGCTATAAGTGCTCTTTAGTTTAATTTTTTATACCAAATGAGTATTCATTTTCTCTAAGGCCTTTTATTAACTTTCTAAAATTTAAACAGCAAGTCCTCCTCCTGGTAAAATATATAACATAAGCATTACCACATTTGGAAATAATACATATTACCTATAAATAGTATCATTATTTATGTATTGTTGAGCTACCTGTATAAATTATCTCATGATGTAAATATTCTAGCATTAACACTTACTATATACAATTTGCAACAAGTTTTTTTAAGTTCTCTAAATCCCAGTTTCTCCATCTACATAATGGAGAGAATATCAACCTTGTGGGATTTATGGAAGAGCAAAAATAAAGATATTATTACGGTTGTGCCAGTTAGTGCCACCTGTTTTCAAAGACAATTGGCTTTTGTTCACAGACTTTGTTGAACAGGTAGGCACAGGCATAATATCACTTCTTAGTCATAGACATTTGGTTTATGAGTCAAGAATTGCATGTGGTGTTGAACCAAAAAAATGCTCTCCTTGAGAAATCAGCACATAACCTGACAAAGTGTTCACATATTTAGAGCCAAAGAAAACCAAGGCATAACAATGTCACAGCACAACAGAATGACAGAAAGAGAGGTCACAGATGGAAGAGGGCAAATGTTCATCAAACGTTCATAAAGAAGCATTGTAAAGTGGGGAAAAGAGAGAGGATCAGGGAGACAAGAGGAAGAGAGAGAGAGAGGAAGATTGCTTTTGTTCCAGAGAAAGAAAAATGGAATAGCTTTCTGATTATTTTCCATTTCACCTGGGGCCTTGGAAACAAGACTGCACTTTCAAACAGATGTTCCTATATCTTTCCAACAAATTCTATGAGATTGAGCTTATTTGAGTGGTTTTCTAATTCATACAATCCCTTGTTTATTGAAAATCACATAGCACCATCTCTAGCACTTATATATTTATTGAATAGAAGTTATCACAAATCTAGATTATGAACTCAAAAGGCAGGGAAGGCAATACAACTAGCATCAATTTTCTTTTTTTTTTTTTTAATCTATTCTTTAAAACACATGGATGAAATGTACATATATCCCAGGTACAAAGGTAAGAGTCCTTTTCCCTGCCCATCCCCTATTCACCCATGGAAAAATATGACTGTATGAGTGTAAACACTCACAAGATTCAGCAACATGATGATTATGAAATTGATACAGACAGCAGCAGCAGATGTCGCAAACTGCCAGTGTTGTTTGATGAAATTCCACTTGAATGATGCGAACCGTTCCATGACCACCAGGCGGTACACCACAACAGCAAACACAGCAGTGATCACCAGAGAAATCTGCAATGTGGGAAATCAGAGAAGACACCTTTGTTTCACATCATTAAAAATCAGAAGACTTTCTAAGAAAGGATACAAGGATTAAATTTTCTCTCTTAACCAAGTGAACTACATTAGAGTCAGAACAGTATAGGATTTAAACTTAAATATGATAAATCTGAGAGGTAATGCTTATTTTAATTAGATAATGCAACCATTTCACAATGCATACATACTTCAGGACATCAAGCTGTACACAACAAATACATACAATTTTATTTGCCATTTAAAATACACAAATAGGAAATGGGAGTGTAGGTCAGTGGTAGAGTGTATGCTTAGCATGTGTAAAGACTAGGGTTCAGTTAACATAAAATAGAATAAGGTAAAACAAATAAATCATCGGAAAAAAAAGACACAAGAAATGTTTAAGCCGTTCTAAGTGTAAATTTATCATACTAATGGGCAGATTCTGTCCAACTTTTTTTTCAAATGGAATGCTCAGTTTTAACACAGGACATGCGATTAATTGCAACTTGGATATTTTCATTTTATTTTAACTTATGTATGCTTCTTTCAATAAGAGTTTTATTTAAAGAAGTGCAAAATTTTCCCTTATAAAATGCCATTACCAGCTGTGATTTCTATTTTAATTGAAAGAATTACCTAATACTGAAAAGGACAAGGTTTCTTTTGTACTCTCAGAGTCATAAAATGAGTTGAGGTTACATTATGTATTTTAAAACCCAGAATACCACAACATTCTGATAGCGATGGTTGTACTCTACCATGAAGAATATCCCTGAGACAGACACAAGAAGACGAGTGATTTTGTCTGATGAAGGCTGATGTGGCTCAGGTTTTCCTGTGATGGGATTTATTACTTCCATCTTGTAATACTTGGCTTCAAACTGGGGGCGAAGTGTTTCCTACAAGAGAAACTAAAGTTAATTCAGCATCAAAACCATAAATTAAAATTTTTCCTCTAAGAATCAATAGAAAACTTCTAGATTTGACCTATTTTTACAATGTCTTCACAAAGATGCAACTTACTAAAAATAGGATGCCAATTACTTTCCAAATAAACTCTAAGCTATATTTTAATTAGTATAATTCTCCACTAATGCAATTTAAGGAAACATCATAGCAGTAATTTAAAAAAAAACACATACTTCATCATTGACCTCTGTTATCTTCATGAAGTTAGAGATCTTGTTAGTAAAAAACATTGAGGGAAGATCTAATGGTGTGCAGCTGCTCCTAGCCTGGAGGTCTGGGCATTGGGTAGTTCTCAGCAGCCTGGGATATACCAGTTTCCTTATCGCCTGGTTTCCTAACATCTCACCTCTTCTTCTTCCCATTCAATAAGGTCCCAAGCATAGGTCAATACACTTCTTCTCCTCTTCCAAAATTCCAGGAAGACTGTGGCTATAAAATAAAAAAGATGACAATAGTAATAATAATCCTGTACCCAAACCATGAGACATTCTTTTGTTCTTCAGATGAAGCATTTTCATATTGTTAAATTATTAAAATTAACTATTATGAAAGCAATATTGAAATTTCTGTTTTCTTCACCCTCTTCTCTCTCTCTCTCTCTCTCTCTCTCTCTCTCTCTGTCTCTCTCCATATATATATCACTCCATCAGCATGCCTTCCTATGGGGGTAGTAGGGTAGGGGGATGGTGATTTCTTTCACTGAAATTGAGCAGAAATCTTAACATGATTCATCAAAATGCTATGAAAGAAGGTCAATATTAAAAAGATAGCTATTATTGTTCTTTTTGTCCTGCACATGCTCATTCAAAATTATTCAGAAGACTCAAAGCCTTCTCCAGGTATGAAAACAAAGATCAGATGCTACTTGTTCAGGATCCTGGAAAAGAAGGGTGTCGGAGAAAGATGGGAAAGGAGCAAAGTCGTGTTGGTGATAGGAGAAGAAGCAAAAGAGCAAACAAGATCATCTTTGTTGAATATTCTTGGTGGACTATGCATGGACTGAAAGGGCTTCAATGAAAATAGTATGCTTGAACTGTCATCTAAATATTCTGCATAAACAGCTAAGAGAAAGATTGTAAATGGAACTCAGAACTCACATACATGTTCTTAAACATCTATGGAATTGTTCATTCATGTGTCTACCAATTTGCTGTTCTCTTATTTTGGTCAAGGCACTCTAACATTAGAGGTCTTAGTGTTTAGTGTGGGGAGAGATGTTATCTTCATGAAGTTAATTTACATCATAATAAGAATTACAATGATGGAAGAATTACAATGCAAATAGAAACAAATGTGTTTTGGGGAAAAGATTTCAGGAAGTTGATAGAACAAAGCAAGGTGTTCCTCACTGTTTACTTTCATTCTCTTCTTGAATTCAACAGAAAGGAAGGCCATGGAGAGATGATTGTGAGGTTCTCTTTCTTTTTTTCTTTATAATTGAAAATCAATACCAATATTGACTAGAAAAAAATACAATGTTCGTAGTTACCTTACCTTATATTTCATCTCACTTTAAGATTTACAAAACCCTTCCTCACAATTTGAATTGTCATTCTCAAAACAGTTCCAAGGAAATATGTCAGATAGTGTTATTACTTGGATTTTGGAAACAAAGGTGCTTAATCATTTGTGCCCAAGATCATATAATCAATAAATGGCAGAGCTAGGGGTGAAACTTGCTAGTTATTCTGCACGCACAATAACTGGTTGATGCAGTCTTCAATCTCAGTCTGTCCCTCCTCCCTTCCCTCCCTCTTTCTCTCTCATGTCTACCATAAAGATCTTTGTCAACCTCTTGAGGTTATGTTTCTGTTTGCACTGTGGTCCTTCCTTCATTATAACTCTTACAATGTAAGCTAACTTTACAAAGATTACTCTTACACTCTGCCATCTACTAATTTTCTGTAAAGTTGTAAAAGAGTACATATGGAAAAACAAAACAACAATAAACCCCTGGCAAATTCCATTGACAGCAAGATCATTTTAAAATAGCAGTCTGCAGTCACTGTTACCAATGAGAAGATCTAGGACTTAAGAGGGAAGTGGGATATAGAGGAAGTAAGCAGAGGAAAAGCCATAGAGGATAATCAAAGGGAGAAAAACTCCACAGTTTTAAATAAATAAGAAAATACAATGATTATGAACACAGAACATATAAATTTTAATATAGGGAGGACATGGATCACTAATCCAAGTCAATTCTTAAGGTTTCAGTTTGTTGCCTATTGTCTTCTTAATGTACCTTTCCAGCATATACTTGAACTAGAGGCATCTGACACAAAATCTAGGGAAGACAAATGTTATCTTGTGTTTGGCATGATTATAAATGAAGGTAATAGCATTGTGGAAGATACATGGGATCTTTCTCAGACTGAAGGGTGTTGTCTTTGAACGTTATATTGAACTAGTCTTTTTTAACATCATGTTGAACTAGTTTATCTCAGTTTGAGATATATTCATTTCATTCATGGCTTACTTAGTTAAAATCTGAAGTGAATAAATATTCTTACCCTTAGAAATTAATTAGAGGGCTGGGGATGTGGCTCAAGTGGTAGCGCGCTCGCCTGGCATGCGTGTGGCCTGGGTTTGATCCTCAGCACCACATACGAACTAAGATGTTGTGTCCGCCGAAAACTAAAAAATAAATATTAAAATTCTCTCTCTCTCTCTCTCTCTCTCTCTCTCAAAAAAAAAAATTAATTAGAAAGAGGGCATACAGAATAATTTACCAGCATGCCAAACACAGAGGAAGGAAGCAAATTATTCTTTAATGATCCCTACACTAAGCATATCAATAAAAATATAATTATAATAAAACAGTCAATGTTGAAATTTAAAACAGTAGTTGCTGCTAAGGCTATAGCATGATTGGTGAGTTACACAGAAACCATCTGAGGTGATTAAAATATGTTTTAATTGAAGTGGTGATTATACAAGTTCATGTATTTTTCAAAAGTGATCAAACTGTACTTAAGATCTATAGATTTCATTGAATATAAATAATACCCCAAAAACTAGTTTTTAGAAAGTATCTCTCTCTCTCTCTCTCTCTCTCTCTCTCTCTGTGTGTGTGTGTGTGTGTGTGTGTGTGTGTGTGGTGCTGGGGATTGAACCCAGGGCCTCATGCATGCTAGGCAAGTGCTCTACCACTGAGTTACTGCCCCAACCTGAAAGTAATTTTTTAAATACCAAGTGGCTAATGGTATTATTTTACTTGATCCTTAGCAATACAGTGTTTTCCCCAGTTTTTAGCAGTGAGGAGTTCTAACCTTGCTGTGAACAGCTGGAAGCAGGAACTGCAAACCCAAGTTATAAGCAAGGCAACTAGGTTGCAGCTGAAGGGTAGGCTGAACAATTAAAGGTCTGGTTCTCCGACACTGCTGTTTTAAGGAGCCTTGAATTAGAGAAGGGGCATTTACTTATGCCAAGACCTCAGCAAAAGGATGAGGCAGCACCCACTTTCAGCACCCAATTTCAATAACATCAAGGTCCTCTCACAGAGGTAAATGTGGAGGCCAGGTTTAAAGAGAGAAGGGAAGGCTGAAGTTCACCCTGAAGTAGAATATCACCAAGTCCATCTAAACACATTCTAATTCCAAAAATACATAATGAAATACAGTCCTATGTTACCCGAGGCCCTCATCAAGATGTGACCCAATGGTGAACATATTACTGCCTGTCCACTGGAGTAAAATGTCTTATTCAAATGATGGAAATGGGAGATAGACGGCTGAGAATACTGAGAACTTAATTACCATGAATGTTTTGTCTCAGAGAAGCTATATGAAATTAATATCATCCTTGATATTAGAAAGATAGAGAATATAAAAAGGGGGTTGAGCTATCATGTAGTTCAGAATTGAGAGATGTGCATGGGACTTTCAAGAGGAAAAAAAAAAATCCTGTGAAGGAGTCCATGAATCAAGGACTTCCAATAATGTACCTGATAAATCTTCAAAATGGGAAACAACAGTCATTTTATTATAATGGGTGATGCAATATTTTGCATGTATAGTTAATTTTGGGATCCTGGCTGGATCAGTTAATTTCCAAAGCAAACACAATGAGAGAATTAATGAGAAGCATTAATGATCTCGGCCCTACCTGGTTTTAGAAGGGGCAAATGTAGGAAGGGTTCAAGACTGGAGATTTGAATCAGGGAGATTTATAGTTAAATCTTAGATTTATGTTAAATCTTAGAGTTTTAAATTATTCCTGTGCCCAGGTTCTACCTTAGATCAATTAAATCACTATCTCTGGAGATGATCCCCTAGCAACAGAATTTTTTGAAGCTTCCAAGGACTTCCAACGTTGCAGCCAACATTAAGCACTATCCCCTTGAGAAGAAGCGGTTGTGCTGATAAAAGGCAGAATGGAAATCAAAGTCATGGCAATTAACTGTGTAGAACCTCAGTGCCAGAAGCATAGTCAAGCTGTAGTCAGAAATGAAGACTAGGATTTAATTGTTTACTTCCAATTATTTATAAAGTATTTTAATAATCCCTTTAGATACATTGCTTATAATGTCTTTATCATTCGTTCTCTCAATAGTTCACAAAAATCTGAGTACCAACTACTTTATTGAGTATATATACAAAATGTGCCTCAAAATTTTTATTGTCCACAGTTTCATAGATTACAAATTTGGAATACTGAAAGGTGAAGTGACTTTCCAAAATCAAACAGATGGTCTGAACTTAGGTCATCCTAATTCCAAAATTCACAATCTTTCTACCATCCAATGTTTCCCCAGATGTTAATGGGTAGACATGAAAATGAAGATAGTGTAAGGTGAGAGTGGAAATCTGAGAGAAGTTGTGAAAACCATGAATAAAGAAGTATCCTGGAGATATGTATATATAGAAGTAGAAAGGAGAGTAGAAGTTAAACAGCATGGAGTTCACAGGAGGGAACCCTGGTGTACAAGGTCAGAGAAAGGATTTTCTGGGAGGAGCACACAAGACAGGTGGTGCATGGTGGAGAGGGGAAGGAGGTGTATTAAAACTTACTCAATGTTAAAATATAAATACTTTAAAATTGAAAGGAAATAAAGCAAAAGTCACTGCTTTCTTCAAGAATAAATTGTCACTATAGATACAGAAATAGGTATAGAAAGATTAGATATATTATAGATATATCATGCTCCAAAAAATGTATACCAAATGTAAGTGGATTATGGAGAACTTTCACTTTCTACATCATACCCAGTACACAAGACAGCATGGGCAATTATGTGTTTTTTACCATTCCGTGTGGAATGTTCTTCAACATTTCCCTTGTTCCTGTAAAACTGAGTTGACTATGGAGTTGAGGAGGACAAGAAGCCTCCACCAGAGATGGGAATTTTCCTCCCCTTCCTCTCCTTCACTAATAGTAAATAAGAAAGAACATGGTTAATTGGCATATGAATCCTCAGTGCTAGTAATCTTCACCCATTTCTGAAACTGAACTTCACCAATTTTCATTCTATGAAGATTCATGTCAAAATAAGAAGGTACCATAAACTTCATCATGTTATGTTATCCAGGAAAGTCAGTTTTCATATAAGACACAGAGGTGAAAGGAATATTCCAGGAAAAGCTGAATATAAGACTGCATAACTCTGTTCCTTAGCAACTACACACTATAATTATTTTTATACCTGACTCTCTGACTGCAGTGGCACTCTTCAATGTTAAAAGTAATTTCAAAGATGCATATGCTATGTCTAGTCCTTGTACTTTTATTTCCTTGTTAAAGTTAATAGCCAAAGGAACAGACATACAGGGTCATATTTGGAAAGGATCTTAAATTGAAACCAAGGCCCAGTAGTTGAAACTTACCATTGACCTTGTTTGGAAACTGTCAAAGCGTCCACAACACTTTATTACAGTTGCACTGTTGGTTATACTTATTCTAATAACTGAATTTTTCCTACACTTGAAGGTAAGTTCCTTAAGTACTTTTTTTTAAAATTTAGGATTTTTACTGATTGGCACAAATAAATGTTCAAGTAATTTTGTATTAAGCTGAATTTAGTAATTGGAGAGAGTTCATCGACTGTAGTCTTAAACTCTGATACTCTTTCCATTATTCCAGGTTTTCAAATTATGCTCCCTGGAAGTTCACTGGAGATAAGGTGAGAAAAGGAGTCTCTCACCTAAAAAGTCTCTTTCTTATTTGTTTAATGTATTGAGTAATCAAGTTCAATTTTATTTGGGAAAATATTTATTGTGCATTAAAACAACTTTGCTACATTTCTAGGTGGATGCATTGAGAAAAGGGAGAGAAAAAGGGTCAATTTCAAAGACAAATGAAGTTAAATATATCTGAATATGGACGACAAAAATAACTTCCAAGTATTGTTTTCATCAGAATAGATAGAGCCCTTCAGTCTTCTCAAAAGAAGGCTCAGCTGAAATAACAGTGACTCAGAGAACAGCTCTGTGCTTGCCAACTTGGATTACTCCCAAGTGCTACTAAAGACTCTCCTTCATTCCTCAGATTTATTTTCAGTAACATCCTCAAGCATAATGTACTATTGCATGAGGTAGAAATAGAAACCTTGATAAACAGGTTCTACATTTAGCAGAAAAGTAAGAATATGGAACATTTTAAATTTCCATGTTGGGGGAACACTACTATTTTTTGTTGTTGTTAACATCTTATGGAAGTACAATTAATGGAGTTCTGTGCATGAGCACAGAGTACACTAATTGATATGAGAAGCATATAAATATGTGTGAAGGGGCAGACTTTGAAGAATTGTTCTCAACTCTACTTGTCACAGAGTCAGACCAGGAACTGGTTAGTCTAGACCTGCTGGTCTTATTGAATTTCGTCTTGGTCTAACAATACAAAATCTCTCTCTACTTTCAATTTTCCTTCCCTCTTTCTCCTTCTCTAACATTAAATAAAAAAGAACATGGTGAAGTCAGCATTTGAACCCTGAGTACTAGAAATGTTCACCAATTTCTGAAATCAAATGGCAGCAGCTTTTTATCTTAGAAAACTTATGTAAAAATAAGAAGGTACACATAAACACATTTCATTATGTTAAAATAGAAGAACTCTAGCAGGGTGCAATGGCAGATACCTGCTCAGCACCAGAGAGGCTGAGATAGGAGGATTGTTTGAGCTCTTGTGCTCATGAATTAGAGAAACCAGCCTGGGCAACATAAGATCCCATGTCAGAGAGAGAGAAAGAGAGAGAGAGGAAACTCTCAACACAATCTTGACCACATTAGACCCTTAAGTTTGATGCAGAGTCTCTCTAAAGCTAACTCTTCATGTCATTCAATATAGATTGCCACTTGTATATTAAGTAGACATTCCAGGAGCATTTGTTCAAATAGAAATAGAGATTTCTATTTAGTTGCTATTTTGATTTAGTTGCTAAAATATTGGAGGTATCTACACAAATAAAAAACTTCTTGGCCTTTTTTCAAAATTAATATTTTCAATTGCAAGGTTGATTTTTTTTCAGGCCTTTTTTTTTTCATTTTGCCGTTTTTCTATTTGACAAACTTTTAAATATTCTATTGAACTTTTTCTTATAAATGTAACACTAGCAAAAATCACTAGACCAAGCACTTTGCCTTTTTTCACTTCTGAAATCCAGGAATACAGGAGTGCCTGAAATATACTGGGGTTTCAATTAATAGATGCTAAGCTAATTAAACATGTAAAGAGGAGTAAAATACCTTTAAAACAATGTCCCACCAATAACAACAGCTACTGTTAAAATTTTTAGAGTTTCCATCAAGGTATTTTTCTTGAACACAATATTTAGGACTTTATACATTACTGTTATTCAGAGGTATGGTCAGGTATAAGGGAAAATAGAGGGAAAAAATGAGGCTATAACTGAGGTCGTTCAAATCTTATCCTTCTTATTGGCTGGCTATCATCCACAGGAAACTTCACCAGGAATAATTATCTTTACAGAATAGTTTATGGCCTCCAGAACATGGCTCCAGTATTGAGGTCTATTCTGATTGCAGACGGCAGGGCCTTAAACTTTGTTAATTATGTGCCTTTCAATCTATGAACATCACTCTGAAACTGGTCTAATCTCTATGAGATCATACTGGACAACATAGATGAAAGCCAATCACTATAAAAATGTTACTAACTTCACTTTTATAATAAAGCATAAAATTTACCTTCTTAATAAAATAATGATGAACCTCAAAACACTATACACTGATAAACAATCATAGTATGGTATTAAATAAAAAACATGGATTTCATTAGAAATGTTCCAGGTTGTAAAGGTGCATGTGTATATGTATATGTGTGTGTGCGGGGGGGGGGGGTATGTATTTTTTTATTATGCTTTTTGATCCTTTTTTGATTTGGATAAATAAACAATGATAAATTTCTGTTTTCTATAACTTAAAATGAGAATAATAATCTGTCCTCTGAGGGGTACTGGAAAAAATGAAGTGAGGGACAAATTCTAAGTGCTCTGATCATGCTCAGTCTACTCAAAGGGTATAGTACATTTTAATAACCAATTTTTTAAATACTGCTAGTTGTTATACATAGAAAACTTTGTAGAAAAAACTCTTCATTTCCACAGCATATGGATACTGTACATCTTTGGGTGTCTTGGTCCAAAATTCAGGCAAATGCCATTTTTTTCAAATAATATTGCTTTGTTCATATTTACAATGTTAATGAGTCTAGAAGCTCCATGTAGAACATAGAAAGAACCTTTGGCTTTCTCCAACATTGGGAGGTAAAGTGGGCCTGACACTTTTTGACAGCTGACTGATGGAATACTGCATCAGGGATACATTTGGTTTGAGTTTAGTAAAGCATATTTAGATGATTCACAGGCACTTTCAGAACTTGTTCAATTCTTGTTTACCATCTAAATTAAAAACAGGTTCTGAGGAAACTCCTTCCAGTTCATACACTGATAATCTCAGTAGATTTGCTCATACTCTATGGTGCCTAAGACTGATAATGGCAGATAAATAAGATTTGAAATATACAGATCTTTAATCAATGGGAAATTTCAAAAATTTTAACTCATCTATGAAAGACCCTAGAGATTTTTCCAAATCACAACAATTTTAAAAATGTACTATGTTAACAATAATACGTTATGAAGTTGAAATAAACTTTTCATAAACTATCAATAACAAAAATTAACTTTGAATTAAACAAGCTAGAAAGAAAGACTGAATTGCTTTTATAATTTCTCTTTAACGCATTTTTCAAAACATCACTATGAAGAGGTAATTTTAAGAAGCAGGAAACATAGGTCAAAAGCACTGCAGAGAGTTGTAGAGAGTTTCCATGACCCAATTAAAATAGATGAATTAAGACATCTTTAGGTCTCTCTCCTAATGCTGCCTATATCATATGAAGCTAAAGGTAACTGAAAAATAGTTTCAGTTTCACCATTTAGGGTCATGTTTAGTTTTTACATTGTCCAGATGTTTCTAAAACTTGGATTCAGTTGGTAACAAAGTACAACAGTGCCTTTACTTTCTTGTGGGATATGAATCCTCAAAATGACAAATATTACATCAAATATAATATGATCTATGTGCTTAAGAGAGAAAAACAAAACCTTGTGACCCTTTTTGACCCTAAAACTTGGAGTCTCAAGACCTTCAACCTCTTATTTCATATTCCTTGTCCCTCAGCCCTGAGTCCAGCCTGAGGCCTCACTGCCTAATATGCCTCTGGTTCTCCTGCCCTCTGATTTAACCCCATTCTTCCCAAATGGTGAAATGTCCTATCCTGTTCTTTTTAGGAGATCAGCACTTGGCATTTGAAATAGGGGATGTGCTACACTTCATAGGGTCACTTTGTCACCTCCACTGTCTCATTGTGTTCAATCTCTTGCCTACTCGCCACAGAACACTCAATAAATATTTGTAGAGATACACATATATACATACATATGTGTACAGTCAATGATCAGTATCAGTAGCTTTAGGCTCTGCAGATGGAACTAACCTCAGATGAAAAATACTTTTAAAAACAAAGTCTGTCCTGAAAATCTAAAAAAAAAAAAAAAAGCACTGCAGAAATTTATCAAACAGTTAGTTGATTAAAATAGTGTTACTTTTCAATATTTTGCATTTTTGCGTATGTGATTTTGAAGCATTGGCAGTGCCCACTTTTTCTTTTCTTTTTCTGGTTTTGAAATGGGGTCTCCTTATCTCCCACACTAATCTTAAACTCTTGGGCTCAAGGGATCTTTTCATCTCATTCTCCAGAGATCTGTGACTGAGGTACTTGCCCTTTTACCTCACTTTCATTTTTTTTAAACTTTTGTGCCTAATTTAGTATTGGCACAATTCTTTTTCTTATGAAAGACCTCCAAAGTTGCATATCCTCTTTTCAAAAATAGCTATAATGCTTTAAAAACATAGGGGCCTGCCACCCTTCTACATATTCTACATGTTAGCTCGTTAAATCTTTGCCACACTTCCATATACAAGAACTGTTATTGCTATTTTACTGGTAATGATAACAAAGCTCAAAAAAGCATAATGAACCTTCCTCAAGGATGAGCTCAACCCTGGACCCAGGTCACTGGGATTCACATGACTGCCTTAGTAGGTGAAAGTGCTATTCCAGGGGAGAGATTCACAATAACCCGGTGTCATTCTTTAAGAATTCTATTCTGAATTAGCACATGAATCTATGTCTTTTTTTGTGGCTCAGAATTTCTAGAACGCTCAGCTTCCTTCAACACCACGGGTTTTCTCCGCTGTCTACAAAGTGCTAAAGGTTCTTACTGTCCTTCAATGAAGGAGAAAGGCATAGGCATTGTTAGTTGCTGCCAGTAAACTTGATTTCAAAATCCTTCAGGTCATGAATAAGTTTCCTTTTCCTTCTCCTTTTGGGTCATGAAACAAACCAAGATTCTTCTTCAGAGTGTATACCTCTCTTCCAGGCAGCTTACTCTCTCTTCTCAGTCCTCTATGTCACTCTGATCATGGCTCAGTGGTGAGAACACTTGTCCGGTAAACTCTGTGAGCTGCTGTTACTGGGAATGTTAATAAATGATTACAACTTTTATAAGTGAAATGCACAAGATACGCCAGGATTTTCTAATTATCTGCCTTGATTTTTGTTCACGAAAGAATTAATAAATCACTTGAATCTGGCCCTAAAGGTGGCAGAGTAAGTTATAATGTTATCGAATCTTCTGGTTTTGCTCCATTATTAAATGTATGCCTGCTTGGAACTTCACTTAATCAATTAAGTTCATATAAAAATAGTTAAATTGATAAATCAGGCAAGAGTTACCAGAGAAGATTGGACCGTATAATGAAATTAGGGGTTTAAAGGAAGACAATTTGTACAATAGTATATTTCATTACAGAGAAATGCATCAACTGTGGTACCTGCACGCAAGAGAATGTCACATTTTTGTTAAGGAGAGCAATATCACTTCCCAACAGGCTGTCCTTGCAGACTGAAGAGGTGTTTGAGTGCTAGGAATAAAAGCCTCTACCTTAAAACTATTTTCTCAGCAGATAGCTAAAGACAGCCCAGAATTTTCCACATTAGCAAGACCCCCCATCCCCATATCCAACACATTCAGTTTTCTCACCTGCCACAAATGACCCCATCAGGACAATATCATGGTGCCTTTTAACCCTGTTAACAGTTACCTCAAGTAGCCCACAGCTTCCAGATCGTCCCTCTACCCATGGGATTAGATCCTCATACCCTTAGGAGAATGGGGATTGCTTTTGTGATGATCACCTACTCCTCCTCAACTCTTAAGACACTCTCACTATGCCCTTTTACTGGGTCAACAGCCAAGTTGTTCACTTCCCCTTACCATCTTGCTCTAATTGAAATCTGGGACTAACCTGAAATCCTACTTTCCATTCAATACCCTCAAGGAATGGCTATTGGTTTCCCAAGACAATAGGTACTGAAGATGAGGAGGTGAATTTCTTGCTCTCCTCTCTGCTTTAAGACCACTTATCTCCTTCTTCAGAGATGCACAGATTGGAATCTTGCATTATTGATTCATACTTCCTACTACCTCTCCTCATGGCAGCCCTCCTACTCCCTGAGGAACTCACTCAGCTCTCTGAATATTTTCCAACTCTTGTCTTATTATAACTCTTATCAACTTGTCACCCAAAATAGTTCTTAGAAAATTATAATATACAGAGATAATGTTTCCAGTATCCTGGGTTCTCAGTTCTTTGATCTCTATCTTCAAAGTTGATTTCATACTTTACTCCACTCATGTACTCCCCCAGCAGACTTATATGAAGGATAGAAAGCTCTCCATAAATTTTACTTATCATCTCAATCTTTCTAGTTCACTTCCTATAAATCCCAATTCCAACAATCTCTCAATTCACATTTTAAATCCATGGATCCAGTCATAAACTCACGTCCTTTTTCCTCTTGCCCTCACTTTCTTCTTTATGTAGCCTGTCAATCATCATTCTAACTCTGTGCAGATATTCTCAACTTGCTAGTTCTTGTACCAGTCCATTATAAGCCCTTGGTTTGAACACAACCATGGTTAAACCCCAAACTCCATTTACTATCTATATACGCTCATGCACGTTAGTATAGCTGGATAATAACACAGGTAAGATGAGTGACTTGATTCATGGTAAATTAATGATTACTAACTATGAGTGGATGCTTGAAGTTGCCAAGCTAACCCAGACTCTCTTCTTTATTTTAACATCCAGCACCTACATTCCTATCACTCTTGGTTGATAATTTTGCTGTCTACTTCATCATTAAAAAGGAAGCAATCAAAAGAAAAGATTAAAAGAGCGTACTACAGGGATACTGCCACATCGATGTTCATAGCAGCACAATTCACAATAGCTAGACTGTGGAACGAACCCAGATGCCCTTCAATAGATGAATGGATAAAAAGAAAAAAAGAATGTGGCATTTATACACCATGGAGTATTACGCAGCACTAAAACATGACAAAATCATGGAATTTGCAGGGAAATGGATGGCACTAGAGCAGATTATGCTAAGTGAAACTAGCCAATCCCTAAAAAACAAATACCAAATGTCTTCTTTGATATAATGAGAGCAACTAAGAACAGAGCAGGGAGGAAGAGCTGGAAGAAAAGATTAACATTAAGCAGAGGCATGAGGTGGGAGGGAAAGGGAGGGAAAAGGGAAATTGCATGGAAATGGAAGGAGACCCTCATTGTTATACAAAATTACATATAAGAGGTTGTGAGGGGAATGGGAAAAAAAAAACAAGGAGAGAAATGAATTACAGTAGATGGGGTAGAGAGAGAAGATGGGAGGGGAGGGGAGGGGGGATAGTAGGGGATAGGAAAGGTAGCAGAATACAACAGTTACTAATATGGCATTATGTAAAAATGTGGATGTGTAACCGATGTGACTCTGCAATATGTATTTGGGGTAAAATGGGAGTTCATAACCCACTTGATTCTAATGTATGAAATATGATATGACAAGAGCTTTGTAATGTTTTGAACAACCAATAAAAAATAATAATAAAATAAAAAAATAAACTACATGAAAGATCAAAAAAAAAAAAAGAAAAGAAAAGATTCTCCCAATCCACATCTACCTCTTTATCAACAATTGTGTTCATGTCCTCTACATTCTCACGTGATCGAAGATAAACATATCCCTTGTAAAGATCAACTCTTTTGTGAACAAGCTCCCATCCTTAATATAAAAGAAATGGCTCAAAGATCTACATATACATTCAAATATAGTCTCTGTATCTCAATGTCAGAGCACTAGCCTGTCATGTTTAAGACCCTAGGTTCAATTCCCAGTACCACAAACACATATACACTCACATAAACACAATCCAAAGAATATTTTTAAGTGAAAAAGAATCAGATTTCAGATTTGAATGAGCCAACAATAGGAAGAACATTCCAGATATAATAAAAAAGTAAGCTTACAGATGTTTTAAGTAGAATATATCCACTCATTTTTGCTATTACTATTGTTAAATGTATTCATTTACTTATACATAATTCACTCACTTATTCATGAATTTATATATTTAGTGAGCATTACTATGTGTCTGATATTAGCCTAGCTCTCTGTATAAAGCAAAGAAAAATGCAAACAAAAATGTCTGTTTTCATGGGCCAACTTTCTAGTATAGGAATATATAATTTAAAAACATAACAAGATACAGGGTATGATAGATGGCAGAAAATGTAATGGCAGAAATAGGCAGGGAGGAGATCAGCCATAACAACAACAACAAACAAACAAATCAAAAGAAAAAGAGGCTGTAGTTCTAAAATGTGGTCATATAAAGTCTGTAGTTAGGAAAAAAGAATCAATTGAAAATGAAAAATTCACTCATTTTTTTTTTCATTCAATGGATATGTATTGAGCAGCTAGTATGCCAAGAGATAGATTGAAAATGATCCAAGTGATTGTAAGCTTAGCAGGGTTTCACCCAACTTTTATTAATTTTGACATTAAGATTCAACTTTTACCATATTAAAAATTTGTAATATCTACTATTAATTGGGTCTAATTAAGTTTGGCTAGTAAATGTCAAACAATTTGGAACTATTTTATCCTAATTCATTGACTTCTCACAAACAGCTAGAAGGTAGGAATTAATCTCTCTATTTTGCAAATGAGACAACAGTCTTGAAAATGTGATGGTACTATGCCATGGTTATAAAACCTGTAAGTAGAAAACCAGGATCCAACAAGGAAACTCTAATCTGGTGGCCTGAGTTTGTCCTCTCAAGCTCCTGACTGCTATGGTACTCATGAGTTTGGGGAACCCATTGAGCAAAGGAGCCCTAGAGTTCTGACAACAAATTAAGACTCCATGGGACCACCTATGCTACAAGCCATTCTAATAACAGGGGTAGTCTGTGACCAAGAAGGAACACACTGATGAAAGCAATGGTTACTTTTTAAATGTTTCTGCTACATTTCAGCAACCCATACTATTTTTTTTTTCTTTACTAGAACTGAAGGGCAGATATAAAAGGCACAGTAGGAACTTGTTTTAGAGCCTAAATAGTATGAAAAAATACTCCCTAAAATATATTGAATCTCTGAATGTCTGGAAGAATTACTAGGTATTATTCAGAAATTATTGAAAATATCTGATTTGCGAATTCTGAATTTAATAGATACAATAAATCAGTTGTCTCAAAAATGTGTGATTCCCAAAATAAATGTGTGAAACTATTTATACTCTTGAACATTTTAATAATATCATTGACATTTTATTTTCATATATTTTTAAATGATTGCAAAGAACACAATTTCCAGTGCACTATATAAATGAATATTTAAAATATAATTTTATACTGATCTTTTATACTTTATTATAATCCTTTAAGATGCTTTCAATAAACTCTTCTACTCAATTGCACATTTTAATCATTGCATTTTATCTTTAAATCTATTTTCATTCTATTTATGTCTTAGAGTATTATCTGTAATACATTTACATTTGTAAGATTTTTATTGATCATCTTGACATATCTTCTGAACAATAAAAAATAAGTTAAAAAGTTTTAAGATTTCTTGTGACCACTAGTATTTTACTTTTAAAAAGTTATTAAATCAATAAGTCAATATAATTCTTTTCAAATATTAATAAATAATAAATTTATGCTCTAATATTTTATTATAAACACATCGCTTTAAGATATCTATGAAGATTTTGTTTGTTGTTCAATACCTTCAGGTATTTACCAATACCTATTAATTATGACTGCAATGAGATAGGTTTTGTTTCAGTATCTGCTCTTTTTTTCTCATAAAGACATTAATGGAGAAAACATATTCACATAAGTGAGTAGACAGGAATGCACCAGGTTTTGTCATGGTGATATCATTTAATTCCTGGAGCTACTGCCTGAATTAAATGCCAGAACCACATAAAACTATCCTATAGTTATTTTTAGTGATTTACCCAGTTTCAACTTTTTAGCCCACTGTTGATGTATGTATGCATGGCAAGCATGCATACTTGCATATATACATACATATGCCATATCAAAGCCTGTACTCAAAAAGGGCACTGCCCTAAAGTATCCTTAGCATAAAAATGAAGCAATTAGCCTTTCCATAAAGTCATAGTTACAAGAAGATCATATTAAAACATCACACAACTTAACAGGAAACAGATAAGTTTATATATTAAAAAGCTATTTGCATTCGTGAAAATTACTCCTATTTTTTTTTTTAATTAAAGAAAGAGTGAGAGAGAGAGGGAGAGAGAGAGAGAATTTTTTAACATTTATTTTTTTTAGTACTTGGCGGACACAACATCTTTGTACGTGGTGCTGAGGATCGAACCCGGGCCGCACGCATGCCAGGTGAGCGCGCTACCACTTGAGCCACATCCCCAGCCCCACCTATATTTTTCTTTTAACAGAGTATTGAAAGAAATGAAATGTGATGCACTCTAAAATGAATATCTGGTCATTTTATTTATAAAGAATATTATTGAAATACCTTCAAATAATATAACCACAATGCAATTTATTTTATTATTAAGGAAATATTTCTTTGATGCTTAAAGTACCCATACCCCTGTGGGGAGACAATATGTGAATTTATAACTTATTTCAAACTCATAACCTACAGTCAATGAATCTGATCAATGCAAACAAATTCCCTGTGTGTGACGTTAACAAAGGGCATTTGATGCTACAGGATTTTTACAAAAAGATACTATATTGGATCAAGAACAACATGATTTCATTTGTACTGTGATCCCAAGCTACATCCTGGTTCTGTTTTCAGATATAACAGTGAGAGTAACATGACTTCATTTTCTAGAAATTCCTCTTGTGAATGGTACTGACAGTTCAGACAAAGAAGCAGGTGTTCTTCCTCCAAGTATTACTGCCTTAATGACCCTAAAGCAATTCCAAGTACCAAATGAAAGGCACCATAGTAGGTAAGTACAATTTTTTTAATATAACTACTGTACAATGTGTCATCTCAGCTGGCTTGGATGATGAAATTGTCAGGTAATTGTCCTATTTTATTGAATTTCTCTGGAGAAATGAGGTCTGATATGGGATTAGTTTACCTAGAACATGGTATATTCGTAGAAATATATCTCAGTGAGACTTGTTCGGCAAAAATTTTCTTTTTAGTTCCAACTCAGGTAACTTCACCAAGGCTTCTAATTACAACTCAGTAAGCTAAGTAACAACTGAAGCATTAAATTTATGAACAGTTTTCATTTTCTGACTTTATTTCCTGATGTACTCATGACCGGTAAATAGGGTTAGTCTCTAGGGTCAGTTCTAATCAATTGCTTATGGATATGAAAAGGATTCTGGGAGTGCTCAGCTAGCGTCTTCAGGAAGTAGGGTCACAAGAGCTTAGCTTTGACTCATAAGGCAGGGAAAGCAGTGTGGTAGCCAAAGTGCTTACAACATCCCTACCTGGCATCAACCATACTTACACTGCTAAGTCAGAGAACAGTAATGATATGCCTACATGTATTACTAGATATGACATGATACATTTAATGCTGATAATTGCCATTCAGTTCTCTAAATACAAACAGAGAAGACCCCCTTCCCACCATGGATTCTTTCTCTAGCAATTGGCTAATCTGAAAATAATAACAGAAATGGATTCTATTAAACTATTGCTTAGGAACCAGTTGTTTGATTAAATTTAGCTGGCTTTTCATACTAGTGCAGATATAGCTTAAATATCCTTGCAGTGAATTTTTTTTCAGGAGTTACTTTAATTTCTAATCAAACTCTGAAGGGCACTTTGAGCTTTGGAAAATTCTATAACCCTATAGAATTACCTTGTTCTTTCCTGGGACCAATTAACTGGTCAGATTCTTTGCATTGAGTTTGATGCTTATTAGTTTCTGCATTTTAGCTAAAGTTTCATTTTGTCTCCCAGCAGTTGGAAATCTATCTCCTTGTATAACAGAAACCAAGTATGAGCCCCGGGCAAGCTGAGCTATACAGACCTTGGCGCCAGTCCCCAAATATTGATGTGAGAATATCCCAGTTTCACTCTTCTCTCTTTCATAAACCGTGAAAGGAAGTGAAGGAAGCGTGCCAGGTTGTTATTCAACTCTAGTGTTTAATCAAGCATTACCTGGGCACTTCTGAAACTCTCTAGCTTCTAAATTGAGAATAAAAGCAATGAGAACACAGGATGGAAACTACTTCAATGAGGAGGCTCCCAGAATTACTTGGGATCACATGGCCATTTTCAGATAGGCCCCAGTGACTCCCCAAATTCCTGAAAGTCAGCAAGAAACCTGACCTTAGCTCTTGTGATTATTTCTAAGGGAACACTCCACAACATACACTCCTTCACTTTGTGTTAAGTGTGACTTTCTACAAAACTAATTTCAGTGCACTACCCTCACTACTGATCCCACTACATTTTCTCTATTTAGTTTTCTCATATACAAAACGGGCAGTCTAGTTTGGGAAAAAAAATATGCTTATCATTTAGAACAATGTGGGGCCAACCGGCCCAGAGCAACAGGTGAAGAGACTGACTCATTCCAGTGTTCTCACACACAGAGAGGGCACCTGGCATGTGTTAGAAATTCCTTATACAATACAGGAAGTTATCAAAATCCCTGTCCTTTTCTTCAAATAGGGCAAGAAATGAATGCCCTTGTTTTGCTGTTGAGAACTGGCTTGCCCCAAAGAGAAAACGACCAACCTATGAAAACTAAAGGGTTGGATTTTTTTTTTTTGGAAGGCTTGAATGAGGTGATATCCTGCTGTGTGGGGCTGAGGAGCAGGTCGGTCAGGTTCTTGGGTGCTCTATTACACAAGCAAGACCATTCCAGCCAGCCCCGCCTAACTTCGTTTCTTTGGCACCCTTTCCCTCAGTGTAGCACAGTCACACTTAACCCATCTGTTTTCTCTCAGGCACCGCAGATTCTTTCCAGTCAGGACAACTTTGGTATTTGAGTTCCCGTCTGTAAACACATCCTAGTCCTGGAGGTAAGTGTGTGTTTGCTGTTTTACTTAGGGCTGTCTCTCACTTTTTGATCAAAGAGAATTAAAGTGGCCTCAACCTGTGACAGAACAGTTCTGCAAGTAGCCACAGAGACCCTGGTAAAAACAGGTAGTTGTTCATCAGATAATTACCTTCTCAATTAGGATTTTCACTGTTAAGTGAGTTAGCTTGAAGAATTATTGCCGAAGTTGCCAGATGATGAAACCAGCAGAAATGAAAGACTTATTTAAGCGTAAACAACTACAATATAAAATTTCCTTCAGTCAGAACTCATTTAAGATCTCAAAATATTTAAAGGTATAAAAATGTATGAATACTAAATTTAATGCTTAGATTTAAATTATGCACTTGGGCTTTACATTTCTTTGTTTAAGCATTACAAAGTATTGTTTGTTTATTTTTGTACTCAGAATTGAAGCCAGGGGTGGCGCTTTATCACTGTAGTATAGCCTCAGCCCTTTTTATTTTTTATTTTGAGACAATGTTTTGGTAAGTTGCTTAGGGCCTCGCAAAATTGCTGTGGCTGGCTTTGAACTTGTGCTCCTACTACCTCAGCATCCTGGGGAGTTGCTGGGATTCTAGGTGTACGTCACGCTGCTCAGTACCATGTATCATTTTTCAAAAAACAATCTTCACATACAATAAATTATAAACTTCTATATAACTTTTTCAAACATGTTCTTGAAAACTTGGCAAAAAGTTGTACAAATAATTATTCTTTAGCATGATAAATACAGGTGTCTAGCACTTGTTGGAAATTTAAAAGGTTAAGTCAGTTAGACATCCCATGGAAAATATCTCATGGAATTAAGGTGTAGACTAGATTTCTTAAAGTTATTTTCAGTGTGTGGTGATTTTAGGCTTCTTATACTAAAAGGATGCCTATTTCCAATTGACCAACTTCCTATCTGATCCATAGAAGCTATTCCTACAGACACTGAAATATGATAGAAGGCTGAAAATCCCATGCTGGGAATCATGAATTCTGAACGTTGCTTTTGGAGGCAATACTTTCTAAGCATGTTAGTTATCCACTTCATTTTTTTAAGTACTGAAGTTTGTGATTGAGAACTCCTAAGTCAGTAAGTAGTATGACATTCTATTTTGGGGGGATTTGTGCATGCCAGATTTGTTACTAGAATGATATTCATAAACTTTTAAAATTTGTTTATTTTTTTCTGGGAGAAAAGCCATGCTTTTCTTTTATTTTTTAATCAAATGAAAAATTATGGACCTAAAGTTCTTAGGTACAGTTAGATTCTGAATTCTTATTCATCCTTCTAACACCATTTATAATAGATGTGTTGTTTTATAATGTGTGCACACACAAATATGTAACAACTCCCACCATTATATATAAGTATAATGCACCAATAAAAATATAGAAAAAGAGGCATATTTAGAAGCATAATATCTAATGCCCTCATTTTATTATGACTCTTTTATATAGGGAAAAGAAAATACCACCCAAGTTTGTAAAGACCACTCAGAATAAAACTCAAGTCTACCTGGAGTATTAGCTACATGCCAGACTGAGGTTCCTGTAACAAGGAAAAACAAAACCTGTCTATCATCATTTATAAACTAAGATTCATAGCAAGAAATGACTAAAAGCAACTGGGAGAAAAGTGGGGACAAGGTATACTCATTAGGTATTTCACTACAGAAGCATGTTTAGTATTATCCCCTGAGTATAACTGGTATTTTATTTAAAATGTCTTATTTTGATAGAGTTTAGAATAACATTTCTTTTTCCCTGAGTGGTTGATTACCTGATACAAACCAGGGCACCTCTTTATTTTCAAAGCTTGGTATAAAATGGGTATGACTCAGTTACTGCTCAGAGGCTGGGCAGAATGATGATTTTATGCCTTTAAGCAGAAGCATAATTCCACGCAGAATGAAGGTTTGCCCCCTTTAATGGCCAAAATTTGTTTTTTCTCCCTCATTACCTGCAGTAGCTCTCCAAACAAAGGTAGTAATGTGAAACCATCTCTCAGTGCAATACAAACAGGCAGAAAATAGTGTTCATTCTCTGTGCAAGAGTATGGTTTAAAAAGCAAACTCACTCATTTTAAAGTCTATATTAAAAGTTACAAAACACTAACAAAAAAATTAAAAACTCCAAATATGTCTCTATATACAGAGATTTTAGGATCTGCATTTAAAGTATCATAGTAGCTGGATTTCCTTTCTTTTTCTGTTGCCTTTATAATTATACTCTTCAAAGTTGTTTAAGTTTGTGATGATTGCATTTCTGTTCCTATGTTGCTCCTCCAGGACTTCTTTGGAGATCCCACCCTCAAAATTGCTTCTACTCAGGGCTGGAAGAGGCAAATAGATGTTATTTGGTCTTCCTGATTTTCTTTCCCTTTCCTTTTATTCCACCTTCTATCTGCCCTCATATGGTTCTTGGCTGACAGATGAACCTGGGTACTCTCAAGTATGCCATGCATAATGCAGCATAATTTTTCAGCTTAAAACAGGTATACACTGTAGTTTAAATATTTGAACTCTAGTGATGTGGAGAGGCTGAAAAGAAAATGCAAAGAGAACAATGCAGATTTTCTTTACTGCCCCGTGGAGCTCTTGGACCACCTTGATGAAAACATGTTTGTTCAGTTCAATATGGGGTCAAACTTAAGGACCCCAAATTGCTTGGTCCTTTCCCCTACAAAACTTCAGGGCTGTAGTTGATTAGCTGATGGTTTTGATTCCTGGCTCAAATGAAAGATAAACGAGTAAGAGATGTAACCTGGTTTTCTTAGAAGCCAGGGAGCAGAAGCAGTAGCAGTATTGTATTCTGCTGCAATATCAAGAAAACAGGAATAAGTCAATCTTCACCAAATGCCTTTCCAAAGCTGCACTGATTTCCGAATAAACTGTAAATGGTATTCAAATATACTGCCCAATCCCTCACTTCCCTTTCTTTCATTTTCCCAAGGGATAAATTATAGGTAGTAAGAGAACACTAGACTCATTTGGGGTGTGGATATCCTAGGTTTTCAAGTTACAATCAAAAGTAAGATGGAGGAACAAGAGAGCCCCTTGGTGGCTCAATGTCACAGGCAAGGTGAAACTGGAACAACAAAACTCACTTTGTTAGCTCATGATATGTGGACTCTCATTACGGGAAGAGAGTGAGAGCTCAATGCCTCATTCCTCAAGTAACACTATAAGAAAAGTAGAATAGCAGCTAAGGTCCTGTTCCCCTGTGATGGGCACTCTGAGGAAAAGACAAGAGGCAAATTGCATAGGCTAGGGAAAGAAAATCAAACTGTAATTATTGTAAGAAAGGGTGACTAAGAATAATTCACAAAGCAGATTCCTGGCAGTAGATAATGCAAAAAATTCTCGGGTTTGCTAACAATCTTGCAGGGTTCAAAACAGGAAGATGTTTATGGAAAGGCGCATGTGGTTATTCCTAAACTGAACTGAACCATATTTTCAATGTGTTTGGTGCGTTATTCACTTAGTGAAATGTTGGTCACCTATTGGTCCTGTGAATAATCACTCATGTTTTGTTAATGTGAATCACTAAACCCCATGGTGAAGGTGTCCATCAGAAGCCACAGAGACTTTTGTTGAGATTCCTTCAAGTAGGGTAAAGTATGTGTATTTGAGAGGTAATTAAGGTAGAAGCCTCTATAGTTCCAGTATTATTTTTAAATGGGATTATAAACCACTCTGCTCTAAACACTTACATTTGGAGAGACTGCTTTAAAAAGTAATGCTGGAATGAAGTTCGAAAAGGCAGTTGAGTACCAAATTCTATATTCCTTTGCAATCTATACTACAAAGATGAGTACTGCTGGCAGTCTGCATCTTTTTGTTCTGCATCCATGGATTCAACCAAGAATTAATAATATTCAGAAAAAAAAGCATCTGTGTTGACTCTTCCTTGTCATTATTTTCCTAAATGATACAGTAACAACTGTGTACATAGTGTTTACACAGTTTTAGGAATGATAGGTTATCTGTAATCTGCAGATAATTTAAAGAATATGGGAGAATGTGTTTAGGTTATAAGAAAAAGTATAACCATTTTATGTAAGAGACTAGAGCATCTACAGGTTGTGATATTCTCCTGGAGTCCTGGAACCAACAGCCCATGGATACTGAAGGGTGACTGCACATCCCAGAGCTTGCTCAGACATGTTAGGGTTTGAATCCTAACCTCTTTGAATCACTAGCTGTGAGTCCTTGGACAGATTATTTACATTCTTTGGATGCCCTCTAATCATTTGTACATAGGAATATAAACTCTTCCTTCTTGTTTGGTTGTTTTGGTGAGAATTAAATGGAAAATGTGTAAATCCTGTGATATAAGAAATGCATAGTAGTAACATATTTTCCAATTATGATAACAATATTTAGGACCTTGTACTGGGTATTATTGAAAAGTGAATAAAATATATGTAACAGAATTACCACAAAGGCATGCACCTGTGTAGTCACTATCAAGACAGAGTATCACCAGTGCACCAGGAGCCCCTGCCAAGCCCCACCTGGATGACCCTGTCTTCTCCCCATAAGTAGCCACTCTCTGACCTTAATGCAGTGGGGCTCTGCCTGTTCTTGAACTGTATGTGTGGAAAATCACACAACATGTGTGGAGTTTTAACCTATGCATTCTGTTTGTGATATTCCCCATGTGTTGCACCAACTGATAATTTGTGATTGTTCACCATACAAATGTCCCATGATTCGCTATCCCATCTGTTACCAGTGGATACTTAGGCTGGAGACTCATAAATAATGCTGCTGTAATATCCTTCTATGTCTGCCTGCCTTCTTTTTAAGTGAACTTTTCTTAAGTCATTAGCATAGGGCATGGAAAATATTATACATCATTAAAACCTCTGGGATCTAAAGGCACAGACTGCTTTTTAAAAGCTTTTGCAGAAAACATTCTAACAGGAGCAGAATACTTGATTGTACCACTCTGTGTAAAATCTTTAAGTAGAAGGTGGGAGATACTTTAAAAGATAATCAGAGGAGTGTTTAAAAGTCCCTTAGACTTTTATGAAAAATCAACAACATTGAAAATACTGGTGAAAATTTCCGACAGAATTTATGAGAAATGGCAGGCCATATGGGAACTATACACATATCACATATGTGTATATCCAGCAGTTGCACCTCTTCCTTTTCCCTATCTCAATCAACTTGGAAGCTTTTATTAAAAAAATGAGGTCCAATACAGAGAACACAAAATCAGCTCTAAGACTTTATTGTCGGACGAACAGCCTACTGCTTTTAAACTAATAAATGTTCAACTGAAATTCTTTTAAATTTCAGCATCTAATCAGGTAAAGTCTGTGAAATTGATTTTCAGAATTGTCTCTGCAGTGTGTTTACATTTTTTATTTTTATATATCCTTTCATTTATAGTTTTCATTCATTACTAGCCACTCTGAGCCTCACGTTCATCATCTACAAAACAGACATAAGACAAGCTATTCATCTTTTCTCAAGAGATCACGATGAAGAGCAAATGAGATGACACATTTGGTAAACTTTGAAAACATTAGGACACTGCAGAGATATTATATTTGAACACTAGGCCAGATATTGCTCAGAGTGCTTTTTGTTAAAACTTGTTAGTCTTCAAAACAAATACATGAAGTCAGGTTAGGTATTGTAACAATGTCAAAACAATTGCATGTTATGATGATAAATTTTCACTGGTTATTGATAAAAGAAGCCAAATTTTTAATAGAAACCTGACTCTAAATCACTTTCTTTTATCATCCTCTGTGCAGTCAGTGTGGCCCTTCCTCACCTAAGAAGAAGTGGGAGCTGGGACTGGGCATCAGGTCCCCGGCTTCATTGCAACTCCACCATCATCGGATGAGGTGAACTTTTCTCATATGCCCCAAACATAGTTTTCATTTATAAAATAAGGGTAAAAGAATAAAGTATATTCTGAAATTTCAAAAGCTTTTTAATTTTCCTCGACTTGTAATTAAATAGGAAGAAGGACATCCTGAAGTTGAAAACATTATTAAATTAGTATTGATTTCAAATTTAAATAACTCAAACTAGATACTAATGAAATATATCCAGGGGAGTTTCTGACTTACTTTATAGAACTAATACATGACACACTTAGTGTGGTAAAAACTGGTAATGTCATTCTTATGAAAATTTTCAAAAGTACATCTTTATAAAGAACATGTTTTCCTAAATAGGTTAAGAATTCAGTCATCTCTAAATTTTTATTTATACTTCAATTTACCCCAAGCTAAATGATCTTTGAAACAGGGGTGTCCGGCTTGACAAAGTTTTTTCTTGTTCTTTTCTTAGAAGGAAGGAAGAATATTACATATATAATAGAGCTCAGCAACACTAGTTTAAATAAATAATTCACCTCAAAACACAAATTTTTTTTGCAATATGACACAGTCTCTTCAACATTATGTTTCTAGATTTTTTTACACTTTAAAAATGTAGATCTATTAAATAACTTGGTATACTTCATTTAATAATTCAAATGATTATTATTTTCTTTCAGATTCCTCTTAATAAAACAAATATCAATGAAAGCTACAATGTTGACCTTACCCAAAATTATGTTGATTTCAATTTTGTTTATTTTACTGCCACTTGGGAGCTATGAGGAACAAAATACAGGGAAAAACATATCACAACGCATTGCAGCAGGACTGAAAATGATGGAAAATAAGTCTATGTCTTTGCTAAGTGAAGTAAATGCAAATTCAGATAATGCAAATAGAAATGCCTCCAATTCCAAGGCAAGTAATTCCACTCTTTTGGATCCAACCAAAACCTATGGAAAAATAGATTCCAGTGGTAACGTTTCAACAGACAACTTTTCTCAAGATCCAAGACCCATCTCCACATTTTCAACAATGCCACCCTTGATTCATGGCTCTGTTTCTAAATTGATCTTGAATTCATCTATAACTAATGAAAATCTTTTGCCAGTCTCAGCTCGTCCCAGTTTTACACATGCTGTATCATCAGAAAGCACGAGTTGGCCTTTGGGCAATGACACCATGAACACCCTTGACAACAGTTCCTCTACAGCTAGCATCCTCCCTCCAGCATCAACTGCCAGATCTGTGACCCCTGTGGAAATGGGACCAACTGGATGGCTTACCACAACTAGTGAAAGCTTTGCTGCTTTCACACCTTACCAAGAAAACATAACTCCACAGCCCACCTTAAAATTCACCAATAATTCAAAACTTTTTTCAAATACGTCAGATCCTCAAAAAGGTAAATATAAATAGATTGAACTTTCCATTAATGTGAAAATGAATCTTCAAAAATGTCATGTGCATTAGGTTGAAGGAATGTGCTATGCTAGAAAAATAGAGCAGAATAAACTAGTAAAAGTGGTTCTTACCTATGGGGGCCACCATTATATACACTGGAAACAATGAAATGGCTTTAAGGATTAATTGAACATATGCTCATTATTATCATATGGGAAGGTAAAAAGATAACGGGTTTAAAATATTATTTAGACAGGCTTAACAGAAGAAAATCCTCTTCCACTTTTACTTTGGTATCTAATGAACATCATGTAAATGAAATTAACTATGACACAAGAAAATTTATCATATGGAGATATGTTTCAATTAGAAATAATGTCAAGCTTTAAAACAAAATGGGAAAGATATCTAAGATTTATAATTGAATCACTATGCTTTATTTTATTCAAGTATCACCTCATTTTTGCATGTTTGAAATGATTTTATTTTAAAAAATATGTACTGTGTGTTCCATGAACTCATTGCCTTCTATTGCACTTACTTAGAGTCTATATTAATTATGGAAAACTAAAGCATATATACAAATTGATATTTGAACATTATTGCCAGAGGACAGGGCAAGTTTTAACTTCTACAGTCTAGGTTTTATAACAGCACTGCAATCAAATATGTAGGATATGTATAGGTACTTTCATTTCAATTGTAATTTTAACCTATCTTTTCATTTATACACACTCCTGTATTTTAATAGAGTGACTTTTAAAATAATTTTCTTTTGTATATCCAAGTCAAATAGACCTACTCAGAATACTGAGTACTTACTCCTATCATTGTTCTTTTATTTAAAGAAAATGCTGTTTGCCTGCATTTCATGTTAGTAACTTAGTTTTACTATACTCTAACATGAATGTTAATTTTTCTTTGAAAGACGGGTTTTATCTAGAATCAGAGACCCTCTTGTTTACCTACCTGAACTTCTCAAGAAGTAAAAATGAAACACAGACTAAGTGTGAGCTCCAGGAGAACTAAGCAGTCCACTGAAGACTTCTTCAAATAAGGCACTCAGTAATACGCACACAGAATGATATTTGGGGCTCCTTTGTACTCCCATCTTGACAAACACAAGGTTGAAAGCATGTTGCCTTGGGGACTTGGTTATATTCAGAAATATACTTTTTACCTGGGATTTTGTGAATTTCATTATTATTATTATTATTTGTATTGGGCATTTGAATATAGAGTCTCATCCATGCTAAGCAAGTGCTTGATCAAACAGGAACCATCCCAGGTTTTCTAAAAATTCTATTTTGAGACAGGGTCTCTCTAAGTGGCCCAGGAAGGCCTCCAACTTATGATCCTCCTGCCTGAGCTGAAATTACAGGTATGCACCATACCTCTTGAATTATTTATAGAAAAAAATGCAAAGTTCATTTCAGCATTAAAGTCCATCAGAAATTTGGGGGTTATGGAAAGCCTAATGCAGTATTCAACAATGTGATGAGATCTTAATGATGAACATATGTGACATTTCTGTCCTGTTGATGTAATAAGTAACAAAACAGTTATAAATCTATAATTTAGGAGTGTTTAGTTATAGTTGAAAATTAGTAGTGTAGTTTTATCAATAAGTATATTTTCCAATCTGTCTTTCACACACACAAACACACACACACACTGTCACCATTATATAATTTAAAAAATATGAATAATTCTTTGGTGTATAGAAAAACCACATATCTATTTCTGCTGTTTTGAATAATTATTTTCTTCTTCTTACCTGTAAATATTTTCTGTTTTTTCTAGAGAATAAAAATACAGGAGTAGTATTTGGGGCCATTTTAGGGGCGATTCTTGGTGCTTCATTGCTTAGTCTTGTTGGCTACTTGTTATGTGGAAAAAGGAAAATGGATTCATTTTCCCATCGGCGACTTTATGATGACAGAAATGAACCAGGTAAAAAAAACAAAACTTTCAGAATCTCACCTGGGACACAGTGGTGTTAATTAAGTAAGAACACATTGCTTAGAAGGGATGTGGAAGTTAATATGACCAAAATAGAGGAAAGATTTATTCTGATCCACCTTCTGTTTTTCAAGGAACAAAACCAAATTCATTTGGTAATTTGGCACTTTCCTTCTCCTCTCTCATAGTGAATCCCATCTTTATGCATATCTATCAAGCATCAATCAAAAATAAATAAGTAAATAAGTGAGTGAAAGGAAGACCAGTAAAATAGAGGAAAGAGAATAGGAGGATAGAAGAGGTGAGAGAAAGCGGAGGCACAGGGTCTGAAGTGGAGTAAATTAAACCCCATGCATGTAAAATTTTGTCAAAATGAACCAACTAATATGTGTAACTATAATACACTAATAAAAGAAAAAAAAATCAGGAAGAAAACCAAAGTAAGGGAAATTTAAAAACTATATTGAACTGTTACTCATTGTGTAAAAGTGGGTTTTGAATAGTAATTCCAGAATCCAAATATATGTAAAGTAGAAAAATAATGATATGATATAAAGGAAAAAGGCCAGTTTTATTTATAAGTGATTGCAAAGCCCATTCTTTGCTATTGTAAGTTCTCTTAGTAGCAATAATTTGAAGAAAGATTGTTTAAACTTTTAGTTCTTCCAAAACTTACTCACATACAACAGTCCTCCTTTAATCCTAATAAATTTCTAAAAGAGAGTAGCTCAAAGTTGCAAATTTCACATAAATAAAGTCACAATATAACTTAATTCAGAAAATTTTTCAATCATAAAATAGAAAAGGCTATCATAATATCTATAAGTGAAAATATATGTACTAAAAATAAAACACTGAGCAAAATCTTAATAAAATACCAAAAAGAACAGACATGAAATCACTTTATAAATTTGACTCATCTCTCTTAATATACTTTAAGAAAAAAAAAAAAACTTTTCTTATTTTCACAAGAAATTTTTCCACCAATACTTAATTGCCCTGATGAGACCCATGGCTAAAGTCTCACTGAATTTTCATGAATTCAATTTGTATCTAATATATCACTCATATTCAGAGCCAAATACATTAATTGTTAACATATCCAATTCTGTTTATGGGTTTCTAGTAATTCACAGAAAACAACATAAAAAAGGGAAATTTTCAAAGTTAAAGCATAAGATTTCTAAGCATCTTATTTTTATCTACTGAAGAATGCTGCCTTATCTATGTCATGAAAGAATTCAGGATATCACATTAGTGCCATCAAACAGGTGTGACTGATGTATAAAGAAATAACATAGTCAGACCACCAGATTAACCTCTTTGAGATAGCTTTAAGATACCTCTCTTAAAGACCTAAGGTTGTTGAGAGGCTAGTTTTTAAATGAATGACTTAAAGAATGGGTGGGTAAGCTTATGACACTACCTTAGAATAATTAGATTACTAATCTAATTTGTGATTATGTTGCTTTAATTCAAGCTGAATTTAAGACTTTTAGTACATGCCTAGTTATTCTTTGACAATGAATTCTAGATCAATAGAAAATAATTTGACTTGTTTAAAAAAACACAAAACTCCTGGATTGGATCATTTGTCAGAAAATCCTAAATACATGATGACTTGAATATATCAGAAAGAAATTCAAGCTTTCACAAATAGTTCTCTCGATTCTTCACTTTAAATGGCTTGAGAATCAAATGTTGAAATGATTGGTGAAATTATGGCAATGAACTTTTAATGCCCTCACTTTAAAAAATAATTTTTATATCAGAAGTTAAAAAATCTGGACTCCTTGACAAGGCTTGGAACATTCAATAATGTGCATGCTTATATTTAATCATACAAGGTATTGGTGTACATTTTAGTGATCTCTTCCTTAGTTCCTTTATTTTGGGTATACCAGCAGAACAATTTTGAAAGTAAAACTGTTTTCTTAGTCATAAAAAATGAATGTAGCATGAAAAATATCTATTTAATATTTCAAAAGTAGTATCTGAAAAGCCCACATCAAAGAGGTACCTATTCACTCAACCAGAACAATTCCTACAATCTGATAATGTAGTCAAATGCCTGAACATGAATTTTTTTAGACTGTTGGCATAAAACAATTTTATTATTTGTTTACTTATTTATTTATTTTTAGTTCTGCGATTAGACAATGCACCAGAACCTTATGATGTGAGTTTTGGAAATTCTAGTTACTATAATCCAACTGTGAATGATTCATCTGTGCCAGAAAGTCGAGAAAATGCACGCGATGGCATTCCCATGGATGACATTCCTCCACTCCGTACCTCAGTATGAAACTAAGACATAAAGTTGTCAGAGAGCAAGTGCTCATCTACAGCATGGCCTTCTAAGAGACTCATCTTCCAAGAGGTTATGCAAGATCACTGTCCTGTGGACTGTGCAGGAAGAACTGTAAAAGCATGGGACTAGTAGCAGAAACACAGACGGAATAAAACATCAAAAAGGTTTCCTTTCCTGCAACATTTTGTTGGACTGACACATCTATTACATAACTATCATTTATATTTTGTCCATTTTTTCCTTAGTAGGAAGTATCTGTGGAATCAAACTAAACAATATCACTCCTTGATAGTACTCCTTGATAATTTAATAATAAAAATCCTTCAACAAAAATTGGAAACCAAAACTATATTTTCACTTTTTTTTTTTTTTAACAAGCACCAATGGAGTTGACTCTTTATTGTTCCACAGGCAACTGTAGGGCTCTAAATCAGGATTAGCATTTTCTTTAAAGAATATCGAGAATAAATATTTGTATTTAATTTCATCTTAGAGTGAGAAAAAGGATATAGCTTGCAGTGTCCCCTCACCCCCCCCACTGCGGGGTATAAAAGCAGTAACACAAAAAGATGTGGTCTACTACATTCTACTTTGCTGCATGAGCATGAGCAAAGTCAGTTTCTGGAACTGCTACCTTGACAATGAGCATCGAGAAGGCCCATGGTAGGAAAAAGGATCTGAACAAGGAACGTGACAGCTCTTCTAAATTTGTCAATGTTTGGGACTTTCTTTAGATTTCAATTAATGGGGTGACTTAAAAACTCAATGAGGAATATGGTGAAAAAAAGATAGCCAAAGAATATATGTGCATATGATTTGTACAGTTTTTTGAGTTGTTAGGCAGGTGAAGGGTTTATTATATATTATACCTTATTGTTTAATCACGTATGAAATACAGTGTGCATCTCTAAATGTATAAAGCATAAGGTAAAGAAAAAAAGATAAATGGGAATATTAAGCAAATATAAGCTTCCAGAACATCACTCTCACAAGTAATATTACCAGGAAGTTAACTTGTTTTCTAGTATATTTCGGTTTATTTTCAATTATCATCTGAAAAAGTATATCCTTTGATGTAGAAAAAATTAGTCTTTAGGGAATAGAGGGTTAGATCAAGAGTTAAATTCCCAAAGAAAAAGTGAATGCATGAAGAGAACAAACAAAGCATGTATCAGCCTACACTATTGTTGAATTGATACATGGTGTCTGTGTGTGTGTGCGTGTGTGTGTGTGTGTGTGTGTGTGTGTATGCATGTGTGTAGAAATAAAGCAATAGTCTTAGAAAATAAAACTGGAACATAGGTAATGAAAACATAAACTTACCCCATATTGCCATAAATATAGCAAAGAAGACTGTCCCTCCATTATCAAACAAATATGTCACCTTAATGGAAAAAAAAAACAAAAATATTAATCATACTACTGATCGTAATAATCTGGTGACTACTATTTGAATACAGGCAATATAATCTTTTTCCCAAATGAAATCACAGTATTTTTCACAGTTTGTGAATGTATTATAAAAGAGCCTTTCATGGGTTCTGTAAGAGTTTTACGTAATTTTCTCATAGGAAGAAGTGAGAGAGCAACGTTTTCCTCTTTTCTTCTCTTGTCTCTTAGAACACAACCTGCTCTTCTGGTTAGAAGCATTTCTAGCACCACGAGGAAGCATCTGTGGGACACCGATAGTCAAACTACCATGTGGGATGTAAGAACTTAGCTTTTCAGATAACCTAGATGCACTTCCTATTAGCACAACTTCCACAAATGGGGAAGTTGCCACCTGCAGAATTCTGCCAGTGAGCTAACACTTCCAATAGAAAGGTATCATGGTAGTATCACTCTCATGCTTTCAGAACATGCCCTGATAGCAGAAGCTTTTAAGATGTCATAAATCTACTCTGAGGCTGTTTTAAGAAGTTTCCACGAATCATCGAACAGTTATGATAGAGTTCAAATGTTTTCAATCAGATATCACCTGAAGTTGGGTAAAGAACAAGGTACAGTTATGTCATGTCATTGAATGCAACATAATCCTTGAGATTGTAAGAACTGTTTGACTTAATAAAATTAAAGTTTAAAATATTCAATTTACCTTGTTTTTGCTTGTATAATATGATCACTATATTTATAAACTGGTATGTAAGGTTACATTAATATAGCCAAAGACAAATGCTTTGCATACACAGAACTATTGTAGTAGCTACAACAGTTCTGCCTTATCTGTGGGGATTATTCCAAATCCCTCAGTCGATACCTGAAACTAATGATAGTACCAAACACTGTGTGTACTGTTTTTCCTAAATATACATAACTATGATAAAGCTTAATGTATAAATTAGGCATTTTATGAGATTAATAACAGAAAAAAGAATATAATGATATAGAAAAGTTATGTGAATGTGGCTTCTCTCTCAATATATGTTATTTAATTATACTTATTCTGCTTCTTGTGGTGATATGATACAATGTCTACATGTTCAGATGAAGTGAGGTGGATAATTTTAGGCTGCAATGTTAGTTACTTGAACATAAGACCATGATACCATAACTGTTGATCTGGTAACTGAGATGGCTACTAAATGATTAATTGGTGGGTAGCATATACTGCATGGATATGATGAATAGATGGATGATTCACATCCTACGAGAGACAGAGTGGGACTGCACAAGGTTTCATCATACTCAAAATGGCATGCAATTTAAAACTTATGAATTGTTCATTTCTGACATTTTCTGTTTAGTATTTTCAGAGCACAGCAGTCCAGAGGTAAATGAACTTATGTAAAGTGAAACTATAGGTAAAGGGGTGGCCACTGTATAGAGAAAACAGGAGTTTTGTCTTCAAGACAGCATGAGGCCAATTTGGGGTTTAAATTATTTTAAGGAAAACCTGATTAGAATGAAATCCTCTTTGCTCAGTTTAAAGTCCAGAAGGTGCTCAATGAGACATTAAAAAACAAAACAAAACAAAAAATCTAATGTGTATTTTAATTACAACCTCTGGAACACACTGAAACACAATATGCAAAACAGGTAAATACAAGATGTATTTTTCTAAAATGTAGCATTTTTTAAAATACCATCATAAAAAGATGTGTTCTTTTAAAGGTTTGTAGATAGGTGCAAAATACTCTGTATGTCTCTAAAATTCTGAGAGTTAAGACTTGGAATTTCTAAAAATATTCTAAGGGTTGGTTTTTTAAAAAAATTTTTAGCATACATTATGTACAGTAGAGAAAAGGATCATAAAAGATTCTCCTACAGAGCTTATAAAATTACACTCAGCAGGGGAATCCAGCTCTTTTTTTCTTTCCAGAAGCATCCCACAGAGACACCTGAGGCTTCTGAGCAGCCGAACAGCTGTCTATTTTCTCTTATAAACAGACTGAGTACAGGAAACAGCCTCTTAGAAAGTTAGAACAGAGGCTTTACATATAGGCACTTAAAGGTCACTAAAAATAGCAGCTCTTTCCTGCTTCAGAATAGAAAGCCACAGTTAATAACAATTGTGTTGTATGGACATGATTTGTTACAGCTTATGAAGTGTTTTTTTTAGAACAACTTTTTTCTTGCTAGGTTCACTAATAAATATTTCAAGCATTATTTAATAAATTTAAACATTGACCTTTAGAAACATGTGCATCTAATACAGTGGGTATACAAGCAATATTCATATGATGTGGGGTTACATACATGTAATGGGAAATGAAGCTAGAATGGGAAAGGGGAAAAACTTAAAACTGCTCTCAGGAGAAGCATGACAGTTTAAAATCATTGTTAGGTTTATCAACCTATTACTTATGGAATATATTAAGACTTAGGAGACCACAGAGAAAAGAAGAGCTATTAGAAAGCTCTGATCATAGCTTGAGTTGCTAAGTGCTTCATTTCGGATGCTGACAAAAGAGCTGCTGAATGAAAATGGAGGAGGGGAAAAGAGAAGAGTCAAATACACCATCGATAACTCAAAGGCAGGTAACTGGCAGGAGAGTGAAGTGAGAAGGGACATCACTGAAGCCCACTAGAGCAAGAATAAGAATCTCCTGGGCAGTGTCAACCTTGGAGATCAAGGAGATGCCCAGGGCCTGGAGGGCAGAGATCAAGTCTGGAATTCAGCTTGCTCACTTCCTCAGTCCTCAACTCTCAGGCTGTACAAAACCTGCTTCATCTATGTTGACAGGAGCTGGACACTAGCTCCATCAGACATGGAAGGTTGAACAGTCCATCCCTCTAATAGCTTTGAAAACTGTGGGCCTCACAATCAGAACCATCAACAGGCTTGTTAAAAAGTAGGTTTCTGGGCCTCAGCCTTGAATAACTGACTCTAAATATCAGAATGTAGGGCCCAGAAATCTCATTTATAATAAATGTTCAGGTGGCTCTGGTATATGATCTTACACAGACTCTTTCACGAAGTCTCTTAAAGAAACACCTTTTCATCTGTTTCTCTTGTAGTGTTAACATCAGTGAACAATCTGAGTATCATTAGATATTGAAGAAGTTTTTGTTAAACAAGTAAAAATAAATTAAAACTAGAAAATAACTACTAGGTATAATACTAACTCCAAAGGCTGAGTTATTTTTAGAATTATACAAGAAAATATTTATTATGTTCTATTTAATTATTTCACTATAATGAGAAATCCTAGCACCATGTCATTTGATAGTGTATTGTCCATACTTCTATGAATGTATGCATATTAAAGTTACTTAAATGGCAAAGATTTTAGTTCACATACTTTAAGTATTAAAAATAAAAAGTCATCAAAAATGTTAATGTACTTAATTGTGAATTCTGTTATATGGTAGGACCAATTTTTTTCATGCAAAATTATTCCTTGAATCCTAAGGGAATGTGCACACATGTGCTTTTCATAAAAATGTGGCAATGTGATTCCCTATTAGTTGACACAAGTAGTGATGTGTTCCATAAGAAACTGAATTTACAAGTTCCTAAATCATGTGGTGAGGCCATCATGTGGCTACATAAACCTAGATTGGATGGCTTGTTTCTTTAGTAAAACTCTGCTCCCTTATCTTTGACTTTGCCCATTAAGTAAATTCTAGTATAGCAGTTTATATATCCAAGTATATACAATGATATAAAAATGTTTATTTTCATCCAATGAAAGAAGAATGATTTCCATTTTTAAGTTTTTATCAGTACATTATACCTATAATGTACTGATAATATTATGTAATAATTATGTATAACTATTATACATAATAGCGGTGTGCATTTTGACATAATCATACATATATGGAGTATAATTTGCTCTACTTCATCCCCTAGTACTACTGCCCCTTTTCCTCCTTCCTCCCTCTCCCTGTTACTTTCCTTTACTGGTCTTCCCTCTATTTATAGTTTCTTTAAATTAGTGGTCTGTACATACAAATAACAGTGAAATTCACTTGGTATATTCATACATGTACATAGCATAATTTGGTCAGTTTCATCCTGCGGTTCCTCCCTTTTCCTGTCCCTCTTCCCTCCCTTTCAATCCCCTTCCTCCCAACTTATGTCTCATCTATATTGATGGTATTCCCTCCCTACAACTCTTTTTTTTTTTTTTTAATTTTCTACATATGAGAGAAAACATTCAAGCCTTAATTTTATGAGTCTGGCTTATTTCACTTAGCTTGTTGTTCTTCCATCTAATGCCATGATTTCTTTCTTTTTTATGGCTAAGTAACTCCATTATGGCTAAGTAAAACTCCATTTTTTTTGTATGTGTGTGTGTGTAAATGTGTGTGTGTATGTGTGTCTGTGTGTGTATGGGCACTTCTTATTCTTGTTCTAGTATGTATGAATGTGTGTGTGTGTGTGTGAAATACATTTTCGTCATCCATTTATCAGTTGATGGGCATTTGGCCTGGTTTCATAACTTGGCTATCATGAATTTCACTGCCATAAACATTGATGTGACTTTACCGTTATAGTATGCTGATTTTAGTTCTTTGTGGTAAATACCAAGGAGTGATAAAGCTGGGTAATGTGATGATTCAATTCTTAGTCTTTTGCGGAATATTCCTACTGCTTTCCAGAATGGTTGTGCTACCATTTGCAGTCCCACCAACATTGTATAAGTGCACCCTTTTCCCCATCTCCTCACCATCATTTATTATTATTGTATTCTTGATGATTGCCATTCCAACTGTGGTGAATGTAGTTTTCATTTACATTTCCCTGATTGCTAGAGATGCTGAATATCTTTTCACATATTTGTTGGCCATTTGATCTTCTTCTTTTGAGAAGTGTCTGTTGAGCTTTATTTTGCCTGTCTGGTTTTAAAGTCTAAACCAAATAGCTATATTTTATCTTCCTCAGAAAAACAAATAAAAGATGTATTCAGTATTTCATTCAGGTGGGTTTTATTTCCTGTATGGTTGCAATAAGGCGATATTCTCCTCTGCAAGTTAACTTTCATCTTCATTTGAAGTTTATAAGTGAATTCTTTCCAAGTCTTGCCTATCCTTGTGCACACTCCTTTCTATTAAGTAAAGAAGGAGTATTTACTGTACAATAGCACCTAGATTTAGTATCTCCTTGGATAGATGCCTCACTTTATCACTCTGCCTTATGTGAATGTCTCATTTCTTTACTGTTCACATCACTCCAGTGTGTTTTATAGCCTATCTCAGATATTTTATCATAGCTATAGAAAACAGACTAATGCAAAGGTTGAATATATACTACCATGTGTTTCAACTATCCCATTCCTAGGTATTTACCCAAAAGAAATAATAACATTTGTTTGCAGGAATACTTGAAGATACATCTTTATAGCAGCTTTACTTAAAATAGGCAACAACTTGAAACAACCCAAAAGTTCATTAGTAGGTAAATGAACAAACAAACTCTGATATAGATACAATGGAATAATATTCAGCAATAAGAAGGAATAACCTATTGATGAATACTACAACATGGATGAATTTCAAGATAAGTATGTTCTGCCAAAGAAGTCAGAAAAGTTACATACCATATGATTCTAAGAGTCTAGGAAATATAAAGGTATTTATAATGACACAAAGGTGTTGGTTGCAGAAGCACTGGCATAGGTTCATGGAGGAATGTGGGACACAGATCACAGTGAGGATACTGTGAGGAAACTTTGAAGGTGATATATTCATTATCCTGATTGTGGTGTATTTTTTTGACCTGCATTTCACAGGTACATACACATCATCAATTTCCATACTTCAAATATATACATTTTACTTTGTTGATTATACTTTAATACAACTGTTGTAGATATAAAAAATAATTGTAAAAGCCAATGTTTTTAAAATTTGTATGAACATTGTTATAACTGGGGAAATCTTAGAAAATGATGATATCTGGGTTTTAAATCCAAAGATTTGCTTTAATTGCTGAGGTCTAGGGGTTTTTGAAGTATTTTTAAAATCCTTCAGGTGATTCTAATAGACAGCAGTTTGGAAATTTGGGGTATGCTATTTCATTTTCTCTGTATAATTAGAAGTATTTTATCTTCATGAGTTTTTGTGGAAGAATCAAATTTAATCATCAGCAATAAAAATAATTGTTCTTCTCCTACAAGACCTAAACATAATTTCAAGGGGAAATTTGTGTCTGTGGGGGAAACTATTGGCTATAAAAACAAAGGAATACAAAGATATTCAACTCAAGGTCTACTCTTTGGAATTTCAGCAGATTGACTCTGTTTCCGGTATCAAAGGCTATTAGAATGCTTGGGAATAGTAAATTGGGTTAAAAAAAAAAATAGGATCCTCTACTTAGACAAAGCAAGATTCAGGAGAGGATGTGAAGATCCACACTCACCTTGGCATAGATGCAGCTTTCGTTGAGTCTCTGCAAGGAACAGTTCTTATCACACAGAGGGCACATGAAGACTTCGGTGGCTTTACAAATCTCCTGGCTTGAGAAATCAAAGAAAATAAAAACATGAAAGTCACTCAGCTCTTGCAGCAAACTTTGGTGGTGAGGCCAAGAAATAGAAATAGTACAGAGTGGGGAGCAGGAGAAGAAGAAGTTATGGTTTCAACTTATGGATGAGGATATTTGTGATATAGTATTTTTTTGTTCACTTCTTTGTTCTCTGTTGATATATTGTGATGATAATGGGTCATGGTTTGCATTTATGTGACACTTATGGAGCTTTTTGTTACTATAAAGGCACTTTGATATATGATCTTGTGGCATTCAGGATAATCTTGTGTACAAGTGAGTTTTAACCAAGTTCACAGTCTTGGATAAGCTGGAATGAAACTAGTCTGACTTCTCAAGCTCAGGGTTCATACAATTTATAGTACACACTGCAGTGCATATCATTGGTGCAGAATATTCAACGGAAATTGAAGGAGTTGATCTTTTGAACATGGCACCTTGACATACACATATGATATAGATTCTACTACTTAAATATATGCTCAACTAGGATGTAACTTTATGACATTTATCTCACCAGCTTTATGCTCACTACCTTTTTAAAACCTCAGCATACATTATAGATGGCTTTGTGACAGCAGGGAATCAATAACAGTTTCCGAAAAGCCTTACAGACTTAGGAGCTCAAAACAACCTATTTTGAGGACACTACGTGTCTTTATCTGTCATACATGACCCTTTCTAATTTTTTATCTCCCAGTAAATTTTATTTAAATAAATCTACTCCAGAGAGTTTATAAGAAGCTTAAAGACTTTAGAAAATATGTCTGTTAATTCAATTGTTAACACAAGTTTAATTGACAATGTTTGTAGCAAGATTTGCTGTTTTAAAAAGTATATATATATATATATATATATATATATGTAAGCAAAAAAAAAAAAAAAAGAATGTGTGTGAATTTCAATGCGGGATATACAGAACTTCAAGCCAAAGTAAGAATACAAGATAAGAACACCAGACAGCAGTATAATACTTCATAGTGGAAAAAGGTAGACTTAGGTCTGCTACATTGCCTAGTCCTCACCCACATCACAGATAATGGTAATTATGTCCTCTAAGGAGAAGACACCAAGGCTCAATTTAAAGACCTGCTCAAGTTACAGAGCTAGCAAAAGGCAATTTGAGGAGCTGACTTCAGGCTTTTTTTTTTTTTTTTTTTTTAGTTATAGATCCAGTTTGCAATCGACTTTAACATATATAAAAAGGAATACATTTGTTTTATGTCAAAATTAATTTTTCTATCAATAATTTACTAATGGTGATGATGATAGAATCAATTTTATATATGCTACTCTCAATTTTACACCTCCCATCGTATTAGTAATCAGAAGTCTGTAGAAAGGAAACCTACAAACCATGCATTTTAAAAACCTAAAAGAAAGAGAAGATCGTATCTCCTTGTAGCAAAATTAGTAAATTTTAGGAATGAGAAGAATCAACATTTCTTGAAGTAATTTTTCAGTAAAATGTGCTTATTATCATAATTTACCTTGTTACACAAATGCCACCATTTGTCATGCTTTGGAATCCCATCAGAATAGGTATTCAAGCTGGTTTATACTATGTCATCTTGTCCACTTTCCTTATTTTTTAGACTAAAATAAGGGATTTGCGCCTATCCCAATTTGTTTGATTTTATGTAACCACTAGAGGGAGGGACAGGTCCCTATCATGAGTGGTTTTTAGCTTCTTTTGCAGGGCTTGACACACTACCACTGGAGTTGTGGCTTACTTTGGTTTTAGATTTGTTGCTGTATATGTATCTATCAATAGCTGATCCCAAAGAATAATTACTACCCATTAAAGATAGTGAAATCAAGGAGCAATATGTCTAATCGGGGGTGAATATTGGGGCCCACGCTCTCCAGGAGCCTGATGCTTCCTGTGACTCAGTTAACATGACAAAGCACAGAATAGGAAATTTCTGCTCAATTTGTACATTTTTGGAGAAGAGTATAAAAATAGGTATGAGGAAGAAGAGTGTGGCAGCATGGATAAAGCATTGACTTTAAAGTCAAATATAATCATCAGGGAAATCCAAGTTAAACCACAGTGAGTTTACCTTATTCCTACTAGAATTGTTCTTATATTTATTCTTTTTTTTTTTGAAGGTTGCTTGCTGGGAATCAAATGTAGACTTTTGTGCATGCTGGGCAAGCAGTGTACCACTGAGCTACACCTCCTGCCTAAGTTGCTATTATATTTTTTTAATTACACGAAAAATAAATGTTGGTAAGGATGTGGAGAAACTGAATCCCTTGCACACTGTAGGAATCTAAAAGAATGCACAGCTATGGAGGCAGTGTTGATGTCCTTCAGAAGGTTAAAAACAGAGTTACATATGATCCATCCTTTCCACTTCTAGAAATATTTCCAAAGAAATGAATTCAGGGTTTTGAAGAACTATGGTGCTCCCATATTCATTGTAGCACTATTAAAAATTCCAAAGAGATAGAAATAAACCTAATTTATATTATTTCATCAGTGGATAAAGAAAATATGACATAAAAGTACAGTGGAATATTATTTAGCTGTATAAAAAGAAAGAACATTCTGTCTTATATGACAAAATCAATCAACCTTGAGGACATAATGCTAAGTGAAATGAACCACTCACAGAAGGAAATACACTGCATGACGCCACTTACATGGGGCATCTAAAAGAGTCAAACATACAAAAAAGGAAGAGTATATTTGTGATTTGCCAGGGGTTTTGGGGGAAAGGAGGAGGGAGCCCATACTCAATGGGTATAAAATTTCAGTTACACAGGATGAGTAAGTTTTAGATATCTTCTGTACAGCACTGCACATAAACTGCCTTGTGTGGTTAAAATTTTGTTTAGAGAGTAGATTTCACATTAAATGTTCTCACCATGTTGTTTTAAGTATCAGTCATAGGCTTGAAACTTAACTGCGTCCTTCTCGGACATATTTCCCTGAACAAATCACCTACTTCCCTGAGGTGCATTTGTCTCCACACAAGGCTAGTATCTGACTGGGATACTAGTAATAGGATTTTGATATTCTACCTGGCATATCCCAGGTGGTTCACAAAAGGAAGAACCCCTTATTGCTAAGGTTAGCCTCATTAGAGGACTTGAGGATTTCTTTCGGAAGCAAAAGCTTTCGTAAGACTGGTAAATACTGAGGGCCACATAAGTTTTTAGATAAATTCTGACGCTAATGAAGCAGGAATGGATTAGAAAATTGGGATTTCTACTCTCTTACCTGTCCTGAAACTCAGGTCCCTAAGATGCATGTCACAGGTACCTGCTTGTTGACTCTTAAAATCCTGTAAAATGTTCTCACCCGGGCACAAAAATGAATATATTTGGCTTTGTAAAGCAAGTGTGCACATGTATGGATACATACAGTGATATAAAACTGATTGTTATGTGCTCCCACAAATAACTACAGGGCAATTAAGAAATATAACTTTAATTTAGTTGTCATATCTGGTAGGATCATAATAAGTAGTCCCACACCTGCAGCTTTTCAACATTTTGCTACCCTGAACTAAAGAGAAGGAGAGAGAGAGAAAGAGAGAGAGAGTGCTTCATAAAATAATATGAACATGAATCAACACAAAATAAAACCTAGCCCCCTCCCCACCCCCACCATGATAACACCTACGACTCAACCACGTCTGCCACCTTGAATGGAAAATTTCAGTCCCAAAATGTTGAAAGTCAAGATATTCAGTGCTGCGTATCTTGGTTGAGAATAGAAAGTCTGACAGGATCTTAATTATAGTGTGACAGGAGTAGCAGTAATATAATACCATAGAGTGCAGAATAAAAGATTTTTCTAGCACCTTTTAAAACACTTCTTATATCAAAGGTTAAGGCATACTTATTTCATACAAAAGAAGCCTAATTTACTTCTTTGGTACATAAATCAATAGGAACACTAAATCTATTCCTTTCATTCCTTTGGATCATTTTCAGCTTCCTGGGGGTAGAAGGAAAAGTATCTATATTTCATGGCAAAACTTTGTGGATTTGTTCTACGGGAACCAACTGGAACAGCAGCTAGGGAAGAGTCTTCTTCCATGTTTGTTAATTCATTGAAAAAGAGGGCTTTACCTTTTAAGATAATGTAACTCACACTATCTCCCCTGAGTCTCATCAGCACTCAGGGAAAAGCCCAATAGGGAAAGAATAAAGGGGGATATTCACAGAGGGCAGAAGTTTGTTCTTAAACATGCCACTTTCCACAGGGAGAATGATTTACAAAACTCTGAAGCTCATGAGCAGAAGTTGTCTCTTTGTTTGCATGCTTATTATCACTTGGCTTCATAAAGAACAAAAAGGGGACTCTGGGACATCAAATCAAGTAACTTGGTTACTGAATAGGATTCTGCTCTAGGACAAGAAAGATAACTTGTTTTTAGGCAATATGGTTCCACATAAGCAAATACAAACATGTGCATATCACATTTTTTAAAGGGAATTCAGGGAAACTAACTTTTAGGATCTTCTGAAGAATGTCACACTAACAGCTATCCTGATTACTGCTGGGTAGGAAGGCTATGGTTGAAATACGCACCCAACAGAAGAACAAAGTGTTGAACATTAAAAGAGAGGGAAGAGCTTCTTTATGTTTTAATATAAAGTTGAATTTGATAATATCCTTGTGAAATATATTAAACAGAACACACTGCCAAGAGGATTCTTTAATCCTAGGTGACTCCTGTCTCTGGTGAGTAATAATTTAGTATTTCTAGGAATAATGTATTCCTATTTCTAAATCTTTAGTCACTGTGGATTGAACAAAAGAATCACCTTTCTGATGTTAAGTTTCACTTCTGTCAAATCCTGTTTTGCTACTATTTTTAGAATGGTATGTGGGATATACTTGAAAGTGAAATCTGGCATCAAGATTAGCAGTCTTGGAACTTATCTAAGTGAAATTTACTTAAAAAACATATCAAAATGATCTTTTTATCATGCTTTTCTCCTATTAAAAAAAACTGGCATGGTGGCACATGCTGGTTAATACCAACTGCTTGGGAGACTGAGGCAAGAGGATTATAAGCTGAGGCCAGCCTGGCAACTTAACTTTAAGCCTGACTCAAATAACAAATAAAAATAGTTTGGGATGTGTAGCTCAGTGGTTGATTATCCTTGGCTTGCAGGTGAAAGGCTCTGGGCTTAATCCCTAGGACTGAGAAAACAAATGCTCAATAGAAACAAACAAACAAGCGCTCACTCTCTCTCTCTCTCTCTCTCTAATATATATATATATATATATATATATATATATATATATATATATATATATATATATATAATCAAATAAATAATAAAATGTAATATTATTATTGTTTTTTTCTGATCAGCATTATCCTTAAGTTTTTGCCCATTCAGAAGACATGCCAATACCTTTTATAAATCTCTTTACAGCTTACCTTACTTGACTTTCATTCATTGTAACCAATCCATAGAAGAACACACACAAGCCAACCACTGCTGCAGGAATCAGCATGCCAGTGTACCACCCCAGCCAAGCAAAGTACAGCCCAATCTTCTCACCGAAGTACAGCCTGCACGAGAAAGCACATTGTTAGTTCCAGTTAAGGTGTCCTAAATGACCTTACAAATACTGATGTCACAACTAATCAGAATTTCAGATGGAAACTTGAGGCTAGCAGCTCAATTCCCCTTCAGTTCCATCTGAGGTATCTAACAATCCTGTTTCTTAATGAATCTTATAATGGTGATGTCATTTACTTTTAAACACTACAGGGGCAATGATAGTGGAGATTTTATCAAGTGTATCTATTTCTGTGCCAAATTTCTTAATATGCTATTAGGACTTTCTATATTCCAATTCTTCTTTCTTTGTTCTCCCAGGAGCATCCCGTTAAGTCTCTACTCACAGATCTAAGCTAAATCATATTGCATTATGGGCAAATTAGAAAAATCTCTCCTCTCAGTGGATGCTGACAGGCTAGATTTCCATCCCAATCTGTATTCTCAGTCAGTATCCTTATGCTGAACATGATCTACATCATTATGTCATCTCCTCCCCAACAAAACTCAACTCTGCAGTTTCCAAAGAACACAGCAAAGACCTTAGTTGATGTTGTTCCCCATTTGTGGAAGACTTAAACAACCATCAACTTCTTCACTGTCAACCTGCACTGGTTCTTCACTTAATATTGCTTCTTCCAGGAAGCCTTCCCTGAACTCCCTCTCTAACCTTTATTTAGAGGTCCCTGCTCTTGTTTCTATAGACCTTCATTCATGTTTCAGTGTCCTAAGCATATAACACCTTAAAGCAACTACCTGCCAATCCTCAGTTTCCTTCCTCTCTGTAAGACTCTAGGCTACTGTAAGCCTGTGTGTTGCTTCACTAGTAGCCATCATAGAAAGACTGAAAGAAGCTAAGAGAATGAGGGAATTTTATTGTCTTCAGCTGATGAGCATAGCTTCTATGAGAAATAGCAAATAAACAAGGAGATTGCAATACCTACTCAGCTGTTATTTCTCCAATAGGTCTACTTGCAACGTTCACTGTCATACAGTTGATAAAGTTCTGGTACAAACAGTAAGAATTTTCTAACTTCTCTCCTACTGTTAGGTTCCCCATCTTCTAAAGATTGTTCCTTTTTACTTAACACACAGGTTGTTCCAGCTTTAGATTTGGTTGTTTGTTTGATTTGGCACCGGGGATTGAAATGCAGGTGTGCTTTACCACAGAGCTACACTCTCAGATCCGTTCTCCAACCTCCTTTTTAATTTTGAGATGGGGTCTAGCTAAGTTAATGAGTCTGACTTTGAACTTACTATCCTCCTGCCTTCACCTCCTGAGTCGCTAGGATTCCAGGCGAGCAAACTACCATACTTGGCTATAATTCTAAAGATTGTATTTCAAGTTTATAACAGTAAGCCACTAGAACATACTTCCTGGAATAGAGTAAATGATACATTTTTGTTGAAAGATAAATATAGTGGGACCTCCATATACTTGGGTTCTACTTTCAAGAATTCAATCAACCATAGATGAAAATGTAGCTTGGCCTATATAGTTGTGTTTGCATTGAATACAGACTATTTTCTTTCCATTATTCCCTAAACAAAGACCTATAATGTATATGACATTTACATCATCCTGGGTATTTGAAACTACTCAGAGATGACTGAATGTACAGGAGGACTTGTATAGGTTATATGCAAATGCTACACAAATTTATATATGGGATTTGAGCACCCATGGATTATGACATTTGAAGAGGAGTCCTGGAATCAGCCCCCTGTGAGCTCTGAGGGGCCACTAGATATGCATAGATGCCACATTGGTCATTTTCCTTTCTACTCGCAGATCAATTTTTTTTTTTTTTTTTTTTGCTTCTTTTTGCTTCGATTTTTCATAATGTGGTGAATTACCCAGGCTCCCTGTCAGTAATTTCCGGTTTAGCTGGGTCAGGAGAAACTAGAAGATTTGAAGGTACAAAAAGGAGATAATCCAGGATCGTTTCTTCTTCTTGGTGTTCTCAGGGCTGTGTGCTGTGGCTGTGCCCAGGTACTGGACTCTATTAACGCACTTCTTCCCTCATCCATGGGATGTTAGTAATTTTCCACTCTTCCTAATCCCTTCTTGACTTAAAAGCCCTGCTTGATTTCTCAATTCTCCTATCCCATGTAACTATGTCCCTGAATTTATTTCTTGCCACTGAAAATCATAGTTTCTTTTTCTAGATTGCATCCTCACTGATAACAGGTGACAAGGTAGGTACAAAAAGCAATTCTAAGAAAATGGCAATGGAAGGGCAATTTGCTTTCCATTGTCAGTTCATTTGCAGAACCTGATTAAGTCCAGAGGCTGGTGCTTGTACCACATTCCCCAGCGTGCCCAGCGCTCATATAACAGATGTCTTCTATTCTGAGGTCCATGGGTTTTGATGGGTAGGCTACTCTTATAAGCTCCCTGAAACAGATAAAATAATACAAATTGGTGTCCATTCTCTTAGTGACATTTGAAATAAGAGCTATTTATTTCCTTAGCAACCTATTGAAAGTTTATGAGATTAGAAATAAGTTTATCAGTGGAATGATGTGGTAGATGACTCCTTCACTGGAAATAATCTCCTAGTTACTTAAATACAATTTCTTCAATTACTTCAGTTACTACATTTTTAAAAACAATTTTGATCTATTTTGCTTAAGTAAATAGAATTCAGGTTTTACTGTTGGAACCCAAGTTCTTTTAATAAATACAATATCCATCAATGAGAGAAATTGTTGTAATATTTAGTTCAGAAATTAAGAGTATTATTCCACTTTAAGAAGTGCCCTAGTGCCGGAAAAGGTTACTCCAGTTCACAGGGTATTATCCTGATTTGAGAGGTGATCCATTTCAAGAAAAGTTTTCTTACACTTACAGATACTAAGGAATCAAATAAGTGCTCATTTGAAAAGGATGAGGCCTTAATCATATTTTTAAACTGTAGAATATTCAAATCTTATTTTGGATAAGATATTCCAAAAATTAAAATATTAAAAAATTCCTTAAATCTTCTCTCAAAAATCTGTCAGGTAGTTTGCATATGGCCAAATATTCCCAACCAGAGCTATTAGTTCCTATGTAGATAGAGGATACTTTGAATTGTGGCTGGCAAGTGCCCCGAAATTGTAATAAGGATGTCACCGTTAAAAAAATAGACTATTAACTAGGGAAGAGTGGAAGTGAGACTGAAGTACAGCCAGAGATGTCTTCTCTCAGGAAGCCTAGGCATTTAAAGCCAAAATATCAGAAGCCAAAGAAATGGAAGTAAAGATCTAGGTACTCCATATGGAGCATTTGCTGGAAAAAGTTGATTTGCTTGTGAAAATGTACAGACTGCCCTCAGATTGGGTAGGAAAAGGACACTGAACCAAAATCTCAACTGTCTTTCAATAACTACTGATAATTCTCCCAAAATCCATGACTTTCCCAGCCTTAGTGATCAGAGCATAGATTCCTGAGCTTTAGACATTAAACTTTAGCATACCAATTACATCATTGGTTTGAGTTTGTTCCATAACCTCAATCAATTATACTGTTATGGTTTGACAGTGTTTTAGCCAGACTCCTTCCAATGTGTGTGTGTGTGTGTGTGTGTGTGTATGTGTATGCCCTATGTGGGGTGGTGTAGATCTCAATATGTATATATAATTTTTAAAAATAAATGATAGTTGAAGCTCAAGAAAGTTAAGATCAACAGCACAGTTTTCATAGTTTTGAACCCAAGAAACCAAACTCAGCTGTTTATATTAATTATGAAATACCTCCTTATATAGTAAAATAGAAATGACAATAGCCAATAATATGTTTGTGTGTTTCATACACCCAGCCCTATATCTATATTATCCTATTTTTCTGACAATAACATTCAAGGGGTATATAATATTATTATTCCATTTTTAGAAGTAAAGTAGCAGTGCTCAGAAAATTTAAATACTATGTCACATGCCAACCCCATAGTCACATGTGCCCACTATAGCTTGAAGTAGACATTAGCATTATATCATTAGAATGTAATAATAATAATAGGAAGATCAATAGAGTAGACAAGTTGATTAGCGTGAGAGAGGAGGGAAGGGAAAGGGGGCATTGTTACATATTATTATAATTGCCAATTTAAAAATAAATAAATAAAATATTTTAAATGCCCCCCCCCCAAAAAAAAGATGAGGGGTGTAATAATCTGTCCAGGAACAAGTAGATAATGGTCTGGAGGATTGTGGTGTAGGCTTGTTTTAGATTTCAGATATCCTCAAGAACTAAGCATGCACTAGGAACCTGCCCTGTGTCGGGTGGTGTAGATCTCAAGTTGAATCAAGAATGGACTCTCTGCTACTACAGAAGTCAATGGTCAGCATAACTGGCATGAGTATCCTCTCTATGTCTGGGTTTCCTCAAAGGAGGTAACTACAGAAGACATTTGGAGCGAGGAACCAGCATATACACCCAAGATCATACTGGGATCTCAGAAGGCCCAGGTTCACAGTGACTGAACTCTGCTGGGGTGAGCAGCCAAACTCAAATGGAGAGCAACGGTCTGGAGCAATAAGCAGGAAAACTTTTCTCTCTTTCTTTCTTTCCTTTTTTATATGGAAATTATCTTTCAAAATTACCTCATGTGGGGGAAATGCTGCTATATATGAGCCATTGTTTATAAGTTTGCGGATACCTGGAAAGAAAATAAAAAAAAATAATACTTGAGTCAGTTTCATAGAGACTTCCTTCTGGAGCACATACTGCATGTGGGACAAGGAATTAATTGAAAATGTAAAATAACCCTAATGACCTCCATAGCCCGTACATCTGTGGGTACAATATGATTGTGAGAGAGAGCAACACTAAACTTAGTTGTGTCCTTTAGTAAATGTAAATGTACAAGAGGCTAACACATGGCTTCACCTTGTCATCTCATAACATTTGAGGAGCTTTGGTACCCAGTTATTTGGGATCATTTGAGCCAGGAACAACATTTTTCCCCTTCAAATAACAAAGCTTGATCAAAATCAAAGGGACTTTACACTCCTAAAGCAATCTCAAAAGTTATTTTATTGAGAGGTCCGTCCTTGTTTAACTCTAAGCCAAAGCGACATAAATAACAACATAAGACACTCAAAATCTTCCTATCTCCCTGAGGGTGCAGTGTAGTAGACACTCACATAGAAGTCCTGGTGGGAACAGACACTGGGAAATCTTTCTAGACAGCAATTTTTGTTGCAATATTGTTTATATTAATTAAGAATTAGAAAGAATTGTACACACAAAATGAAGGAATCCTTTATCACTTTACAACTATATTAGGTATTCAGTAAGTAATTATGATTTGATAAAGTCTTATTATAGAATATTGTATAGCTCTTTAAAGTTTTCAAACAGTACTGAAGGACTTGAGGAAATTTTCATAATGGTAATTTTTAACAGAATGACAAATTCTGAACAATGTATTCTTGTAATTTTCATATAGTTCAAATTTGTGACAGTGAAAAGAGTAATTAGGAAATTTTTAAATTTTAAATTCTCCTGTGTGTACTGTATTTTCTACATTTTAGTCATTTAAAATGTCATATTTATTCTTAAAATTGACATAAGCACATAGCAGTATTATGTAGTTACTTTCTCGTTTCATATTCTGGATTTCTCTTATTTTTATTTCTTTGGAACATTTATGACTGATTTTTATTGTTTTTCATATGGTTTTGATGTCTAAGGTTATTATTTTGGCTGTTCCATCATAAAAAAATAATGCTAATCAGAAAAGAAGCAGAATCTGAACATTCCTCTTTAAAATGTTGGCAAACCAGGAACACAATTCACATTTCTTATGTGGAACTCCATTTTAATGCAAATCAATAGAGCTGGTACACATTTCAAAGACTGCCTATTTTTAATTTCAAGAATTTTAGGATATTTGACTAATATTTGATCTCTTCAATGTTAGGTTTCAGCCTTACAAGTAAAAGGCCAGCTTGTTTGTTTCTTTTTTTTTTTTTTTCCTCTGCTCTGTGAAAAATCTGTAATTCTATTTATTTTTTTTTTCGGGGGATATGCTCTCAATTTTCTTTTGTATTATACAGGTTATAGCAAACTGCTAAATAGTCAAACAAAGCAGAAATGTAGATAGTTAAAATGATTTGATAGTCTGTCTTTCAGAGATAATCTCTGAGTTTCTTACATATTTTTCTAAGCCTTCCTTTCTTTCTATGTATGTGTATTTAGGAAATAGAATTACATTAGACTTACAGTTTGGTAATCTCGTTTTTTAAAAAAATCACTTAATACATTACACATATCTTTCAAGGTCAATAAATAGAAAACTCAACTAGTTTCTATGAGCACAGTTTCTTTCATTCACTTTTATAATATTAGTGTGTACTAGATGCTTGGTAATTTTGTGCTAAGGGAGAATAATACTCATAATTTTTAATAGATTGATTAAGTGGATGCAGTCATTCCTTAGTGTGGAAATTTTAAGTCTGTTTTAGTCATTTTCTATTCATGATGAACCACTTTCTACATATATTTTCATTCAAAAGTCCAATTATTTACTTTGGGTTATATTTCAAGAAATAAAATTTCTCTTCTAAAGTATTTGCACATTTTGATACATTTAGCCAAATGTTCTCAAAAAAACTTATTTGAAATCTGCAAAATAGAAAGTTTATAGAATTTGTGTTCAATTTGCTATACACTCACATTTAACGAATAATGACAAAGTTTCAATTTTTGAAAAATAAACAATAGTTCTGGGTATAATTAAAATCTACTTTCTCTATGATTGCAAATAATGTTCTTACCCACTTTTGATATTCCACTTTCATATCTGGTACGCTCCAACATGTGATAAACTATCCGGCTTCGCGTAGCGTTGCTGAAGAAGGTGTCCTTACTGTTTATGATGAAGCTGTTAAGATGAAGGAATTGGTTTTAATATTCAGAGAAAAGCACAGAATCCAGCCACAGTTAGTTCCTAAATAATCACCATCTGTTTTCTCCATTAAAGCTAATCATATGAAATATAGTAAGTCAGAAGAGAAGTCATTCTCTTAAAAAAATAAATTGACAGAGGAAAAAAACACACATACGAATACAGAGAATTATAAAATGTTTATCTAAGTATTTTTTTAAGTTTATAGGGAAATCTAGGTACCCAATATTTCTCTTTTAGCATGGAATAAGAAGAAAATTTATTGTCTACTGGCTCACATAAATTTTGTACTACCTTAAGAAATTTAATTCCAAATAGATGCATTAAAAATGGAAATGGTCCCCCTGACACATTTTGCAATCTAGCTATCATATCTTCAAGACTTTGCAAAGATCCATACATAATCTTTTTTTTCTGTTTCATTCCTTGTATTGTCCCTTTTTGGAAAGAGAAGCAAGGTGACCATGCAAATGTCTATGATGTAAAGTGCAAAAGAGGATCCTAAGAAAGAGGAAAGATCTGTTTCAACATCTACTTTATCATAATCTGGGAGTCTCAAAAAAATAAAAATAAAAAACAGAGTGTAATGGGTCTCACTCAACTCCTGACACTTCCCCTCTCCAGTTGCTTTATCTCTGTGAATGATGGACTACCATTTCGTCAGGCACTTCCTCTGAATATTACGTCTGCTATAATCCTTGCTTTGTCTTCACCCTCAACATTCAAATAATTGCCACAGAAAGTAACTTATCTAACTGAACTACCTCTCCAGCTTTGGCACTACCCCACTTCTTCTGGGTGGCATTATGAGAAGAATGTCCTCATAACTAGACAATCAACTTCCCCCCTTCCTTTTATATACTTTAAAGAAAGCATAACTCTGATCCTTAGAGTAGTCCTCTACTTTTAGCCTGTCAGGAGCTTTCCATTATGAGCATAATTAAAGTTCTCATTTCCCTCCATGGATCTCTATGCTCGTATTACAACGTAAAACTCAAGTCCTATTTCTTACAGTTCTGGCTTCTTGTATCTGATCATCTGTTAAATTGTTCAGTTTATCATCACTGTCAAATTGTCTGCTTCTTTTCCTCTGGATTTTGCCCTGTCTTCAACATTTTTTCTTCTTCTCCCCTCCTTACTCCCTTGTTTTTTAATCAGTTGTAAAGGGTTGTTTCCTTCGAAAAGGTTTCCAAGAGCCTTCCCTCTTAATGCATATTTGTGTCTTTCGTAATATTGATTTACACTTAATATGTACATTTGTCTATTTTATTAGATTATGAGTTCTTTACAGTGTCTATGTTTTATCTGTATTGGGATGCACCAAATTCAGAATCTTGTTAATTACAGGTAGCAGAAGAAATATCCTCCATTCTGATGATTTTCTCACTTAGAGACTGAGGAAGCATTTTTGAAAAAATATTTCTTAAGCAGGTAAGTTTCTATTTTCCTGGATTTACATTATGGAGGAATAAAACAGATTTTAAAAACTAACATATAAATAACAAAATTACATGTAAGGTGCATGAAGAAAGATGGAACAGGAGAATGGCACAGAGAATAGGGGCCCAGAGGCACAGTGTTCAGAGAAGGTCTTCTGAGGTGGTAATGTTGAGTGGGAGCAGAATAATAAGAGGGAAAATGCCATGCAGAGGTCTGGGGGCAGAGCATGTCAGGCAATGAGAACATCAAGAATAAAAGTTCTGGCTTGGGATGATACACCAGTAGCTGATTCATTGAACCAAGGCTTTCATGACTGGATTAAGTAAATGTGGAAAATGCAGAGTTGAAGTCAGAGTGTTGGGAAGGAACTGCAGCATCTGCATCCACAGGCAGATGATAAGAAAGACATTTGAATTTTATTACAAGTACAATGGGAAGCCATGGGCATGGGAGATTAAGTAAGGCCTCTCTGTGATCTGATAGATGCTTTTCAAAGATCAGTCTGGTTTCTTGGGTTTGCAAAGAAAGAGCAGAATTTTTTTTTTTTTTTTTTTTAGCTGACCCCATTTGGTTAACAATAACAATGGTCACAGGAATTTTTATTCTATAAACAAATCACAGATAATGAAAGACACAAAAGCAGGTGACAGAAGAGACAGGAACTCACTGGTGAATCCGTGCTCTGCTAAAGGGGCCAGTGTAGCAGTCTGACTCCTCAAGGTCTGGAAAAGCTGACTTGTCAAGAACCATTGGATTTTGGGACATCCACTTTTTTATTCTTTTAAAATAATTTTGCAACCTGAAAGAAAGTTACATCATAGAACCAGGTTAGGTGGTATTCCATAGCCATGCCAACCTTCCATGATAATTTCCTCAAGTACTAAAGCATGAATTCTAAAAAGATAGGTGCATGCACGTACACACACACACACACACACACACACACACACACACACTTCTTTTTCAACACATAAGAAATAAACAGCAAAATAAGCCAAGTCCTGTTTTTCTTTAAATTCTTTCAGAGCAATTATGTATCCTCATAAACAAAAACATTGTGGAAAATATTTCAGAACCACTATAAATATGATGGTAGACAAGAGTATAAAAAATCACGATATATTTATTAAAACTGTATGTTATCATCTATCCAATCTATCTATAGACTACTTCCTAATTCTTAAAAAAAAGAAACAGCAATATGCGTGTTCAAAGTGAAGACTAAATCAATAAATGGCTCTGACACACTTCTTTATTAGTACTGGGGGCTACGACTGCAGTAGAAATGGAAACAACTTTGAAGTCCCATAAAACTGGGTTAAAACAGATCTCTGCATTGCATTAGCTGTGTGAATGTGTGCAAGTTGTTAAACTACTTCTTGCCTCAGTTTCCTCACTCATAAAGTCAAAATAATATTGACTTTGTTGGAAAGTTGCTATTTGGTGCTTTAATTTAAACCTGATCACTAACAACAAGGAAGACTGGGGTATAGAGCCTTTGCAATAATTTTAAGATTTTAGTGGGCATATGAAGGACCCAAATATTTTAGTAAAATGCATATATTGGCCAGGCATGGTAGCTCACACTTGTAATCCCAGCAGCTCAGGATATCCAGGCAGGAGGATTTTGAGTTCAAAGCCAGCTTCACAACTTAGTGAGGCCCTAAGCAGCTCCTTGAAACCCTGTTTCTAAATGAAAAAGGGATGAGGATGTGGCTCAGTGGTTAAGTGCCCCTGGGTTCAATCCCCACTACCATGGTATCAAAATGAAAAAAAAAAAAAAAATAAGAAAAGGAAGAAGGAGAAGGAGAAGAAAAATAATGCAGATATTGACTCAGTAAGGCATGGGGCCTGAGGTTCTGCATTTCTAGGTAGCTCGTAGGGAATATTCATGCTTCTATCTATTATGCATATTTTAAATATGAATTGAGTATAGACACCAGGCATGTACTACATTAAATACTGTTTCAGGAAATTTTGACATCAGGACACTGATTCTGACACTCAGTTGATTCTGAAAAACTGCATTCTAAGTTACTATTATAACAGCTATGTTCACTAAAAAAAATGTAATATTTACACACTATGAGGTTCTGCTGGGCGATTTTTGGCATCTACTGCAACAGCAAGTGGAAGAATTAGGACAAAATATGTTCCCAGACAAGTACAACATATTTCAATATTTGTTTAGCTGACTTTGTTTGACCTTCAAAAAAATTAGGACAGCAGTGGGCAGGCAGTCAATATGTATCTTAAGACTTATTTAATTCAATTCTATTATGGAAAAATTATCATACAAAAATTGAAATAAGAATCAAATCCTGCTACAGAGTTCTGGATGTAAAAATCTTGATATTTTCTTTGCCAAGTTATATTATCAAATAGCTGCTGGTTATTTTTGGTTTTGGAGGGATCACAGCATCTCTTTCTAATCTAAAATAAATAATAATAAAATGAACAACAATAATAATAATAAAGAAATAATCAATCTGTATAGGAGGTGGTCACTTTGCTGCTTCTCATTACAAAGAAAGCATCCAAGTTAATTTATCCCCATATCCCAGAGGCTAGAACATAGACATGTAGGATATATTAAGTAGATTATAAAATGATTGATCCAGCTTTTTAAGTACAGCACTCCACTTATGTATAACATGTCAAAATACAGTATACTGTTATGTATATCTAAAAAGAACAAATTGAAAAAAAGAAAAGGCAATGTATGTCCACAAAGCACTAATTAAAAAAAAAACTATATGTAAATATCAGAAAGATCAGTAAGGTAGAAAGGAGGGAACAGGGATAGAGAGAAAGGAAAATGTGGAAGTCCTGAAGATGGAATTAGAGAAAATTATATTCTATGGTTTTATAATTAAGGCAAAATGAATCCTGTTGTCATGTATAACTAAAAAGAACCAACAAAAAATCTGAATAAAACCAGTGGAATAGGAATATAAGATGAATGTTCTAGTGCTGAATTTTCCAGTCTTTGAAATTGGACTACACATTTCCAGTCGAGATTCAGGTTCCTTAGCTCTAAGGAGAAGAAGTAATTCCATCTGCCCTATTTTAGAAAAATGGCTAGGAGAATCAGATAAAAGGAAATATTCTAACTGTATTTGGAAACTATTGTTGTGTCATGGCACCCAAGAACCTTCTGTTTCAGATGAAATGACAAAGTAGAAACAAAGGTGAATTTTTTAAAATTTTAAAATAAACCAAGTAAAAGAGTGTTCAAATTTTCACTTATTCTGTTAATAGAAAACAAACACTATTATCAGTTTAGGCTTTTCACACATATTTCCTGATATGATGGTAAATGAATTCTGACCTGAATTTGAATACTAGGATACAAGGATCTTGTTCATCCTTTAAACAAAAGAATATCTTGAGAATTAAAGGGACAATGTCTGATGCCACCAGGCATAGCTCATTGTTTGCATCCAATAAATATTATGCTAATAATAGTGAAAAGAATATTGCCACATTAGAGCAGATTATGCTAAGTGAAGCTAGCCAATCCCTAAAAAACAATGCTAAATGTCTTCTTTGATATAAGGAGAGCAACTAAGAACAGAGCAGGGAGGAAGAGCATGAGAATAAGATTAACATTAAACAAGGACGAGAGGTGGGAGGAAAAGGGAAAGAGAAGGGAAATTGCATGGAAATGGAAGGAGACCCTCATTGTTATACAAAATTACATATAAGAGGATGTGAGGGGAAAGGGAAAAAAAACAAGGGAGAGAAATGAATTACAGTAGATGGGGTAGACAGAGAAGATGGGAGGGGAGGGGGGGATAGTAGAGGATAGGAAAGGTAGCAGAATACAACAGTCACTAGTATGGCAATATGTGAAAACATGGATGTGTAACCGATGTGATTCTGCAATCTGTATACGGGGTAAAAATGGGAGTTCATAACACACTTGAATCAAATGTATGAAATATGATATGTCAAGAGCTTTGTAATGTTTTGAGCAACCAATAATAAAAAAAGAAAAAAAAAAGAATATTGCCACTACTATTTCTATTGTTGCAACTGCCACACTGTACTGAATATTATCTAATACATTTGGATTTGCAAATGCAAGATTTCATGGTATAATATGAAGATGACTTCTAATAGAGCTTCAAAGTCCTTTGCTAAAATCAGGGAAAAGCTGAGAATTCTATGGAAATTGAATATAAATCTGGATTAAAGGGTCAAAACAATTTAGTCAAATCACAAACTCTGCCAAAGCAGCAGAGAGCTGAGGAAGGCAGTGTGGATAGGGGTGGAGAGCGAGTCATTTATTTTCCTAGATCTGCAAAACTGGCTACTCTTTTTTCTGACTCCCTTGCAGGTCATTTTGAAGTTGCTTTTATATTCGAATGTGGAAATGCTTTGTAAATAAAAAGTAAATTGCAGCAATAATAAAACTATGGTTATTTCCTTTCAACCTTCCCTGAGAAATGATGATCTTAAAAAGCTTGATAAATGCCTGTTTATTTATCCCCTAGTGTTTGCTGTTCAAAATTAACAATGAACAAAACATCTTTCACTTCAAGAAAGAAAAAGCACAAGTAAACCTAACTGGGCATATTTGATTTTAATTTCTCACTTTGCAATATGTCTATAGATTGAGTTTTATGATCTTACATCAATAATGAAGACACATGTACACACACTGTTCTTAAATTTTCTTCTTCAAAGGTCATTTTAAAAAAATAGGAACTAGTCAATTCCTTAATTGAACATATAAGCTCAGAAAAAGTAACATGATATTTTTTCTATTTAAAATGTTATATATACATAAATATAAACATATATAATATAAATGTTTTATAAATTCTTTCATAAAGAGTTTATTTATTTATTTATTTATTTATTCCCTGCTCCTCCCTATTTGCATTCATGAAACCAAAAAAACAAAGGAAACTATTAGTAATAAGCAAAATGTAAAGGGACAGATTATAGTTCAGGTTCTGATAATCACTTGGAAATTTTGAAAACCAAATTTTAATTTTATGGAGTAAACAAAAAATATTGAAAGACTAAACATTTTGAAATAGATGATACAGTTGTTTTTCTGGTTTGCTTGAAAACAGAAAAGTAAATATTTCTTATACAAATATGGTGTTTCTTTAGTATTTAATATACATATATTTAGAATATATTCTAAACACAAATTTAAAAATGAAAGTGATAGCTTTATATAGACTTTTTGGAGAATTTAATAAGAGGATTTATTTTTCTGCAAGTCTTTGAAAGAAAAACGCCTGTTCAACAGAAAACCCAGTAACTGTGTAGTCACAAAGTCTCACTAATTCCATGGTAGCTGACTAAAGGGGACCAAAATAAAGAGACTTTATCAACCATCCAACATTGGACAGGCATATACATAGCAGAGAAAAGGAAACATGCAGTTATAAATTTATGTATTGTAAGATTTCAGTGACTTTGACTTTATTATGTAAATATGACTTTGGAAATTTGCTACATAGACCAGGACCAATATCTACAGAAGAATTAACAAGGGTTCATTCTAACTCAGAGCACTAACCTGGCAGAAATATATGACTTGGTTAAGAACCATCATTAATTATTTAATAATTCATTGTACTAATTTCTGTGATAATTATTCTAACTTCAAGATTTTCTTCTCCATGATTTACTTTCTTGTCATTAAATCCTATCAAACCTAAATTCAATGCTTAAAAGGAGCCAATATTCTCCTATAAAGGTTTATAAAGTTTGAAGTTATATTAAGTCTTTCTTTGGGAAAGGAACTAGATTTATTGAATCCTTTCCTAAAATGGTCTCTTATTCATACTGTGGGTTTTATAGCTTTTGTATAATCTGAATTGTTATTCCCTACAACATTTGTCAATGGAACTCATTTTACCACATTCTTGTATTTTGTCTTTGCAAATTGAATATCCTGCAATAAGCAGGAAAACAGCCAAGTGTATAAAGCCTTTTGTTTAAGTGTTCATTAAAGGAAGCTCATTTCCTCCAGTGAAATAGTGCCAAGGTGACTCAGGTTAAAGAATTTTTCCTGTTTTAGAATTGTGGCTTGTTTAATTCCTTTCCACAGTTACCCTTTACTACAACAGGTGAATAGCTGAGGCTTTAGATGAAGCTTTTTCTTGAAAAGAAGCTCATTTTTAATACTAGCATAAGACAGGTAAATTAAGGTGGCAGAATTTAATTAGGTTTATAATGCAAAAATATTTTATGAACTTAGTAAACCACTGCATTACTCTGGATTCTAGTGCTTCTGATAAAATAATTTCATTGAATGTCCCTGCAAATCTTTGGTAGGTAGATTGTTCTATTTCTCTAGTGAGTCATCATTTATTCATTGATCCTAATTTTACGTTGTTTTTGGGGGGTGGGTACCGAGAATTGAACTCTGGGCGCTCAACCACTAAGCCACATTCCCATCCCCCCACCCCTATTTTGTATTTTATTTAGAGACAGGGTCTCACTGTTGTTTAGCCCTGTGGCCGAAGCTGACTCGAAATCCTCCTGTCTCAGCCTCCCAAGCCTCTGGGATTACAGGCAAGAGCCATCATGCCCAGAGTGATTTTATAATTATTTTTAAAATTAAAATCTTTTAAGATGTTAACTTTCAACTAAAATTCTTCCATAATATTATGTCATGGGAGGATTCCAGCAAAGGCAATGATAAATAGTAGCAAAGTGATTATCTGATTTTAAACACAGTTCAATTTGGCATAAGTAATTTTGAAATGTTTGAACAAATCAATAAAATATCCATCCTCAAATTCACAACTGCTGTTATGGATAATAACATTTTTCCTTCTTTTCTCCCTGAATGACAAGTTGCTCATGAACAAATTGAAGCATTATGCACCAACCTGCCCTTTGATTTATTCCTCCGGTCTGTGTAATAGCATTTTTTCCTGAAAAACAACAAAAGTCAAATGAGAAAAGTGAAAGCAGAGAAAGACAACATTAAATAATATTAAGTATTTCAATATCAAAGATCCATATGCTTCAGAACTTCAGACACATGAAATAATTCAGTATAGAGTAATATAAAGAAAAATGAGTTTATATTATTTTAATTTCAGAATCCAAGTTTCTAATAACAAAACCATTTAAAAATCAATAGTGCCTTTTTGGATATATTATTTTAAATTCTCTTTTAAAAGTCTGTCTTCGGCCACTCAATGCATACTAAAACCAGATTATTTGTTTATAAGTTATATGAAGTCATTGATCCATCCATCCACCTGTCTAACCATCCATTTATCCACCCATCCATCTTATCATATGTAACATATACTTCTGATGTGCCAAGTAAAGATAAGGTATAATCATTAAACATTTAGAGAATAAAGAAGATCTCTGCCTTCAAGGTGTTTCCTTCACAGTTAAGGCAATAAGGGGACAGCTATAATTAAGTGTGACAATGTAGGAAAACAGGAAGTGCTTTGGAAATACTGAGGAAGGAGATCGCCACTGCTTTTTAATAGGTGGAAGAGAAAGGAGACAGAGAAGTCTTCACCAAGGATGTATTACCTTGAGGCATAGTGGAAATAAACACCTGGGTAGTGTTATACGTGGCATTCCCAGACATAGGTAGCAGCACATAAGATGGACAAAGGGGCAAGAACGACATTGTAAGATTCAGGGAACTGCAACTAATTTGGTCAGATCTAGAGTAAATACTGAAAATAGAGGTTCATTGTGAAAGAAGTTATGGTCGGTGAACAAGACACAGATGATGAGGGGGTCTCAGATCTGATGTTAAGCTTTCGGATGAAAGGAACGGGGAAATGTCCATGTTAAAAGAAGGGATATAGCAGATCTGGAAACAGAGAAAGTAAAAATTCTGGTGGCAGAGGTTGTTTTGTCTTCTAAATGATCTTCTCTGTATCCTGAACCTGCAGGTCAGAATGTCCTAATCTGGGCCTTATAAAATGCCTTTCTTTTTAACCACCAAAAGCCACTTAGAGGACCAGTAAACTCCTTCATGGGGTGGCCTCCATAAAGCATGGCTGAATCAGGATAACATATTTAGTTAAACATTATTAGCTGTTTTTAAATTTTTCCGAAATACCTTATTTCACTGTTATCCCTGGTTGTACTATTAGAAAAGAATTTTCAAGGTGTCCCTTAAATATTCTAACACTAAATTCAAACATAGGATTTCAAAGCTCCCTCTATCGATTCTGAAGTCCCATTTTAAATTTCTTTCTCTTTTTTTTCAAACAGAAAAAAGTTTGTATGCAGACATTATTCAATCCCTATTGTACTGTTCATCTTTTTTCTGAACCTCTTCTGCATAGACTGTCTTGAGCCATTTAATCCGAGGTTAATAACTGTTCACTATTGTCAAGTATGTGATCCTTAGTACAACAGCTCTGTTTTACTTGACTTTGTGTGGCTGGTGAAGACTTCACACATTATTTAATAAATTGTAAGCACTCAGATGGCTGATGAATAAATGAATGAACCCAGTTTAATCAATAGTTGCATTTAACTCCTTCAGTGCCGGAGATAATTTTATGTTTAATAAACATTCACTACATATAGTATTTTTTAAAAAACTATATATAAAAAAATTGGTTTTAAAATGTTCCACCATCAAAATAATACAGGCATTTGATTCACAGGAGACAATGTTTTAGATGCAATTATCAGTAGAGGCTATAGTGAGGGAGTGGTAGAAAAGTAATTGGGAGGGGTTGCATTTGGAGTAAACACTATTCTCTATATTGATTGCTGTTAATCTGAAATATTTCTCTTAATTTTTTGTTTTAAAAACATTTTGGGAGAAATAAAGGATAACTCGAAAAAATATACCAGATGAATACATACACATTTTAGACTGATTTTAAGAGCAAATGAAAATTAAAATTCAGATACTTAATTCTCTGTTAAAAAAAAAGTAAAGGACTTTTCTTCCCTCCCTTTTCTTAGTGCATTTACTTGAGAGGATCTGTCTCCATAAGTACTTTCTCTTTTCTTTGAAATCTATATAAATCCTTCAGAAAACTCCATTGGGCTTTCCTGAGCTTTATGACCCAAGATACCTCCTTTCAGGCCTAGAAGTCATCTGTTTAAAATGTGAACATCCACGGGATAGCACCTCCATCTCCCAGTTTTTGTGGGAGGGTAGGATTCTCACTCCAAGGTCCAGAATTACCATTTGTCACAAAGAAACATAAGTTTAACTGTACTTCTCCATAAAACTAATAAACCAAGGAACACACCAATTATCTAGTGAATCTACTATGAATTATGTTTGAAAATAATATTGCCAAGTCCTTTCACTTTAGGACTCTCTACTGTTTATCTTGACAACAGGTATGCAGAGTTGTACCTGATTGGCTATGCAACAGGAAGTGATTTTCCCTTTCAATCTCTTAGTGGTGGACTGGGAAGTGGTTTAATGTTTGTTCTATAATAACATTGTTTTCTTTCCTGTATATCATTGTAGCAAAATTTTCTGTTTGAGGGGTTGTTTCTAATTCTATTTTCCCAATAATATGTAGTCTATCTTTAATGTATGAAGTCATAAACAACCTGCAATTCCCCTTTGTTCTCCTGCATAAATAAACCTATAGTATCAAATCCTTTCTACCTTTAATTCTCCATCTGGTAATTTATTAAATGCAAACTGTTCACATATTAGAGCTTTATTTTCCCCTTAAGTTTTCATTGTTAAGATTCTTGCTATTTTAGATCTTGCATTAGGGAAGAATTTATCCACATACCTACCACTCAAAAGTCAAAGTAAATAACTATTAAAATTACTGTTTCCAGTCAGCTCCACATTGTCAGGGGCCACTTGTGGAGATGTCTGCTGGGCCAAGTGAGGAGGCCAGTGGATGGGTGCCCGCTGCTTCTTGACAACTTCAGAGACTCTGCTTCTATTCATTCTGTATAGGAAGCACCTGAATATTTTTGTTTTATTTTCGAGTGGCTTTCTTTGCATAAAAAGATCTAAATTTAATTCTAATTGCACAAAATATTGTTCTTAATGTTTTAAACAGTACCCCATGTTTCCTATGTTTAAATATTTGTGGGAGGATGAACTTGAGGAGAAATGTGAAATTGACTTCACCTAAGAACTCAATCTGAGAAGCTGCGAGATCATTGAAACTTCTTAAAATATGTTAACAATTTGAATGTGAGAGAGAGGTAAAAATGTAAAAGGATCACCTATGAATCAAAAGAAAAACACTACAAGTGGACTTTGACATTTCTAAAATAGTGAACATATAGGCTAAATCCTTTATGATATGATAAAAACTAGAAAATATGAACTATTGCACCTAAAATTTTATTAACTGTTTTTGAAATATTATTTCAAACATAATAGGCCATATCTATTTTGGAAGAAAAGACAAGAAAGAAATGGCTAGAAAAATTAGCTATAATAAAATGTTACAGATATATTTATTCAGAAAATTTAGATAAAATTGGTTCCAGAGTCTTCCCTAGATACAAAAGTCTATAGATGCTCAAGTGTTTTAGGTAATTTTGCAAAGTACTAACTTGTGTTAATCCTCCAGTATACTTCAAAACATTTCTAGATTATTTATAATGCCTAATACAGTGTAAATGCTTTGTATTTAGTTGTTATACTGTATTGTTTAAAGAATAATGACCCCCCAAATTCAGTATATGTTCAGTATAGATGCAAAGTTTTTTTAAATTTTTTTTGATTGGTGGTTGCTTGATTCCAGATCAATGGACCATGGGTAAGGCGGGACAACTGTACTTCAAGTTTTAGATATATGTTCTTGAAAGTGATCCCTTTTGGGAATTGGTGATTAAATTGATCATCTTGAAAACACTCTGTCTTATTTTATGTATGAATATCATATTCTCTTATTATGTGCAGGACAAATTTTAGGAATACCTTATAAATAAAAGAAGTTTTATTACTAAGCGTTAGTTAATACTGTATCTATTATTTAAACTGATCTAGAAAGATGTTCTAAAACCACCCTGTGTTCCAGTATGTCTCAAATATTTTTTTTCTGAGAATGTCATCATTAGATGGAAATTAACAAAAGAATATATTTTAAAAATCTCTCTTAAAATTTATTTTAAAATAAGGAATATTAAAATTAATTTCTCAAAAACATATTTATTTATAATTAGCATCAGAATCATTTGGATGCTTATTAAAAATTTATAAAAATCTCCAGTCCTGTCCCAAACATAATACAGATTTTATTCATTTTTTAAAGACTGAAGAACTACTTCTTAAAAAATATTCCTACAGTAAATATACTAACTTGTTAACTTAAAAATTCAACAACAAATTTGGTCACAGGATATTTTTCTCTCAAGTTTCTGTGGAAATAGTATTACTTTGCTTTGAAAAATGCTGCATGTTTTCTAATATTTTTATTGTTATATCACAGGAATTCCCATGTTATTTTCCAAAAGTTTAATTAATGCAGCAATCTAAACTTTTTTTAAAAAAACTGAAAAGAATAAATTTCAGGCAATCTTCAATAAGAATAGATGGTAACTGCATAATTTAATAATTTTCTTTTTGTGACCCTTGGATGTATATGAATTTTTCTTTTAAATACAATTTTACCAGGAAATGAAAAAATAAATATCATTAAAAAGAAACATTAAACTGAGGAGAGCATTCTCTTTCCAATCTCCCTTTGGATGAAAGGACAATGTAGCACACAGCCTGGAGACTTAAACTCTGAAGAATATAAAGTGAAGTCACTTGCAGTCTGGCAAGATAATTGTTTTTAATATACTTCTAAAGAAATTAAAAAGGTATTGAATGAATCAATTTTTTTAAATGACATGAGAATATCAATTATTCTAATAGTAAGTTCCTTGAAATTTGTGCAAAATAACTAGAGTAAGGAACATGATAGAAAGTAGGCTGGTGTGATTTAATAGATTTTCAATCTTTTTAAATTTTTTTTATTTTTTAAATTTATTTTTTAGTTATAGGTGGACACAATATCTTTATTTTTTTATCTTTATGTGGTGCTGAGGATTGAAACCAGTGCCTTACGCATGCGAGTCAAGTACTCTCCCTCAGAGCCACAATCCCAGCCCCTAGACTTTCAATCTTTAAAAAATGAATAAAATCCATCTCAAGGTACAAATCGGGTGGAAAAAGCTATATGAAAAGTAGGACACTATAGATGGTGTTGTCATGGTCTGTATGACTTTTCCCCATATAAACTAGAGCAGAATGAATATATTTTAAACTACTAATGAAGAAAGAAAAACAATCTTTTAAATAATGAAAGTCAAATATTTTGATAAAGCAAGCATATGTTACTGGTGGCAATAAACCAAATGTTTGTTGAAAACTTATATGTTGAAAACCTAATACCTAGTGATATTTGGAGGTGGGTACTTTGGAGGTAATTTGGTCATGAGGGTCAGTCAGTTCTCATGAATGGGATTAGCACCCTTAAAAGAGGAGGCCAGAGATCTAGCTTGTTTGTTTGTTTGTTTGTGTGTTTATGTAATGTGAGTAAATAAAGGAAAAGAGGGCCTTCACTAGCTCCCAGCCATGCTGGCTCCCAGATCATGGATTTCCAGTCTCCAGAACTGTGAGAAAAACAATTTTGCTTAAAATACCCAGTCTTTGGTGTTTGTTATAGTCAATAAAACAGACTATATTATAATATATGCATCACTTCCTTTTACATTGAATATAAAGTATAACTGTGTCTTAGTAATGGAGGCTCCACTCAGATCCATCAAATGAAACCAATCTTCAGGACACCTGGAAAATGTCTGTTTTGTATAAAATCTAGAGGAGTCTGGTGGTCCCTGTTTGGTCAGATGTTTTAATTTCATATTCACTCGACCCACCAGAGCCTCCATACTGAAACCCACTTAAATGGTATGATAGTGACAATTGCTCAGGACTTTCTCCTTTTTTGTACAATTGTAAATTTAGTTACAACTCTTAGAAGCAACATTGATTGCAGAAATGGGGGAAGGATGAAGGCAACTGAAATCAATTAGGATTAATTTGGACAAGTTCTTAGCAATTTTGTCCAGATATCAGAAAACAGGTCATTATCTTGACTGTGATAATTCTTTTATGTCATGTGTTAACATCTAATCAAATTAGAACTTGTAGAAAATAAGGTATAAATAAAGTATCAGGAACACACAATTCTATCCATCAGAGCAATCATTTGTAATACATTTCTAATAATATTACTATACATTTATTTTGTGGTTGAAGTCACACTGTATAAATAATTAAATATCATGTATACTTCAATTTAAATTTTATTATTTACTATTTTCCTGCAATTTTGAGAAATCTTTATACCCATTCATTTTATAAATGAATTGTTTTGAATTCAAAGGTACATTCTACTTTAATTACATTTTCTAATGTTAAATATAGCAATGTTTATATTTTCAAAAATATAAATTAAGTTTCTGTGAATATGTTTATGCGTTTGAAAATTACGTGCATACGATAGGAAGCAGAGATATGAAAACTTTTAATGCTCACTGAAAACATTTTCAAATGAAGTTTCAGAAGTTTGATTCCAAGTATGAATAAATAAAGGAGGTTCTTGTCATATCTATGCTAATTTTGAAGGTAACTACTTGAAAAATTCTTCAATAAGTTAAAAGTTAGCTCATTATTTTTATTCTGTATGATTCTGTGTCACATTAATACATGCAGATCAAAGAAAAAGAAATCACAGCAAAGAGTAAATAAAGTAACCCTATTATCAGCAGAATACTATATAAATTGTTATCATCTCTAGCCAAGTATTTACAAAAAATTTTAGAAGGTTGCAGTATCAAAAGAGGAAAATTCTGGATGTCAAGAAATGTAGTTTACATAAGTACATGCTTAAGTGTACTCTCACTTCAATTTTATCACCTGAATCAAAATCAGTCCTGTATAGATTTCCAACAATCTAATCATAGACAGGCATTATCTTCAAGCCTGCTTTGCTTCTTTCAGGTATCAATTTTAAGAAAAATGTGCAAACTTCAGGTTGTCTTGGCAGTCTTATCCATCATCAGTACAAGAGGTTGAGGAATTGAAAAGACTGATCTTTATTTGTTTTTCAATTTATGATTTTGTCAAGATATTTTTTGCAGTATTATTTACTTATTCACTGAATGCCATCTCCATAGAGAACTCTTAAACTCTTATCCAGTCATGAATGTGAGCTAATTTAGATGTTAAAGTCTAATATGGTTAGCAAGATCCTGCAGTAGTTGCCAATTCTTACTAAGTTTCTGATTTCTGGGCATTGACTGAGGTTGCATCTTTCAAAGAATGAAATGTTTCATATAGTTAAAAAGTTTCGGATTGATGTTTCCTATCTTAACCTCAATAATGTAGAGGTCTGTCAAAACACCTTAAGGGCATTAGAATTCCTATCAGAGTTGGCCTCTTTAAATGTTTCCAAGTCCGAGAATTTTTTTTCCATTTTTTGAATCGGAATCCTAGTGTTCACTTAGATTTATCAAGGTTCTTTTGCTTGGATTCTCATTCACTCTGAACCTTTTATACCTTCTTAGCAGCTGATGGAACATATTGAGCTTCATGTCAGTGTAAATGTTCTTATCTTCACTGCGAGTTAACACTTTTCATACAGTAAGGACACTGTAGAATTTACCTTTCAGAAATGATGGAGGAACATGGTACATTCTGAATATAACATCAGATACTCAAGGTAGGAAAACAGTTGGCTTTTCAATCTATGCTTGACTAAAGGAAAGACTGAAAATCACTAAAAACTGCAGTCCTCTCATTACCTTATATTCATCTACTGAGGACAGAACTAAGAAACCATCTGGTTGAACTGACCTGAAAAAGATTCTTGTTAACTTCTAACAGGAAAGAACTCTGTATTTATATATAAGGATACTATATATTTACACTTGCCAGTTTCCACAAAAATGACAAGAATTATATTCACCCATATGAAGTAGAAAGTGAAATTGATCTTGGGGATTGCTAGAAGTTGAAATTTGAAAATAATTATTTTATCCTCTCTCTAGGTAAATCTACCCTGAAATGATATAAGGGGTCTAGAGAACCAGAAAGCTTACCACATTAAGCAAACAAATTAGATAGGGGGAAAAATGCCCAAGATACACTAAATTTTGGAAGAAATAACAACTTATTTTTAGAGAGGATATTGTAAAAGACAGACTCATCTTAATACACATTGAGATGGAATGAAATAAATTTTGAAAGTACCTGAAGGGCATCCTGATATTTAGTCTCTCTGCATACTTGCACAGCGTGTCCCATGGGATATGGATTTTAATGAACATTATATCAGGGTTTGCAACAGCTGGCTGCAAAGGATAGCAAGACAGACATCATTACTTAGAATCAGAACCGATTATAACATACCATTGTTTGATTTGGGAGGAAGAAACATCATCCCATTGCTTATGCATTGATCATTCTCACTGATTTAAATGAAGTTTATATGAATAAAAAACTCTTAATGGGGAAAAAATTTAATAAATGTAAAATGCCAATGAAACCGGCTAAGGCCTAGACAGTCTTAGACACAAATGCCTCAGGAGAATGGCCTGTTAAAATTATGAGATCAAAATCACCCAGGCAGGACATGATTAACCAACCCACAAAAGAATCATGTGACCTCTGAAGAGGCATGGGGACCATCTATGCCTATGTAAAAGAACCCTAAAGCTTCATAAAAATCAACAATCAGCTTCTCAATTATCCACTCCTATAAATTTCCCCACTACCAACCAATAAAAGGACACATTTGAGCTTATCTCTTGCCTCCGAAGTCGTTAACTCTCAAAAAAGCTTTATCATTTTGCAAAACCTCAGTGCCTTAGTACTGGCTTCTATGTGAGTCAGGAAATCAGCACTTACTTGATATCACCATTGTATACAAGAAACAATCACCTATGTAAATCAATGAATTGTTTTAAATTAATCATTGTCAATATCCAGATTCTTCAATTAAATAATTCTGAGCCAAATAAGTATCTCAAGCTAGGCATAGGAGCACACATCTATAATCCCAGAGGCTAAGGAGGCTGAGGCAGAAGAATCAAAGGTTCAAAACCTGCCTTAGGAAGTTAGCAAAACTCCATCTCAAAATTGAAAACAAAAATTGGCTGGGATGTGGCTTAGTGGTTAAGCACCATTGGGTTCAATCCCCAGTACCAATGCCCCCCAAACAACAACAACAAACAAACAAACAAAACAAAAAACAAACAACAAAAAACTCAAGATCTCAAGTTGTTTTTTTTTATGAAATTATTTTTAGTTATGTAATGTTAATATGGACTCGACACCATGATCCTCTTATTTCTGTTCAGAGAGGATAGAAACACTGCAAATTCTCACCAATAATTACTTAATTAATTTCCATATTCTTTTTTTTTAATAACTACTACTAGATTTTCCAAACTACTTGCTAGGTTCAATGATAAGCCTGAAAGAAAAATGGACTATGTAAATCATACAAACCCAGGACCTCACAGAGCTGTCAAATTTGCATGCCTGCTCTGGCTTTTTGTTCCATTTCTGCCTGTATCAAGACATTAGGATTTAACTGCCTTTTATCTAGACCAGAGGATTTAAGCAGTCACGTGTGCAGCAAAAAACATCTATAGGCATTTTTTACAAAATGAGGAACTCTGGTCTAATCCTTATAAATGCCAGAATTTGATCCACTTTATGTAAATATTTTGATCACACACTAGTCCGAGGGTTAGATGCTTTTCTGAACAATCATTTAGATTCCTTGCTTTGTTTCAGCAACCCAACATAACAGCTAAATAACTGATAAAGCATTATATATCACTCATGTTGATATTCTACCTCTTAAAAAGGCCTACACAGTTATTTCCTGTAATCCTTCCATGACTCAGGCCCACAGAGCATGAAACAAGTCTGTGGCATTCTAGCACTGAACCCTGTAAAGCTTTTTTTTTTTTTTTTTTTTTTTTGTGGTACCAGGGATGGAACTCAGGGACACTCGACAATTAAGCAATATATACAGCCCTATTTTGTATTTTATTTAGAGATAGGATCTCGCTGAGTTGCTTAGTGCCTCGTGCTAAGGCTGCTTTGAACTTGTGGTCCTCAAGCCTCAGCATCCCAAGATGCTGAGATGACAGGCATATGCCACAGACTAGGCTCTATAAGGCTTTTAATTCATGCAAACATCTGTAATAAAAGAACAGCCTTTTCCTTCCATATAAAGGTATTTACTATGTTGGACAGCTGAACTATTTTTTGGTAAACATTTTCATTTATATTTCAACTAGAAGTAAACTCTCAAAAATATACAATTCTGAAAAGCTCAAAAATATGGAAAAAATCTATCACTTTAACTTAAAATCATGTTTTGAAATTAACATCTAAAATTTTTATATTCATAAAGTCCAATATTCAAAATATGGATTATTTTGTGGGCTTGCCAGAACATATTGTATTTGTATTACCAATATTTCTAAACAGTATTGTTACAGAACCATGTCACTGGACTAATAATCCAACCTAGAAGCATTCTGAAATCTGCTCACTCTATTTATTGGGCAGGCACTTTCACAGATCACCATTTGCTTAAAAGTAAAGAAAGAAATGAAAAGGAAAGAAAAAGAAGTGGGGCCATTCCATGATCAAGTGAATTTTAGGCTTCTCCAACAAACTTCTCAAGACAGTTTGATATGTATGTACTTGCTGAAAATATACAAGCATACAATAAAGTATGTTGAAGATTAAACATTTTGCATCATGGATTGCTTTTCCATTTTACCTTACTGAGGTACCAGTATCTTGCAAATCATGATGGGGGGTGGGTAATATAAGGTGCGATCATGCCAGTATAATTTGAAAAACCTTTTCCTACTTGGAATTTGTTTGCTTCCAATTAAAAGTAAAGGATTATAAAAACCATAATCAACAGAGACAGAAATAGGCTTAGTATGTCACAAATATCCATACACCTTCTAATCAGTCAATAATCAAGAAAAAGAAGAACATTATTAGGTTGATATTCCAGGTCCTTTTCCAGACTTTGTGGAAAGGTTTAGGTGTAGAAGTTGTACAGATAAGAAAACATTTTCAAGGCTCTGGATTTCTGTAGTTTAGCCGTATAGCCCTTGTGTAGCATGCTGGAGGCCCTGGGTTCAATTCTCAGCACAAGACATAGTCTTTTTGTAATAGAAAAAAAGCTTAAGTATTCATCTATTTAAATCACTTCTCCATTCAGGGCCAGTTATATTTTATTATAACTCTTCCTACATTATTAATTCAAAAGTTCTTATATTTAAAATGATAATAAAGATCTCTCTCTTGAAATTGTGGTGTCAGCTACGGGTGCTACACCTACTTGCCTTCCACTTACCAAGCATAATTTAAATGTCTTTGATCTTAACTGCCTACTTAGAAGAAATCACATGGACTGGTAGAAAAAACATACAGGGTTTAGAACCTCAGAGACTTCAGTATAGATTCCTTTTCTACCATTTCTTATCTTTAAGAAGTTTAAACTGGTTAGGTGACCCCTCTGATGCACAGTTTCCTCACGGAGGAGTAAAGAAAGTGATCTCTGCCTCATAGGGCTTGTGTGTCATGAGAGACGGAATTGCAGTGCCTGAGACTGATCAGTTCTTAATACGCTCCTTCTTATGTGAGGGCAGGCCTCTCTAATAGATGCCAGCCAATATGTCAATGAATCTCAAAGCTTCCCTGGAGTCTTTGTCTTGTTTCTTTCCCTTGGGAAGTAGTTGCCTGGTTCTTCTTTGGTAGATCCTGTGTCTTAGTTTCCTATGCTGTCCAATAGACCTTTGAGTCACACCACCCTAAAGCCAGTAACAACCTATGATTTGGGAAAAACTCTGAAGTACAGTGACCTGAATCAAGATTTTATGTTAAGTGGTTAAATTTTTTTTCCTCTGATAATATAAAATGAGAATAAACTCTAAAAACAAACAACAACAAAATTGTACTTCTATAGACTTTATAGTTGCTTTGAAAGATTTGTTTATCTGTACATATTTAGATTGTCTTCTGCTAGCACACTGGTTGTTCCTAGAAAGATAGGGATTCTTCGTTTTGGATCATGCCATTTCTCAGAACCCCACTTCATCTGGAGTGAAACTACTTTCTCCAGTGAAGTACACAGATCTTCATATCTCACCCTGAGTGCCTCCACAACCACTTCTACCACTTCTTTCCCTCCCTCACTCCACTCCTGTCATTGGCTCACTCACTACTACTTGCCTGTCCCTGTCCTATTCCTTTTACACCAATCTTTTTTTCCCCTCTATAGTAGTTTTATTTTCTTATTAGTTATGCAAGTGTCCCAAGAAAAAATACATTGTTTTGTTCATTGACATATCCACAGTAGCCATCTCTGTGTTAAACTCACAGTGGAACCTCACCAAGCATTTGTTGAATGAATGGATGTTGGACTTGTTTGGGTACACATTGTATTGAACTTATTCCTAAGCAAGAGATGATGAGGATAAGAAAACCAATAAGTCTGAACTGATCTGGAAGAGGGCACTGTGTCAGGATCCAAATTAGCACTATGAACAGCTTGCCTGCTACTGATTATTAATTCATCACTGTCAACCATCAGGATATGAAATAATCCAATAACTTTAAATAAAGGGTTGTTCTGAAAGGAGGTTTCTGCATTAAAATGACTACTGTCAATGAGTAAAATGTCAATATAAGTGCATACACAGAGCATGTCTAATTTTGTATGCCTTAACTTTAAATAAATAAATAAATAAATAAATAAATAAATAAATATATATATCTTTAAATGCAAACACACACACATACTACCCACCCACACACATATATGTCTTTTTAAATAGCATGGACTGTCTTGGTTTCTAACTTCCTCAACTACCTTAATCTCTCTTTTGCTATACCTCCACTTTAAAAAAATGAGAGAAAAGTAGTTTCATTTTTTGCTACTGGGCAGGGGATGGTGAAGGGATATTGCTGTGAGGGAGAAAGAAGACCTTTCCTTTTGGAATCAAAAGCTGCAAATTTGTCACTATTTTTTTTTTCAACCCTCATGTTAGCAGCCTTCTCAGAGGGAATGAAACACCCACAACCTTCATACTTCATTTTAGTACTTAATTATTCCTCCCCAAATTCCCAAGAGGTAGAATAGTTACTCCTTAGAAAAGAGGAAACTTAAAAATGATCTTTTTACAAAGTCATTCTGTAAATTTGGGGCACAGAGCAGAAAGAGCATGTTTAATCCCATAGTTTTAAATCTAAGTGAAAGACAAAGCTGATGGGAATTGAAAATTGATTTGGACTACAAAGCACCTACCCTGAAAATTATAAATCATCTACTTATTTATTTGAATGGTCTTCAAATATACATCATGATCCTCTGAAAATATTATCATCTATAAATTATTCACATCAACATGCAATTTAATACATTTTTGAGATCTCTGTGCCAGGCTCAGTGCTTCACTCTGGTGAATATATATTTTTAAGTTATGGAGAATCAATTTCTAGTCTTCCTCTTTCAGCTAGGAAACAAAATGCCTGCTAACATTTTTCTCAAATCTATTTCTTCTTTCTTCTAATAATCTGTACTAAAAAATTTCAGTTAAATGTTTGTTAAGTTGCAACGAAAGGCCAAGACCTTCAATAGAAGAAACTTTGAGAGGCAGTAAATGTTTATAAAATCACAATGCTGGATTTGATAAAGTGGCTCCAACAATCTACATGCCAATTAGTCATGAATTGGCACCAAATTTAGTCTAAAATGTATTCTATTATATTATATTCTGTTGTTGTAAGTTGCTTTCCTGACCTGTTTGCTTAGAAGAGCAATGCACAGTTGCATGTTGCAGAATTTTTAAAAATAGTATGTTAGGCAAAGCTCTCAAGATCTCTTCTCCTTGTATTCACAAGTAAAGATCCCTGGTATCTGTAAATACAGAATGATAGGCACTCCCATGGTTAGGATCATCCACATGACATGTTTGATATTAAGAAGACATTATCTTTCATGGATAATGAGTCCCTTAAAAGGACTGGGCTCTTTCTGGCAAGAAAGATTTAAAACAGCAGAGAGATGCAAGGAAAATTCTCTACTTCTGGCTTTGCAAATGGAGGGCTCAGGTGAGCAAGGAATGAGAATGACCCCCAGGAGCTGAAATCCAGACAGGGAATGAAGACTCAGTGTTACAACCACAAGGAAATGAGTCCTTTCGCACATATGTCAGCTTCAAAGAGTACCCTGAACTCCATGTGCTCCAGGTACAAATGTGACCATGCAAATACTTTGACTTAGGTCTCAAAAGAAACTAGGCAAAGAGTGTGTCATACCCAAACTTTTCACCAACAGATTTTTTAAAAAATTAGAGTGTTTTAATTACACATAGTAGTTGGGTTCATTTTGACAAAATACACATGCACAAAAATTTGAGTTCAATCCCTGTTCCTCTCATTTCCCTATCCTCCTTCCTCCTCCTATTTTCCTTTCTTTACTCTGCTGATCATTTTTAAATTTTTTATTGGTATTTTCTGTATATATATTATGGTGAAACTACCTGTGGTATATTTTTATATGCATATAACATGATCTTGTTAAATTCATTCCATGTTCCCTCCCCTTACCCACCCCTCCTCCCTCCCATTTTCTTATTCTACTCCACTGATCTTTTCTATATCTTTATAATATCTAATACCCCCATCTTCTTTCTCTTACTTTTGCTCTAACTTCTACAAATGAGTGAAAACATCAACCCTTGATTTTCTGAGTCTGGTTTATTTCCTTTTGCATGATGATCTCTAGTTGCATCCATTTACCAGCAAATGCCATAATTTCATTTTTCTTCATGGTTGATTAATACTTCAATGTACATACATGCCACATTTTTTGATTATCCATCTATTGCTGGGCATCTGGGCTAATTCCATAATTTAACTATTGTGAATTGTACTGCTATAAACATTAAAGTGGTTGTATCACTATAAGTATGCTGATTTTAGTTCTTTTGGATAAATACCAAGGTGTGGGATGGCTGGTAACCCATAGAGTTTTGAGCATACAAATGCAATTTGTGTAATTTATTAAACATCAATAGATGCATAATACAAATAGTTTTAAGAAATACTGATTTAAAACCTTCAGACAGTATTTTTATGATATCATGTAAGAATTCTTATTTTAGAAAAAATGTTTTTGTTTACTAATACTGCATTTGCTGTAGTAGGTTGAATGAACTACCCTGGGAATAATAAATCTACTCCTGATAAATTTAATTATTTTAAAAGATAATGTTGTCATCTTCAGAATTAGAAACATAAAGTTAACCTTTTGTAAAAATGTCTATGTCAAATATATATTTGTAAAAATTAAATTTAAAATGCAATTTAGTAATCTTGAATTTCTTTGATATTCTATGCTTTGAAAATCCCCTCACTCCCCCAAAGGCATTTTAAATGTTATTTTATCTCCTCTGTCGCCTGCGTCCTCAGTCTCTCGTCTTCTCCTTGTATATCCTCTTCTGTGCTTTCCTTTCCTTCTCCCTGACCCATTTTTTCCTGTTTCTCTCCATCCCTTTCTTCTGTCTTGGGTCTTCCCCATCATTATTTATACACCCCATCTAAGAAGTAAATTTAAAGGTGAATAAAAGAAACAAGGAAATGAAATCTCACCAGAATCCACCGCCTCCCCCCTCCGCCCCTGCTATTGTTTTCCCTCCTCCCACTCACAGCTAAGCAAGTTGGTGACATTTGCTCTGCACCTATTCTCCATTACCTATTCCCTCTTTGACATTAGCTAATATGGTGCACAAATGTCTCTATTCAGGAAAATACTTCTCATTGTCCTCCATTTGAATGGGCAACTCTTTGGTCTCTTTGGCTTCTCAGCAGTATTTTACCCTAATTACCAACTCTTCCCTCTGATGTCTCATCTCCTGCTCTTTCACCTACCTCAGTTCTTTCAAGTGTCTATTCTCCTCTCCTACCCTGTATAGGCTCATCCGAGAACTAAATTCTTTCCCATTATCTTCAGTGATTTTTGTCCCAATAGCTGGTATATATTACTATTCATATTCGAATAACTAAAGCATTTGCTTTCAGGTGAGACTCCTCATTTCAGCTCTAGACAAGAACTTCAAACATCTCTATTTATGTTTCTCAAAGGCACCTCAATTACCAGCTTTTCATTCCTATAGCCCTTGCCTTACTTCTTCCACAAACCAGCTCTCTTCCAGGCAGCACTACTTTTTACTGAATATGACTTCTGCAGGTAGAGTTCTGTCTTTTTCTCTTCCCATAATGGGATAGATTTCTTTTTATTCAGGTTGCTTTCTTTCAGATCACATAAGCTAGCAGAGCACCTAGTCATACTCGTAATATAACACTATCTTGTTTTAATTATTGGGTAGCTCTCCACATTGTTTCATTCATGTCTTTTATTTGTTTATGGTCTATTTTCTCCCATGAGAACATGGTTCATTTTTAAGCTTGGTTTATATTTGGTCTCAATGTGGCATACAATAGAGACATTATTTATGCTTCTTGAATGAATCAACAAATTGTTTTGAGTCACAAACTCAAGTCAGCATTGAGACCAATTCTTATCATGTCCAAATTACCACCAACTACATACATACATATATTAACATATACATATGTATATATTAACTGAAATATCAATCAAATCCATTTATCTCTGTCTTTAATGCTACTCATGATCTTTGTGCATTATCTTGAAATCCATCCTCTTTTCAGTAATCTGTTATCTTTTTTGAAAACAAATGTGTTCATACTACTACAGTTTGAAATTATTTAGTAGCTTTGCATTTCTTTATTAAGATAATGGTCAAAAAGCTTACATATAAAACAGATTAACTTAAACAGAGCCATTCTTTCCAGGCTTGTTTAGTGCTCTTCCTCTCTGGAATTTAAAAATATCCATAACCTTTCCCCTGTGACCATCCTGATATTCCCACTGAGGCATGTTATTGTAGGAGATGAATCATTGCTGGATTCTAATGCATGACCAGGGAAGCCTTATCTAGCCCTTTTCCCACCTAATTTAAGTTTTTTTTTTTCACCTACTTTGGCACTATTAATTTTTCAAATCTCAATTCAAAGATTTAAAAAATTCACTTCTTCAACTTTCTATAATTTTCTCTTATCCTCCAGACGAGACTATTTCCTTTGTTATAAGCCATTTTAATTCCATTTGCTTTTCTTTCAGATCATTTATTTCAATTTGAAATTATGAAAAGTATTGTAGTAAAGGATAATTTTAAGCATTGTATCAAATGAGTAAAGATTCAAGCAATCTTGGATCCCATCATCTATTCTGTGCAAAGTCACTGAAATAGTTATGCAAGTATTAGTCAGATAGAAAGGTGTGACAAGATCTCTCTTTCCTTCTTTACTTCCTTTATTCCTTTCTTTAAACTTTGAAAAACAAGCAGAATTCCTTAGAGAAACTGGACCAAATTTCATAAGGCTTCTAAGACTGTTTTCAAGGAAAGATATAAAAAAATCCCCATCCCTGCTCCAAAACTGATAATATCTAATCTGGAGAAATGTGTAAACTTAACCCATTGCATTTTCAGGAAAAAAAAACAAAATCATTTTCCTTAACAGTGAGGCACCTAGGGGACAGAAAGAGGAAGTCAAGAATGGCAATCTGTGTTTAATACAATGGCTACTGTTTATAGGCATGGCTAGTTCCAATAAAATATTCATCTGGGTTTGGGTATACCTCCTGACCCAGCTGTCCTGGCACTTCACTGAATTGTAGGAAACACATCTAATAAGAAAGTGGATGTGAATTGAAAAACTGTAATGCTGGAACTCAGAATGAAAAACCTGTCTATCTGGGAATAAAAATAGACAAATAGATACTCTTCTGCTGAGCAACAACATAACCACAAGCACCTTTGGCAGCAATGGAACAGTCAGAGCTTAAGGATGAATAGACTTCACTTTTAGAGGAGAACAGAACCCTTTGTGGATGAGCAACAGCCAGTATTATTCTTGGGAGCATATTGGAGAAATAAGAGAGAGGAAGACTCAGAGAATCTGGATTTTATGCCAAGAAAATTAAGTACAGTCAGTGGGCCACATCTATTACAAATATCCAGTTTTTGCATTTGATTTCTTTTTTTTTTAAATCTTCATATAGATCAAAGGTAATGATATGGTCCACTTTACTCATGATTCCCCACAGTTTGTTGAGCATTTGACAAAATTATTTAATGAATAAGTAAACAATGGGAGGTGCATGAGTTAAATAATTACCAGTATTATAATAATCTCTTGTAAACTGTTCTATAAGCGGATGAGGAAGGGATTGATTCTATCTGTGTGGAGCAGAAGGCACAAAGGAATCTAATGAGTAAAATCTTGTCATAAGACTGAGTTCATGAGATATTTTTTTCAATAAGTAGTTCTTCATTTAATTACTCACCAGTGAGTGAGATATTCTGGGCTAAACTTCCCAGAAGAGGTATAAAAAAGAAATAAAGGATCAACAGAACACTGTAGTCAGTATGTCACTCACCCTGTTCTATAATACTTGGCACTGTGTAAATAATTCCTTCCTTTCAGAGCCAAGTCATTATGAGTTTGTTATTTTAGATCCTATTAAAAGAGTTTTAATAAATATAAATGGATTAGTTTTTCCAGGGTGACCCCAAGATATAGTTCATAACTTTCTAATGTGTATTTCTCAGAAAATTGACTTCAACATATATTCTGTGAAGAAAAGTAGGGGTAGTTTCAGAGTTTTATATCTAAGTGTTTACTAACATTCTTAAATTTTATTAGCAAGTCAATTAGATATTCAATCAAAGAAATCATCAGGATTTTTTTTTACCATTCCATTTTTTTTAGAAATATATTTAGGAATATCTCTAATATTTAACTTAATTTTTTTCTCTCAATGGGAGAATAGCTGACTAAATCCTGAAGTTATAAAACTATTCACCAAGTAAAAAATTTCTAAAGGTAATGAGAATTAATATATTGATAAAATAATGTTAAACAATGGTATTGAGTAGAAGAATAATATATGTATCATAAATATGACTAATTTTGTGTAATATATTTACTTATGGTTGTTTATATATGCAAAATATATTAAGGAGCATTATCAGTAAAAATTCAATCCATAAAAGCCACCGAAGTAGAGAAGAGTATGATTTAGAAGGTGACAAATATAAACATTGGTTTTTATACTTTACATTTCTATGTTTTTAACTTTTTAAAGTAAGTTTTTTTCTTTATCTAACATAAATAAACATGTGAATTTAAAACCATATAAAATTTAAATAAAATGGCAATAATTATAATTTTTGGATTATAGTAGAATATGAGGTAATTTTTGGATTATAGGGTCATCAGATTTTTCTCCTATTTTTCATTTTTTTCCTAATTGTCTTGATACTTTTATCATTCCAATAGAAAAATAAATAAATAATTTACAGAAATTTTAAGAACCTATCAAACAAAGAAGGATTGGAAAGAATAGTACTTATAGTTTCACCAACAAAATACCGACATTAACAGTTTGGCAAACACTTGTCTTTCAACATTTCAAGTCCCCCCCCCAATAGAATTTTCTATTTTGCATGAACATAGTCATTAATTATTCAGTTTTTTTTAAATTGCAAAAATAGTGGTGCCCTTTTAAAAATAAACTGTGCAGAAACAGAGCAAAAAGTGAATATTATGTGAAACTATATACATCTATTAGGAGAAAATGAGTATATATTTTATGAAGCCATATGATATATTTCTCCATACTTAAACACAGGTGATCATTTCTGTTCCAGAATATTATACCACAAAGTTAATAATGGCAAAGCACCTACCTCCTTCTCCAACATCAAGCCTTCTGCTCTGAGGTTCTTTTCAAATGTGTTTCTTTTGCCATATTGTATATTCGTCTTTCTATAAACCAGGATGTAGTCAATTCGCTTTTTGCCATCTTTAAATAGAAGTCCACTAGAGGCTATGTAATTCATGTCATTCTGTAAATAAAGCAACAATTGTTAATACTGTGAGTTATGTAAGTGTTCATTTTTGTTAAAATCATTAGTGATCTGATATCAAAAATGTGTTTTTAATATTTCAGACTCCTATTGAGATATAGAAGGATAATTAAAGAAAGCAAGCTGTCTACTACAGGAGGCAGACCAGCAAGTGATGTTCCAGGATTTGAAATTAGATGCTCTGATTCCTGAACTGGGGGTTCATTGTGCTGACATGAGTGTATGTAACTATATATATATATATATATATATATATATATATATATATATATATTTGCTAAAATATATATATATTTTAGTAAGGCTTTATAAAATAATCAGTGAATATATGCTGTTTTACTAATCTTTGTCCAGACTGAAATGCTTTCTATACTTTATCTCATTTAACTACTTTCAAGTTGTATTTCAAAGTTAGACACTAAGGTGAAAGTATTAATCTGACACATCTTTCCTATGTACACACATGAATACACCACAGAGAATCTCCACATCATCTACAATAACAAGACTGGCATCTTAATTAGAAATAATATGTACTCCATCTGTGTATAAATATGTCAAAATATAAAAGACACGAGAGTATAACTAAAAATAACAAATAAGAAAAAAAGAATATGAATTCTAAGAAGTGAAATCATCATGTGGTAGCTGGCACTCAGATCAGGCATTACTTTACTAAACATACACTGAACTGATACCAAAAACGGACAATAATTCCTGAGTTACTTGCTTCAGAAAATATTTACTTCCAGTATAGATAAATCCAAACCAATAAAAATAGCTTATTCATTAAAACTCACCACTGGTTCATCAAGACTGCTTGAAAGCCCTCATCTTGCTGTACCAAAGAACCCAAGCTGTTTTTCATAGACTGACCAAATTTTTTTACCAAAAGTTCTACCTTGTAAGACTGACCCCAAAATGACTCAGCTCAAACCCTATAGCTCCTTGAGAACTCTTCCCTAAATTTACCCTTTTAAAACACTACTTGGAATACACACAGGTGGTATTCTCAGTTGCTATACAGAATTTAAATAAAACCAGGTTTACTGGCCAACACTTTTCCTAATGAATTCCTTTGGAAGGTGTTAGCTGTATGTTGCCCAAGATCACAGAAATCAGGAGTTGAATCCAGTTTCACCTACCTCCAGGTTTATATTCTTAGTTAATATCTACCCATCCTTCTTTCTCTACTTAACTTCCAGCTATTTTGATAGTTATGCCAACTCTCTATTTCATGTTTCCCGTATAAGCATTCTTGAAAGTCAAAACACTACCTAACACCCGAAGAATTATCAGATGATTTTAGACAAAGACATCTCAGACATCTTTGACAAAGACTGACAGTAACCCATATATGGACCCTTTTAAATAAGTGAATGACTTTTAGAGACTGGGAAGGGTGCTAAGAGGGAGGAGGGATGGGGAAGGAGGAATTGAGACTAGAAGCAGGGTGACTGTTTGCAATTAATAATAATGTATACATGCATGGAAACATCATGGTAAAATACCATCTATTTGTACAATTAATATGTAATAATAATAACAAAATAAGTGATAACCAGAGTGACCTGGCATCCCCAGAGGAAAAAACCAAAAAGCCATTCAGATGAAGCAACAGAATGTATATTTGCAATATTGTCATCAACAGCCATAGGTTAGATGGTCTCAGTAGCTTTTGATGGGCTGTGTTACTCAGAGAGAAGAGTTTCAAGTGTGAATTCATAGAGATGGCAATGGTCAAGGATAAGAAGGTGTTACACAGTCTTTTCTTCAGTGAATGCAAAGTGATGATATTTCCAGGATCATTTTATTAAGTACCACAGTAAGTCTAAGCAAGCAACCGAAACCTTGTGGTTGCATCATCATCATCAGTAACAGTAACAGCAATCACTTATTGAACTCTTAATATGGGCCCACACTATACCAAGTGTTTCATCTGTAATCCTCATAGCCCTTTGAATTATATGCTGACAGGAATGTATAGAAGCCAAAGAGTGACATCAGATTTCATAGAAAAATAAATAATAAATATCACCAATTTAATAACTTATTCACTACTATGTTAAAAGAAAACAAAAGATGCAACAAAATTAGACATTTCTATGACTGAGGTTTCTGTAGTTTTGGAGGCCAACAACTACAGTAAGACATTACATGATAGGGATATTGAGTGGCTTCTGCTTTTACCACTCCAGAGATTTATCTCCTTAAAGTCATCAATGACATACTTTTTGATGTATCCAGCTATCAATTCTCTGTCCTCTTCTTACATGACCTAGCAGTAGCTGAATCACTTCACCCTACTTGGCATATGTAAGGAAAATAAAAAGGACACAGAGACAAGATGCAGAAGCAGGAAAAAATGGCTGCTCATCCAAGTGGCCATCTTTACTTATATCACTAGGTTACATTAGGTCATTAGTGCCACAAGTACATTTTTGTTTATTGTATCAGGAAGGTTTCTTATTCCACAGTTACACTCTACAGTTACAATATGCAATGTTAGGAGCTTTGTGTAACTCTCAAGAAACTCCATTGTTTAAAGTTACTGTTATTGGGCAGGTCCAGGGTCACCAGAGCTTGATGAAACATTGAAGTTATCTAGTAAGCAAGTTCCTTTATTCCCAGGAGCTATGTGCTTGAGATCAAGGTTGAATATGATAAGACTCTAGCACAGAGACACCTCATGCAGGGCATTGTTACAGCAGCCAGGCATTTCCTAGCAGCCAGGCATTCTGTGTCTTTGCACAGAAACTTTCTTAGCCACCAAGCATATCACAATTATGAAGCTATCCCAGACTGCAATCCCAAACACAGAACCCCTACAGGTATATCCTTTTCCTTTGACTCCTGCTACACCTCATTATTTGAATTTCTTTTACTTGAGATGGTTTCTATCTTCTGCTGGTTGACTAATTGACCAGTCACTGGTTCTCTTGATTTCTTCATCTATACTCCTTTCCTAGCTATTTAATCCAGTCTCATGAGCTATAAATGACCATTTATATGTTGACAACACAAAATCAATATTCACATGCTTGTAGATCCAACTACTTTCTTGAGTTCTTCACTTGACTGCCTATGGATATATCAAAGTTGAGTGTCCAAATGGAATTCCTTATCTTCTAAAAGCAGGTGCTTCTCATAACCTTCATTATTCTAATCGATTGCAACACTATCCCTTCAACTGCTCAGACCAAAAGTCTTTTCTGTTTCTTCTGTTCCACCCATCAAAGAAAACTGTTCAAAATATATTTAGAATTTTACCACTTCTAGAACTTTCACTATTACTAGTATGGCTGAAACCATAATTGCCTCTTTATTGGATTATTACAGTAGTCTGACACATCTCTGCTGATATGTGTGTTCCTCTCTAGTCTGTTTCCAAGCTGCAATATCTGAGTGAGCCTCAACCTTATAGAAGACCTCAAAGAACTCTGGCCCTCCAAAAGCTCTCTGTGTTCCTCCTCATTCTTCACCCTACTTTCTCTAATCTAGTTTTTCTTTGCACCTACAAATGTCCAACATGCTAGTTAGCATTAAATACTTTCTTATTATTATCTTTTGTTTACTTACTATCTTATCATCCTAGAATAATGTTCTATAAAGGTAATTTTAAAATGTTTTGTCACTGAGTATTCCAGACATCTAACCCCCACAACAAAATATATCATAAGGATCAATAAATATTTATAAGAAGAAGGAACAAAAGAAAGTAGGGAGGAAAGAAGGGAAGAAGGCAGAAGTCAGGAAGGGCAAAGAAGATTCATAGTTGTACATAATCAGATAGGGCTAAATTAAAGAATATAAGACAAAAAATTTAAACAGATCATTTCAAGCAAAGAAATGGAAGACGACATAAAAAAAGCCTACCAACAAACTAAAGCCCAGGACCAGATAGAATCTTGGCAGAGATCTACCAGACCTTCAAAGAAGGACTCACACCAATACTTCTCAAATTATTCCTAGAAATAGAAAAGAAGGAAAACCTTCCAAACTCATTCTATGAAGCTAGTAAAACTTTAATACCAAAACCAGACAAAGACACATCAAGGAAAGAAAAATCCAGACCACAATCCCTCTTGAACATAGATACAAAATTCTTAATAAAATCCTGGCAAAGTGCATAAAAGATAATGCACCATGATCAGGTGGGGTTCATTCCAAGGATGCAAGGTTGGTGCAACATATGGAAATCAATAGATGTAATTCATAACATCAACAGATTTGAAGACAAGAATCACAGAAATACATTAATAGATGCAGAAAAAAGCATTGGACAAAATACAGCATCCATTCATGTTCACAACAATAGAAAAACTAGGGATAGTAGGAACATACCTCAACATTGTAAAAAGCTATCTATGTTAAACCCAAGGCCAACATCATTCTAAGTGGAGAAAAATTGGAAGCATTCCCTGTAAAAACTGGAAAATGACAGGGATGCCCACTTTCACCACTTGTTTTCAACATAGTCCTTAAAACTCTAGACAGAGCAATTAGACAAAAGAAAGAGATTAAGGATAGAAATGGGAAAAGAAGAGCTCAAATTATCCCTATTTGCTGAGGACATGAAGATCCAAAAAACTTCACCAGAAAGTTTCTTGAACTCATAAATGAATTCAACAAAGTAGCAAGATGTAAAATTAACACCCATAAATCAACTGCATTCTTAAACACCAATGACGAATTAACTTAAAGAGAAATCAGAAAAAACTATCCCATTCACAATAGACTAAAAAAAAAACAAAGAAAGAAAATACTTGAGAATTAATGTAACAAAAGAGGCAAAATACCTCTACAATTAAAACTACAGAACACTAAAAAAAGAAATTGAAGATAACCTTAGAAAATTGAAAGATCTCCCATGTTCTTGGAGAGACAGGATTAATATTGCAAAAATGGCCATACTACCAAAGTGCTATACATATTTAATGCAATTCCCATTAAAATTCCAATGGTCTTCTTCACAGAAACAGAAAAAGCAGTCATGAAATTCATTTGGAAAAATAAGGGGCCCAGAATAGCCAAAGAAATCCTCAGTGAGAAAAGTGAAGTAGAAAGCATCATAATACCAGACTTAAATTATACTATAGAGGTATAGTAACAAAAAATGGCATGGCATTGGCACAAAAATAGAATTGAAGACCAATGGAACAGAATAGAAGACACTGAGACAAACTCAGATATACACCATTATCTCATACTAGACAAAGACACCATAAACATACATTGGAGAAAAGATAGACTCTTCAACAAATGGTTCTGGGAAAACTGGAAATCCATATGCAGTAGATTGGAATTGAACCCTTGTGTCTCAGCCTCCACAAAACTCAACTCAAAGTAGATCAAGTACCTTTGCATTAGACCAGAGACCCTGCAAATACTAGCAGAAAAAATAGACCCAACTCTCCATCATATCTGCTCAGGAACAGACAGCCTCAGTAAGACTCCAAAAGCACAAGAAATAAAATCAAGAATCAATAAATTGGATGGCATCAAACTAAAAATAAAACAACTTCTTCATAGCAAAGAAGACAATCAAGAGCATCAACAGAGAGCCTACAGAATTGGAGAAAAGCTTTGCCACCTGTACCTCAGATAGAGCATTAGTATCCAAGATATAAAAGAACTTAAAAACCTTAACACCAAGAAAACAAATAACCCAATCAATAAATGGGCAAAGAAACTAAAGAGGCACTTAACAGAGGGAGAAATTCAAATGGTCCAAAATGCATGAAAAAATGTTCAATATCTCTAGCAATTAGAGAAATGCAAATTAAACCTTTGAGATTGCATCTCATTCCTGTCAGAATGTCAATTGTGAAGAATATAAGTAAAAATAAATGTTGGCAAGGATGTGAGGAAAAAAATTCACTAATACATTGCTGGTAGCACTGTAAACGGTTAAAACCACCCTGGAAAGCAGTTTGGAAATTGATCGGAAAACTTGGAAGGGAAGCACCATTTGACCCAGTTATCCCACTCCTCAGTCTATTACCCAAAAAACTTAAATATACTACAGTGACACAGCCATCAATGTTTACAGCAGCTCAATTCACAATAGCCAAGCTTTGGAACCAATCTAGGTGCCCATCAACAGATGAATGAATAAAGAAAATGTGGTATACATACACAGTGGAATATTACTTAGCTATAAATAGAATGGGCCATTTGCTGGGAAATAGATGGAACTGGAGAATATCGTGCTAAGTGAAATAAGCCAGTTCCTGCCCTCTGCAAAAAAAAAAAAAAAAAAAAAAGTTGGATGTTCTCACTGATATGTAGATGCCTACCAATAATAGAGGAGGGTAAGCAGAGGAAGTTTAGAAGTTCACTAGATTAGATAAAGGGGAATGAAGGGAAGGAAGGGGGATGGGAATAGGAAAGACAATGTAATGAATCAGACATAGCTTTCCTATGCTCATATATGAATACACGATAAGTATAACTTCACGTGATGTTCAACCACAAGAATGGGATCAAAATCGTAAATGGGTTGCACCCCATGTATGTATAATATGTCAAAATACACCCTACTATCATGTATACTTAAAAACAACAAATAAAAAAATACAAAAGAAGGTAGGGAGTGAGGAAGGGAGGGAGGGAAGAAAAAAGAAAATGAGGAATAGAAGATAGGAAGGGAGAAGAAGATCCATAGTTGTATATAACCAGGTAAGGTTAACTTAAAGAATATAAGAACAAGAAGAAATTATGTGGTCATTCATCATTGTCTTGTGTGCAATATTTATAACAGATCAAATCATAAGCAGCTGGGATAAACATACACCTATAGCAGCAGCATTTCGATAGCAATAGCTTGGCCTTTTGTTTTATAGCAAAGACTGCCTCCAGGCATCTCCATGCTGATCTAAGCAAGACTACATGAAAAATGATATGATATACAAATATAACTCTTTATTTTATTTTCCTTACAGCATACCAACATCTCTTGTTCAGGAAAAAGTTATAGATTGAGCCTTATAGTGAAAATAACATATTTAATCAAGTGGAGGAAAAATTCCTTCAATAAGAAGGTCTAAAAATGAAGTGCTTTGTTTGGTAGAAAAATAACAGAAAATGGAAAATTTTCTAAAAGATTGCATTTGCTTTTCCATATTTTAAAAATAGCATTGACTGACAGTGGACTCCTGGTTTTTATTATTATCCATTACTATGATGTTAAGCAAAATAAACACTAACTTCTTCCAGAGAAAGAGCTAAAAATTTACTGTTGGAAATGTCTACAATTTTAACAATAAGTAGCATGAGACAGTGTACTCATTTTTCGTCCTGTTCTGAGAAAACATCTTCACAAGTGCCATTAATTAACATTCTGCTCTATTATCTAATTTTTCTATCAACTCTAAATTATTAATGATGGGTTTTGCCAGTTTTACTAGGTGCATTAAAATATACATATGAATGTGGCAAAACAGAATCATGCAAGATTTCAAAATTTCTTTCAAATTATATATAATTAATTCAATATAGATTCATGTCGTTTTAAGGTTAAAAGCATTATATTTTGAAATTTATGAAAACCATTAAGCAGTACGTAAATTTATGAACTAGAGAAATAATCCCAAAAGTATAGTTTTAACCAGGATGTAAATTAAACCATGTTCAAACCTGTTACTTAAAAGTAGGGTAGACAGAAAATTTATTACACATACCATTACATCCAACTTCAAATTGTTTGATAAAGTAACAGCTGATTGCACATGAAATCAAAACTCATCTCTTAACTTATCTGGTATATGAAATACTTTCCAATTACAATGGGGAGTGTGCACCCTTTAGAATCAGGTCTTCACATTTTCTGTTCTCTGAAGACAGAATAAAACTAGTTTTTCACAGGGAAGCTGAGATGAAGATCATACAATCAGGTACCTGCCTGATCTTACAAAATTTTTTCAAAAAACTTAATCATTTGTGCATTTGCAAACCATGAAGCTCAGATACTTTTGGAAAAGCTGATCTTCTTAAAGAATTCAAGAATATGTGATGGTTCATGTTGAGAAGAAATGTTTTACAAAATTTTTTAGCCCATTGTCAAAATAACAGTGAAATTTTACCATTTCATTAGAATACTCTTCAGGTCATTCTTCAAATAACATATCAGCAACCATAAAATATATATATTTTATACATACTATACATATATACATTATATACATACTATATATAATATGTAGTTTAATATATAGTTTAAGGGTAAAAGAAACCATATATATATATATATATATATATATATATATATATATATATATGTACAATTTTCATTTTTCTTAATCTAATAAGCACTTATTGGATACCTAATCTGTGCCAGGAGCCATGCTAAATCCTAGGGATAAAGAATAAGGAAGTAATGAATACTTTCTGGGATTTAAGCATTTACCTGGGGTAAAAGACATAAAAATATAGTTACAATGCTATGTCTATTATATATAACTATAGAGGTATGATTTATGGGTGTATCCAGAAGAGGGGGCAATAGTCACCTAACACACTATCTTGTTTAATTTACTGAAGTCAGTCTATGTTAGACACATACACACATACACAATTAGTTCATATTACTAATTTCTAAGTCACTGATTTATCTGTTAAACACACTTTTGAGCTAGTAAAATTCTATATGACATATTGGCTAAAGTACTGATATCTCAATTCGGATAGGTATGTGATCTATATAACTGAGTTATTCAGACATTTAATTTAATCTCATTGTTCAATTTCAGTTTGTATATCTTTGAGATGAAGAAAATAATATTAGCAACATTGTAGCACTGTTACTATAATCAAATGAATAACAAGTGAAGAACTCTTTCAAATTTACTGACTCATTTCAAATTAGAAAAATGTTAGCTATCATCATAATAAAATATAGTTAAAAATTCATACAATTTATTAATTCACATTTGTATCTTGTTATTCAATTATCCAAATGACCTTTTTAACTTTTCTTCCAGGAATTCATCCTTTAATTTTGTGTGTGTGTGTGTGTGTGTGGTGCTGGGAATTAAACCCAGGGCCTTGCAAAAGCCAGGCAAGCACTGTACCAAGTGGAGTTGCATCCACAAAACCTCCTCTTTAACTTTGAGGAAAATTATCTTCTGAGGGCAAAGAAAGCTGTAACCATAGATAAGTAACCCAAAGGGCACTGATGTGAATTTTTAACCATAGTAAAGGAAAGCAAATACTCTCTCTCTCTCTCTCTCTCTCTCTCTCTCTCTCTCTCTCTCTCTCTCAATATATATATATAATTTTTTCTAGTAAAATATATATTTCACTAGAAAAGAAAAATGGGTAAAAGTCCATTGCTTAATGAATTATTACAAGATAAATACCTATACTACCATTACCCAAATACAGAAACAGAAACTCTCTGCACAAAGCTCCTTCATATTTTGTATCTTAATCACAAAGTCCTTCATCGATATTACCCTCCTCAACATAATCACAGTCTTATCTTTTATGGTACTACTTTCTTATTTCCTTTAGTTTGATTATCAATGTGTATGTCCTTAAACATTCAGTTTAGTATAGTCTGTTTCAAACTTTATGCAGATGCAAACATACAATGAATGGTTTGTGTCTGACTTTTTATGCAATGTAATGCATATGAAATCCATCTCTAATTTTCATGTAGTTGTAGTTCCTTTTTCACTGTTATATAGCATTATTTTATATGAACACACAAAAGTTACTTATGTTTCTACTGTTGACAGACATTTGAAGTCTTTGTTGGATATTAAATATTTATTCTTATATCTTGCAGTACTTAGGAGAAAAAGTGCTAATTCACAGAGAATGCTCATTTAAATTCAGTAGGTAACGCTAAACAATATTCTAAATTAATTTATATCCCTACCAATAATATTTCAGTTATTCATGCTCCACAAATTCTTTTCAGTCTATGAAAAATTATATTATATCCACTTGGTTGGAGAGCTACTTAACACCAATTTACTGAGATTTCTATTTGCATCTGATGATTAGAGTACTGATGCCTTTTCTAATGATTTGGTTTTCTACAGTAATGTATATAACAAGCTCTTTGACATCTCTGTGCACTCAAATCTTAGTTGTCTACAACAGGATTTTTCACTATTTTAAAATGAAATATCTGTGCAACTGAATTACAGAGATATTCTTAATTTTGATGTGGTCCAATTTATGAATTTTTCATAATGTTTCTGTCCCCTTTTAACCAATTGTTACCTGTTCCAAGATTATGATAACTTTATCCCCATATTTTTGTATAAGTTTTGCTTGTCCTTCCAAACTGAGACTCCAAAGTCTTCTGGAATTGATTTTGTTGCAAAAAAAATGTGTTGGTAGGGGTCATATTTCACATATTATTTCTATATAATTATGCAATTTTGCCAACTTCTTGCAGTAAAATATTTTATTCCTCATTTCTCTGTTATCTTAAAGTCAAGCACTGGACATGGGGTTACCTGCTGTAGCCATCCAGCCCCTCTGATATGGGTGTGACCTGCCAAGATGTCAATCAACTTGCTGACTGCAGGGCATAATGAAGCAAGACTCCATCCTTGAAACCTTATCCCTTCCTTTGATGTACCCCCTTAAATAAACCACTGGAGCCATCATCATCTACTTCCAGCTCCCATGTGGACTTAAACTATCAGGGGCTCTGCTTTTGAAAATGTATTTCTGACTCTTTGTTTTTTGTTCTTCACTAATTATTCTAGACTTTTAATTTCTCAGTTGGCTTACACCTTAACCTAAATCTAGTCTCAACATATGGGAATACTGAATATAAAGATGTTTCCCATTCAACTAAATTTGTGGAATGGTTTATTTGCTGACCTGTTGATTGCTGACAAATTGTACTTCACCTTGCTGATCTTGACCAGGAGTGGAGCTTGTTGGATAAAAGTTCTGGTTCAATTTATGAAGTCTTACAGAAATTTATGTAATATGCATAGCTCTGAACAGATGGAATCTTCATTATTCCGGATTCCTACTCTCTGCTTAAATTTTGCTTTTGCCATACTCTGTAAAATGAAAAACTGCACTCCCACTATGCATGGCTCTCAGATGCTGCCAGTATCTGTTCCCACCAACAATACTTTTTATCTCTAAATTTTGGTATTCAGATTACAATTAATTATTTTCATGCCAATTAAGTTGGTGTATTCTTTTTATTGGTTTGAGAGTGACCAGAAAGGAGGGCATGACTCAGGGCAGCTCAGAAGACTGTTCCTGTGTTGCAAGCCATCCATGGGCTGCATGTGGACTGCTGTGCATCGAAGCCTATTGAATAGGAAAATCTGGTGTCTGGGAATGACCAATGGACATTTCCTCTGATCGACTGCCCTGACACATTGTGATCCCTATTCAAGCTCTGCCACAGGTCCCACATAGCACTGGAGATGGGGTTATTTGTAACCACACAGTCCCTCTGATATGGGTGTGACCTGCCAAGTTGTCAATCAACGTGCTGACTGACTGCAGGATATAATAAAGCAAGACTCCATCCTTAAAACTTTATCCCTGCCTTTGATGTACCCCCTTAAATAAACCACTGGAGCCATCTTCTTTTGTCTAGTCCCAGCTTCCATGTGGACTAAACCTATCAGGGGCTCTGTTTTTGAAAATATATTTCTGACTCTTTGTCTTTTACGCTTCACTAATTATTCTAGACTTTTAATTTCTCAGGTGGCTTACGCTCTCCTCTGCAGGAAGAAGCCCCAACAAGACCCTGACTGTCACCCCATACTCCTGCTTGGAAAGAAAGCAGATTTTTCCTTAGTTTCCTTGGCTGTGTGGCTCCCATGGATCAATGGATTGTTCAACTCTTCTTCATAATTTGGGTGTTCATCAGAAGTTTCAATTCATAGGGTGTGTTAGTGTTCTAGGCATGTGTTTCTCAATCTTACCTCATTGACTCCATAAATAATGAAAAATCTTTTTTGTTTTGTTTTTGTTTCTAGCAGTGGTTTTCTGCACACCTTTATGGAGGCAGTCTGTAATGATGAATAAGGAGACGGCAGTCTAGACACGGCTAGCCTGGTGCCATGTTTTACTCAGAAGTTCCAGCTGTACACACATTAATTAGAAAAAAATTCCAAAGCCCAGGCATGTAATTAAAATCTATTTCAGAGTTACAACCATTGCCTATTAAGAGCTCTTGTCACAGACCCTACTTATTATGCAGAACAAAATATTTTTGATGCTTTTTTATTTCATTTATATAAAATGTATTGTCAAAAATCACATATTTACAACAACAAAATCAATTGCTATTAAAAATAAACTAACCCAAGACATCATACATTACAGTTCAGAAGAAATTCCATATACAGTGGAAATTTAGTAAGTGCTGTTGGAATAATTAAAAATTTCTTTTCTCTGTCGAGAAGTTTTGCATTTTAAAATACTACTTATTTGGAAAAGAATGTTTTCATTTTCTAAATGTCCTGGAGATTTAAATTACATTATTAGATGTATATATTAATGTATGTAGCTTAGCTTAAAATATGTATGAAATATAATTTTCATGTGAATTTTAATAGGTAAATCATCTTTAATCATGAATTTTCAGAATGCCAAAAATCTGTCATCAGTGCTGGACAGATGTGGCCTTTACTGCTGATGTGAACCTGGATATACCTATTATATATTCTCTTTTACACAATGATATCTCTCCCTCTTTCCTACAAGGTGTTTAGTAATACAAATCCTCAGTAAATCAGTAGCTCTGAATTACTGACATCAGACAGTAGGATTATTAAGAGGTATTACTCAGAACTTGTTAAAACCTGGCAGAGAAACACCATTTAAGAAGATCATAAGCAATAAAGTCATGTGTAAAGAAATAATAAGGATAACATAAGCTAAACAAAAACTAAGCACTATTCTAAGAACTTTATTCATGCTAATTTCTTGCTTGCAAAAACTAAAAAATCTGTACCATTTTTTTATTTCATAAATGCTGGAACCAAAACACAGAGATAGTCAGCTTTTCATTGCTTTTACCAAAATTCTAAATATAAATAATTTAAAGGTGAAAAGATTTATTTTGACTGACGGTTCCAGAGGTTTCTACCTGTAATTGGTCAGCTCTATTGTTCTAGGCCAGAGGTGAGGCAGAACATAATGGTAAAAGGGTGAGGTTGAGAATAATTGTTCAGTTCATAGCAGAAAGGAGACAGGAAGTTCGGGGCAAGGGCCAGGGGAAAGATATAATTCCCAGGAGCATGCCCCCAGTGACCTATCTCTTCCTACCAAGGCCAACTTGACTACAGTTTCTGTACCCTCTCAGTATTCCATTGTATCAGTGAATTAATTCACTGATTACTTTATAGTTCTTAGGATTCAATGACTTCTCAAAAGCCACATTTATGGACATTGCTGCACTGGGGACCAAGTTTTCAACACATGAGCTTTTGAGGGACATTCCAAATCCAAACTGTAACAAATATAGATGTTAAGATCAATATCACATGATTATTGCAAGGTGAGGATCAAGAAAGCCTGTGTAAATTAGTGGGATGAACTCTTGCTCATTTAAACATCATATCATTCAACTCACATGTAGGATATTTAATAAACATATGTTAAATGAAAGGATACATATGTCAGGAATAAAAATCATGTAATATGCTTCCTATTAGAAATGACCCACTCTTTTTATTATGGTGGTGATTATTAAATAATATGGCATCATATTTTTAAGTGAGAATATATAGAAAAGGAAAAATATTCTAAAGAGGGAACTGAAAAAAAAGTTTCTTCTGAAAGTATGGAAATTCCTGAGATTAGGCCATTATGTATTTCATTATGCTGACAGTAGTTGGAACCACAATGAGAGAGTATTTTAACCTTAATTTCTGTTGAATTAATTCAACCAATAGTAATGAATTACACAAAATAGGGTTTACTCAAAACTTCAAATATGTCGAGGTCAGTCAGAGTCTATCATCAGTTATATTTCCCTGGCAGGTTGATGAGCACTGACTTCTATAGCTTAGCATGATAAAGAAATTTTCAGTTTGGTCCATTAATGACATACCAAAAATTCAATATGGAGATTGCATTTATTATATAAGAATACATGTTCTATAATAAATGTATAAATTATCTCTTACTGTGTAAAAATTACCAAAAACTTAGCTGCTTCAAACAATGCGAATATATTCTCAAGTGTTTGTCCAAGGCTTATCTGGGTCCTTTGCTTAGGGCCATGCAAAGCTGCCATCTAGAAGTCAGCAGAGCTGTACCTTTAAGTGAAGGCTTGGCTAGGAAGAACCCGATTCTAGCCTAACTCGAATTCTCTATAGAATTCTTTTCCTTGTAGTTAAGAGTGTCCAGCTTCTTACTAGCTCTTCTCTGCAAGTCAAGCTCCGCTCCAGAGGTCCTCTACTATTCTCTTTGACATGTAAATTTTCCAAGTATGGCTGCTTACTTCCACACACCAACAAGGAAAATAGCAAGACAGACTCTTGTAAAAGGGAACATTATCAGGCAATAACATCTGATCAATTTTTCCTCACTCTGATGTTTAGAAGCAAATTATAGGAGAGATAGTTGTTCAGTACATACAAGAAGGCAGGGACAGTGTGAGGGCATCCTATGGTCTGTCTGTCATCTAGGTTGATAACTCAGATGAAACTTTAAGAAATTAAAAGGCTGATTTAAAAAATTTATCTTATGAAATAATGCATGAGGGAAGAATGACCTAAGGTCACATTCACCACATTGCTCCAAAAAATAACACAGGGAAAACATATTAATTTGGAAATTTTCATGAGAGGAGATTAAAAAAAATAATAATGAGTGGCTCTGGTTCTTCCTCATGGATCTCTCACTACCCAAGCGTCTTGAGGCAGTTGTCTTCTCCTCTCTGTGGCTCAAATCTACTGTGAATCAAGGAGGCCATGCACCATTTATGGGGCTCTGCAGTTCTAGCATCACACGATGCTCTTCTTTACCTAGAACATTTCTCTGAGATGTTGTTCTCTACTAGATGTAGATTGTTTAACTAACATTGATAGGATCTTCACTCCTGTACAAAAAATGCTCACATAAATATCTGACAGCCGAATTTAGTACCTAAAGCACTCCCAAAATTGTTTCATGGAAAACTGTAAATGACAACTGAGATTTGTGTAATTTCTCACCGGAAGCATGATCAACACTATTCAGGAGAAATTAAGAGACAAGGTCTTTACTTTCCCCAGAGTGAAAAACAGTCTCTGGTCTGTCCATGTTACCAAATGTCACAAACCAACTGAAATACAAAGTCCATACTTTGGAATGGGGCATTTTTTTTTTTTAACACAAAAATAGAGAACTAAAATCCTCACAGCAAAATAGAGTACCAAGTTTCAGAGAAGTACATGAAAATAGAAAGTCAAGGCTTTTATTTTGGTAATATGGCAAATAATTTAATCACAAACTCTTATGTACTAAAATATCTAGAAATAACAAAGTGTAACATAACAACTTTTGAAATCATAGAGGGAGAATATAATTCTCAATATTCCTCAAGTACTCATAATAATCATAATTTCGAAGACAAATGTAGCCCATCATCTTGGAAATAAACATCTTGGACTATAGTATGACTGCTTATTAGTTTAAAATATTATTTATAGGGTTTGGGGTGCAGTTTAGTGGTAGAGCATGTGTCTAACATGTAGGAGGCCCTGGTTTCAATTTTCAGCACTGAAAACAAACAAACAAACAAAAACCCTTAAACTCTAAACCTCAACTTCCTTTCTTGCCTGACATGTATAAACTAACCAGGCTATTTTAGGAATTAGTAAAATTGAACACTCTGTGAAAAATAAAGTGGTATTCACACCATAGATACGGCTACAACATAGATCTTCAAATAATAAGCTCCCATTTTAATCAAGATCCCTCAATAGTAGTGCCTTCAGACAACTAGACCTGTATTTATATCATCAATAAAATGATAGAACACTTATAGGCGACATTAAACAGGATATCTTGGAATCTACTGATCAAAAGGGATTCCATGAGGACTATCCCTAAGGAATAGAGAATATCTCAGAGCAAGTGTTTCGAAGAGATGAAAACACTGTAAGCTCTGTAATGTCAGCTAGCTGAGACAACTGTCCACACAAACCCTATTTAACCTACCCTGTCATTATTCTGACTTTTGCTAGCGATGAGCCAAAAATACAAAATAGAATTATTAATTTACTGCTAGCTTGTGAATAAAGCTTTTCTTCTAAAAGACTAAATTTTAAATGCAAAACAAAATCAAATTTCATTTTGTTACAAAGGTGTTTGTGGCGTTAAACTATTTAGAGAGCTTGAAAAACCTAGGAACTTGATTTCAATGTAGTACTTGCTGTCTTAAATGTCACCTTGTCCCTTGAGGATCTCCCCAAGGAAAACACCAAGAGTTTTCAATGAAAAAGAGACATGATAATTTCCAACACGTATTTAGGAAATTTTTTTAAAAGAAGCATCAATTCATGGGTCCAACGAAAAAGATCATAAAAAACTAGTATATCACTAGTACTGGTTATTTAGATTGATCTTTCCAATTAAAAGAAACAAAAATGATGTGTATTATAACATTTTAAAATGGCAAATTGTTCACAAGGTATTGATGAATCACTGGGTTCAAGTTCAATACAAAGTAAGATTCAGAAATCAAGAGCTAGGCTGCATACCCGGACACTGGGGTCACACATATGCAGATACTGCAAAAGTGGCTTTTTCATTTCTAAATTTTCTAGGTGCCAGGGATACAATGGAAAGTGAGTCAGACAGCCCAGTCTGCATGAGGTATTTTTAGGACATCTCAGTAGTAAGTGTACTTGAAATATTAAGAACCTCCCTTGTTTTGGCTCTGGATTTGTGACAGATGAAAGGCAAGCAGGTGCCTAAAAACAAGGGAAAGCTCAACATAGAGAGGTCAAATTATACAAGGGCAGGTTGAATTTCTTTGTACTTTTGTAAATGCACAATAAAAATGTCAAGTCAGAATACAGAACAGTGGAATAAGGTATCTTCGAAATGTGGAAACAGTCCAAGAACATTATCTTGGTCAAAGGCTACTGTTTCATTTGAATATTTAACTTGAAAAGGCAGACCTCCAGATCAGAGTATCAAAGTATTGGCACTGAATTAGGATAAGCATTGGCGTCCTTGACACATGGAAATTAGCAAAATTCACATATGTTCCAAAGCAAACTATTCTAAATTATTATATGTTTATTATTGGTCATATGCTCTGAGATGGCAGAAAATAAAATCTCCCATAAGCGTCACAGTAATATGGATTTGCTCTGGTGAGAAATGTGTTGGTTTCTGCAGAATAGATAGGTCTTGCAAAAGACAAGTTCCTGGCATTTGCAGAAAATTACTTTCCATGACCCAGCAGTTCTTTGTTCTCCTTTCCTTCCTCCTGAATTCTCTTATCAGTAAGACAAGAATCTCTCCAGACCCAGGAAAAGAAAAGAGGGTTCTTGAACAACTCCATTTTGCTAATGTATAAAGCAGATGGTTTTATTATGTTGGTTATGAATGATCTATTCAGAGTAAAGATGAATAAAATTAAATTAAAAATTGGAAAGTTGACATTAAAATTATAACATAGAATATTAATGCCTATTTTCCACAAGCTTAGTTCTTTCCAGTACCAAATCTCCTCTTGCTGTTAAAAAGTTAGATATTTATAAAAAGAAAGACAAAGAATCTAAAAATGTTTTACATGTTAATTTTATAGAACTACAGAGTAGAAAAGTGACTACCAGAGGCTTAGGTAGTTAGAGGGAAGGGAGGTGGGAATATGTTGGTCAAAAGAATCCTGTGCGTGCGTGTGTGTGTGTGTGTGTGTGTGTGTGTGTGTTTTATAAGATAAATTTTAAAATAGAGAGTGCAATAGATATTTTTTTTTAACCTAGACGTGCCATTTAAGATTATTGCCTTGGCTATTTTATACTTGGGGAGGCTCCTTTGATATTGATAGTCTTATTTTTTAAGTTGTGAAAGAATAACTCAAGATTAAATCACTGGTCCTTAATATTTTGTTAATAATAGGAAACATTTCTAGAAAAACACTCAAACTTATATATGCAAATAATTATGCATACAACTTCAGGGAGTTCATAGATCCTCTGAGGCTCCTGCTTGGGCTCCTGCAAGAGGTTCACTAGGGAAACTCTGGGTTAAACTGTCTGTTAGACTCCCTGTAGTTCTTGGAGTACCTGCCTAGTAAACTAAGTTCCCTTTGGCTAGCCTTGCCAGAATAAGTTGAATATCTGAAGGTAAATCCTCCAAGCATTTTAAAAGACCTCTAGATAAAGTAAAAGTTAAGCCATCCAAATTTTAAGAAAAATAGGCATCAGTGATTGTACCCAATATGTTCTCTGGGGTAAGTGGTAGAATTTATATTTCCTTAAGTTTGTGAGAACACTATGAATTGTAATTAGAATACTTGAGAATGAACACCCACTTCTTCCTGTTTCACATTACTGAACACAAATATTTAATGTTTGAGAATCATTTTATGAATAGCATATTGAAATAAAATTCAATATATTATATGATTCACCCATTTAAAATATAAAATACAAAAGTTCTTAGTATGTTCACAGAGTTATACAAGGAGCACCTCAACATTTCAGAACAGTTTCATCACACAGAATAAGCTCAGTAGCCATTATAAATCATTCTTTATTCTCGCCTCTTATCTATCCTCTCTTATCTGCCCTGGCCCCAGTAAATCACTTGCTGATTTTTAGCCTGTGTGTGTGTGTGTGTGTGTGTGTGTATCTATATATATATATATATATATATATATATATATATATATATAGAACTATTCTGGAAACACTTCTAAAATTTATCACATCCAACTATAATTCTACATCTTTTGATCAAAACTCACTATCCCTGTCCCTGCTAAAAACCCAAGCCTCTGGTAATGATCATTCTGCTACTTCTATAGGATCAACTCTCTTAGATTACACACTTGAATTGAGATCATATGTTTGTCCTGTTGTGCCTGGCTTATTTCACTGACTATAATTTTCCCCAGGTTCATCCATACTGCTACAAATGTCATAATTTCATTCTTTCTGTGGCTGAAAAATATTCGGTTATTTATATATACTACATTTTTCTTTATCTGTTCTTTAGTTGATAAATAGTTTGCTTCCATATCTTGGCTATTGTAATTAATGCTGCAATAAACATGGAAGTGCAGGTATCTCTTCAACATATTGATTTCATTGTGGGACTGATGAATTATAAGGCAAACCTATTTTTAATTTCTAGAGAAAACTACATACTGTTTTCCGTAATGAATGCTGATTTACATTCCCACTGTGTGAAAGTTTTCTCTTTTCTCTACTTCATCACCAGAGGTTATTATGTTTATTATTTTTGAAAAAAATATATATATACACACACATATACATGCACACACATATATATGTTCACATGTATATTATTGAAACATTTAAATTATACTAAATGGTGGGTTTCATTGTGACATTCAGATATATATATATCTCACACCATTTGTGGGCTGGGGTTGTGGATCAGTGGTAGAGCACTCAGCATGTGCAAGGCCCTGGGTTCTATCTTCTGCACCACATAAAAATAAATAAATAAAATAAAGATAAAAAAACCACCATTTGATCAATTTCACTCCCCAATACTACTTCTCCTCTCTTCTCTTTCCTTACCCAAAATACCTCCCTTTACCCTACTGGTCACCATTCTACCTTCATGGCATCCTTTTTATTCCCTCCATCTTCCACATATGAAGGAAAAACATGATGCTTTTCTGAGTCTGTCTCATTTCATTCAAAATTATGGTCAATTTTCCCATCCATTTCCCTGCAAATGATATAATTTTATTCTTCTTTATGGCTCAATAAAACTGTATTGTATATACATACCACAATTTCATTTTCTATTCATCTATGGATGGACACCTGGGCTCAATACATAACTTGGCTACTGTGAATAGTTCTGCAATAAACATGGCTATGCATTTTTCTCTAAAGTATGCTAATTCATTTGGCTAAATACCAAGGAGTGAAAGAGATGGATAATTTGGTGATTCTATTGTAAATTTTAGAGGAACCTCCATAATGATTTCTATAATGATTGTATTAATTTACATTGTCACCAACACCTTAGCCAGCATTTATTATTATTTTTGTTCTTGATAACTGCCATTCTACCTGCAGTGAAATGAAATTTCAGTGTAGTTTTGATTGGCATTTCCCTAATGGCTAATTATGTTAATCCTATTTCACATAGTTTTTGGCCATTTGTACTTCTGTTGAAATGTGTTTATTCAGTTCATTTTTTAATTTATTGATTTGGTTATTTGATTTTTGACATTGAGGTTTTATTGCATTCTTTACATATATTCTGAATATTCATCCTATCAGAAGAGTGGCTGACAAAGATTTTTTTTCCTATTCTGTCAGTTGTTTCTTTGCTCTTTATTTGAATCATTTGCTGAACAGAAGCCTTTTAATTTGGTGCCACAAAGTTCATATATTCCTGTGCTACATAGTTCCTACTCAGGAAGTCTTTGCTGTGCCTAAAGGTTGAAGTATTTCCCCAACTCTTATTTTCAAAAATTTGCAAATTTCCTGGTTTTATAGCAAGACATTTGATTCTCTCTGCATTGACTTTTGTACAGACAGGGATCTAATTTCATTCTACATATGGATATCCAGTTTTCCCAATACCACTTTTTAAAGAGGCTATCTTTTCTCCAATGCATGCCCTTGGCACCTTTGTCAGGAATCAGATGATTGTATCTGTGTAAGTTTGTTTCTGTGCCTTGCATTCTGTCCCTTTGGTATGCTTGTCTGCTTTTATGCCACTACCATAACATTTTTCTCATTATGTCTGTGCAGAATGATTTGAAATCAGGTATTGTGATGCCTGTAACATTGCTCATTTTGCTCAGAATTGCTTGGCTAATTTGTGTCTTTTGTTCTATATGAATTTTAGAATTTTTTTTTTTGTCTAGTTCTTTGCAAAATATCACTGGTATTTTGATGGGAATTGCGTTGAATCTACAGAAGACTTTTGGTAATATGATTGTTCAAACAATTTTAATTCCTTATCAACAAACATGGGATGTATTTCCATCTTTTAGTGTCGTCTTCCTTTTTTTAAATATTTCTTTTAGTTGTCAATGAATTTTTAGTTGTCAATGAATCTTTTGTTTTTATTTATTCATATGTGGAGCTGAGGATCGAACCCAGGGCCTCACACATGCCAGGCAAGTGTTCTACCCCTGAGCCACTAATCCATCCCATCTTCTAGTGTCTCCTTCAATTTCTTTTTTTCATTACACAGGTCTTTTATCTGCTTCACTAAGTTTATTTCTAGAAATATTATTCTTTGTGATGCCATTTTGAATTGAATTGTTTTTCTGATGTTTTCCTCAGCAGATCCATTACTGGTGTATAGACAAGCTATTGATTTTTGGATGTTGCTTTCAATCCTGCTACTTTGCTGAATGTGTTTTTCATTTCTAGAAGTGGTCTGGTAGAGTATTTAGGGTCTTCCAAGTATAGGATCAGATCACCTGCAAATAGGGATGATTTGACTTGTTCCTCTCCTGTTTGTATCCATTTTTTATCTTCCTCTTGCCTAATTGCTCCAATTAAAATTTCAGAATTACATTGAATAAGAGGGGTAAGTGTGAACATCCTTATTTTATTCCTAAGTTTATAAGAAATTCTGTCAGTTTTTCCCTATTCATTATGATTTTGACTTTTGTTTATCATATAATAGACTTTTATAAATAGAAATAAATTTGTTCTATCCACAGTTTCTTCAGTATTTTTATAATAAAAGGATGTTGAAGTTTGTCGAATGATTTTTCTGCATCTGTTGAGATAATCACGTGATATTTGTCTGTGGTTTTATTTCTGTGATGTACTGCATTCATTTACTTGTGTATATTGAACTCATCCTTGCATCCCTGGGATGAAAACAACTTGATCATTTTAAATTCAATTAGCTAGCATTTTATCAGAAAAATTTTCATTAACATTCATCAGTGATATTGGTGATATTATCTGTAGTTGTCTTTCCTTGAAATGTTCTTATCTTGTTTTGATAGCAGAATGATACAGGTTTCATAGAATAAAATTGAACACGTTACCTCCCTTTCAATTTCATAGTACAATTTGAGGAGCACAGTTTTTCCTTCTTCTTTAAAGATCTGATAAAACTCAGCTGTGAATCTGTCTGGTCCAGAGTTTTATTTGGTTGAGAGAATTTTTATTACTGCTTCAATCTCATTGTTTATTATTGGTTCATTGAGGTTTCCATATACTCTTGGTTCAATTTTAGTAGACGTATGTGTCTAGACATGTACGCATTTCTTCTAAATTTTCCAATTTGTTGGAATATAAATTTTCAAAATAGTCCCTAATAGTCCTTTGCATTGTGGTTGTGTCAGTTGTAATATCTCCATTTTCATTACTTATTTTATTAATCTGGGTCTTTTATCCCTTTCTTTAGATTAGTTTGGCTAGGGATTTATCAATCTGTTCATTCATTCAAAGAACCAATTATTTGTTTCATTGATACTTAATATTGTTTTTATTATTGTGATTTTACTTTCTATTTTGTCAACTTTGGCTCTATTTTATTATTTCTTTTCTTTATCATCTCTTTTCTTTTGCTGGTTTTATAATTTTAAAAAATTGTTTTTCAACACCTTATGATATATCATTGCGTTCCTTATTTGAGATTTTTTTCCTTTTTAATGTAGGCATACTCATAGCTATAAATTTCACTCTTAAGAATGTCTTTGCTGTGTTCCAGAGCTTTTGATATGTTATGTTTCTGTCTTTAGTTTATTCTAAATTTTTTTCAATTTTCCCCTTTATTTCTTCAATGACTCATTCATCCTTTTAAAAAGACATTTAAAAAGACATTAAAAATACATCAATCTTCATGTTTTTGTAGTTTCTATAATTTTCTTGATTTCTAATTTTATTCCATTATGGTCTAAAAATGCAAAAAAAAATTCTGTTTGGTTATTTTTCAGAATATATATTGCTTTATTGAAATGTTCTTTCATATCCAGCATTTTCTTGCTAGTTGGTTTGTTAGAAGCCTCTTTTAGTTCATCAATAATTTCAAAAATCTACTTTTAAAATTATTTTTTCAGTATTCCTTCTAGTACAGTATCTCTGGATTTAGTTGTTGGGAGTTTTAAACTTTGAGAAGTGTCTTATTGCCTTATTTTCTCTTTCTGTGTTTAAATCTATTTTTGTTGTTCTTGTCATTGTTGTTGTTGTTGTGATGGCTATTTCTACTACTGTTATGAAGGTCTTTTTAGTGATCTGCTTTCTCTTTAATATATGCTCTAGAGTCGGGTATTTTCTACATGAAGTCACCCACTTAATGTGATCAAAGTATTGTGATCAATCCCTAGTACTGCTTTGAAAGATGATAATAATCACCAGTAACTGGGACCACTTTGAAACAAACTTTATACTTGAAAAGTTCATAAATACTTATTGAAAATAGTCTTCATGACTTCATCAGTGGATTTCAAGAAAGGAAGAAGGAAGTAATTCTCTAGAATAGGCTGAAAAATTGTACTTTAAAAATATTTAGCCTTGGGCTGGGAATGTGGCTCAAGCGGTAAAGGCGATCGCCTAGCATGCGCAGGGCGCTGGGTTCGATCCTCAGCATCACATAAAATAAAATAAATATGTTGTGTCCACCAAAAACTGAAAAATAAATATTAAAAAGTTCTCTCTCTCTTCTCTCTCTCTCTCTCTCTCTCTCTCTCTCTCTCTCTCAAAAAAAAAAAAAAAAAAATCAACCTTTGCCAAAAGGTTAATCTAAAACTAACAAGTTTAAGGAGATGGTTATGTTTTTTTCTAACACACATTACATTAAGCTCATATCTATTGAAATTTTTAAGTTGTTACTGTGAATCTTCAATATTATTTGAAAATTATGCTTTGGCAAACATCTAGCTATACCAAACTATTATCCTCTTAGCTTAAATTAAATTCAATCTGGATTTATTTATTGTTTTCCTTGGCAGAGTAAGATTTAAGACAAGGTGGGAGGAGTTTGGCAGTAAAAGAGAAGACAGAAATTCCCACAGGAGGTCAGGTGGCACCGCCTAGGTCATCTGAGGTTCAGCCAATGAGGCTGCAAGCAAAGAGGAAGATGAATGAAGTCCAGGAAAAAAGCTGCATGAATAAACACTGATGTTACTATCTCAGATTCAGAGTTGGACTAGCTCATGCCTTTCCTAACACACACACTAACTGCATCTCTATTCAATAACTGAACTGTTTTAAAGCTGATAAATGTCATAGATATTACATAACTTAAAAATAGAAATAAGAATATCAAGACAGGAGTAGACAGACTATTAGCTGGGAAAGCAGAAAAATATATTTCACTATTACTGATTGACAGATGTGAAACTTTTATAATGCACTCCTATTTAGAAACCAAACATAGGCTATAATTCTGTAAAGGATTTAGAAGGTCATTAAAACACTTTATGTTTCAGACAATATAGCCCCTGGAACTGCCCACAAGAGTCCTTTACAGAAAATTCCTCTATGAATAATAACTAAATATGTCAGTAAATGAGAGTGAAAACAATAACTTGCCAAGAAAGCAACTCACTTGTGAAAGCTTCATTAACAAAAAAAGAAAACTCACACACATGCACAAATCTCTTTATTTTATGTTGTATTAAAGAAACAAAGAACTATGTATCATTATCATTTAATTTGTTTTTGAAAGCCTGATCATTCAGAGTTGTTCAAGAGATTGAGGATAGACAGATGGATATTAATCAGAAATATTAAAAAGACCTATAATAAGGATCTTTTAATACTACAGTTGAGCAAGAAGACATTTATTAAATGCCTATTAAGTGCCTAGGAATCATTGCTTTTTCTTTACCTTAGCTCTTTCTCCCATATCAGGGCCAGGGAAGTCTCCTACTGAAATGTTTATTCTTCAGAGGTAAACAGACTTAAATTTGAATTCTGGCTATGCTTCTTACTCAGATGTTATAGACTTGGATTTTTACTAATTTCCATATCCATTGGTTTCTTCATTCACAGAGTAGGACAAATATTTCCAACAATATAAAATTAATAACTTAATAATGTTATTCTGTTCTGTAGGCATAGGTGAAAAACAGTAAACTATACAGATATGGCCTCAAAATCTAGCTAGGAAGATACATGGGCTGATTTATATAAAAATGATTACTAGGCAGTTAATGCACTACAGTTATTCAGTAATTATTAAATGATTAAACTTAGAGTGAAGGACAGGATATGGACTCCATATGTACAAAAGGATAGTATTTTAATAAAACAAGGAGTAGATATTAAATAGCAGATAAGAATCTGACATTACATAGGCATTATGAAATATACATTTTAAGAATCAATAGCTGGCATATAAGTTAAACATAAGAAGTCATCAAGACTACTGGTGTTGACCAAGTGTAGCTTTGCCAAACAAATGTTTTACTGATCAGACAGTATATAAATAAGATGACCCACAAGTTCAGGTACATAAAATTTTAAAAAATAAAAATTATCAAAAAGGAAAAACAGATTAGAGGTTTCCATAAGGTTTAAGCAAGAAGATCACTCCAAAATTGAAAAATCAAAATAAGTACTCACTCCAGAAGTGTTTTATCCAGAAGGGATAAAACAGAGCACAACATGCATCTCAGCCCCCTAACTAATAAGACACTGATGGTTAGTCTCATCCATTCTAAAGCCTCAAGGAGAACCAAAGTTTGTGCAGTGCCATTTTATTTTTAGATAACTATTATTCCTATTATAGGGCCAGGTCAATAGTCAACATATTTTTGCTTATCCATATTGAAATGAAAACCCTTAAAAAATGGAAGAGTTTCTGCTGTCCTTATTATAATTGATTAATAAATGATAGTCTCAGGCTTTAGAAGTTACACATAGTGTTTAGAGAAGATATTAAACTATATGTGAGCAAATTAAATATCATTAGCATAAATCACCATTTAATAAAAATTAATAATTATTTACTTTTAAGCTCTATATTTTTGTTTTTAATAATACTTTGACAATTACAAATTGTAGGGCTGCTCTAAATCTAGTGTTGTTTTTTAAGATGAAAAGACACATGGCATGGGAACTGCATATAAGAGGTAGGCTAATAGCTCTTTCTTGTCTGGGTATGGGGCAGATGTAAATGAATGGTGTCAAAAAGCAGAATTTCTTAATATCTAGCTTCCCATAACCCAAAACAATATTGTAACACTCAAGTCTCAAGAGAGGATGTGTCTGTTTCTTTATTCCTGAGACTTCTTGGAGTATACTGGTAATGAGGCTTTCTGATACCTTGCTTGCATTCCCTGAAAATCCTTCTTTACTTGGATCTTTTTCTTTTCCCAGATGCAGCCTGTACCCACAAAAAGATACGATTTTTAAATTATCAACAATTTGGGAATCAGTTGACCTCACGTTTGTAGCTTGAAAATCAGCAATTTTTAAGACCACTGATCATATGTTTCAACAGCATGAACACAATCTCAAAAGCAAAAGAAAGTCAGGCCTCTTGGTAATCTACAAAATCAATCACAAACAGAGGCCCTTGTTTGTTATTTATAATCATTAAGTGGTAGTTACCCAGTAACAGTTACATAGTGGGTATATACAGTCTAGGCAAATCAGGTAGGAGAGTTAGTAAATCCATCTAATAATTCATCCTTAAAGCCTACCTATGACCCTGAAAATCATAACAGCTCAGCCTCACAAAAAGCTCTAAGTGGGTAAAGTTCCACTGTTGCATTATTTCCATAATTCCCCTACAGGACATATGAAGAAAAGTGGATGTACAGTAATAAATTAGTAACGTGGGAAAAGGCAGAAATAAAATACAAGTTTTATAATAGCCTCTGGGTATTTAATTCATACTCCTAGGCAGGATTTACAGCAGATGAGTTTTAATAGAATAACCAACCTACTTTCTAGACAGTTTTGATAAGTTATGGTTTTTACATTGCTTTTTAGCCTCCTGCTATAAAGGGCCACTGCTTCGGTATAGTAGTAAAGAGCATAATTGTTTTTGCATTAAAAGAAAGTTGGGATTGATTTCCTGGACACTTGGGAAGCCAAACAATTCTATATCACCCAAAGGCCCTTGCAAATTAGGCTGGTGTCTGCAGGGCAACAACTACATTAAGTAATGATGACGAGGCGCACATAACATTAGCAATGAGTCTTAAAAATAGTATTCACAAAAATGTTTGGTTAATGCTTCTTTTTCCCACTAAAAGCCTCCTTTCCTGTCAGCCTGTTTTGACCCAGTACCATGGTAAAGACCCTGTCAAAGGAAGATGACAGATTCAAAAGTGCAGGCTCCACAAGAGCAGTAGTTTCTCTTATCCTGAATCTTTCTTTTACAGATGACTATTTTTCATTCACTAATGAAAACACTCTACTTTAGTGTCAATGCTGCCCATAGCTTATGCCCAAATCTAAGACGTCATGTCAGTCAGAAGAATACCTTGAAGGTAGAACCCTATATATCTTCTTGTTATCCAGGAAGGAACTGCTGACCTAAGAAGGACTAAGATTGGAAATTTGCCTCTACAAAGACATAAACCCTTTGAGCACTCTGATAAGCAGTTTTTGAGAATACTGCTTTCCAGTGCAGTGCCATCACAAAGAAACACATAAATACAGCCACAGCTAATGTCAATGCAGAGATTTCTGTCGGAATTGCTAAAAAATCTCCTTTGAGCTATTTAATTATTGTTGTAAATAAATCAATATGTTAAAGAAATCAATAAGCAAATCAGTATTTGCTTTATTATTACATTTCTTTAAAAAAGACAATGTTAAATATATACTTTAGACAATACCAAGAAAAACTACAAATGAAACTCAATTATATATATATATATATATATATATATATATATATATATATAGAGAGAGAGAGAGAGAGAGAGAGATTGATTTTCCTTATATAGAAAAATGAAAATGCCCAAAGTCAGACCATTTATGAGTAGTATATTTTCTTATATGCATATATAAAATACCTATCATCAACTTATTTCAAAGTGTAAAAAGTGAAAGAAGGTCAGGCCTGTTGGTAATCTACCAAATCAATCTCAAATCACAAGTATAATCTCCATTGTGGTTCTTGTTATTCAAGAATGGAAAGGCTGAGGCAGAAGGATCTAGAGTTCAGTCAGTCTCAGCAAAAGCAGGGTGCTAAGCAACTCAGTGAAACCCTGTTACTAAATAAAATACAAAATAGGAATGGAAATGTGGCTCAGTGGTCAAGTGCCCCTGAGTTAAATCCCCAGCACTCCCCCCCGCAAAAAAAAGAATAGCTTAGGAGTGAAGGGAGGGGAGGGGGTTTGGTGGGGAAAAGGATAATAAAACAAAACAGACATTACCTTATTATTACCTTATGTTCATATATGACTGCATGAACAATGTGATTCTACCACATGTACAATCAGAAAAATGAGAAATTATACTCCATGTGTATATATCAAAGTACATAAATGTATTCTACTGTCATATACAACCAATTAGAACAAATAAAAACATTTATTTTTTAAAAAGAGTTGCTCAGTAGAGATAAAAAGAGAGGCTGATCTTTATATATATAGATTGCTTGAAGTTTTATTTCCTTTGAGAAATTTCTTGGAGCAACAACGGAGCCCAGTTTTCTTTACAGCCCTTCTTCCCTCTCTGCTTTCTCAGTTTTAGATAGCCCACTTCTGTCAGGTGTCTTATGCTCCTCCTTCCATCCTCACCATGTACTTGGAGATAAATTGTACCAATGTGGTCCATCCTAGACATGATTCAGCCCTTTCAAACACAACATTTTGAGAAACTAGCTTTCTACTATTCAACACTGTGGATCTTTTTGTTTCAGGTTACAAACATAACATACAATATTTATGAACCTCCACTCATCATTATTATTTCCTTCCCAAAGTTCTCACCTATGAAGATTAGCAAATAAAGCAGAATTTTCCATCTACATTAAAAGGAATATGAGAAGAGGTTCTATGTCACACAGAGATACAGAAAAGTCTCCTCTTCCAGGGCTTTTTCTGTCTATCTTCCCCATACCTACTTATTTCCTCTACAAAGTTCTAAGCACCTCCTCCTCTGTCTCTCCTTTCCCTACCCTAAACCTTGCTCCCTGTTATACAGAATCAAACAACTTGTGAGGAAGGCCATCTTGCCCACTACTATGTCTATAATTCTTGAATCAGTCCTTTAACCTCTAAAATCCTTGATTTTCTGATATTTAATAATATGACTACATTTTTTAAGGAACATTTACTATGTTCCCATACTATTAATTTTTTTTTTCTGGTTCAAGAGATTGAACCCAGGGCCTTGTGCATGTTAAGCACACACTCTACCACTGAGCTATTTGAAGCTCTTTAATGCATACTCATTCATTCCCCACAATTACCCAGTGAGGGAGGTATTATTAACTGTCACTACCATGTACCCACACATAATATGTAGATAGGAACTCTAAGGCCCAATGCCACATGACATGTAAATGAAAGTGCCACAAATCAAACCTACATCCTAATTCTAGGGGCCAAATTCTCGTCAATATCAAGTTATATTGAAATATTTATATTCCTAGTGGAGGATAAAAATCACATCTATTATTTCACATGCCTGTTATGAAAGCACTATGTACTCTTTAACATGTAGCATTTGCTCAGAAATTTTATAATTACTTTTATTTTTAACTTTTACATTTTCTTACCTCTATTGACAAATATATAAAAGACCATAGCCTGACACTTTGTGCGTCATAAATTTAAAAATTCTTTCTACTGATATACTTGTCCTTAAGAATTAAACTGAGGTGCTAATAACAAACTCAAGAGGCCATTTATGTGAGGGATAAGATATGGAAAATGAGTTAACAAATAACACAGCTTCTGTTTCAATGATGTTTCAAGGGTTGCTCAGTAGCTGCTTAGTCACCTGATTTTTTGATTCAACTCAGTGTTAATGGTGCTTTGTTAAGTTTGAAAAATGTCATAGAAGTCTGTTTATGGATGTGTGTTTTCCTGGCATAGGACTTGTTATATAAATCCATATTTTCCTCACACCTGTATTCTCTCTCCAGCCTGATTCTCCCCACACTGTGCGCTGTAGCCAGGCAAGTCTCTGGTCTTGGCCCTGTACTTACGTGACTTAGTCCAAACTTAGTACCTTTCCTCATGTGCTTCTTCCAATTACCAAAACCCTTTTCTGTGCTCCTAATAATGACATTTTTCAACTCCATTTCATTTTTCCCTGCTCCTCTTTTGTTTTTTTCCTATAACATATGAGTGACATAAATAAATAAAAGGTAAATATATTGCAAGAGATAGTAGTTCAGAAATAATTATTATTATAAGCTCAGAGTTGTCTTTCTCATCTCCGTCTTCTAGAATATGGATTAAACATGTGTTTATGCATACATATTACATATGATGTGCAATATATAACACATATACACACATGGAATTAATGCATGCAGTTATACACTATTTTCTTATTATTCAGTATATCATGGATATCTACATTAACCAGGACTCTTTGATTCCCCAAATAACAGAAACACAGTTCAAAACTGATAACCACAGCTTCTTCCTAACCACAACAATAGCTTTTAATGTTCATACAATAGTATTTACTCAGCTTTATAACACTAAAATATCCAGAATTAGTTAGCTTTAGAAATAGCTGGTTCTGGAGATCCAAATGCAATTGTCAAGATTCCCATTCTACTATTACATCTCCATGTTTTAATTCTGTTGTGTTTTCCTTGTTCACTTCTGCTGTTAAGAGAAACATTTTGACAATATAAATTTGAGAGTTCATTTGAGCAGAGAACCATTCGTGAATTGTGTTGCACACAAAACTGGAAGATTTTCAGAGTGCTCCACTCCCACTCTAGTAGCAACAAGCAGTGGACTTTTACAGGCTGCTTACAAATACAATGTAAGGAAAGCACTTAATGGCTATAGTTCACGTTCATCTTATTTGTGCATGGTATGATAGGAAGTCCCCAATCTACTGGTTGGCTGTTTGTGATCAACTGAGGCCAGATATTTTCTACCTTGCCCTCTGCCCTAAGTCAATCCCCCCCACAAAAAAAAAAAAAAAAAAAAAAAAAAAAATCTTCAATTTTTGTTTCAGTTTGCTTACATAAAGTTCTGGGTAGAGAAAGAAACCCAATATAATAACCTCCTGCTCATTTTGCTTTAACATTACTAAAAATAACTTTCTTCCTATACCTGAGTATATATGCGTGTGTGTATAGTGTAGAATTCAACTTGGGAAACATATCCATCACTGAATCTTCATTGTAGCCAAAAGAATGGAAAATTCTGATTGCCAATTTAGGATAGGGAATGAGGGCCAGCAAAAGAAGTGATGCTTGAGTAAAATACCAAAAGTCTGCCATATATCTCTACATCAATATATAGTGTTATCTGTTGAATCTGAATTGGGTCAAAGAATTTTAGTACCAGGTCTCACCGATCTTGATATGGTGACTCCCAGGAGTCAGTGATACCATGATTTTATATTCACACATTTTATGTATGATTGTGTATTTGTGCCACTCAAGGATTAGTAGGACATATTTGCCTTGTCCCACTGCACTTTTAAATAGCTGATCACTATTCAATTTTATATTTATATCTTTCTTTATTTACCTTCAATGTAAGAATATTTAGGCTTGTTTTGCTAAATTATTATTTTTTTGCTTTCATTCACAATGATGCAGTGAATACCCTCATTCATGCATCTCTCTTAGTCTCTCCAATTATATTATAAATACAAACTCGTAGAAGCAAAACTAACCTGAAAATTTTGCCGATTTTTAAAGCAAGTTTGTTTTATTTCTTCATAAACTATCCCTTTTCTCTTGAAGGCCACTTTAAGAATAACTATTTCACTGCCAGTTGCAATGTTTTCCTAATATCTTTTAGTAGTTCACTCATTTAACAAGTTTTTTCCTGAATTCCTGTCATGAGTCATATTCTGTGCAAGGTGCTGAGGTAATTACAAAGAAAAATAATCCAGAGTCTCTCTCCTTTAAGAGAAGGTAATATAGTCATGGAGGAAGAAAGAGGATATATAATTACGATGTGGTGATTTCTGCCATTGTGTGTGTATATGTGTGTGTGTGTGTGTTGCTATGATGGCAAAGATGAAGTCACTGTCCTAAGGAGGAGAAAAAAAGCAACTTTATTCAAAAGTGACATGTGACTTGAGTCCTAAAGAATGCATAGAAGGCACCGGGTGCAGACATTCCCAGGCAGAGGTACTGAACATGCAAAGTCACCTGGGCACAGGAAGGGTAAGAGTACTCAAGACCCACTGGGTGTTGGTTGTAATAGGAGTAGCTCATACCTTGAAGAAATGTCAAATCACGAAAAGAATGCTCATCCACACTAACATTTAAGCACCATTCCTCAGGAGTCCCTTTTATTGTTGCCTCCACTAAAGTGCAAACTTTTTGAGAACAGGAACCAAGTTTTACTCATTTTGTATCCACTCTATATAGTACCTGGCTTAAGTGTACGTGTGCAGGCAAAGACACACACATACACACACACACACACACACACACACAAATCAATTAATAATTCAACTTGAGATTACTTTCTCAAAGTCAATGATAGAGTTGAATTTATAGATTTTATAACAACATGCAATTTTTCTAACTGCAGAAATCAAAAATAAAGGGAATTTTAAAATCACCTGTATTCCCACTGCTGTCACTGATCTCACTCACACACACATACATGCACAAACACATAATTTTAATTTTGCTTTCCAACTTGTTTTTTCACTGCTTTGACCTGTTTGCATATCATCAAGTAAGCAATCTCAATGTGACTTTGAGTAATTGCTGTCTGTATGTTTAGATATCTAAGTGGCTTCCACATATTAATGCTGGAAACTGACTGCTGTATACACATCAACTGCAGCCATTCTTGACCAACCCACCCTGGCTTTCCAAGTGAACTGCTTAAGGCCATCTCACCTCCACCACTGCTCTCCACCTTTGGAGACAGAGCAACACCATGAACACAGAAATCTTGTAAAACCCTGTCGACTTAGAACACCCCTCCAACTCCCCTTCATAGGCCTCTACAACACTGTGTCTGCCTGCTTACCTCTCTCTCTCCTCCCATCCTGGGCCGTTCTGGTGCTCAGTCTCTCCGTTCCTGCCACACAGGCCACATATCAGTTTCTTAAACATATAAGCTCTGTGTACCCACCCCAGGCCCTCACAGAGGCCACTCTTCTTCCTTGAATGCCTTTCTCTCACTCTGCCCTCTACTGGCTTACTTTTCAGTTCCTGCCCTGAACACCTACCTACCTTCTGAGGCTGCCTCCCTGATCATTTGGGTAGCACTCTTCCACTACCCTGTACCTACTTCCTACAAGTTGTAAACAGACACTTTGCTTTGGCTTACCTATTTATTTTCTGACTCCTCCACCAAACTACAAACTTTACAACAATAGGGATTTTACCTGTTTTTTTCATGAATGTATTCTCTGACTTATATAGAGCTGGGCACTTAGGTGGCTCTCAAAACATGGGAACTATTAAAGGAAGATTTAGGCAGTGGTTCTCAGATAGGGTACATGTGATGATGGATGCCTCAGGGTCAACTGGTCACTTGTTAAAAATGCAAATTTGCAGGCCTCTATTGGAAGTATTGTGAGTAGAAGCCCCACGGGTAGAGAGCCCAGTCTTCTATTTTTAAGAAGTCTTACAAGAAATTTTTTACATTCACTAGTTTGACAACCATTTTTATAAGGTATTGGTTTAGAAAACATACAAACATATTTTGCCTCATTAGGGAAAATTTGGGAAGACCCAAAATTTCTTAGAATATGAAATATGAACTTCAAATGCCACTGAATATAATCTCTCATTTTATTGAGAAAGAAATGTCACAAAAAATACATTTTAACCTAACATAATAATAAGTGACAATTCTACTTATAAGGTTGCTTTTGTGATTGTGAAACATACATATTTCTTACCACATAAAATTTAATTATGCAGCATATACTTTTTTTGAGGAGTCCTCAAATATGAAGCTACTTTTTATATTGATAGGTGATTATTAATTAAGTTAAAATTAAGTATCTGTATAGAAAAACTGCATTTTTATTTTTCTCAAGATGGTTGAAGCAACGAATTGACCCAGATAATTTATCTGACATTTTACCTTTGAGGTGAATTTTTCAATAGTGATTTTAGGTCATGTATTTAGATGAGAATTGTTAGTTTTTCAAATTTGAAGTATCTTATAAAAGAGTTGATTCACTGAGCAACAAAATATCATGTGATACCAAAAAGAAGGGAGAATAAATCAGATTGGATCCAAACCACCCAAGTTATCTGTTTGTATTGAACAAGACTCTGAACTCCATGTAATAAGACATGCATAAATGGAAAGAATAAAAATTATGAAGCAAGTCTAAATACTCAGTGTGAAATGTAAAAGGGGAACTAAAGAAAAGAAAGAAGGACAATACTGATTAAATTTCCATAATGTAATAGGCATTATGTTAAGTGCTATTTCCTAGAGCATGTAATTTTTCCCCATCCAGTTTTATTTAATGAAAATCATAGATTCTCTGGTTTATCTAATAAAGATCCAAAGCCAATCATTTTTTAAATAGAATAGTCTATGATGGAGTTGAGAATAAGGTATTCTGCAGGGTTTTTAATGAAATAAACATTTTTTAAAAAAAAAATTTAATAGGTAAATTTTAAATGTTTCCTTCTTTATAAGCAATTTACAGAGAATATATTTGAGTATACTTTTCCTGCCCACTGACTTTTACATGTTAAATAGTATTTAAGGAACCTTTTAGGTACTTATTTTTCTTCAAGAAAAGAACACTTATTTCCATATCAATGATTATCCCTTCTAAAAGAGCTCACCTGAATGTAAATGGAGAAACTGAAATTCTGATCTCCAAATGGAAGCATTTAACATTTTAAAACAAATAAATGAAAGCAAACACTGGGACAAAAATTATTTTTAAAAAATTCCTTTAAAATCATTAGAAAATAAAAACAGCAGGTTGAAAACATTAAATTCCCTTGCTTACATATCAGTGAAATTCAAACCTGTTTCATTCAACATTTAATCCTGAGATATGCTTCTTTAAATTCATTTTTTTCTATCAAATTATACTTTGGCAGACATTATTTCATAAAAATTCTTATATGAAATAATTTCTTAAGAACATTTAGAAAATATTTATTTTGTAATTAGTCACATTTTATATAATTTTGCATCAAGAACTATTTTAGAGTAGATTTTGTAACTATTTCAATGAAATCAATAATCAAATGCATTTAAAAAGTCAAAACTTCAGAGAGGTGGCAATTGTTTCACATGCAAGAAAAACACTGAAAAATAAAAACAAACACATTTAAATCATACTATTTCTTATTTTTTTTAAATTATTTACCTAGTATTTTGAAATATATTCACTCACAATTTGAGATCAGTATCGTAGCAATTAGTCTTAACTGGCTTCTCTATACATGTTTAAGAAAAAAAGAAAAGTAACATAGTATTCCTAGAATGATGCACTTTTAAACGTACCACAGTCAGAATTCTGGGTTCAGCGGCATTTGGAATCCTTCATTGCTGACAAGAGAGTCTCAAATGACAATCTTCTTTAAAGCACTCTTCAGCATGACAACTGAAAGTTCTCCCTTCCACCGCCTGCCTTTTCCATTAGCTAGAGTCGTACATATTGAATGCTGCACAAAGCATTTGACTGGAGGGTTTTTCGACAACTCTTTAAATGGCTGAGACTGAATAATGACTTAAAAAGAAAAAGACAGATCATGTCTTTATAAGAATTTCTGTATTGCTTTTTATTTTAAGGGGATGGTTTGGGGGTAGGTTAGGGGACTGCCTTCATCTGTCACCAGTTAATAGTGCCTATGTATGATTCATGCAGGTGACATTTAATCATAATGTCAGTGACATTTTGATGATTTTACTGTCATTTTTTAATACTTTATCGCATATGTGTATTTGAACGAGCAGGGCAGATTAACACAAAAGGTGGGAGGTATGTTTCAGTTGGAGTAATAGGGGTCGGGCAAACACAACTAACTTTATTATTGGCAAATCAAGTAATACTTTCCTGATAGTTAGCTGAGTGGGTTTCACCATTCCTTTTTTTTTTTTTTTTTTTTCCTCCTAGTATATAAAGGAAACTGCCTCATTGTCTTATCACTGGAGAAAGATACAATAGAAACTTTTATTGTTTCTGAAAAATCCTGCATTTGTTAAATTTGACAATTCATTATATTGCCTCTGGGCTGATGATGTGAGCTCTGAGAACAACAGAAATTGCTGCTGTCTAAAACTAAAACAGACAAATAAAGGTGAACACTTTGCTCCCCTGTGGTTAACATTGCATGATGAGATACAACAAAGGATTGCATTTATTGCCGTCAAGAAGCCTCCACCGGGCAGCTTGTAATTGGGATCTATAAGACACTGAACCTAAGAAGCAACAAGTCAATTGATATGGTCTTGAATTAATCACTATGCTTACGAATTGATTTTCCAAAAGGTTCATGAAAATAGGAAATTTAATGGAATAAGTTGAAACGGTCATGAAACAAACGGGAGAGAAATGGAACCTCTGTGTTTAAAGTGCCTGTGGTATGAAGGGATTAGTAAAATCAATAGGTTTCTGGGACTGGAGCATTCATATGGAATTAGAGTTTGCATCCTGCAAGAAGTCAACCACCACAAGAAAACAATTAATGATAATTTGAAAACCTACAATTGTCAGACATTATCCAATAAACTCAGCAATGTTTATTTTGGTGACTTCTCCTTTTCCACCAAGAATTGTGAGGAATTTTTCAAAATATTCGTATTTTGATTGAATCATCTGGTGGAATTTGAACTGTGCATGACAAAGTGAATGCAGAAAGAGGACATGGGAGATAAAGGTCTGTAAGCAGATTGGAAGGAATAGGTGTTATACAATTTGTTGGAATCTAAACATAGGAGCTCCATTTTATCATATTTTATCTTAGATATAAAATATCAAAGAATATGCAAGATTTGTGGTTGGTAGTGTACATGATCATTTCCTAGTCATGTGAATATGTTCCCTAAATCATCAATATACTAGTCTGGTGACTTCAACAGACCTTTGCACATACTTTAATTACAGTGTAGCACAGTGTTTAATAATGTGTGGCTTCTATACAATCCTGCCTACTATCTACCAGCTAAATGATAACAGGAAGTTAGCAATCTGAACCTCAATGTGCTCACCTACATGATGGGGGTTAAATAAACTTTACTTTTTAAAGTTGTTGTTAAGGTACAGAAGTCATCCACAAATTCCTTGAGTGGTCCTTAATCAAATTTAAGTGTCACAATTATTTCATGTTATCAACATTTAATAATATAAAAATTCCCAATCCATTGCTTTTTCTGCTACATACACAATCTGGAGATCTGCCTAATGATGCAGATTTGACTTTTAATATGCTCAAGTATTTCTAATTGTATCTCTCTAGCTTTCTTCATGTCTCAGCAATGCAAGAACTGGCTTGATATGGATTCATAATTGATTGAATGTAAGAACCAAGTAGAACATTTATTTGTACTGTTTAACTGATATGTGCACACAATAATTTATTGAATTTGCTTTCACATTCCACCAGTATAAGTAAAATTTGTGCAGGCAAGTTATTGTAGCTCTCATTTACAGCTAAAATTCTCCAAAAACATGTAAGACAAAGCTCTCATGAGGAACTCTTACACATTCATAGGGAAAACCAATAAATTTGTTATTTGGAAATCTTACTATGTGTCTAATTACCAAAACAATAGTGAGTTGAGAGGGAAAAAAATATCATTGGCATCTTGGTATGTTTCCTTGTATTAATTATAAAAGAAGACTTTCTAAGTAGGCATGTCACCTTCCAAAGTATAATTCTCTACCCCACCCCCAAATCCAATCCTCATTGTTATGTTTTGGATCTGGAACGTTGCACAAAAGCTTATGTGTTGAAAGCATGGCCCCCCCAATGAAACAAGATTCAGAGGTAAGGATTTTAAGCAATGATTGGATCTTTTGGTTTCTGGCTCCATCATGATTAATTGTAATAGATTGGATATACTCCTGGGAATACTGTATATAGTTTAGTAGGCATGAACTACAGGGAGATGGGAACTAGTTGGAAGAAATAGGTCTCTGGGGTCTTGCCTGGTAGACTTTACCTTCTTCCCTAACCCCTTCCTCTCTCCCTCTCTGCTCCCTGGCTGCCATGATCTGAGCATCTTTTCTCTACCATAACGTTCTGCCATGATATTCTGCCTCTCCTCAGACCCAGAGAAATGGAGCTGGCTGACTTGTGGACTTAGACATCTGACATTGTGAGCCAAATTAAACTTTTCCTTCCCTAAGTTGTTCTTGTCAGGTGTTTTGGTCACACTGACTCAAAGCCTAATAGTGTACTCATCTAATTCTATTCTCCCAATTAAATATGTTCAAGTCTTAATTCTACTGGACTCATGCCATAGTTCTAAACACAGCTATTGAGAGCTGCTGGAGCTTTGTGGAGGTAGAGGATGGGCCAGTTTTGCTTTATTATTGTTGTAGAACACCTAGAGTTATTCTAGGTTGGAATAAGCAGAGTTCATGGCTTCTATCGTAGATGTTAATGAATCATTTACTCTTGCTACTATCATTTCAGATGCCAAAATTAACAACTATAGATGTTGCCCATAATGAGTCTGGGGATACGAATCTATTTTCCAAATTACAATAACCTCCTCTTTGAAAGGATGTTGAGTATCAAATCAGACAGCAGAGGCAATAGACCAGGAAAATCTTGATATGAATATTTTAGCAGTTCATTAAAATTAGATCACAGGGCTATTCAGTTTGTGTCATGTGGCACTGGCAGATGGTGTTCCTCTTTTACTCAACAGGTAACAGGTGAGTAATGGGAATATTTTTCTGGAAGACCGGCATCACTAGCCATGATAGGGAAGTTAAGAAGGAGATGACCACAATAGTTTTCTACAATCACCTTTCATGTGAACATTTCTAACAATTTTATTTTCCTAAATGATTCTTTGCTTCCAAATCTTCTATAGGGCTTTTAGTGTTCTGAAGATGATAATACACAATTTTCCAGAAATTAAGAGACAGTGACAACTTAAGCTACCAGATGAATGACTAAAATTGGACTTAAATAGCTGTTTTAATTGACAAGATTATACCTGAAGTGAATATAGTCAGTGCTCCATATCTGTGAGTTCCACTCCCATGGACTAAACCAAACAACACACACTGAAAATATTTTAAAAAATTGCATCTGTACCAAACATGTTAAGTTTTATTTTCTTCTCATGATTACTACATTATCTACTATTTACAGAGTATTTACAAGGTATTAGGTGCCATAAGTAAGCAAGAGAGATGACTAGATGTAAAGTATAGAGGAATGTGTGTATAGCTCTATTTCATGGAAGGGACTTGAGCATGAGTATATTTTGATATCCACAGGAATCCTGGAACCAATCACCCTCAGACACTTAGGAATGACTACCCTAAGATGATAAATTCTATTTGCATTTATTGGAAAAAATTGATTTTTAAAGATTTCCCTAATTTTAGGACATGACGTAACCCTGAGGCTAGCTGAATACAGACTTAGATCTTGTGTAGTGCCATCTCCAATTTTGATAGTTTTTTGGGCTTCTGCATGTATAGACATATCTATCTCCTAAAATACATCCTCATTCTTGGACCCTAATGTTTGCTGTCTTATTCTGTCCAGTTTTGCACATAGTAGCTTCCTAATAAATACTATATATAGTTTATATATAGTATTTATTATATATAGTATTTATTAGGAAGTATCTAATATTACTTCATAATATTAGGTACTAATATTATAAATGTTTTTAATCTCTATGAGAGTTTCCATAAAAATAACACATATTAAAAGTTTATGATTTAAAAACAAATGTTTGGGCTGTGGATATAGGTCAATGGTGGAGCACTTGCCTAGCAAGTGGGAGGACCTGGGTTCAAAACATACATACACACACACACACACACACACACACACCAATGTTCTAAAGATAGAATTTATTGTTCTTATGATTAGCCTAAAAAACTACACAGTTGTTTGTTTATAAATGTACTGAGTGGTGAATACATGATAAAAATAAAAATTCACAACTGACTTAAAAATCAGTTAAGAAATGTTTGCACAATGATTGACAAAAAAAAAAAAAAAAAAATTCAAACAGATGTAGAGTCTATCTACACCCCAATACCTAACAAACTAGTCAGATTTATTTCTGGATTTCTTGGTTTGATTTTACATTTGACAATTTCAACTGAGCTTCCTCATAAATTCAGAATAAGAGACTACCTCAAAGGATCTACGGTTATTTTCTATGATCCTAAACTGTAGCTAAAGACAAAGTTTGTTAGAAAGCCCTATTTGTTTTCTATAATCCAATTCTAGTTATTACTTGCTGCATAGTTTTACACCACACATTATTTCCCCCTTTTGAGTTTGTACTCCCTTCCAATGACTATTTATGAACTTGCTTTGTCATATCTTAAAATGGTCCCTTTGCAACTGTGTAACTTTAGTGAAAAAGTAAAATATCAGCTAGTATGCACAAAGTGCACAAGGAACATCACAACAAGTGCAATTATCACAAATGAATGGTGCTGAAAAGCATAGGTTTTTAGATGTGCAATTTAATATTTAATATAGGTTTTTAGATGTGCAATTTAACAAAAAATTAGGGCTTTGAATGTACCTCAGTAGTAGAATGTTTGCCTATCATGTATAAGGCTCTAAGTTTGATCCTAGTACCACAAAATACTGTGTGTGTGTGTATTATATATATATATATATATATATATATATATATATATATATATATATAACCATTCCTCATAAATATGAATATAAATATATGTTTTACATATATATGTCAATTTGAACCCTATTAAAGTAGCTATTTGTGGGTCACAAAGTAATGAAGATCATCAATTTCATGATATTCAACTTAAAAGCTATATCCCCACTATATGCACACATAAACTCATAATTTCAATATGGGGTGTAAAGAAAAGAAGGCCAACAAATTTATAAAGTATAGGGTATCCAGCTAGTAGCTCAATCAACAAAAATTAAGCTCAATGCATTTTTTTGTTTTTCAGATTTCCTGTGACAAATGTACACAAAGCATTTTCTAAGCAGTTTATTTTGCTCCTCTCTTGTATCTAATCTTTGCAGGTTCTAGCTAAATGACTTTCAAACAATTTTTTTTTTTTTTGCTATTACAGTACAACCCTTTTTCAAATGGAAATTGTGCAGCACTCTAACCTCTGAAATGGTTAGAAAAGTGGGCATAATTTGATAGGAGCTGGGAGTGTGGTCTCCTGGGTGACTCTGGATGCTTTTCCGGTTTGAGCAGAAGTGGAATAGTTGATGGGTAGATAATCAAGCAGATTCAGTAGGACATCTCACTAGGATTTTTTGAATTGGACTACTGTGGTCTATTAAAATATTCTGATATTTTACTATCAAATCCAAAATATGAATGCAAGTTTAGCTGATAATTTTTAACATTCATATTATAAAGGTTTAAGTCCAGTCAAAGACTTGGATAATGGTTAGTGTGACTAGAAATAAAATGATGGATATCACTGCTTGCAATGTGATAAATTCTGAAGAGGTAGATAAGAGAATATATTTAATTAGTTCGTTTTCTATTTACTTAAAGCTTTCTTTAATAATACTATAAATATCCTAAGGGACAAAATCTCAATTTCTCATATAATTCTTTCTATTGATTCAATTGAAATAGTTCTTCACAAATTAAAGAGAATTTCCAGAGAACCTTGATGTTGACCAGACACAGGAAACACATGAAGTTAATGCAGAGAGATAAAACTCTGACTTGCAAAGAAAATCTGAGAATCACTGGAATAGAATTATAATCCTCTTTAACAAAACCCAGAGAAACAGAAATGAAGAAACTTGTTATAAACAATTAGCCCTGAGTCTATTAATGTTTGGTCTTACTCATGATTCTGTAGTTAACATTAAAATTCTGCTACATTTCTTCACAAATTCATCGGTAGTGACTAATAAAGAACTAGCAAAATTAATCTAAGCAAAATAAAATCAAACATCATGCATAAAATTATAGTCAAAATGTGATTATTAGCTGTGCAATGATCATTGAAATATAATTCAATCCTTGATCTAAACTAAATACCCCAATTTTTTTACATAAGTATCCCTACTTTATTCAATAGAAAAATAAAATAAATGAGCTTAACCTGAGCTTGGATTTGTCTCAGAAGGCACCAAAGGGGAATATAAATCCGATGTAGTTATAATGATAAAAACAAGCAGCATCAATTTGACATTTGGTGCTAGGTGGTCATACTCAGATGCTTTGAAGTGTCCATAAAAGCATTTTATTTGATGCAAGGTAAAAACTAAACTTTTCTTCAATATTTCATTTGTTGATGAGCTACAATATCAATGATGTACTATCAATCTCCAAATTGTTATAAAAATATGCCTGTGGGCAGCTTTAATATCTCCTAGACACATTCACATAGTTATCTCATTTTTGTCTTCAAATAATTTGTCAAGCAGAAATGATTCAGTTTTTATAGATGAGAAAAAAAGGCCTACTGAGTATAATTAATATGATCAAGTTATTGCAACTAGTTATTAGTGGAACTGGAATTCAAATCTTGGTCCATTTGACACTAAAAATGTATGAAGTTATTAAACCATACTGATTTTCAAAGAAACATGAAAAATAAAAAAAATCTCAAAAAAGAATGCTACTGAACAATTTTATGTTTCAGATCAAACGTTTTAAAATTCTGTTTGGTAGACATAATGTTAGTTTTATAGAAGGACTAAGTTCTGGTGTTCTATTGCACAGTCCAGTGACCACAATTACAATAAAGTGCCATGGACTGGGGTGGCTCAGCGGTAGTGTACTCACCTCACACCTGTGAGACCCCGGGTTCAATCCTCAGCACCCCATAAAAATAAATAAACAAAATAAAGATATTGTGTCCATGTATAATTTTAAAAAATCTAAAAAACAATAAAGCACCATATATTTCAAAAGAAATATAAAAGGTTTATGGATGTTCTCTGAACAAAGAAGTGATAAATGTTTAAAGATATAGATATTATAATTTTCCTGATTTGATCATTATAATTTATACATATATTGAAATATTACATTGTATCCCATAAATATGTATAATTATCACATGTAAATCAATATCAAAGAATAGAAAAGAAGAAAATGGCAAACTTTGATAAAATAAAATAAAATAAAATAATTTAATAATAGAAATAGAATATGGTATCTGTAAATAAATACTCATGTTTGAGTCTTTAATAAAGATACATATTAACTTTTGTGATCCTTTGTATTCTTCAGCAAAAATCCAACCATGGAGACTAATATTCAAAGATTTTTAAAATTCAGTATAAAAATGATGTATTAGTAGTTAGTTTGCATTACCTTAGATAATTTTGCTTTGGATTCAGGTTTATCTTTGATAACAAAGTCATTAATGAGACGCGATCGATCATAGTTAGCATGTTCTGATTCATCCATGTAATCTTTCTCTTTTCCTAGGGCTGAAAAACAGAAAGAGAAAGTTACATGTTTATCTTTCCTCTCCTTTTTCTCATTAAATATACTAATCTCTTCATGTTTTCCCAAGGTTTAGGTAGACATAATGTTCACATTATCCATCCTGATATTTACAAAAGAATAATCATATGGAAGTCTGCCTGTAATTTTATTAATGCTTCCACAGTGACTCTGTAAGAATTCAATGAAGCTGTGCTATTTGAAAGCTATGTAAGTTTTTTGAAAATAAATTTATAATCATTCAAACTATGTTAGACAGATGATCTAAACTGAACTTGAAGATAAGAGATATTGGTAAGAACAGAATTGACTCAAAAGCATTTATTTGCTTAAGTCAAATTAATTTTGAGAATTTGTTTTCTTAAAAGTTGGGAAGTTTTATGAATGTGAATTTTGCTGAAGGATAAAGAAGTCCATAGAAGAAAACCATGAACATTATTCCAACAAATACTTTTTTTTATAAAGAGAGATTAGAAAGTGGAAACTGTAGCTGCCAATAAAAGGAGAGGAGACATGAAAAATTATAGTTACTATTGGAATAATACAAATGTATAGAAGGTTATCATGTCAATTACAAATAAAGATGTATATGAGTGATCAATAAGCTATATTCAATGTGAAAGAGTATACAACAAGATATCTGAATAGAAAATCTCCATAGGATCCATAATTATGACCAAGAACTTTTATACTTCACAAATTCCTATTCTATGTGATACAAATATTACTTTAAATTTAAAAAAAATGTAGATAATTATATATTCAGCCATTTCAATATATCAAAATGGCTTGAATAAAATTATTTCATTGAATCTCTTGATACCTGTCAAGTATTAATTTGACCTGATGAACAAGTACATACAGTTTTCTTAGTTCAATCAGTTGAGGATAGAGCTGTGGCTCAATGGAAGAGCATTTGTCTGGCATATGAGGCCCTAGGTTTGATCTTCAATGTTTCAAAGGAATAAAAAGAGGTTTAAGCAATTGAATTATTACAGGGAAGAAAAACTTAATTTCTTTTTTAAATAATGTGAAACTAATAGTTTGACATTAGCAGTGGTTTAACTAAGATTGTGTAGGTCGTAACTTGTCTTTGGATGTAATTAATGATCAGCTATGTTAAAATGTTCTAAGTATTTAGTGATTACATCTAGACCAATTAATAATACCTAACATTTATAATATTTGCTAAGTACATATTAAGAAGCATAAACTTTGCATGCATTATTTCCTATTAACAGTTTTATGAAGTGTGTATAATTCAACCTACATTTAATAAGTAAACTAAGGCACAAAGAACGTAAATGATATACAAATTCATTAAGCTAGTAAGAGTGTATCTAAAATTGAATCACATCTGGCTAAGACTTCTAAGTTGATGTTTGTCAATATAGCATAATGTTTCTCTTAAATTTAGGTAAACAATAATTCATTTGTTCAACAATTATTTTTTAAATACCAATGGTATGCAAAACTCAAAAGTAGCAAACACAACCCTGCCTTAACAAAACATTCAAGGAAGAGAAGAACAATTTTTTTAAAAAAATTAAGTAAAATATTAAATATGATTTGTGATCCGTGCATTGGAGAAAAATCACAGTAAGTAGAAAGGATGCAAGTGTTAAAGGCAGTGGGAGGATGCTATTTTATTAAAGAGACTAGTAATAACATGTGAGCTTAGATCTGAAGAGGTGATGCAGTGAGTCACATGGGTGAGCTAGAAGAATGGTCAACACACAGAAAATAAAGAAGGCAACATTTGCCATACAGAACGGAAGGGGAAAAGAGGAGCAACATGTTTTCCAAAGTTGGGTAATGTAAATTCTGCTGTCATTATTCAGTGGGTAACCAATCTATTCACCCTTTTACTTTCATGAATTTTGAAGAACAAAGGAACAAAATCAACCACACTATGCATGAATGAATATGCCACAATGAATCCCATCTTTGTGTATAATTACAAGGTACTAATGAACGAAGTATACATGTTAGTAAATAGAAGGCAAATCAGAAGAGCAGAGAAAGGGAAATGGAAAGAGAGAAGGGGAAGGAAATGGGGAACCACTGGGGAATAAATTGGAGCAAACCATGCTGTGTGCATTCATGAATTTCCCGCTAATATGCATATGCATAATGTGCAAATCAAAACACACACAGATATACACAAAGAATTTAAATGCACTCAGCAGATACAGAATTCCCCCTCCATCCTAAGGCAGGGTATCCTAAGTCTGCTTTTCCAGAAGTTTAATCGCATAATCACGTATCAGCCTTCTTACAAGAAATCTTAGAGGAAGGAGTGGGGCTTCTGGACCAGAGCTGTGTTTTATACTGGCTATGTTTCCACTTATGGTTTTCTTGAAAGCTGTAACAAACTCCTAGTTTATTTCAATGCACTGGAGAAAGCTGGAGAAAGGCATCTTCAAAATGGAGATGTACTGGGTTTGGCAAAATTGTAGAGCAGGAGAGCTGTGTCTTCAGAGGCTGTATGCCTTCTGTTGGGCCAGCCCTTATCTCCCTCTTTGGAGACAGCATGGTAAGGTTGGAAGATCAGGGTCAGGCATTGAAGTCATGCATATTTGGTTTGAGTCTTAACCAATTTGCTAGGTATATGACCTTAAATTTTTTGGTCCATAGTTTCATTTTCAGTTAAACAGTGTTGCTAACATCCTGCTGGTAGAGCAATTATAAAAATTAAATATAAAAATGTGAAAATACCTAGTGTATACACATAATAATGATCAATAAGTATCAGCTTCCTCTGTTTCATAGTGTCTTTCCAATAAACTGAAAATTTATATTTCTCAATGTGATTAACATCCCGAATCAGCTGATTTTGAGTTAGTGAAAGGGATATTGTTCTGGGTAAGTCTGACTCAATCAGATGAGCCATTAGAACAGGCTTTAGAATTCATAGACGGAAATCAGAAATGCTCTCTATTGCTGCTGTAAAGAAGTAAGCTACCATTTTTAGTCCTATAGCTATGTTTCTGGCAATAGCCATTTCAGCCTGGAAGGACCTCAGAGCAGATCTCAACCGTGACTGACATCTTAATTGCAGCCCTTGCAGAGTTAAGCTGTGCTCAGACTCCTGACCTACATATATACTAAATAACAAATTTGTTGTTTTAAACTGTTATATGTATGCAAACAAGTTACACAGCAATGGATTATTAATATAATAGGGTGATTGTTGATATTGGTGCATGTCCACACTAAAAAGCAGAATCACACAATTATTCCAAAACTCACAGTGAAAATAAACAATTAGGAATATACATCGGGGTATAATTTTATGATGATCTTTTCAACATTAAACATGAAGTTTATGATTCCAAATCCCTAGTTATGAACTCTAGTTATGAAGTCTATTTTTTAAAATTGACATGTGACTTTTGTGAAAAATTTCCATTTAGAATTGGTCTCTTCAAAATCAAACAATATGTAAGAATTGATCCAATAGAACATTGCCTCGTATATACAAAGAGTAAAGTAGTGATGGCCTAAAGTTTGGTTTCTAGGGGCTTTAGCAGGTTACAAATAAGGAGTATAGGTCTGTTTCGTTTTGAAGTAATGGAAATGTACTATAATTGGTTTGGATGATGACTACACAACTATGATATTACAAAAAGGTATTGAACTGTACATTTTAAATGGATGAATTGGTTGGTATGTAAATTATGTCTCAGTAAAGTTATCTTAAAACAAAAACAAAAAGAGAGAGAGAGAGAGAAAAGAAAAAGTTCCATTATCTAGATTTTTCTTGAACTGAAACATAAGCAAAAACGAAACTGCAATTGGGGTTAATCTACTAGAGAAGATACCAAAATTCTACCATCCTCAACTTTCCAGTTGGTAAGGCACAGATGCTTAGTATTGCTGTTGTGTTTCCTTTCCCTTCCCCTCTCCCTGATCCTGTCCTTTCTTTCCTTTTATAGCAGAGAGCAAGCAAGAAACCGTGGAGTTTTTAAACAGCAATAGATAAATGACATTTGCTACTGGGGAGGTGCACTCGCCTCTGTGTTCCAAGGTGCCATTTCTCATCCTAAATTTGTCACTTCCCACCTATGTAATTTCCTTTTCTTCATCTGTAAACAGATTTTTTAAGAAGGCCTTCAAAGGTCCTTTAAACCTTAAAAATTATTTAACTACTAATTTCATGCTTATAATGATAATTTGATAACTTACATTAATAAATACCTTTCATTTCCCACAGACTACATGAAATGAAACTTATGGAGAATTTTCACTCATATAACCCAATTCCATTGAAAAATTTTAGGCAATAGTTTTTGGTTGTTAGTTTGGCTCAAGTTTTCTCCTGTTTTTCTGTTTCATTTTTTTAAATATTCCTGCACAGAAATATCCTTACATCATCTTGCTAAAGGAAGGGTCATTCAGTTTTGAAAGAATCACCATTTACCATCTATCCATGAAGGTGGTATTTCCTCCTCAGATCTTCTTCTGCTATCCCACTGCCCACAGCCCCAACTAGATCTCCTCATGTTCCCTTCTGAATCCCATCATAATAATTTTCCTCTTGCTTTCCTCTTCTTGTTTCTTTTAATTAATTATTTCATTCTTCCTTGGTTTCTTATCTTTTCTTTCTTCCTTCCTATTCTTTTGGTTCCTTTGAATATGTCTGAAATGTCTGAAATTAAGCAATTATTTCAGGGTCTAGGGTCTATCTCTATCACATAATTTTAATTGCCCATAGAGTCTGGCATGACTTGGTTCATAGAAGGCACATTCAGTAGAAGAAGAAAGAGAAAGAAGATGAGGAGGAGGAGGAAAGGAAAAATATCCTTATTATTTTAGAAAATTGAATTAAAATGACACAATTCAAAATTTCCTCGAAGTTGAGAGTAGAATGGTGGTTACCAGAGTCTGGGAAGAGTGGGACAGTGGTAGGGAAAGCTTTGTTAACAATTATTACTCAGTTAAACAAGAGCCAAAGATTCTGGTGTGCTCTTGTGACTGCAGATAAAAACAATGGGCTGGGCATCGCAGTAACCTAGAAGAAAGAATTTTGAAATTTCACAGCACAAAGAAAAGTGATAAATGTTAAAGGAGATAAATTATTCTGATTTAAACTTTATACAATGTAAACATTACATGGTATCCCATCAGTTTGTGTAATTGTTATATTTTCATGTATCATTCAAAAATTTTTAAAAATTGGAAAAACCAATAAAATTCTTTCATCAATATGTAGTTATCTTTCTTCTTGCCATTTTTCCTGAAATTACACAAAAGTTCTCTTCAATATTCACTGCAGGGCTGGGGATGTAGCTCAAGTGGTAATGTGCTCACTTGGCATGCGCAGGGTGCTGGGTTCGATCCTCAGCACCACATTAAAAATAAAATAAAGATGTTGTGTCTACCGAAAACTGAAAAATAAATAGTAAAAAATTCTTTCTCTCTCTCTCTCTTCTCTCTCTCTCTTAAAAAAATATTCACTGCAAACTCCTGCCATTGTCATATAAGTGGTAATGCTGTGTTTTACCATATTTGTAAAATGTCTCAACTCAGAAACCAGAAGCCTATGTTCTCAGAGACTCTGCAAACACTTTTCCTGAATATAAAACAAAAGTCTTAAGAGAATTTCTATTTTCTTGAAAAATGTTTGCTTTTTTTTAAAAAAAATATATATTTTTTTTAGTTGTCAAAGGACTTTTATTTTATGAATTTATATGTGGTGCTGAGAATAAAACCCAGTGCCTAACACATGCTAGGCAAGTGCTCCACCACTGAGCTAACTTGCTTTTTTCTCACACTATACCACTTCACTTCTTATAACTATGTGAATATCTAAGTGGATAGCTGATGACAGTGTATGGTTACTACCTGACAGGTGCCCTTCATTCATTAAATACATGCAATGAGTTCTGCTCTGCACTAGGGACTCTTCTAGTTGGGAATCAATGAACAACACAATGAACAAATTTGCTCATGAACCTGAGAGTAATAGAGCCAAAAAAGAACAAACATCACACTTATATATTAGACAGTGATGTGATCAATGAAGAAAGATACAGGTGGGCAGGGCAAAAATGAAAAAAATGTGGGAGGGCAGGGAATAACCTTGCTGTTTTAAACACAGTGGTCAGGTTGGCCTCCCTGAGGTGACCAACATGGTAGGAAAGATGCCAAGGAGGTAGTAAGCCCCTGGCTGAACATTGTAGGCAGAGGGTACTGCCAGTGAAGGACCCTCAGGTGGGCCATGCAGTCCTTGTCTGTCCACAGACCAGAGTAGTGTGGATGAAGAGGCAGGGGCAAGGGAAGGAGAGGAATGATTTTATGCTATAGTATTAATGAAGGGAGTGCCCCAGGTCTTGAGTTGCAGGCCCTAAAAAAATTTTGTCTTTTATTCTGAGTTCAACATGGTGCCGCTGAATAAATCTGAGCAGAGGAGTATTATCTTCTCCCTTAGATTTAACAAATCATTCTGGTTTCTGAGAAAAAAAATAGGCTGAAGAGGCTAATGCAGAAGATTAGAATATACTTCAAAATCTTGGGGAGAGAGGATGTGGTTTGGATCATGGTAGCAGGAAGATTTAAAAAAAAAAATCAGATGGAGGAGGATGATAATGAGAGGATGATAATAATAATGATTTGGTACCGGGACAGAACGCAGGGGTGCATTACCCTGAGCTATATTTCCTGTGCTTTTTATATTTCATTTTGAGACAGAGTCTTGCTAAGTTGCTGTGGCTGGCCTCAATCTCGTGATTTTTCTGCCTCAACCTCCAAAGTTACTGGGATTACAGGTGTGGATCACTGTGCCTGGTTAAGATTATGAAGAAAATTAACAGGTCCAGCATGGTATCACATGCCTGTAATCCCAGCAATTCGGGGAAATAAGAAGGAATACAAGTTCTAGGACAGTCTCAGCACCTTAGGAAGATGCCCAGAAACTCAGTGAGACCCTGTCAAAAACCAGAAAATTAAAAGGAATGGAGATGTAGCTCAGTGGTAAAGCACCCCTGGGTTCAATCCCCGTTGTAAAAGGAGGAGAAGGAGGAAGGAGAAAAGAAGGAAGGATGGAAGGAGGGAGGGAGGGAGGGAAGGAGAGAAATAACAGAATTCTATTGGATATGGCATGCAAAAAAGAAAATCAACAATAACATTAACATTTGTAGTCTGAGCAACAGAAAGGGAGCAATTTTTTGTGTATTATTTTATTAAATTCTTAAAATCCAGTGTTATTTGTCTCCTTTCCACTAGTGAAAAAAAAATGGGCAATTACCTAAATTGTACATTTTTTTCTTGTAACAGAATTAAAGCCCATCTAGGTCTTCTATTCCCAGCCACTGTATAACACTGCCTCTTGTATAAAATAGATTGTTGAGCAGCAATTTGTAGAGATGATGATTTTGGAAACTTTAAAGCAACAGAATGTTCACGAACAAAACAAAAAAGTAACTGGGTTATATAAAAATGTTAATATACTTGTTGAACGAAGAAAGTGAAAACTCTGAATTATAAGTATAGTGTCTATGACTCAAACACTGACCAAGATGGAGATTAAGATCCAAAAGATAAAAATTATAAACAGACAAGTAAAAAGTGAGGTAGGTTTAGTATAGACATTTATTAAATATATGGTTTAATATCCTCTGTGGACCAAGAATTTAAAATAAAAATGGTCTTATTTTATGCCAGTACATACTTTTCATTGCATCTTAAGTTTTAAGTAAAAATGTCAAAAGCTGGCAAGATGCTGCGAAAGTGATATATAGTCACTGGCCTCCCTTATTAATATACATTTTATTAAAAGTGCTGGGACAAAATTTATATATATGTTTCAACAATGCAACTAAAGAATAATGCAAAAATCATAGTCCAAAATAAAGAAAATCAATTCTCAAAATAACATCCCTCTAAGCCTGTGAATATCAAAACAGAAACTATTTTCACTTTAATAAACAGTAACTCCATTTTTCTGGTTACACCAGCTAAAATCCTCAGAGTGACTTTGATGTCTCACTTTCTTATATGCCCTACATTTGATTCTCAAGTCAATTTTCTTGATTTACCATGAAGCATCATTTTCCTGATTTACTCTTTAGCACATATCACTACCTCATATATGATTATTATTAAATCTTTAGCATGTGACAGTGAGAGATTTCTTTCATTTATACCCAGATCATCAATTAAAATTCAAATAAAAAGCACGATTTAAGAAATAACACTAAATTGCAATACCAAATACACAACATTTTTTTTAATAGCTTAATTTTTATGTTGTGCTAAGGATGTTCTAGGCAAGCACTCTACCACTGAGCTATAGCCCAAGCCCTGTATATTATTTTACTAGATGACTATCTTACATATTTTTGCATTTCTGAAATTAAGATAAGATAAACAGTCCATATATTTAACAAATGTGGCAGCAACCCATTTTTTCTAAAAGCTCTTACTAATTTAATGATGCTTCTCAGAATAGATAGTGTCTTCAAATATAGGAAGCTGAAAAATTAAGAAACAATGACTTTGAATACCAAAACCAGTTTCTGGAACAATGTTAATAGGATAAAAAAATAAAATGGGATAAATAAAGTGTTAATAGGGTAAATTTAATTACCAAAATTGCTAAAAATTGATTAAGAAATTCCTGCACTTCACTTGCAAGATGATAGGATGACAGAAACTCCATAAAAAGTGGACTTCTCAAAGTTTAAGAAAATTATTTCATATGTTGAAGTAGGGAATTTAATTTAGTACAAAGAGAAACATATTCCTTACAACAAAGCCAAGTTAAAATCTTGGTTTTGTCACTTATTACCTGGATGACACTCGTTCAGGAATGTTTTTGTAATTTTAAATTTTGCATAATAAAACCTCTCATAGATTAATTCCATGGAGGAATAAATTATGTGAAGTGACTTGAACAAATAAGGCATTATATAAATATATAACCTTTTTCCTTTAATTCACAATTCTAGGATTTCAAAATTTGCAAAAAGATGCAATCTGGGGGTACCAAAAGGCCATATCTTCCATTTAAAAACTTAAATTGATAGGAAACAATAGAATTATCATTCATATTCCAATGAGAAATTTAAAATTTAATCTACAAATGCATTAATAATCTTCAATATCACCAATATTATGTTCATGATAAGATATGTAGACTCAATGGGGAATGCAGTAAGTCTTTTAAATGTTATTTGCAAATCAGTACTGATTTGAAAATGAAGGGGTCTGAACAATGCAGCAGGTTACTATCTTGAGTGCACAACATTAAAACTATAGCCAACTTCAGGATTATAATTTTAATAACAAGATGATTTCAGCTCTATCATTATTCTTTATTATAATGTCATTCATGTTGTTACTTCATCATATTTTATTTTAACTGTAGAAACATCTGCAAATGAAGGAGGTGTCTCTTGGAGAATTTTAAATATGTAATTAGTATTAGTCTCTTTCCCTTTACTTGTAACTGTGCAACCTTCCACACATTGCTAAGAGTAGTTTGCTCCAGGATATCTAGAATAGCTGAGGATGCAAATTAAAGTAATAATAATAATAGTTAAAGGTTATTTTCAGACTTTATAATTTATGTCATCTCCAACATATATTGTCTCACTAGCGTCTCACAAAAGCTCTTAGTAGAAAAATTCTATTCTGCTCAATCTCTTTATTTACAATACAAGAAGATATCAAACAGTAATTTGTATCTCCATTTCAAAAAAAAAAACAAAAAACAAAAAACTGAAGAACAGATGGTATGTACCCAGGTAGCAGGACAGTTGGTCCCTAAAATTGTCCCTTCTGACTGCTACCAAATTTCATGACTTTCAAAGTTACTATTCTACAAAAGTTTCTTGTGAAGCCTATATCCGCATGTGATTCATACATGGTTTTCTCAGAGTCTAGAACCTTGTGATTGTGAGGACCCATATATTAATTATTTGTCATTCCTTTATTGTCTATTTCTCCCTAAGCACATCTTTGTCCTAAAGTTCCACTACTAGATAGTCACTTTGAGGGCACTGAGGGATCTCTACCCAAGGAACCCACAGCTAAGCAAATCCTGCAGATAAATTGGATAAATTTCAACAGTGTGGGAATCCCCCACCATCGAGTCATCCAATCATTATTTATTCACCTCCATCATTGAGTAGATAGTACATGCTAAGCAATATGAATAAGACTGATGCAAATAGCTGTGTTATCAACTAGTGAGATTAATGAAAGTCCTATCCAAAATGCAATAATTATAGAAAGGCAGACGCTCCCAAATTACTGAGTAAAAGGAAGGACCTCACATAAGAGTAGTGCTAGAAAGGCAATTTTACTACATAATCAGAATGAAGACTTTTAGGTCTTTGAATGCTCTTCATAAAGTCTGTGAACACAAGTTAAACGAAAAAGAGCATATTCAGCGCAAAAATGAACAAAGCACTAATTCTGAACAGGTGAGAAATCTCAGTGATGAATGATATTAGAGAGAGCGAACCATGGGCAGATTCCATAGCAGTCCATAAAGATGTATGTGTGTCAATATTTTCTGTCTTATGTCCATTTAGGTATTGCCACTAGTCCTAAAAATATTTTTGAGTACCTGCTATGTGCCAGGTACCACTCTTGATTCGGGTGCTACAAATGTCAGCAAGATTGACAAGGTCTCTCTGCCTTTTAGAAACACAATGGGTAGGAAGGGGGTGAGTATCTAAATAAAAAATTCACAAAATTTGGAGTAGTGATAAGTATTATGAAGACAAATAAATATACATTAAGGGACAGTACTTGAAGCTGTTGTGCATTTGGTTTATCTTAGCATCAGGCCTGGGATAAGAACAAGCCTACTATGACCATAAGGGACACAAGAAGCTTCTGTAAGCCATAGCACTGTGAGTAAAGGGAGGCATTAGAAAAGGGCCAGAGAGGCCAGACCTAGATTCTGTGAGGGCTCCAAAGGCCACAACAGGTTTATATTTTAGATATAATAGAAATCCAGGAGGAACTGGAGCAAAGAAGTAATAAGATGTCATTTTTCTTTTATTAAAGCTTCCTGTAACTGCTGGATGGAGAACAGACTATAAGGAGGCAAGAGTTTGTGACCAGTTAAGGAGTTACCAGAGCTGGGGAGTGATATTGGCCAAAGCACATTGTTAAATTATGTGTTGTGTTCATGTACAAATATGTAACAACAAACCCCATCGGAATGTACAACTACCACACATCAATAAAAAACGTGGGGAGAAAAAGAAAGCCACTGCATCAGTGTACCAAGAGAAGGCAGACTGGACCACATGGAACAGCTAGTATGATGAGGAGTCTTCAGGTTTTAGACATGACTTTGAAAGTTGAGTCAAGAGGACTTTTTAAATATGTTAAATTAAGAATTAAAAGATAAACCAAATGCACAGAGACCCTGGGGCTGCAATTGTTATTTCAACAATTCTTTTATTTATGTAATCCCTGAATAGGCTGGAACATTTGTAGAAAGTTCTTTCTTATATGATCTTAATAGGGAATGTTGCTGGGGAAAATGATGAAAATCAGTGATTTTATAAAATTATGAAATGAATGCAAAAATTACCAGGTACTTATTTGACCATAATTGTTTTTAGAAATAAGAACAACGAGTACTCTACCAAGATAAACTATTCAATTTGTGGAAAGCGAACAAATGTCTTAACATTGTAATGTGAATCACTTTCTCAGTGAATCACAACACATTAGCAAAATGTTGAATTCACTGCAAGATTGAATAAATGCATTTGGTTGGTAGAGCTCAAATTATGCTGGTCTTGATGAGACCTCCATATCTCATTTCCAAATGACCTGATTTTATCGTGCATGGTCATGGGCAGCATCAAATCTATTGCTGGATATTTCTGTGTCCTTGCAAATTTCCAGCATACTGAGAAAAGCAAGTGGCAGGCAATGGTAGTGAGCCCCCGAGATAAAAGAATAAGATTATTGCCACACCAGGGTTTCAATATCATTGTTACTTGCCTCAGCACTTGGTACAATGATTTGTATGTGTGTATCTGGTGGAACAGTGTGGAGTGATACACTGGCTTTATGACCTGCTCTATTAAGAACAGAATTAAAAGCTACGATATTACCACCAAAAAATTAAAAATAGTGCTGATAATTGTACCTATCCCCAAGCGTTCTTATGAGAATTCAGTCTGATGAGGAAGGCAAAAATATAATAAGCAAGAGTTCAGTAATTTACTGTTTTTCCACAATGTCTTAAGCATTATATTCTGATGATATTAGAAACAGTTGTTTGATAAAGATATCTCTGGATCCAGAAAAAAAAAGGTATTGAAAGACAAGCTTGGTAACTGACTAAGTAAAACAATGAACAAATACTTGATGTTCTAGGAGCTATGCTAGAACTGTGTTCCTTGATTTTATTTAAAAATCTTACAGAGAATGTATCCCAGATTCTAAATTTATAAATAAGTTCACTGAGGCACAGAGAGGTTAAGTAATATATCACAGTCAGAGAGCTTAGATATAAGAAAAAAGATTTAACTAGTGTTGGCTGGAAAAACAGAATTTCATCCATGATATAGCACACTGCTAGACAAACTTAGTGGAAACTTCTGCTGGGAATTAATAGAACCATGAAATTCTTCCTTTAACGAAGGACTGACAACATGCAGTTAACTCTACCACAGCACTAATATTCTCATGGGATGGCTCAAAGCAGCTCACTGTAAGGAAGAAAACTCATTAACCAGATGCATTTGTCAGACACCACTGGTCCTTAAAAATTCCAACCCAACATAGAAACTGATACTTCATAAAAGAAAAATTGGAAAAAATAGCCACTTTGCTTTACTAAAATACTTACACTTTATACAATATACTCTTGGTATATCTGGCATCATTTTGTTTGACCTAGTCTCAAAGATGATGAAAGAACCCACATTATAGACATGGAGGTTTCTTGAAAAAGTATTTCCCACCCAGGAGCTACATCCAGATGGATTCCTAGATTGCTTAATGTTACAATGAGGCAAACACCTCATCATGCAAATGGGTTTTCATCTCTTTAGCAGTTGGGATATATTTCTAACATGAATGAATGCTAGACTGATTCAGAAAAACTGAGTGTGAGATGCAATACCTTGACAGATGTCCACCACATCAGGAGGTGAATTAATAGAGTCAACCAAAATGATGAGGAGAGGAATGGGAGTTAGTAAGTGCTCAGAAAAAGCTGCTTTGACTACTTGAAATAAGAAACTTCCAAAAAAAGGATTCAAGGAATTGAAATTGAAGGTTTACATGACTAGAATGATTGGCAAGCCATTAACTGGTACTAGTTTGGGAGAATTATTAGGAAAAAAAACATGGAAAACTTACCACCTGTGTAGGCATTTTGGACAAAGAAAATATTAGTGTTTTTCTTGTTGTTCTTTGTATTTTTGTTTTATTATCAGAAAAAAAGTAATAATAACCATCTCTTTCAGAATTAATTGCTATGGGAAAGATCTTTGTACTCTGAGCAATGTATTTTTTTCTGGTGAAATAATCTTCTGATGTTTACATGAAGTGAACCTGATGGTTGCTTTAATTAGTAAACTTGATAAAACAAGTGCTGTTTCTATGCCACACACATTCAAAAAATATTATAAGAAACCTGACTAATTTGCAGTCATTTACAATGTTATCATAAATTACATAGTTCACAGCTTTAAGAATGATAAAAATACATTACCAATGTCCTGAGAAACTAATGATCAAATTTGAGGACAGAAATTCTGAATCCTGGATACACTTAATATTTGCCTGTGGAATTGTGGAACTGTATGAATACCTATATTTCTCCTTCAACAAATTAATACTGATTCTCTGGAGCTGGGACAAGGAAATTTTAAGATTTGAATTTTTAACCAGGGTTGAGAACCTTAATGTAGACAACATAGCCAGGCCCCCATGTTCTTACTACTGAAAACTCAGGGCTTAATTTCTTCTAGTTATAAATATATTCACTCCAAAGTTGCAAAATAAGTGTTTGGGCAGATGAGTATTAATTTTTGATTAATTCTTTTTTTATTAATATTTACTTTATAAAAAGGAAAAGTTCCAGCTGGGCCTGGGGGTTCGAATCTGTAATCCAGGGCCTTAGGAGGCTGAGGCAAAATGATCCAAAGTTGAAGGCTAGCCCGGGCAAATTATCAAGACCCTGTCTCAAAATAAAAAACAAAAATGTAGAGTGCCATTGTGATCAATCCCCAGAAACGCATGAAAAAAGACAGAAGAAGAAGAACCTCCACCAACAATAACACAAGGAAAAGTCCAAGTTCAAAAGCGTCACTCATGAGAAAGGGCAGCAAGGTGTTGATCTGAATTTATACCTTGCTCAACTAAAGCAAATCTCATGTGGTAATAGCAAAAGGCAAAAGAAGACACTCATCCTCTTGAAGATGACTCTTGAAGAGACTGAGTCAGTTGTCATTGCTAGAAGAAAAGGAAATAAACATTGTCCTCTAACGTTAAGAACAGAATCTTTCAGTATTACTTTGATTGCAAATATCAGATGCCATAATTTGATAAATGTAGTATTAATAATAGCATAAATGTACTAGGCAACAGCAAAAATTGTTAACATTTTTATGGGATTGTTGTTCAAAAAGGTGTTGTTTTATGTCTTATTATTTGAATTTCAAAATGCACAACACATTCCTTAATAATTTTTAACTTTAGAATATTATATTCACCAATGGAATGTTAAAAGACAAAATCTGTTTAAGGTTTGAAAACAGCTTTGGAGTGAGGAAAACGAGGAGTGAAATACGGAATATTAACTCACCCAAGCAAAAATCGCTGAGGTCAGCAAAGGAACATTTGAGCACGGAGTCTTTTTCATTCTCTTCTGGGTTAACTGAAAGAAAGAAGACACATATTAGTTTTGGAAAATAAAAGTATAGTGACTGAAAAATTATTATTATATTTGATAGACAGATGATGACCAAAATGAAGAAATTTTTTATGTTAATGTTTGAATTATTTAAAATGAATTTTGATAAGTGAAAGAAATATTTATGCTACATTTATCCTCTTGAACAATTAGTACTTTCATTATTGAATAAGGCTATACATTGGCTTTTTATAATATCTAGTGATTTTGCAGTATTATTAAGAGATAAGTTTTGGTATTTTCAAGTTATTCAGGGGAAGTAGCAACTCAAAGGAATCACATGAATAAATGTATGAGAAAGCTACAGATGATGAGAAAAACAAACTCATCTTTGAAAAATGGGGAGCATGATTTTATTTTGACTCTTGATTTTGCAAATGGTCTAAAATCATAACAGTGTGTCTCTGACCAGCCTATGTGTGTAGAAGACGGCCTAAACTCAGCCAGTTTCTTTAATGTGGCATCTAGCTAGAATGTGCCTAAAATTTAGCTCTTGCCTGTCAACATTTTGTTGCAAACACCAGTTCATGTTCATGCAGCCAAATCTTCATTGTTTTATAATCAAAATTAAAATCTTTGGTTTCTCTTTTTGGGAAATGGAATTCTTTACTGATGACATTTTATTTGAACATTGCTAATAAATTCTAACAAGGAATGATTTTATTAACAACAGGCAATGTAAACAATGGCCCTTTGAGATAGTGATTCACGCACTTGGTCTGTCTTCCGCAGCAAATATCAAGTATGTCCAGATTATTATGGGACTGGCCACCTGCAAAGCAAGGAAGGAATAAAAACATTTGGCCAACACTGGGCCTTTCATCTGATTGGCAGAAGGAGGGTCTGCTCTCTGTCCTATTCTAGACTCTTTTCTGAAGAGCTCTATTAAAACCAGTCAAATGGAAAAAAAAAAAAAAAAAGGGTGCACTTACTTTTCATAAGTTGAACAAGAAAACAATAATTGCTGCTCACCTTGCTCTGCTTTGTCAGCAGAGATTAAAGTTACAGAGGTCGGAGCCTGAGATTCACTCTCGGTTGACTGGAAGAGCGAGGTAGATTGGCTCAAGCTCTTTGAATGAGCATAGCTGTGGGCAAGGCAAGGCAGAGATCTCCTAGATGGTTTCAAAGAAGTTTCTTTTGTTATCTCACTTTTGCTTACATTCATACCTGCAAATTCAAAAAGATGAGCTTTAGAAATGATCTACCTAGGAGAGGTCAATAAATAATTTTCATATACCATGTAGCTTTTAGAACTCAGATTTGTTTCTGTTTTGTTAAGGAAAAACGTTGAGATTTTTGTCAAATACAATTTTTGTCAAACAAATGATTTCTGAGAAATAATAGTTTCTCTTTCAATATTTTTTAAAATTTTTTTGAAAAAAGAAAATGGAAATCCAGGGAGTTATAACAACAACAATTGGTATTGTCTTTGCATAAACCTAACCATTTAGATTTTCAAGTAGTGAAATAAATAAAACCTAACACATTCAAATTACTATTGCTAAGGAGAGCCCTTCTTTCTGTACCACTTAATTACAAACATAATGCATTAATAGCGATTGTTACAATTTGGATGTGGGATGCCCCCCAAAGGCTCATGTGTTGAAGGCATGGTACCCAGTGCAGCAATGTTCAGAGCTGGGGCTCTGACTTTATTAGTGGAATTAATCCATCAATGTATTCACAATCTGATGGTATTATTGGGAGGATGAAAGAAAGTGTAAGACTTGGGGCCTACTTGGAGAAAGCAGATCACCGTGAGTGTTCTAGTCAACTTTTTTACTGCTGTGACCAAAGTACCTGACCAAACTGATTGTAAAGGAGGAAAGGTCTATTTAGGGGCTCATGGTTTAAGAGGTCTCAGTACATAAACAGCAGGCTCCATTCCCTGGGACTTGAGGTGAGAGGTAGAACACCATGGCAGAATAGTGTGGTAGAGGGATCCAGGTCACAAGATGATCAGGAGGCAGAGAGACTCCACACCCCAGATACAAAATATATAAGCCCCATAACTATGCCCCCAATGAACCACTTCCTCCAGCCACACTTCACCTGCCTCCAGTCACCACTCAGTTAATCCCATCAGTGATTAATTCACCGAATAAGTTAAATCTATAACGCAATCATTGCTCCTCCAAACCTTCTTGCATTGTCTTCCATGTGAGCTTTTGGGAGACACTTCACATCTAAACCGTAATAGTGAACGTGCTCTGGAATACAGATTTTCCTTTCTCTCTCTCTCCTTCCTGGGTGCCTAGGGGATCAGCTCTCCTCTTCAATGCCCTTCTGCAGTGATGTTCTGCCTTATCTTAGACCCAAAGCAATAGGCCAGCTGATTATGGACTGAAATCTCTGAAAATTGTGAGTGAAAATAAATCCTTCTTCCTTTGAGTTGTTTATTTCAGGTATGTTTGTCACAATGATCTGGAGACTGCATAAAGGCAGCAATGGTTTGGCACAAAAGCTGGATCAAGAGAAAACATTCCTGTGCTTCTGTAAGAGTCCCTTTCCTCCATTAGCAGCAGCCCCTATCACTGCTACACTCCTCTAGCAAAGAATGCCCCCCTTTCCTTTCTCCATCTATCTTCATTCACATTAAGTCAATCCCAAATCAATCCTCATCCCCAGAATTCTAATCTCCAAATATTTTTGGACTCTGTCATTTCTGACAGTGTCTTCCACTAAGACTGCTTCAATAGGTCCTTGGGAATTTACATCCAATATCAGAAAAACCCACTTAGTATCTCCTCAGCTTTTTCTATGGAAAATTCATTTTCTTACCCACACCAAGCACTGCCCCTGACCCCCGACTTACAACACTGCTTCCCTTGTAGGCCCTTTCCCTCCTATAACCTCATAATTCAGGCTATCCTGCTTCAGGTGGAGTAGGTATCCTCCTAACTACTAACTGCATTTTTCAGTCCATTCCTCGTTATCCCTATTCTCTGAAAAAAAAAAAAAAAAAAAATCACAATAACAACAAAAACTCTTATCTCTCAAATTCTTATTTAATTAGGCTATTCATTAACTCTTCCTTGCTACTGTCCTTTTCAGGTTATTTCACATTAACTGTAATAAATTTGGCTTCTAAGACACATCTCTCCTCTATATTATCTTCTGCTTAACATCCACACCATAGGTTTCTTGTGTAGTTTTTAAAGTTCCATATACCTCCTGGAATGCATGTTCAATGAGGATATTGATTTTTGTTGTGTTTATATGCAGTGTCTAAAGCCATGCTTGGCTCCTGAGAGGCATCAACAAATACTTGTTGGCCAAATGGACATCTGAACTGGCTGACTATGCCTATAACCCGAGTACTTATTAAGTAGCTTATCTCTTCTCTTCTTTGTGTCCACTGCCACTGCCAGTGTCTAGAATGTTGGGTTGTGACTAGCTGGCTCAATAAACTTATTTTCTGTATAAATTCTTAAAAACAGAGATTTACAGCCAAATTTGCAAAACAAAGGAGCTGGATCAACCTGGTGAACTCCATAGAATTCACAGCTATAAAATGTTTTTCAGAAAAATTGTTCTCACATTCCTCCTTTCATTCTGCCTGCACAGATACAGCTTTTCCAAAGCTATATCCTGAATTTTCCAAAGTTTGATCCTGAATCACTGCCTAAATAGTTTCAGACTGACATCTGAGTTAAGCAGTTGATACATGTGGTGTCTGCATTATGTAAACAAAACCATGAAATCAACTTACCTCAGTGCTTGGTCTGAATCTGATACCACTTAAGGCAAAGGGTATGATTATGACTATCAATTACATGTCAGGCTCTGTGGTTGGTGAATTTATTTACTCATTGTGGGGTAGGTATATTTCTTTATTCTACATAAGCAAATTATAAACAAATATTCTCATTTAAAAGGCTTGAAATTACAGAGGTAAACAGAATAAAAAGCCAAAATCATTTTCCCTCTGATTCCCAAACTCAGTCTCCAAACTAAACAAAGCAAATGTTATCACTTACTGATATTTTTCTGTGTGTGTGTGTGTGTATATACACACACACACACACATGCATAGGCATATACAGAAATAGTTTTCTTACAATAATGGAAGTGCATAGTGTGTTGCATTACACATTTGTCCATTTAAGATGTCTTGGATATATTTTTTTTTTTTCATTTCAGCCCACACACATTTATCTCAGACTTTTATTTATTTATTTATTTTTGGCACTGGGTATTGCACCCAGGGGTACTCTACCATTGAGATGCATCCCCAGCCTTTTTTATTTTTAATTTTGAGACACAGTCTCATTAAGTTGTCCAGGCTGGCCTCAAACTAATGATCCTCCTGCCTTAGCCTCCTGAGTAACTGAGATTACAGGCGTGTACCACCATTCCATGCTTACCTCAGACTTTTAAATCTACCTTAAAGTATTCTACAGTATGAATAAACTATAGTTCATTAAATTATTCTCCCATCATTGAACACTTAGGTAATTTTCAATAATTTACTTCAGAAAGAATATTCCTACCAGTATTCTTATACATATGCCTTGTCCTTACACATTATTTATCTAAGAGGAAAGACTTAGATGTAGAACTTCTAGATTGAAAGTCATGAATATTTATCATTTGGATAGAAAGTGCCAAATGGTCCTCCCTAAAAGATTTATCTTTTATACTTCCATGAACTGCCCAAGGGCTAGGATGAAGCTCAGTGGGAAATGGTTTGTCTCATATTAGTAAAGTACTGAGTTCAATCCCATGTCTCAAAAAAGAAAGGATTAAAAACAAATTCCTCCAAAAACAAAAACAAAACAAAAAACTCAACCTGTCCAAGACAGGATCCAATTGCTTATGCCTTGGTCCAATCTATATACCATTGATAGTTTTGATTTCGGACAAAAAAAAAAAAAAAAAAAAGCCCACAAACAAAACCAAAAGCCTTCATGGTTTTAATTTTCATTTTATAAATTGAGCATGACTTCATCTATTTTCTAGCCAGTTACTATGCTTAAGTGACTAAGCTATTCTGTATGTGTTAGACGTTTTGCTTATTGATTTATAGTCGCTGATAGAATTTTATTTAATATACATTATGTGTAATATTTTTGTTTCATCTCATAACATTCTTTTTAGGGAGACATTGTGATTTCTACTAACTATGGGGGAAACCGAAACTGGAGATGAAAAATAACATGCCATGGATCACACTAATATGTGAGAAGAAAGGGGGTTTATATTCCAAGCATTTCTTAACACTAAAGTTACCCCATTATAATACATGTGTAAATTAGTTTGAAAATCCCTAAAACAACATCTGTTCACCTCAAAAGTCACAGATATTGAAACGTATCACTCAAAAATTCTATATGGATAGAGGTTGAACACAGAAAGAACAACATAGATGTAAATTTGTCATCCCCTACCAACCTATGAATCCATCTACCTGATATCTGATTCTCTATAATAAAATAAATTTCAATTATAGTAGCTAAATGGTGACGAGGATAATGCAAATTCCAAAGTATATAGAGAACTCATGTAATACATTTTTGCCTTATAGGTATTTATCTTAATTTCACTTTTGAAATGGAGTAGAATTAGGGTCATCATAGCAAGTAAAAAATTGAGGAGAGATATATTTTGCATAATTATTTTTATCATAACAAAAATAGTTACATTTCACTCACATGGGTCAGGTCATTAATTTGTAAAAATCTTATTTTGTAGTCATTTCTTGGATAAGCCCCAAGTGTCCAAGGATCTCTCCAAACACATGAATTCAAATAAAATCAAGCAAAGAAACCAAGAAGCATGGTTCTTTAAGGCCAATAGAAATCTTGAAAAAAAGTAAAAAAGAGAGTCCTTGAAATGGGTTCTACCAAAATGAGATATGGTTAAACAGATGAAATTCAGATAAATCTAGGAGTGACGATTTTTATCTTTTCCTTTATAGAAACATGTTTTTATTATTTTTACAGTAATTCTCAGTGAGCAAATGTAACCTAGAAGAGGATACAAGAAAGAAATGTGAATTGACTAGAAGAATAGCAACCGGTCCCTTAGCTCTCTGGAACCCTGTAATGATAAGGACAGAACATTTTGTAGAGGAATTCTCCAAAGTACGCTGAGTTTCCATCAAAATATTATATAATTAACTTTAGTTGAGGGCCAATAAATGCTTTCTATCCATCCCAGGAAGAGTATAGAGGAAACCTCTGCTAGGAAGTTTTTATGCCAATGAATACTTTTTAATATGATATTGTACTTCTTTAAATTTAAGAAACATTTATAGTGTGTGGGGGTAGTAGTGGCAGGGGACACTGTGGTGCATGTCTGTAATTCCAGCTACCCTGAACACGGAGGCAGGAGGCTCACAAGCTTGAGGCCACCCTGGGCAAGTCAGTGAGAACTTGCTTCAAGTTAAAATTAAAGCAAGAGTGAAGAGTTGGGCATGTCGCTCAGTGGAAGAGTGCTTATCTAGCCAGTTGGAGGCCTTAGGTTCAACCCAATACTAAGAAAAACAAACAAAAACACACTAATACATAATGATGTTAAGTGATTAGATTTCTGGTTTCGATCCTAGTGGAGACTATGACAATTAAGGATAAATAAATAAATAGATCACCAGAGAACATCAGTCCATGTTTTCCCCACCTAGAGTGCAACAGCAGCTTCCTACCCTTTCTTGCTTACTACACTGCAAATAGAGTTTTCTCCATTGCTATAAATAAAAAGATCTTGCCCTTTTACTTTAACAGAGAACAAGCGTAAAAGATTAATACTTATTTGGGATAAGAGGAGATGCACAGACAAAGGCAGAGATGGTTGATGGTGTAGCTGTTGGACCAAGTGTGACTGCTCTCTGTATTTCCTGAGCCTTGAGTGCTCTGACAAACAGCCTTGACAGGCAATCAGTCTTAACACTATAAGGCTTGAGGGCTTAGTTCAGAGGTAGAGTGCTTGCCTAGCACTCATGCGGCCCTAGGTTCTATTCCCAGTACCATAGATAAACAAAAACAAAACCAGATACTAATAATATAAAACTTTCCATGAGCTAACAATGCACATAACTGAGTTATACATAAAAGTATCAACATGATTTTCCAAGACTGGTTTTCATTCATCTAGTTATTACATCATTTCTTTAATAATTCCAAAAATTCTTGATTTCTTTCTCTAGGCCTGTCCTTACCTTCCCTTTTTTTGAGGATACAAAATGGTGCCCACTCAGGGGAAACATATACATAAGCAAAGTGACTGGATCCAATAAAAGAATGCAAAGGGTATTATAAAATCACCCACAAGGAACCCTGAAACCAGGTAGTAGCATCAGCAAAGCCATCAAAAGAGCTGATTCTTTTTTGATGTTTCCTTTTTCTAAGTTTTTATTTATTTATAATTATTGGATTTAACACATTTTCTTCAAAAGATTACGTACATAAGATGAGAAAATCCACAGAAGATACTACATAAATCCATTACTGCTGAAAATATTTGTTAAATGCAGCAAAGGAAATAGAGAAAATAACAGTAAAGATGAAGCAAAGATCCTCCCAAATGCCCTTCATTTTCCTTCCCAAGTGTCTTTTGTGAAGTGCTTTCTCATATCCTGAGCTATCTAAAATTTCCAAAGCTATCTCACAGATCATCTTTTCTAAAAACCAATGCAATCTAAGCGGAAAGTCTGATATCCTAGTGTTCTCAAGGCTCAAGGGCACAAAGTTCCTTTCAAAGTTTCTCATTCAATGTCATCACATTTCTGCTTTGCATTTCCAACAGTACCTGCTCTCTGCTTAGCATTATTAAAATTATCCCCAAAGCATATTCAGGCTTTTTTACTTCTATATTCTCACGTTCTATCCCTTTTCTTCTATGCATTCAATGCATACACATGAATAACATTATATAATTACCCATCTAAAGCTAATCACTAGAAAACAGATCAGAGTAAGTGTCAGTTTTGCTAGGCATATACTGTTCCAGAGTTCAACGGTAAACCTATAAGACTGCAGAAAATGTGTCATATCCTATATTTGGAACATATTTTTCTAAAACAACAATGAGTACAAATTCCAACTGTTCCAAAAGCACTTTGTAATTGCTCCCCTATTTAAAAGAATTCGATGAAATGACAGTTTCAGTTGGATACACATAAAAGTTGAAGACATGTAATTGCAAATAAGACGTGGTCTAGAGAGGCTTTCACATAATTCATGACTGAGGATGTTCCCAGGAGGAAGAGTTGTTTTTCAGACACCATTAAACTCAATAGGCATTGAGCTGATATGAAGTTCTTAATTGGAAAAACAGATCCTTAGAAAACCTTAAAGGGATGATTCAAGAATAAAGAAAAATTGGTCATTGTTCCCAACAGAAAGAACACATTTTTCAAAACATCTACCCTCTTGGTGAAATTTCTCTTCAAGAAAATGAACTCAGACAAAGGACTCATGTGAAAGAAAAGAAATACTTAGTATGTTACATAACAATAATCTTTGAAAATGTACCAAGTAAATTTTCAAAAGAAACCAAAATATTTGTAGCAAGAGAACTTGATATTCCTACCAAATGGATTTTAAATCACATACATAAAAGGTAAAATTTTTAAATGACAAATATTTTTGTATCCTATGTGCTTTAGTAGAACTTTGTAATTTTATCAGAAATATTTGATAATTGGTTGACTAAGAGTGAGTGGTATCTTGAGAAGCTTGTTAATTTTATGAAATCCAAATATTTAGGGGAGGGAAAGGGGAAATATTGGAAAATTAAACTGACTTAATTATATTTTTATATTGTGTGCATTTACAAATATGTAACAACAAATTCCACCCTAATGTACAATTATAATGAATCAAAAGCTATTTGGAAAAGATAAAAAATGAATTGTGTTTCTGATGGATCAAGGAGGAATAAAATGATTAGTCCAAATCTAAAAGAAAAAAATTCACTTTTCTATATTAGTGTATATAATGAAAGCATATTTAAATGTGATAATCATTGGGAAGAACTGTAGATAACCCCTTCTAATTTTTCTTCTTTGTCAAAATCACTGTTCCTCTATTTTCTTTAGAGCAACATTTCTGATTTATTAGTTGATTGTGACATTTTTGGTGGAAGTTATTGCTAGTGATAAAAGCACTATTTATTGGGTATCTACAGATTGCCAGGTTCATCCTGTATGTTATTGGTACTACTCATAATAGTCCTATTAGGACTTGTCTGCATTTTACATGTAAAAATCCCCAGACACAAAGAACTTGGGAACTTGTCTCAAATCTCACATCCAGGAAGTTTTGGAGCCTAGAACAAACCAATTCTTCACAGCCTCTGCTCTTTGCAATACATCATACTATGCTGCGCCCCTCCCCTGACTCAGGCAATGGCAAGGCCCTACTGAGGTGGATGGCGCAAGGCATCCATCCTCTGGAGGAGCGCAGTATGTTTCTGGGAATGGGCTGATTTGTTTTTGTATTCCTTTAATAAGTATACTTGTGACTTCTCATATGACCATTAAGTATGAAGGAAAAAACATGACTTTCCCAATTAATGCAACTACTTCTAAAGAATAGATCTGTTTGCTCTAAATGCAATGATTCAGCTGTGGAGTGTAAATTGTTAATGTCTAATGAAAAACTCCCTGTATTCCTGTCAAGGAAGTTTTTGAGAAATTAAATTAAAATCTAGAGAAGAAAAATTAATGTTAAGAAGACAGATTAGTGCTTAGTACTGGGCAACTTGTTCTTGTTCCTGTGCACAATGGTTTGTGCTCTTACTCTTGTTTGATTAAAATTAATAACAAGTCAACCACTTGCCATAACCATGGCACTGGTTCCAGTCAGTAAGTCAAGAAAGAATAGTCAAGGTATAGGCCAATAGTTTGGGACATTTGTAACTATTATTAAAAGTTAACTAAGCAGAAACAGCTCAAAGCAAAATGCGAACTGAAAGTACAAATGTTTGCTTATGCATAAGCCAAGATACATTCTTCTATTCTGATTGTAGCTAGGTAATATTTTGTTTCTTTGAATAATGATTCCTGTTTTCTAACCACAAAGTACTGTGAGCCTGCCAAAATGAAAAGTATATATGATCAAGTTCACAAGTAAAGATTGGGATCAACACCTGCACTTTGGTGTCTGTGTTGTTTCTCCACCCCTCTTTCGCCGACTCCTCACCATCCGTTCGTCTCCTGAGACCCCTGTTGGAGTTGGTCTCCGACAATACTATTTATTTGTTTACTCAGAAACTTTTTTTTTTTTACTGTAGTTTTCTCTTCACTTACTTTTTCATTTTACTTTCCTTTTGAAAAAGAAAAGAAAAACTGATGTCTATTGATCAGAATTCTAGGGCTGGTTAAATTAGAGCACTTGAAGAAAGTTTAGTAAAAGAATGTTTGCCTGGATTCAGGTAAACCAATAAATGTTGGTAAAGCTCCCTAGAATTAAAACCTTTTATCATTTTTAGATATGAAGGAATAAGATACAGGATCTTGGAGATAATAACAGCTGAGGGAGAGGAAATCTAGCAGACCAAATGCTGGATGGAGGAGTACAACCACAACTAACCCAAAGACTGGCAAGCATCCAGGAGGACAAACACTCAACCTCTCTCTTGTCAGCACCTAATCTACTGCTCATGGCTACCACTGGTCCAAAATAAACAGTAGATGAAAGACATGGGGACCTGTGGTTGTCACAATCTTTAGATATCTGCTTTCAGAGGGACACGGTGATGTGGGCACATGCTCAGATGCATAAGCAGAGAACCAGAGAAACTGTCATCATAACCTTTTGGTCTAGAAAAGCAACATATGCACTTTTACCAGTACATAATAAAATGTATGCTTCCCCCATATTGTGACTACTCTGAGTCACTAAGAAGTAGACATGGAAAAAGTAACTCTGGACTTTTAAGCTTGCTTGTTATGTACAAAACTCTAGGCAGAACACAAAAGTGAATAATACATACCCAGCCCTTAAATAAGAGTAGCTAACAAAATCAAAGTTTATCTCATTCAATTAAATTATTAATGAAATGAGATAATAGGTTGCTTAAGAAAAGGTCTCTAACAAGTTTAATGCAAGACAGAATACAGAGAGACACAAAGTTTTGAAGGACTTCATAAGTTAATGAAATTTGTTTTTAAAATCTTGATAATGGAATGAGTATCCTCTACTTTCATTTCTGTGCACTGTTCCTTAATTTGATATAATTAAATAGAATTTCCCACATCCTAGTCTTTTTTCTTTGAATACTTTGCTTTTTCCCTCTTCAATGACACATAAAGATTATTTCATAGTTACAACCCCTTGCCATAGGAAACAGTCCATTAGAATTCACACACTCATACTAAATAGACTCACTTTTCTTGCTAAATGTTCTCTGAACAGCTTGTACTTTGACCATAATAGAACTTCACATGTTTGCATTAATTTAGTTGTTATTTAGCCTATGTTCTCTCTAGCCATAAGGTATATTCTATGAGGGCAAGAATAATGTTGGGTCAGCACACACAACAAGTGAGTGTGTCCTAAAGGAAAGACTGAGAGAAGACCCTACAAAGTACATAATAATCAAGTCATTTAGCAATTTGACAAGCAATTGTTGCAATGCATGATAGGTCTACTTTCTAGATACTAGCAATGAAAAAAAATTGATAAAAATCCCTGACTGTATTAAAGATTAATATATCAAATGACTCTAGTCATTTGCTCTTCATATTATACTATTCTGAAACTTGAGTGCTCTTATAATCTATCTCCTATAATTCTGCTTTAAGTACAAATGGGTTTTTGTTTAAATTAAATATTCATTTGACAATATCATAAGTAAAAGGTGAATGTTATCATTACAAGAATGGCGAACCATATATTGAACCACTGCAAGTGTTACCTCCACCAACCACCACTGTCGTTAAATTTCTTGCTTCACGCCTAGGATTCTAATGGATTTGCTGGGGAGGAATTGACCTTAGAGTCATAGAAATTCTTGTTGCTTGTAGGAGGTGCTATCATGTAAAGAGCTTTATTTAGAATGTACAAAAAGTAGACGAAATCCCAGAAGTCAAGGCTAAATGTAGAGTGGAGATTTTTCCCATTAAATTTCAACTTAGTCAAGCTCATAAATTCATTAGATAGAGGCCATATAAGATACAGTCTCCTTATTCCTTTGAAATGTCTGATACATTATTTCTCTTTTATATTTTCCCTCATTTTTGCTTCACTTTATTATGAAGATTTTGCCTATTCAAAACAGGGCTCCTATCACTGACTGTTTCTTAATCCTCTTGGGCAACATGAGCTACCACATACCCTGGCCTTTTGTAGAACATCTGGGATCCATCTATTCTGGTAATAATGTGTCTTTCTGTGAGACCAAGAGCTCCCTCAAGTCACGAACCAACTCTTATTCATTTATGAGATTCTGGATTTTGCCTCCAGTTTTGTTCACAGAGAGGTGGATGGATGGGTAAATAAAGCTGATCCTTTTACTAGTTTATAATACCTGACAATTTTCTTATTTTAAAAATACAAATAATAATAAAGAATTTTGAGTGAGACTATTCAATAATTAAGTAAATATAAAGTGCTAGAATAATGCCTGACACTTAGAATATCTTACCTACATGTGTTTGCTATTATTGTAACTGAGCCAATGTTATTATGTATATATATGATGTAATAAGATTTCAATCTGAACTATAAATATATGGCATCCAGAATGACGAAAGGGGAGCTTCTGGAGTCTTATATGTATAAAAAATAGAAATAGCTCATTTTCCTAAAATATCCATTTTACTTTTAGCACATAGATGCACTATAGAAAACGGGAGTCATACCCAAATTAGTATGAAATGGTGTCACAGTGATGTTAGCATAATTTATATAAAAATATAGTTTTTACATCATGATTCATCACTCATGTTTGACATATAATTATGACTAGAATACTTATGCCTACATTTTAAGTATTGTCAAGTATTCTAATGATGAAAGTAGCTTGTCTGAGGATATAGTCCCACACACATGGAATGCCGTAAAACCAGATGTGGATTTTAATGGCTAAATAAATAAATAAAATGGCCTCATTGGGCTGGAGATGTAGCTTAGCAGTAAAACACATGCTGTGCATACACATGATCCAAATTCCCAACACCAAAATAATTTAAATATAAAAGACACTAAGCAGGGGAAAAAGATACTAAAGTCATAGAGACCATGGAGTAATAGGCAAACATTTCTAATGTTTTTGTGTTAATAATTTTAACAAATTAGGAAACTAGGTGGAGGCACTTAAGGTATTTTCCCAGGAGGGGGTCAGCAAAACAGTACAAGTTAAAGTTTCTGACCATCACTGATTTCTATATTATGCCTTGAGGCTGAAATGTTAATGTCATTTGATGCCGCAGTCCGGCTGCAGCAAAATAACAAGCAACTTGTGTAGATTGATACAGCAGGAGTGGGAGCCCTTTATTGTAGGACAACAGAGATATTTATACATTCCACACAGCTTATCTTAATTAACACAAACTAGACACAGCAGTCAATCAATAAGAAATCTCCACACTTAATGGCTCCCTGGCGCCACCTCACAAACCACTCCCCCTGGCAAAATACCAGGCGCCATCCTGACTTGTTTACAGACTCTAACAATTTGAGATGATGTGCACAGGTGCCTTGTACAAGGAAAAATCTTACTCACCAACAAATTTAAATGTGACCTTTAAAGACAATCCCTTCATCTGTTTGGTCTTGAATTAAATGATCCCCCATTATACCAACATGTACCGATACTGAGAGTTAGAAAAGTTGTGTCAAAATGGTTGCTGCATTTAATTAAGGTTTTTAAACTTTAGTGAGGGGAAGAAAACAAGATTTTAGTGAGGGGAAGAAAACTAGACTTTTGAAAAGGAAAGCCACATGGTATTTAGCCAATGGAGATTAATAAAAAATTTAAATGTTAATCCAATAATATTCTTCCCCCTCACCTGTTACCTTTTCTTCCACTGCTTTCTTTATTTTCCTTTCATTCTTCATAAACCTTTGTTGAGCACATTTCATGTACCAGGTACTGCCTACACTTCAAGCAATGGACATGAGAAAAAAACACAAATACAAAGACGAGATCCCCTCAAAGAACACACTGAGGAGTTGCCTGCTTTTAAGTTTAATAAAATGCTTTTACACACAATGTATTGAGTATTTTATCAATGGTGGTTCCAGGCTTATGGACTGTGGTAAAACTCTGTCCCTAAGGTATAAGAGCATACTCCAGTTTATGCCAGAACTAGGTGAGCTTGTCCAGGTGCAGGTTATAGCAAGTGCAAAAGGAAAATTTCCAGAGAAAACCTATGAATAAAATTAATTCTGAAGAAGAAGCAGAAAAAGGGGAGCTGAAGTAAGAGTTTAAAAAGTGGGTAGAGGTATGCCAAAAGAGAATTTGTATTTTCCACAAAACAATATACCATTATCTGTGGGCAAGTTTTTCTTTATGTTATATTGCATGGTGCATTAGTGGTTTGAGGGATGACAGTAAAAAAAGTACTTCCAAATACTTCAAGCTTCAAACTCAATAATGCAAATTGTCATATGGATGACATTTAAAATTCCTGAAGCTAAAAAACTGGTTAGACTATCTAAAATATCATAGATTTTAAAAGATCACATATTATATCACACAACCTAATTGTAAAATGTTGTACATTTTAAGAGTACCTCTTAGACAAGAACATGCCTTACACAATGGGTCCTGATGTACAATTACAATGGAGGCTGTGAGTAGTGAATGGATGGTAGTACCAGTTCTAGTATGTGGAGTGGATTTGCTGTGATCAGATGAGATGCTTGGAGTGGAGAAGCCATTTCTTAAACTTTAATGATAATCCAGATACTAGGAGAAGAAGGCTTGAGATGAGGTGCACTGATTTTGAGTGGAAATACTAGGAATAACTTTTACACTAGTACACTTTTACACAAGTACATACTAGGAGTACATGATAATTAATCATGTTAACTTGATAGGATTAAGGATAATTAGAGAGCTGGCAAAGCATTATTTCTGGGTGTGTCTATGAAGGTGTTTCCACAAGGGAGGCTGGCATGTGAACTGGTGAACCAAGTGGTTGGCTGGGGTCCATGGAGCAAAAAGACAGAAGAGAGATGGAATTTTTCTCTCTCCATTCTAGAGCTACTGGGCCTAGGACACTCTTCCTCTTCTCCTTCCCTTTGAGGTCAGGACTCCAGTTTTCCATACTTCAGACAATGAGACTTAGACCAGCAGCTCACTGAGTTCTCAGACCTTTGACCTTGGGCTGAGAGTTACATCATCAGCTTCCATGGTTCTCAGGCTTTCAGACTTGGGCTGAGCCCTATAATCCCCCCAGCATTGTTAGCTTGCAGACAGTCTTTCATGGGACTTCTGACACAATAATCATGAGCCAATTCTCCTTATGATCCCCTCCCATGCGCTCATGTGTAAACACATATGCACACACGCAGGCACGCACGTGTACACACACGCATACCCTATTGGTTCTGTCTAGAGAACACTAAAAATACAGAATTAATAGATATAAAATTGCTTATTTTAGGAGAATAACTTTTAAAATGACAATGAATGTTAACAACATACTCCCTAAAACATAATTTCAAAGTTAAAAACTAAATGAGAAGTCTACTGATTTAGGACTTTGCCACTCCAACTGAAAGATTTTTTTTAAATGCAATATGTCTTCAAATTGAAGCATCAGTTGATTAATGATATGCATATAAACATTTCTTTATGCATCCACTTTATTAGTCTATTAAATATTAGCATTGTGTTCATGGATCCAGATACTTCAAAATGAAATTTAATAGAACATTTTCACATTTACCTTCATGATACATTACTCTAGTCTCTCTTCCATTCTGGACCTTTGGACATAAATACCCATCTTCCTTATTTGGAGATGCTATAAATATGACCAAATACCACAGCATAGTTGGATGAATTTTTCTTCTCTATGTAACAAATAGCTTCAACTTTAATGGCTTAAAACCACATGTTTTAGCTGGACACAGTAGTGCCTGTAATCCCAGCCACTTGGGAGACTGGGGCAGAAGCATTGCAAGTTTAATGCTCACTTGGGTTAGACCCTATCTCAATAAAATAAAATAAAATAAAATAAAATGAGCTAGGGGTATAGTTCAGTGTTAGAGAATCCCGGGGTCCAATCCCCAATATCAAATAGATACACGGATTAACTATTTCAAAGATTCTGTGTTTCAGAAGGCATTGAGAGTTGCTCCTAAGTGAATAGTACAATATTTGAAATGCATGAAGGAATGAGTCTATCTTATTCAAAGTGAGAAGCAGTTCATGAAATCAATGTTCAAAAGATTAAAAAAAAAAAAGGAATTGTGGATTCTTTATACATTCTTTTAGAACGTTAAAATTGAATGATGGAAGCAATCACTGTACCAACACTATATTGGGAATTGATTGAGAATTTCAAGAAAAATGACAATGATTCTGACAGAAAGCACAAAGTAAAAACTAATGTTCATCCGGAATTGCCTTTCTAACCACAACTTCTAACAGGGTTTAAATAAAAATAAATAAATAGACATTATTTACACATTCCCTGATTCTTTTGTGTTTGGAAATCATGGGAACATGAAATGAAGACAGTCTGATTGCCACCAGTATCACAAATCACCTTGAGCAGGTGCAGATATCCCCCTCCCTTTTTTTTTTTTTTTTTAATATGAGGAATTGAACCCAGGGCCTCTTATCCACTGAGGCATTTCCCCAGCTCTATTAATCTTTTGTTTTGAAATACGGTCTCACTAAATTGCTTAGGGCCTCACTAAGTTGGTGAGGTTGGCTTGGAACTTGGAATCCTCCTGCTTCAGCTTCTGGAGCCACAAAGATTACAGGCATGTGCATGTGCTAAGGTACCTGGCCAGATACCATTTTAAGAAGACCACCAGATATATTTGAAACCTTGAATGCTTCCTTCCAATTGATGCACCACAGATCTCCTTCATGCAGATGAGAGAAGAAGACTTATTGTAACAAAGATGGCGATGATCTTGGTGGAATTAACATGTAGTAATTTTGGGAGAAATTGTAGCAATTGATGATTCTTTATCCTACACTATATGCCTGGAACACATGGCGCTTAATCTGTTTCTATTTTGTGTCTCAAAATAACTATTTTAACTTTTTACTAGATTGGGCAAGATATTTAGGGTTTTGGTTCCCAAGCTATATTTTGTTATGAAGTCAGATAAAAACAAGGAGATTTTATTAACAGTTGCTTAGTGTCAAATTCACAGGAATCTGGGTGTAGTAAGTTTAACCAATCTATTTGTTTGTTTGTTTATATTTTCTAGAACTACCATAACCACTGACAAATGACAAATCTCAACACTTAGACCCAAGTCATGAAAATGAAACCTTTGAATGACTTGAAGGTATCATTGTGAAAATCATATTGCTGCTTCTCAAAACACATACAGCGTGCTTTTGGTCCATGTGCACAAGAGTAATATGGAACTCCTCATCATTCTTGCCTGCTTCATGGAAGGAGACACCTACTGAGAACAAACCTTGGGTTTAGATTAGGATATAACATTTAAAATCTTACAGTGCTTCTGGCAAGCTGCAGAGTTATACTTCACACCATTGCCAGCAAGAATGAGGAGGAGCAAAACAGTCTGTTCCAACCAAGGAACTCAAAAATGGCATTTAGGTTTTGGCTGAGCTACATGGTCCCAGCAAGAAAACCCCTATTACATCCTGTCCAAGAAGTGGGGAAGTTCTGAGGACTCCCACAATATCTCACAGGTCTATGATGGCATTTTGAAAAACTAAAAATCTGGTCTAATCTCTTACACACACACACACACACACACACACTGTGATTGGTAAAACCAAAATCTTACTCAGAAGCAATTCTGCGAATAGGTAGAACTGAACTCAAGTACACTGTGCCAAGGCTGAGCAGTGCTACATCGGGGCAAAACCTGTTTTATATTTTTAGCCCGTCATGAACATTTGCAACCACAGAACTTCCCACTTGTCGCCACCTGCTGCTGTTGTTCCTACTTGTGGGTTTCTCCATACTGTGCCAAGGCTAGAAATTTATACATCTGCTTTTGAACATAGTACAAATAATTTATAATTAAACGCTAATTTCCAAAGCTTAAGAATGGGGTTAATTATTTCACAAATGCTAGAAGAAAACAGAACATAGTATTGTTTCTGGATACTTTTTTCCAACCAGTTCAGGATGACAAAATTTTTGTTGTTACTACTACATGGGGTTTTGAAGACAACTGACCTGTAGTAATCATAGACTATTACATTGTTTTCATTAACTCTTTAATTATTATGTTTGTATTGCTAGTAGTTAATTTGCCACCTATTGGCCAGCTACTTTTCTTGGTGAAATTTATTTTATAAAATAGTCAAAATATGAGTGTTAATTTAATACTGGATTTCATTTTTTAAAATCATGTTTTGAATATCATCAAATAATTTACAAACATCAAATGGTATAAGACACTTTTTCCAGGGTTCCAGAGAACAAATTATATGATATGTCAACCAAAGTGGTTCTTCTTTGTCTTGCCTCTGTAGTCTATTTGCCTCTAATGTTGGAACTCAAAAAGAGGACATTGGAAACAGCATATGCTCATGTAGCTAACCCTGATGAGGATAGGTCAGCCATGTTGGACTACACCTGAGAGATAAGTATGTTTTCATTGTTTTTACTCAGGCTTGAAGGGATGTGACAGTGAGATTCAAGATTAGATACAGGCCAGAAGAAAGGAACCTATCAGGCCAGGAGATTTGCTGTTGTTTTATAGTTAAAGCATAGCCCAGTTCAGCAAAGCCAATAATTTCATTCAGAGTTTTGAGGCCAAGTCTCTAATTAGAAAAAAAAAAAAAAAAAAGAAAAGTATGTCATTTTTTCCTGGGTGTGTTTTGTCTGTTTTGCATGTCTGTTTTTTTTTTGTGTGTGTGTGTGTGTGTGAATCCATATTAAGATTTGTAAATAATTATTCTGAATCTTAAATTAAATATTTGTCTCATTATAACATGTATGAATCCTCAGGAATTCTATTCTCATATTTTCATTTTATTATTGGAATTTACATTCTAAACTAAAATATCAAATCTCAAATATTGTCTGAGGGGAAAAAAAGTATTTAAAATAAATACCATTTTCTTTAAGGTACAGGAGGATAGAGTTTGGATAATCCTGTGAAGAAAATGTTTGAGGTATATAGAGCAAGAACTCTTATTATATGGAATGTAAATTAATAAGAAAAAAACTGCTGACCCATAAAATAATTGCTGAGAATGTTAATCATTATATTAAAGCAGAAAGAAACATAAGAATAATTCTTCTAGTTCAGTCAAAATCAAATGTCAAAAATCTCAAGGGACTCTGTCACCTCATAAGTTTTTTTTTAAGAGCTATCTGAATATGAATGTTCTAATCTTATAACTATAGAATGATAATGTATTTTAAATTGACAGGCTAACATTAAAGAATGCTTTCAAAATCTCTCACACTGTGAGGATACTTAATGCCTTGTTCAAAGATAGGGGAAAAGAGAACATGGGCCAGATTTTATTTTTCTTGCTTTCAAAGAATCACTGGTCCTGGATAGGTTTTATTGCATAGTGTTTCACAAAAGAATAAAAAATAAGCTTTGGAATTTTTTTACCCACTCTTTGAAAAGGAAAATGGCCCAATCAGTAAAGGGTCATATTTTACAATGGGAAAGATATTGTGCAAACGATTGCAATGTCAAACACAGATTTTAAAGAAGCTATCTAACTGGATGTTTTGTCTCTTTTAGTAGACACTGCCTTCATTCCTAATGTAGGTATTCACTTTCATTGAATTGGCCTCCTTTGTTTTTACTTGCTGAATGGATTAGAGGCCTACTGCACTCAAAGAACCTGCAGTGGATAAACAAATGACACTGGAAACATTATAGGTCCGTGTTAGTACTGAAAGTCTATATGCCGCATCTTCAGTCTGGCTCCACAAGGCCTTTCTAAATGCACATGAGTGCATGGATAGATTGAGATATATCTCTCATTTCAGAAGAGCACACCGTCTACTGAAATTCCTACTAAATAAATCCTATGGCATTCCTCAACATGCCAAATGGTGCAGTCAACTCAAGGCAAGTGGAAGAACATTGGGGGTTTCTACAAAGATTGTAGGCAGGTCTGTTAACATGGAGGCCTTGGACAGGAACACATACACATATGCCCACACTCGCACACACACTCATCTATCCCAAATAACTTTTGGACAATTTGGCTCTACTATGATACTCTGACTATAGTTTCATTATCACACGTGATGGTGGAAGACAAAGGATAGATGGTTCCAAGATGAAATAATTTGGTCTTTAAAATGATTTTTAAAAAATTCCCAACAAAACAAATCAGTTGACAAGATTATATTGATCACTTTTAAATTTTAAAAAATTCTCAAATCAGGGGATTATTCCAATACTTCATGTAGATTATTTTCCAAAGTTCTAGATGATTCCAGTTTTGAGATTTTAATAATCTGTGAGTTCAGTGGTTAAATACTGGTAGTCTCAAAGAGAAGTCTCAAAATATTCATTTCAAATTTTGTTCTAGTAATATTTATTCGCTGTATTTAACCTTTTCTCAATTTAATCCTGCTTCTGTGAAGCTGCCAAAAGCTATAAAACCAGTTGGTATAATTTTATAGTTGGAAAGGGGCTATTATGTATAAATTATCTCTATTAAATTAATTCCTATACTCTGCTTTTAATGGAAATATTAATAAAACACACATATTAAAGTATCTAAAGGATATTTAAAAATATAGTTTATGCAAGTAGTGCTTTAGAGTTATGTTACAACTCTTTCCCTAATTAAGTAACCAGCTTCATATTAAATTTTTTAAACAAATCTTAAACTAGCTCTCTAGTATACAGAAACAGACTGAAATTTATGCTATTTCTATGTATGGTTTAAAATAATAATATTTCTCCATGAAAACAGAGAGAGTAGACTAAAATTGAAAAATTAGGCAATTTTAAGAAAATCCACCTAAATCATGTTCAGAGAATAGTCCCCCCACCAAATTCATGATATATTTACCTTGAAATATTCTTATTTCAGGATTAAAATATACCATGCAGGCAATCTCATTATTATCTCTAGTAAAAAAAAAAAAAAAAAAAAGGAATAATTTCTTCAGTGGAGCACCTAAGCAAAAAGCATTCAGGAATTATAAATTAATTAATTTGCAAATATGTATTACTGAACTGGGCATTGTTCCCTTTGTTTCTTCCTGCTGCTTTTATGAAAACCATGGGCAACCCAGTGCTGAGCCAGTACTTGGCACTGCTGAAGTATCTAGTTCGTGTATGCCATGGAACTGTAGGATTAGGTAAACCTACTCATGCCATTGTCATTCTGAGGTACCCATGTACAATGTTCCAATTGTCATGAGTCTCTGAAATGAACTGCTGGGTTCAGGAACAATTGTGACCACCTAAAACATTCATTCCCAAAAATACAGTGGATTTTTCTGGCTGGTTTTATACCTTTAGAGATTGACAGATCAAAAGAGGAATGGGTATTTAATTTAGAGTAAAGGGGGACATGAAGAATATGATTCAGAATCATCTTCTCCATAATCAAGTATACCTAATAATGCATGAATACAATATAAGCATACTTAATCATGTATACAGTATTATCTTCTTTTCTTCCATTAAAAGTAAAGTCTATTTCTCTCCAATTTAAATTCAAAAACTGAAGGAAAAACACAGCACATAATCTGCTTAAGTAGTAAGGTAATTTTTATTTTCATTACAATTCTGATGAGCAAGCTATATCTCTAATTGGACTCACTCCCTTGTGGTTGGGACTATAAATGCTTGTTCATTTTCTTCACAATGGCTTGTTCAGTGATTTAAATCCATAGGAAAACAGGAAACATCACCTAGATTTGTGTACACAGAAATACTGCTTAGATCACCTTTTTTAATGATTTTGATGATTTATGATTTATCTATCAGACAAATTCTTTATTTGACTTCCTATTTTTGTTTAATCAAATATTATTATAATGAAGATTGAATTCATTAAGGGTTTTCTATACTAATACTCTACTAAACTACTTACACAGAACACTTTTGATCATGTACCAAGTGATTCAAGATAAGCTCAGATAAACTAATTAAATTGCTCTTACTCATAGAGATAGTTGAATTGATATCCAAAGCTAGATTTGTATTTATTCAATTCCTATGGAATTTTCACAGAAGCTCTCGTATTTTTCTATGAACATTCTGAATTTTTAAATTATTATTTCTTTTCTTTAAGGAATGATCAGTATAGAATTTGGAACTACTTCTTGTTAGAGATCATATTAAAAATAAATATAATGATTTATTTGATGTTTACTATAGACTCCATTTTGTCCTGTATCGAGAATCCCTGGTATTCATTGGTGCCCCCTTCATCAGCCCTATTTTAAAATGTTTTCAGGACAGTAGAAGTTATTGGATTATAACAAGTAGTCTCACAATCTCTGAGGAAGAAAAGGAAAGTCAAACTTCAATCTTCCAAGACAATGAAAGTTAACAAAGTAGTCATATGACTAGTTACACTTCAGAACAGAGTACATAAAGTCACATATAATAAAAAATAGGAAAGGCACAAATAAGGGTTGGTTTCTTAGAATAATCAAATGATCAGAGGTAAAAGGAAGGAAGTGAGTTAAGTATGAAAGTCTATACCAGAGCATACATGTTGACAAATATGTTAGCATCTCTCTTGGGAATGACACTAACTTTTTTGAGAGTATTCTTGAGTGTTTTGAATGCAATCAACAAAGTATAATACTTAATAGAATGAAAAAGTTTATTAGCATGATCAATATATTTAATAATCTGAAAAAAAACTTTTTTACAATATCTACTTTCATATTATCTAATATTTACACTATGGTTGGCCACTTCAAATAGAAACATTAGTTGAATTTATGGTAATTGTTGGAAAGAGTGAACATGATATAGAACTTTTTCACACTGGCAAACTTCTCAAGTATGTAGCTCATCTTTATTATTACTATTAACACTTTTATTACAATAAATGCCTCCAGAGCTGAACTACAGCTATTTACTTACAGCACTCATCTCTCATAGACCATGAACTACTTTTAGTCAATAGCCCCAACTAATTTATCTTGGTATTTTCTGAATCCTGGGATGCCATACTTGGCATATTTTGCATAGTAAGCAAATGACTGGATGAAAATTCAATATTTCAATCTTCATTGGTATTTGAGTTGATTTTTCATGATATTTCACGAGTAGGTGCCTTTTTATCCACAGAAGTGAGAATTTTCTCTTTGGTCTACTTCGGTAAATTATTACATTTTAAACCAATAGATTTATCCTAAAATTTGACAAGCACCTTGAACAGGATGACTATCTTCCCAAATAAAAGGAGTTCAGCTGACACTACTCTAACATTGGACTTTGCAGTTATTCTTAGATTATGTTGTTCCTGGGCTTTAAAACTGTCAGTGACTCCTCAGAGAGACTCTTCTACATTGAGATACTTCCAGCTGTTGAGAACTTGTTTCTGTAGAGCAGAAATTTGCCTTCCAAGAGTTCTCATAATTGGTCCTTATTGTGCCCTCTAGAAAATCAATATAAGCACACTTTTTATTCAGTGTGACAGCTTTGCAAATATTTGCAGACTGTTCTCTTTAGATCTTTCCTTTTCTGAAACAAAAATTTTGTTTCTACAACTGTTTTTTTTTTTTTTTGGTATGTTGCCCAAACCACCTCATCTCCCATGAAGGGGTAATAATGACTTGGAGTTCAGCTCAGAATCAACCAGTATTCAATTCCATATGTAATCTGCCATTATTCAAGCTCTCAATATAACAAAAGAAGTAAATGGCTTTCCACTGTTCAGGACATATTTTTCAACATAATCTCGATTAAATAACGTTTCACTGTATGTTCTCATCACATACAGGTATCCCAACTGTAATTAAATATTGCTTTTTTATCTTTTGATTTTGTTTGCTTCACTGCTATGCTAAGTCCTCAGGAGCTAGGAATTTGGCTGGCTCACAGATATGTTGGGTGAAGCAACCACAGTGGTTGGCAAACATAGTAGGCACTCAAAAGTATACCAAATAGATATTCTTGAACCTTGTTAAGTGAATATTGAGGAACATTTGAGTAATAAATACTACTTATTTAAGCTTTATTTATGTTTATAAGTGCTCAAAGCATATTTTCTTGACAATTCTTCCTAGACATTCATGAAAATATTGAATGTGGCAAGGCCGAGAAAAAGAATTTTGGATCAGGACTCCAGAGGTTAACAACCATGTATAAAATTAATGTAGCACTGAACATTGTCACTGAGACACAGTCATTTAATTACTCAATCATACTAACAGTCAGCCAAATGGCTTTCTTGTCTCTAAGGGTATTATAGCATCATCCCCATTCCCATATTATTTTGCTAGAAGCATGAAGTGGATGTCACATCACTTAAATTGCCATACTACTCATACACAATTTAATTTCTTGCCAAAGCACAAATAGAGAGAGACAAGACATGGAGAAAAAAATTGAAAATAGAAAATATTTTTTGTTTTCATGATAGTTTCTGCCTTGGTGAAAATGAGAGAGGCCCATGGTATTTCATCATATATGTGTCAGTATTTACATTGGCACTTCATATAGTGAACTTAATAAATTGGCATGAGTCACGTAATTGTCTCTTCAATGTCAGGTCATCACAGAGCATATGTCAGGAGTCAAGGTCCAGTGTTACATACTGGAGTTGAAAAAAAAAAAAAAAAACGATTTCATTTGGCATTTTTCAGTTGTCTCCAGGCCCAAAGTATATCTTTTCCTTTATTTGCCAAGAACAACATGAACTTAGCATACTTACTTCAATATTTCTATGTTATTGTACTCTTATCATGTGCCAGGGATAATATCAGTATTAGGGATAAATGATGTTAGGTAAACAGGGCACCCTGAAAATGTATGAGCACTCCCACTTATTATAATGTAGAAGCATGATGATAGGCGTGTGACCAAAGTTCTTGCAGCATATGGGAGAGGCTTCTTGTCCAAGCTTGGGGTGGGAGTGGGGAGCAGAGAAGGCTTTACAGAGGAAGGGATACTTTAGAAGGTACTCGAAGAATAATATGGAATTAGTCAGATAATATATTAGAGATGTGACTTAAAGAGTGAGGTCATACTATATGAAAACATCTGTGAGGGAAAAGTTTGGTATTACTGGAAAGCAGAGCAGAAAACTAGAGGAGAGGCAGAGGACAGAGATGGCACTGAGGAGGGTAGCAGAGGCCAGGTCTTGAGGGGTCTGGCATGGCATATTGAGGAGTCCAGACTTTATCATAAGGGAAGTGGGGAACAATCGCAAGCATTTTTAAGTTACTGAGTGTCATGATTTACTTTGCACTTGAGACTTATCACGGAACACTTAGTGCAGATAATGAATGTGTGTAGAATACAAGAGAAGTTATGGTGACAGGGGCAGAGTTGCTTCAGTTGTATAGGGGAGAAGAGATGATGCCCTTAAACTATGGTCATGTACTAGAGAAAAGTAGAGTCAAGAAAATTTTAGAAAGTTAGAATTCCTAATAGGCCATGACGTTTGGCTGAAAATATACATTTAATAATAAATACAGGAGAACCTCCTATTAATACTAATGTATGTCCCAGTGGCTCCAAAGCAGAGAGATAGCACACATTAGTTCCCTTTGGGTATGGCAGGAATAATAGCAGAAAATAAAAGTCCATTTGAGTTGTGTCTTAAAGCATGCATATGATTGAGAAAAGGCAGAGCTGAGCATTTGAAATAACAGAACAATCAAAAACATGGAGATAGATGCATTCATTACACTTTCTGGAAAATGACTGGAACCATTGATTATAAAAACTTTTTTTTTTTTTTTCAGTGCTAAGGTAGTCATACCGAGGTTCTTGTGCATGCTGGGCAAGCACTCTACCACTGAGCTGTTTTGTTTATATCCTGATGAAACCAGAATTAGACAAGCAGTCAGTATAGTCAGTATAGATAGGTAAATTGAGTCAGTCAAGGAGGCCATTTTTTAGTGAGTCTAGGAAGTTGGAGACTGTCCCCTGAGGGTTTGAAATGTTAATTTCTTCAGAGCCCTTCCTCCACCCTTATCAAGAACCTGCCCCAGCTCCTACCTGTGGTCCAGGTAATCTCTCCCAGGAATTGCCCCTCCCTACTGGGAGCTATAAGAATGCTAATGTGTCCTTGGTTACTCCACCCTGCCCTTCCCACTTCAGCTCACCTGTTTCCCACCTTTGGGACATCTCACCAAGCATTCCTAGGCCTAGTCACTACTGAGGAAAAGGCAGGAGAACAAAGGAAGCCTAGAACATGTAAAAAGAGCAGAACACCTCACCTCTTGGGATACCAGGATACCAGCTATTCCCCCCTTCTCCCTCCCAGGAGAAGTCTATGTTACACCTTTTTAAATAAACCCTGCTTTCTTGCCTCATCGTGCTTCTCTAAACTTCAACGTGGGGAAGCACGACTCATCACTGATAACCAGCAGAATCACTCATCAGAGCATAGTGTTGGATTTCAGACTCGAAAACATAAGTGTTTTCTAACTCTGACACATAAATTTAAGTCTTCTATTTTCTAGCATTTACAAACATTAAATCAAGGCTTGATTTCTGTGAAACATAAATAATCATCATTGCAGTAGGTTACAAACTTGAAGGGAAAGAGAAAGCATATTTTCTGTTTGTGGAACAATGTAGAAAACTGGCATTGCACAGGATTGTGTGAGACATCATCAGTAACCCACCCACACATGCCACACTGCTATAGACTGCTGGTCCTTTTGCACTGGGATGGCTTAGTGTTTTATTGTCTGCAAAAATCATCATCTGAAATTTAATGACATGTCACATGTTCAGTCTTATTTTGTTTGTGAAAGATGTAAGTTCATACACCTATCTATGCCAAACTAGCCTTTCAAGGAACTTGTAATTCACCGAGAAAACATCTACTAAAAGATAAAATTAATGCCTGGTATAAATGTTAAGTGTTACTTTCAATGGTTGCCATGGTTAAATGGCTGTGTCCCTACCAGGTTTCATGTTGAAGTGTAATCTCCAAGGCAAAAATATGAAGAGATGTGGCCATTGGGGTGTCTAAGTCATGAGGGCTGTGCCTTGTGAATGTGGTGAGCACTCATAAAGGGATCCAGGTTGAAGGTTTTGCTCTTGTGCTCTTCTGCTCTTCCACCAGGTGAGGACAAAAGGAAGATCTTCACCACACCCAGAACCTGCCAGTACCTTGATCCTGGATTCCTCAGTTTCCAACCATGATAAATACATTTCTGTTTTTTACAAATTTCCCAATCTGCAGTATTTCACTGTAGCACCATAAATGCAATGAGACAATGGTGTTTCAGGAAAAGAACATAGCTTCTATTTTCCTTACTAGAACCTTGAACAAAATAACTTTAAGAGTAGAATCTGTCACAAGCTCAGAAAAGATTTGTGGACTATTATAAGTTCCAACTATTATAAAGAGGAATTCCAAAAAAAAAAAAAAAAAAAAATGTGTGTTTGCTGATAGTAGGTGATAAAATACAAAGCAAATGACATTTCACCCAATGAAAATTTCTCCTGTTTTAAGTATTATGGATTTTATGATTTTTCCTTTAAGCATTTCATCTTTTATGAAGACTTTTTAATAAAATCAATAATTATATCTCCCCAGGTAGACGCTCATCACAGAGCAAATTGTTTGCATTATTAAAATTATAGGTTTTGTAAAATGACCCTCCCTTCAACTCCTCACTAAACTGAATGTCTTAAGAAAAAATAAACAAAAAAAAAAAATGGAGTTTTAGTCGATAATAATGGCGACTACACCTATTGCTCCTGCTATTAATGCCAGTAGCACTGTCACTTTTCATTGAGCATCAGCAACATTGAAGAACTTTACCATCATTAATTTTAATATATATAGTATACATGCTCTTTAAAGCCTTTTCCTCTTTAAACACAACTTAGAGAAAGGTCTACTTAGTAAAGGAAACAGCGTTATTCCACAGAACAGAATAAATTTGTCATGGGAAACAGTAGTTTTTCAGTGACCAGGCAATAGAATATTAAACTGGTCTCATAAAATATATAAGCCCAGAATTCTTGTATAAATATGGAGTCTTGCAAAATAGAAGCCCCACATTGTGCCACTTGGCTGTGGTTGGATAAAAACTGGGGTTATTTGATGCAGTTTTTTCTTTGGATTCATCTTCATTCAAATATCTGCATGACTGAGCATTTTCATGTGGCAAACATTGCCTGGGCCAAGCATGTCAGTGAAGCCAGATTTAAAGTTAGGTAGTCAGTGTAGTTAGGTAAATCAGGTCTAATACCGAGTGAAATCTAAAATGGAGGTCATGCTGAGAATGATTCAAGGAAACACAGGACAACTCATGGAATGTTAATGAAGTCCTGAGAAAAGCCCTAGGCCCAAAGCCCATCCCAAAGAAGTGTTAATAAACAGTCCCCAGCAAACTTGAAGGTGCTAACTCAGAAGTCCTTCCTGACCAGATCACTTCTTTGGTCTACCTGTGTCCCAGCCCTCGGGCCTTCCCACCTACATTCCATCACTGAAAGAAACTACAAAAAGGGGAGACAACTGCACTTCCACGGATTCCACCTCTTGGGTCCCCTTCTTCTCCCGGAAGAAGTCTTTTCTGCTGTCCTTTAATAAACTTCTAATTTCTACTCTGACCTTGCCTCAGCGTGCTTCTTTGGTGTTATTCTTCAACATTGGGGAAGCAAGGACTCCTCACCGGTCAACAGCGGTAACATCAGGAGGACAAGCAAAGTGGGCACAACTCCCTTTCTCATCACTCATGCACACGCAGGAAAGATTCAGTAAGGACAGGCAATGTCAGGATTTTAAAACTATTTGGAAGTGGGGCAGGAGAACGCAGAGGGAGAAATGGCATGATTTAAGATGGGCAGATGGGAAGATCACAAAAAATCCAATCTAGGAGTTGAAGAATGAACAAAAACTGAATGAAATGGGGACTAAAACATGCATCCCTAGCTAAAGGCAGAGTAAGGAGTAAGCACAGGTATTTTGATTTAAAGATTGGTCCAAGGAAACTCTGAAGGCCTTTGTGGCCACAGAAAAATGAGGACAAATGTGGCAGATGATAAGATAAAAGACAAAGCTACCAGCCATATATCATAGTAACCCAGAGACCACAATCCAAAGGTTGTATTTTATTCCACATGAGATGGAAAGTCAATAGAGTGTTAAAAACAGTGACTTGGTCTAATGGCTAATTTTGAAGGTTTGCTCTGCTACTATGTGGAAAACAGGTTGGAAGAAGTAAGTGTTAAGACTGCAGGAATAATTAAGGTGCTATATCATTGAACAAGTAAGAGAAGAGAAATTGCTCCAGTGTGATAGAGAAGGAGGAGTTGTAAAAAGGTCTATTCAAGCTACGTTTTGAAGCTGGAGACAAGATGATTTACTCATTAATTTTGCCACATTTTCTCTGTGAGGATATAAATATGTATCTGAATTCAACTGAGCCTTGATTTCTCTATCTTTAGAGATTTTGTCCTAGTGAAATAATGAATCTAGAAAATGATCACAATACCTGTTGTTACCGGAAAAAAAAGAAAGAAAGTAAGAAAAGAGAAGGAGAGAGAGTAGCAGGCATTATGTGTTGCTCCATGGAAATACACGACACTAACTGTGAGATGCTTTGGATAAAAACAGAATCTGCATCTGATCACATTTCCAAAACTAACTTTCAGTTTACAGAAAATACAGGGGAGTATGTTCAATTGCATGTAGAAAATACACCCAGCAAAATCTTTGAAAGAGGAAAAAGATAAAAGATAAGTTATTCATCAGATAAAATGCAAGAGACAAAAGGAGAGGAAGGGAAAGCCCATTCATTAAAAGAGAAGAGATCTGATAGACACACAGTATTCGAGCTGGTGAATTGGTATATTAAATAATCCTGAGAGAGTCCTAATTCAGAGTTGCTGTTTACGTGTGAAAATAAGTATTCCTCGTTGTTGAAACTGTTTTGAATTATATTTTCTATTCCTGTCAAAGCAAAAATTTATTTAGGAACAGCAGGAGATTGAAAGCCTCTCAGAAAAAAAATCTGACATTGTCTGGGTTAAAGAGATAGAATAGGAGTTGATAAACCGCATCCTGCAGATCAAATCCAGCTTGCAACCTATTTTAGTAAACAAAGCTTTATTGTAAAACAGCCCCATCTATTTGCTTAAACATGAGTTATAGGTCTTCAATGCTACAATGTCAGAATGAGTAGTTGCCACACAGACCATATCTCTAGCTGACAAAAGTACACAATGTATTTATTTACTACCTGATTTTTCTTGTCCTTGTTGTTATTTTGTTTTGTTTTCTTTTCTACACAGAGTGCTTAACTCCAAGATGCAACATAGAGCATTGATCCCCCTGTCATTTCAGGGCTAGAAATAACAACACCTGTTATGAGCTTATAGAATAGTTTCTTAATTTTCTTCTGTTCCTCAGGTGTATGATATTAATGGAAACAATTTTTAAAAGAATCAAAAAGATTCCATATGATGACTGATTTCTTCTTCTTCTCTGTAAAATCATTAGACAGAAATACATGTTGAAAATTGAATTAATAAAATTCCTGAGCATTAAAAAACAAAGATTTGACAAATATTAAAGGAAATTGGCTCATGAAGTTAAGCAGGGAGGGAGAAACAGAATAGCTTTTCTAGGAAATTCTTTGTGGCACACAACAAAAATTGACTCATAATTTGGAGGGCTACAGCTTTGCAAATGTTGACCTTTTTCACATTAAACTGTGGGAGATAAGCCAGAGAAGTAAGAAATTCAGCAAGAAAAAAGACCCAATACAGAGGAAAGTGGTTTAGAGGGGGAAGTCTCATGTTATATAAGAACATGAAGTATTTGGCTACTGGTATTAGTGCATGCAATTGTCAGGAAGCAAGTGATCACTGTCATACTAAATTTGAATGAACTCCAGCACTGAAGAAGTCTATAATTTGTTTTATAAAGCCTTCAGTTATTTAGCTTTTAAGGTTGCCTTTGGATCTCTGAATTCTGACTGGATGATGTGATTTCTCTAGAAGGAGCATACTCACAATTGGCAATCTCAGGTACGATCATAAAAGAGAAGGGCAAGGCAGATTTTTACAGATGTCAGAAAGGGGACAATGGAGGACAATAAATAAAGGGAATTCCCCCCCAGGGAGCTGAAGTAGATACTGTCTAATAATTGGGCAATCACACCACTCATTCCATTTCCATGACCAAGAAATCTGTATTATTTACGTTCACAGAAAAATTCTATGTCAAATCCCAGTGACTACTGTGTTTGTTGTTGATGTAGTTTACTTGTTTGTTTTTTAAAAATATTCTGGTTTTCCTTTTGGGAATGTGTCTCCCCGCCCCCCCCCCCCCCGAAATTTTATTTCTTCTGTGCCATGATACCGTTCACATCTAATTTGTTTTCTAGTAATAGAACAAGATTATCTGTACCAAAATGTCAATGGCATTCTTCATAGAACCAGAAGAAAATACCTTAAAATTTGTGTGAAACCACAAAACATAACAAAAGAGAATAGCAAGAGCTATGCTGAACACAATAGAATGAAGAAGGAATAATTATGTCACCTATCATTATTCTTTAAAGATGTATTAATCAAAACAGCATGGGATTTGTATAATAACAGAAACAATGACCAATGGAACAGAACAGAGAGCTTAGAAGTACACCCATACATAAATGGTCAACTGATTTTTGACCATTTTTGTTGAGCATAAGTGGTCAACAAAGGAGCTATGAATGAACACACATTAGAAAAATGACTATCTTTCCAGTAGTGATGCTGGAAAAACTGGATTTCTACCTGCAGAAGGGTGAAACTGGACTCCTCTCACTGGTTATAAAAATCACCTCAAAGCAATCTTAAAAGCTTGAATATAAGACCTAGAACTATGAAGCTTCAAGAAGAAAGCAGAAGAAAAGACTTGAGGACATTGGAATTGGCAGAGATTTTTTGGAAGAGACCCAGAAAGCACAGGTTGCAAAAGCAAAACTAGGCTAATGAGATTAGGACAAACTAAAAAGCTTCTGCACAGCAAAGAAAGCAATCGATGGAGTGAAGAGACAACCTACAGAGTGGGAAAAAGAAAAACTGTTATCAAGGTGTTTCATATCCAAAATAATTATGAAACTTCAAAAACTCAGCAGAAAATAATAAAAACCAATTAAAATGGGCAATAGACCTAAATAGACATTTCCCAAAGGAAGATATACAAATGGCCAACAAGCATATGAGAAAACATTTAATGTCACTTACCATCAGGGAAATGCAAATCAAAATCACCATGAGATATCACCTCATCACAGTAAAAGTGGCTATTTCCCAGTTCCCAAAGTCAAGGAACGAATGTTTCTCTGATATGCGGAAAGCTAATCCAAAATTACTTGGGTGGGATAAAATGGAAAAAATAGAAAAAAAAAAAAAAAGATCAGTGGAGTAGAGGAAGGGGAATGGAGGGAAGGGAGGAGGGACATAATAAGGAAAGGCATTGGAATGGATCTGACCTAACTTTCCTATGTACACACATGAATATACCACAGTGAATCTCACCATTGTGTACATCCACAAGAGACTAATTTTTTTAAAATGTATAAGTAAATAGCACATCAATAGAGCAGAGGGGAGGGAAGAGGGGGTGGGAGGAGGGGAAGGAAAGGGGAAGTACTTGGGACTGGATTAGAACAAATATTTTGTGCTTTTATAATTATGGCAAAATGAATCCTAATGTTATGTATAACTAAAAATAACCAATAAAAATGAATTCATTAAAATATTTTTTAAAAATTTAAAAAGTGGTTATTTCAAGAGATTAAAGATAACAGATGCTGGCCAGGATGAAAACAGGAGCCCTTGCATTCTTTGATGGGGATATAAATCATTGTATGAATGATATGAAAAAAAATTTAAAATAAAACTACCATATGATCCATTAATCTCCCTACTGAGTATATACTCAAAGAAAATGAAATCAGTATGTTTGTTGAAGCACTATTCACAATAGCCAAGAAAAGGAATAAGTTTCCATTAGCAGATAAATAGATAATACAATTTGGTCCATATACACCATGGAATACTATTTCACCATAAAAATAATGAAATCCTGCTATTTTCAAAAACATGGATGTATCTAGAGATCACTGTGTAAAGTGAAATAAAACAGTCACAGAAAGATGACTACTGCACAATCTCACTTATACGTGGGAATATTAAAATGCTAATATAGAAGTTAGGAGTAGAATGGTCATTATGAGAAATTGGGGAGAGTAGCAGGAAGGGAGGGCTGGAGGGAAAATGACCAACTGTTATTATATTAGATAAGAACAAGAAGTTCTGATGTGCTATTGCATAGTACGGTGATGATGCATAAAATTAACTGTACATTAAAGAAATTTAAAATAAAATATATTGAAGGGTTTTAATCACAAAGAAATACTTTATTTATTTGAACGGAGACACTTGAAGCCCCTTAAATGAAGAATGATTGAGAAGACAGATGTACTTAAACTGATCTAAATATAACAAAATAGTGCATCCATGTGCTTGAACATCACAGGCTATCCCATTAATATGCTTCCTTTATCCTTTTAATGATTTATTTATTAGTTAAAATAAATTTAAACTAAATAAAAATTGTCCTAGGTAGAACAAAACAACCTACAAATTGCATATGTCTGTATGTATATTGTGTGATTCATTCCTGCAGTACAGGTTTCATTGCCCATTGTATCTTCAACACCTAGCCATGATACCTGACAGAAAGCAAACCTTTTAACAAAAGAGCAGGAAACTATTAAAGACAAATTATGGAAAACATCCTGCTAAATAACAGATACACTATGTTAATGTATGAAGCTGTGTCAATTATAATGTACCCCTAGTCAAACACAAAACACTGATGTACAAAATAATGCATTAAAGTCTTTATTTCAAAACTATTTTAAATATTATTTTGTTACGTTTTTTAAAAAATAAAATATAGAAGTTGTTCAGAATGAGCTCTGTATACTATGATATTTTTATGCCCTGTAAACATGGGATCTGCCTCACATCTGCATTAGCTTACAGAAGCAGTTGAGTGCTTCCTAGAATTAAGATTTGATTATAAAAATGACCTAGAAATCCACTGTAAGCTCATAACCAGTAATAATCAGAAGCCATTTCTCCTGATAACCTCTCATATTGAAGTTTCCTCATATGGCTTTAGTTAATGCCGCAGATCAGGAGCATAAAGATGAAACATCTCTGCTTTGCAAAATTGCTGCACATGGGAGTGGACACTTTAGGGCTTTGGCATCAAATCCTTCCTTGGGTAACCGAGGAAGTAATTCAGTCTGTATGTGGTTAGCAGAATTACATGCATTTCTTAAGTCTTCCTAAATACTGTGTGAATTAATATAGTATTCAGTCTTTGCAGGCTGCAAAATGTGAACAATTTAGATCCAGAAGACTACATCCTAAACTAATATATTCTGGTTTGAGGAAGGCAGTTGATATTGTGAAGAAAGAAACACAAAAGAGAAAGAGAAAGTGTTATTTCCAGACTGTTAGGGAAAGGATAACACAAATCATGTTAAGTCCATTAAAAATGGTGTTTGTGGGAAGAGGGGACACCCATACACACACACACACACACACACACACACACACACACACACACACACACACATTCACATACTCCAATCAAATATCAACAAAAGCAAGGGTTATTTTTAAAGACAAATGAAGAAAAAGGAATTAAGAAACTAAGCATGTTCAGAGGCTAATAACAATAGAAAGTTTTCTAAGTATTTAATATCTCCTACATTTAAATATCATGATCACTTTAAAAACTAAATACTTTTATTCCATTTCCAAGACTCAACACTCCCTGAGGAAATAACTTGCCCCAATTAAAACTTCTGGTAATAGTGTAATGGAGTGCCATCTGCATCTGCTGCTTGGGCTGCCAGCCATCAACATTCTTATAGGCTTCTCCTGGAGACGAAAGAAAGTCTAGGTGCTGAGGGAACATAGCACAGGGAGAGCAGAAAAGGAAATTGAAACGCTGTGCAAAGACAGATCACTGGGTTCTGAAGGTCATTTAGGGAGCTGGTATTTAATGGACTTTATGTATTTGAAGGGAGGTATCTGAAGCCTCTTCCATGGAGAAAACTTTGTTTTTTCTGTTATTCTATCAAGGGGCTCTATCATTGTAAATCCCATCCTTCACCATGCTTCTGTCTTGGAATCAACATTCCCCATTAGAGAGGTGACACAGTTTATGACTTCAGTGCACAGGAGTGCATTTGGGAACACAGAAAAATACTGATGGATGGAGGAAAGTAAAATTAGTCTATTAGACAAAGAGGAAAAAATGAGGGAGGACATAATTTCATCTCTGCAGATTTTGAGCCAATTTGAGCTTTACCAAAGAACATCATGGCTATGGTGGACAAGAGTAAAATTTTGAGCTAGAGGAAAGTATGAATGCCTTAGATTCACTTCTCTACGACTTCATTTACACTGTTTCCTCTGCCTGGAATGACCCATCTCTTTTCATTACTCTGCCCTCTGCCTAAACTGGTCCTGCTTGCTGGGTTCACTTGCATTTTTAAGTAGGAAATTCCTTGTTTTTGTCTCTCATCCTTCCTGCCCTGCCTGCACAAGTCTCATGATAATTTACCTAAATAGACATGCAGGGCACATCCTGCCTGGCTCTGTGAGGAAGCCCTGCCTCCATTCCATAGTGAAAGCTCTGCTTACATTTCATTCATCTTTATATCTTCCCAAATGACTCACTTAGTTACTTTCACTCAGTCCAAATAATAATCATCGATACTGTACTACACTATGAAATCTTACTTGACAGTCAATTTAAGAATGATAAAATAGCCTATGTATGTAGAAAGAAAATAGAGAATAATTCAATGAACAACCCACGTGATAATTGTATCTGACAAAAATTAACATTTCATTAAAATTGCTTTAGCTTTGCTTTTTTTAAGTCACAAAACATTTCCTGCCCATGTGAAATCTACTTTTCATGCCTCCCCAGTCTATGCCTCTCCATTTCTTTCCAAAGATAGCACTATAAATATAGGAACCTTTTGAAAATACAGAGAACCCATTTCCCTTGATTCAATGCTGGATAAGAGTTCATCATTTTTTTCCAAAAACTTACTCTAGATTGCTTTTAAAATCATTTGGGCTCCTTGGCTTCCCAAACGTTAAGAAACCAGAATACTGAATGGAGCATGGGCCTGGGTACCCTGTCTCACAATATGTTCTAAACCTAAGCTACCACTTGGATGTACACTGGTGTGCTCCTCTGTTAAATAGTTATTGAGCTCTGCAGATTTTATTGACACATTTGTTTTGTTATATAATTCTATTTCACAGCAATTTTATTTTCAAGGGCCCTTTTTACCCATCCTTATAACAACTGAGAAAAGTTGAAGAGAACAGGCATTGTGATAAAGACCTGACTCTACTTCAGGGTGAAGGTTTTCTTCATCATTTTGGAGTGAAACGTAGAGTACTAAAAATGTGAGAGACAAACTAAAAGTGTCACAATTCATGAAGGAAAAAAAGTCATCATACTATGTCTTCTTAAAGGTATACAGAGCACAGTGGCATGTTTTCAGTGATGTTTTCTTTTTATATCAGAGAATTTCAGCTCTATTTTTATGTAAAAATCTTCTCAGAGCAATCCTGTGATTTTTTGCCCTTCATGTATTTACATTTATTTTTTAACGTCTGGATAATTTTTTGTTGCAAATAGGGAAGACTAAATAAATGACATTATGATACCAAATGAAGACTTCAAAGCCTATGCTATGAATCCAGTTATTATCTATCACAATTCTGCAAAAACCATATATAGATACAACACAATGCATTTATCACTGAGGCAACTGCTGTTCAGATTTAGCACATATATATTTTTTAAATCAAAGATATTCATGCTTGGGATCCAGTCTGCCTGAGAATTATCTATATCACTTTGTCTTTGGTCTTCAATATTTTTCTTATTAATTAATCGGATTAAATAATATTTATTGGCTACTTATTGGGCTGAGGAATGAAATTTTCCTGATTCTTGTGACGAGCTTGAGACAATATAATACAAAACATAATAAAAAAGATGACAGCAGGAATGTGCCCACCTATGCTAGGAGTGGAGAAGAAGGCAAAACTCCCAGGGGTTACCTAACCCAGGGAGTAAGGAAACTGAACCAGCCACACAGACAAATCAAATCAGTGCCTGCAGTACCAGTTCTCGTAAGAATTAAATAAAATAATCTAAGTTCTTAGTCAAATTCATCATGCATAGTTAAAACACCATATGAATATTTTGTTAATAATACCATGGAAATAAATTCAACCTCACACTGTATAGAGAACAAATAGTATGGAAAAAAAATAAATTGACATTTTCCTTACAACCAAGGAGCAACAACTACTCCAAGACTGAGGATACGATGTCAACTGTAGGAGGATACCCATGGGAATGGCACTTGTTTCTTGTACTTGAGAGAACACAATCTAGGGAGGAAATGGCAAGTTTCAAATACAAGCAATAGAATATGATCAGTTCAATGATAGACACTGCCAAGGGCTAAGGAGATGTGAAGCTGAAAAATATAACGCTCAGCAGATTTGAGAAACAGACTTATGGAGGTACCTGGTGACCCAAGGTGACCCAAGGAAGCTGCTGGTGCTACGCAGCACTGAGGAACAGTGGGTGATTAAATAGATCCTCCAACCTTAGATTGCTATCTGTAACATAAGGACAAAAATGTTCTTTCCATATATTTTTGCTATATAGATACAAAACAATGCATTTATTATAGGACAAATTGAATATGACCATCAATCATAACCTATCAGTATCAAACTAACATAAGTGATCATTTTGTTTACTTCTTTGATATCATTAATGACTAAAGTATTTTAAGAGCAAAAAAAAAAAATCTTCAGAGTAGTTTGTTGAATTGGATAACTCTGAAATTATCTTGTAATACTGGATTGTCACAGTATCCATTCTTTTTCCTCCTTTTTTTGCCACTCACACTAAAGTTAGAATCTCAGATATATTTGCCTACAAGGGAATCTGGAAATAAGAATGAACTAGTCGAGATGTGGGGAAGAAAAAAAAAAAAAAGAACAGTTCAAATCCTCTGATAAAAGACCACTGATATTTTGTCTCAGAGTAGGGGAAAAAGAGGGAGTGTGGGGAGTTGGTAAACTGAAGAGAACTTGACCACTTAAAAGGGTGGCTACACCCCATTGATAAATAAATACTACAATGCAGGGATATGGGTCAGAATTACCAGATCCCCCTCCTTTTCAGGAGATTGCAAATCCCAGAGTTTTTGATCTTATTATTTTTTTTTATTCTCCCAATTTTGGCAGCAAATATATATTTGAAAAAGGAAAAGAGATGAATATTGAGCAAGTCAAGTACAGCAAACTTTGAGTCTCATGCTGTGCACAGCTTATTGGCTTTAGACTTGGGATCTAAAGTATCATACCAGCCTCCCAATCAAATTTTTGATAAAAGTAACTTCTTTGTCTATATGCACACAGCACATCACTTTGAACCATCCTCACCTTTCTTGTTCATTTTTTTTTTTTTACCTTTATCAGAGCTCTACACTTATCACTGCTTTTAGAGTCAGTGGAGAGAACTATCACACAGGGACTTATCATTTCATCCTTTATGCTGCCTAGAGTGTCCCAGGATCAATGTGCAGTGAACTAGAGATCACTCTATAAGAAAGAGAAAGAGAAGCTTCTATTATAAATGACTAACATATAATTTCTCACTTTGTTAATTTATATATTATTAGAGTTTTATCTATAAACGTGTAAAATAATGTGCCTATGTATTTATAAGTATGTGAATATGTATGTACATGAGTTTACCCTCTCTCTATATAAATATTTACATATGTGCACATGTGTACCTATATATGAATGCATATGTTTTATATTATATATACACACATAGCATAAATGGAATCTACTCAGCATTCTATAAGAAATAATTACTTCACTAAAAATTCGCTGTTCATTTGTTCCTAGAAATAAATATTTCAGCTGAAAACCTGTTCCCTTCCCATAGCATATTATTCTGTTCCAAAACATGCTGATGAAGGAAAACAAAATTAGAAGAAAAGTATCCAATTCTTCCCCCATTGGTTACTAGGAGAAGAAGTGATGATCAGCACTGAGAACAGGTCTTAGAATTTACCTGGCTCATTCAGGGGTCCTACTGCAAAGGCACTTCCGTGGCACTCGATCTGTGCTGACCAGTGGGAGAGCTGCCTGTTCTCTGCGTGAACTACTCTATCTAGAAATCCCTGGGTGAACACTAAACTCATAAGTAGAGTTTATCTAAACCTTCAAATTAGACCCCAAATTCTGCACGAGTTTGTTCCTGTAATATAAAGCTGTTTCCAGGGAGAATGGGACAAGGACTTCTGAAGAAATAAACATTTGTTGTATGTTTGCTTATTTATCAACTACTAACATTGAGATTGACAGCTGTGTAGAAAACTGTGAAAATCTATAGAAATCCAATTTAAAATGCATCCAATCTATTTTTTATTATTAAAACTATCAATCAATAATTTTTTACAGTCAATTTCCTGACTTGATAACTTTTTCAACTCTCATTTAGCTAAAGTTTTGCAAGCCATCTCCTGCAGGTAGATCTGGAAATCACTGTAGCAAATATTTTGTAACAATTAGAAAATACTAGAATTTTACCTATATATTGAAATTGATAGGTCTTCATGTGGTTTGGGAAAATAAATAAAACCAAGTGACTTGTAGAAGCTTCCCTACAATGAAATGGTAAAGCTTTGTCAGTTAAAACTTTAACTTTTGGTGTCCTATATTTAAATCAGCTTTGTTTGTCAAGTTGGTCAAAACATTCCATGACCTAAAAATGTCATAGGAATCAATGTTAAAATGCATTTGCAAATCAACTGGATATTGTTAGTAGATTGATTTGAAAGTAAGTTCAATTTAATATCTGCAGGCTGGAAGGTTTTGTTTAAATGTAAAAATAATCCGTGTTTTCACCAAAGCATTGAAACAATTTAATAGTATGTACATTAACAATTCATGTGAAGTTTTAAAAATACCTTTTTATGAAAATAACAACTCTCAAATTATATTTTTGACATCAAAGGGAAAATTGAGACGGATGTGTTTACTATCATATTAATAAGATTCAGAAGATTCAGTCTTACAGTTGCTTTCTACCTTCTGATCACTAAAGCAACATTAGTATGGAAATTTAATTTTAGCTACTATGTATCCATTAGGACCATGGCACAGTACAATCCAGCCTTGATTGTACTAAAGGACCTTTTTACATATTCCTCTTGGTCTCTTTCTTCTGCCTATGTATGTAATAATTTCTATCTTTTCTTTTACTCATCCTTCTTTCCCAAGAGAAAGCCTACTGTAGTGCTATTGGGCTTATGCTTCTTTTGAGAACGAAATGCCAAGAAAAGATTCAAGCCACATTCACTGTGTACACAGGACAGTGGTTGGTTCTGTGGGGCTGCTCAGCGGAAGATAAAGATGAGGGCTGTATAGGGCCTACCTAAGACATAAAAGGCAGAGCCTTATAAAGTCATACAATGAGGCTGACTGTGAGCAACACCAGAGAGAGAGAGAGAGAGGTAGGAATAAAGAAGCCTGGAAGAATTTTAAACACACAGGTGTGCCTAGCTACTGTTGCCATACAGAGCTATTTAGAATTGGAAGGTGTTTCCAAAATCATTTGCTCTCACCTTGTCAGGGACCTTTTAGCATATCAGCAGCAGAACTCTTAACAGATAATCCCTAACTATGGGGATTATCAAGATACACAGTTATGATGGACTTAGTTATGTGGTTTTAGGATTTAGAAAGGTTTTTTTCATAAAATTTTAAATTACACAATCATCCATTTGGGTAGATATCATTATTTTAACAATGAGGGAGAATTACTATCTCAACTTTTTCAGCTAGTGAGCAATAGACCTAGGGTCTGCATCCAGGTCAAAATAATAAATCATCTCAGAGTTGAAAGAGCAGTTACAAGTCACATAATCTTTTCACTTAATTCAGTTCTCTCTTTGCCCCTCTCTCAACAATATAATGCCAACTTTTACAATATTCAATACAATGTTGGTTTTGCAATAGTGCTTTCATCACTTCTTGTAATAACCTCTCAATGTCTTTTATTCTTCCGTGTGTCTATTTTTTCCCATCTATAATTCACCTTGCATGCAACTGTGAAATTAACAACGACCACTGAAAACAGTATAATAATACTACATTCTTATTAAAAATATTTAGTGGGCTGGGTGCAGTGGTGCATGCCAGTGATTGCAGTGACTCTGGAGGCTGAGGTGGGAAGATGGATTTAAGTTCAAAGCCAACCAAAGCAATTTAGGAAGGTCCTAAGCAACTCAGTAAGACCCTGACTCAAAGTAAAAATATATAAAGGGTGGGGATTGGCTCAGTGGTAAAGCACCCCCTAGATTCAGTCCCTGTACTAAACAATAATTTCAAAAATATTTGGGGGTTCATTCTTATCTGAGAAAAGACACATTTTGCTGATCAAAGCCTTTCAGAATTTATACCATGGATTACAGCAAAATGTTTACTCATACATAATTCCCTCTGACAACTACTGCCATCTGATAAATCCTAGTTGTATTTTTTAAGTCATAAATATATGGTAAATGTAACAAAATATTTTAGTCAAAACAATTTTATTTTCACATTTGGTTAAAGCCCCACATGCCAGATGCTATATTCCAAAGAAAGGTGAGAATCTACTATGTAGGACCTAGACAAGGAAGGGTGCAGGAATTTTCATTGAATCTTTGTCCTTTTAATCCCAATGGGGTTCTTTAAAATTATTAGAGCAACAGAGATTAGGGGGAAAGATTCTGAAATATTTAAAAATAATTGGAGAATCCATGGCATACTGTGTATTCATCATATCAAAGGATGATGTAAACAATGTTAGTTTATGTCAAAAGAGAGGGGGTCATAAGGAAATCATATGAAGAGCTCTGAATTTTCAGAAAGGTGTTTGATTTATGTCTGACATGGAAATGGTGAGTGACTAATTAGCTAACAGTGTTAATAGGGGAGTAAAGCAGTGTTTCTGTATTTGTATCATTCTCTGAACCTAGATCAGGCAGGACGAAGAATGTGTGAATGATTCTGCTGGACTTAGGTATTGGCCACACAGAAAAGAGCTTACACTTTGTCCAGTAGTCACCTTCTAAAAAGTTGAATGATACTTAGAGACAAGGTCTCCTTGGGGATGAACCTGAGAGAACCAGTAAGTTCTAGGCAACCAGCAAGACTATAATGTCTTCTACAAATGAGAGATCTCCAGGGATTACAGAAGAATGAAATCATTTAAGACATGAAAATACCTTCCATGAAGGAAGGGTTGGTGCCAAGCCTTGAACATGAGTACCATCATACATGAGTAGTGGTGAAGTTAAATGTCCCACCCCTCTAAGCTCTACTCCTAGAGGATCAGGAACAAAGGTTTCCAGAGTTATGGAGAAAGAAGAAAAGCTCAGACTGTGGCTGAGAAGTCTTCTTTCCTTTCAGGGGCCTACATTATGATGGACCAAGATAAGAGATCCTTAATATTGTCAACAGTACTGTGTAGTTTGGATATGAAGTATGCCCCAAAGACTCATATGTAAGGTTTAGTGCAGCAATGTTCTTTGGAAGTGTGGGATCACAAGGGCTGTGGTCTCATGGATGGATTAAAGCATTGATGGTTTTTTAGTTGATAGCATTATCTGCAGGTGGTGGAGAATGTAGGAAGTAAGTCCTAGTTGGAGTAAGTAAGCCATTGAGGGCTTGCTGTGGATGGGTATATCTAGCCCCTTCTATGCTTTCTCTGTCTACTTCCCAGCTTCCAAGCAGTAAGCGGCTTTCCTTCACCATACCCTAATGGCATTATGTTCTACCTCATCTCAAGCTAAAGTAATGGAGCAGCTGATCAAGGATGAAAACCTTCAAAATCATGAGCCAAAATAAATATTTTTTTCCTTTTAGTTGTTTTTCCCTCAGTTATTTTTGTCACAGCAATGATAAACTGTGACTAACGCAACTACCCTAGAAAGGACATATTAACTTTTGTCTAAGAAACATGGAAGAAGACATAAGGTAATGCAACCTGCCCCATATTTTATCCAGGGGCAAATAAAAAAAATAGTTAGCTGAGGAAAATTCTTACCTGGTAGAGAGAAAAAAAAAAAAACACAAAACATTGTCTTTTTCATATATCTGGATATCTTGCTTGTTCAATACTACCAATTTCACTAACTGTGTAGTAATTCATTATATATTGGATGTACTATAATTTACTGAATTGTACCATATATTTATTGATATGGTATACATTTATTTTTTATTGTTTTATCTTTAATCACTTCACGTGTGAATACTCCCAAGTTTACATTGTAAAATTTATATTTATTTTTGAGACCTGGTCTCACTACCCAGAGTTATCTGAACTCCTGGGCTCAAATGATCCTCCTGCCTCAGCCTCCCAAGTAGTTAAGACTATAGTTGTGTACCACCACACCCAGTGTAAAGTTCATATTCTTATGAGTTATCATGAACTTATTCCTTTTATCTCTCATACAACATTTTTCAATAAATGATAATTTACCAAGACACTGGTGGGTTCTGATCTTATAAAAAAGAAGAAGTGATGGTGAGTTTATTTATTCATGTCAAAGCTAAGGGGTGGTAGGAAGATAGAGGAGGAGAAAAGAACAGTTGCATGTACTTGGCCCAATCAAATACAAGAAATCAACATTAAAGAATGAATCAAAACCCATTTTTCCTTTTAAATGGGGAGGTTTTCTCTTCTGAATTGCTCAGAGTTTTAACATTCATCCAATAAAAAAGAAACATTTGAGGCATGATTTGTGCACAGTTCTGTAAAGTTTCACTAAAAGAAAATTGAAAGATACTCCTGGTAATATTCCAAGCATTCAGCACATTATTCTCTGCCAAGCACAAAATCACTTCCTACAGACTAAAGCAGTTTGAAGACACTTAATAAAGGATAAAACCATCCTAAGGCAGGCTAAATGAATGGCTTGTTGATAATTTTTGTCTTCATCTGCCCCCTTCTTCTTTCACTCTTGCCTGCTCTGAAGAATTACCTTCCAATTCAGATCCTCACATGTGCTCAGTGCTTGCCTCTGCAGTTAGGCAGCGGAGGTGCATACTGCATCTTAATTGTAATATTTCAAAAATACATCAAGTTTATTGTTAACCTTTTTTAAATTCCAGAATTTTAGGGAGTACATATAAAATTAGAATTTCAATATTCCTCAGTCTTTTATTCAAGAAGAAAATAATACCTTCAAAAGCTGCACAATGGAAAGGTGAACCACTATGAAATGTAACTTGAGATATTCAACTTTTAGACAAAATTAGCAAACATGTGGTACTTGATACATATTCATGATTATAATGTAAGACTTTTCATAGGAATCAGAGCATTCTTTTCAAATGCTAATCAAAGTTCAAAAGGCTAAAAAAAATAGTATCTATAGCTATCCATTTGCAAAAGAGGAGTTCTTTTGAAAATAAGGAGCTGGCACTGGCTATAGTTGGAGAAAAATGATACATATATGTGCCAGATCTTGGAATTATTTATTCATTTTCCATCTTTCTTTATTCTTTTGTTTTTTCTCCATTCTTTATGGTTTCCTTCCTTCCTTCTTTTATTCCTTCCTTCTTTCCTTCCTTCCTCTTATTTACTTATATTTTTCACCTAGCCTTAAACTTCATAATATCCTTATAAGATAGTAACTATTGACATGCCCATTATGTTAATGAAGAAACAAGGCTTTGAGAGGTGAAGTTAGACCAGCTGCAGAGTCAGCAGAGCAGTTGGCATGTGAACCCAATCTCAGTATGCTTTCAAATTCCTTACTGCACTGTAGTTTTCCACCTATGGCACTAATGAAGACATAAATTCTCTCTCTGACATTGGCCTTATCTTGCTGCTATGGAGAGAGAATGAAAATCAAACTGTGTGCCCATATGAATTAATTTAACATATCCAACAAAATTACCCCTACAGTTCATTGTTTAGGAAAAAATTCTGTGCAACTTACCTCTAAGCACTGAAGTTTGCTTTCTACAGAAGAGGACACTTCAAAATTTGCCTTGAGTAAATATTTGGTTTTTCTATGGTATAAAATGTCCTCTAATATTTCTTCTAAGTGCTAATATGACACAGAATCTTGGATTCTATTTGGGTAAAGCTTACAAGGAAGAATCTAATTAGAAAAAATCCAAGAAAGGCAGCTATATAGCAACATGTATGTACAGAGTGTTACAAGGTTGTGTGTGTGTGTGTGTGTGTGTGTGTGTGTGTAAGCAATTATGTACTCATTTATTGGCACCACCAGGCATCAACATGTGGCTACATCAACAGAAAATAAATTGACCACAATGACTTCATTTGTAAAGTTTCATTTAAACAATTAATTTAACTTTTTAGGACTCAGTTTTCTTATCTGTAAAATTCGAAAATAATTAGTTGCTTGTTATTAATATATTGTGAAAGTTTTTATAAGATAATTCATGCAAAGTACTTAGAATATCACCAATTATATTTAAATTCATAGTAAATTTTAGCTGTCATTAGATTTTAAGGGTTATTGTGAAGGGAAGACATTTTAAAAAGACATTAATTAATTAATTAATTAATTAATTAATTATTTGACAGTCAATTATTTTGTGTGAAGCTCTATGTTAAAACCAAGACAATAAGGTATAAAACTATTTTCTACAAAAGACTCTAGAGTCCCCTTGGGGAAAATAAGAAAATGTTACATATAAACTATTCCTTTTCGTGCATAATGAAATGTTATACATATTAAAGAGCTTTAAATTACTATTAGAATCATGTTAGTCTTTTATTTTTATTTCTGGGTTTGAAGGAAGTAATGAAAATTTCTAAGGACAAAAACATACATATAGAGCATAAAAAAGTAAAAAATTATTTTGTGAGATGATGATGAATGTGTTAGCTAGACTGGAACATTTCACAATGCATGTATACTTCAAAGCTTCATGTGGTTCATGATAAAAACATACAATGTCATCTTTCCATTAATAAAAAAAAATCACTGTGATCTGGAAAAGGAACACAGATGGTGAGTGGTAAGCACATGAAATTGTTACCTGGAGATTATACCCTTGGCCAACTCTAAAGTACAGAGATAAAATTCCAGCTTCCACACTGAATTAAAGTAGGGCATAGGGGATATAGAGGTCTGAGACAAATTCAACCTGGCTCCCAAATAAAGAAAATACAAATGCTTTTTGGAAAAAGCATCCCAGATTTAAGCTATCAGCATTCCCACAGATTGGGCTCTACTAAATATAATTACATAATGAAGATAACCTGATGATACAGGGAAAGAAGCTTTACTAATAAAAGATTTTGGGGAGGTGAAGCCATAGGTTTATATTCTCAAGGATTTTAGATATTATATCAGGAGCATAAATAACATAAAATAAGTATGCAATGTTTTTAAAAATAAAATACAGAATCAAAAAAATGAGCATTCATAAAAATTTGGACTTGAGAATTTCATAATGTTTTAAAATATAAAAATAATAATCATTAAAATATAAAATGTAATACAATCATGCAGTAAATTAAATACAGCCAAAATGACAATGAGGGCACTGGATTTAAAGAAATTTAATAGAATTCAGGAGCGATGGGGATAGAGCTGATGAATGAGAGAAATATTAGAAGACATGGAATTAAAAGATCTTAAGATCCAGCTCTCATCAGTGTCATGACGAATACCTGGTATCAACTCACATAGTCCCCCGCCCTCTATTCTAATTATTATGAGACATTTTCAAGCCTTTGAAGAGCTGGTCCCATGGTGGTGCCCCATTACCCCTAGACAGGAATCCTCATCTCAAAAACATAAAATAAAATAAAACGTGCCTCTTTCCTACATAAACACATTCACTATTTCAAGAGGTTGACATTGATACAATACTCCTCCTCAATCTATAGTTATGATTAAAAATTTCATTAATCATTTCAGTGGTGGCTCTTTTTTCATATTGGCTAGAAATATGTATATAGTCATTTGTTCTTTTTGGTAATCTCCAATCTGGGATACTTCTCAAGTATTTGACAGTCATAAAAACTGTAGTCCTTACATTCTCATAGGATGAATTGCAATGTGAATCATATGATATTTTCTCATGAAAGATTCAAACCATACTTTCCAGGAATAATAATACAGAATAATAATACAGAAATAATCCTGTATTCTAAATGTATCACTTTGCAACCTGGTGGTACACTAACCTATATCACCCAGTCATGTTGGTGTCCAACAGGTTTTTGACCATCAAACCACTGTTTTATCATTTGCAATTTACCACAATTTTGGGGGTGGATAATATAAATTATGAAAAACGTTTATTTCTCACAAAACTTCCTCCCATCAGCCTCAGAGTATTTGAAACTTCTACGTGAACTAGTTAGTACCATGATGGTTTTTAAAAAAGTGATCATCTCCACCATCCTTTCTAAAATTTTAAGTTGGAATTGTCATAGAAGGGAGAGTACACTCTTCCTCAGGTATTTGTGTTTATTAACATAATTATTATGTTATGTTACTACTATTCCATATATAACATATATGGAATAGTAGATTCCTATTTTAGTCAATGGGTTATATTCCATTATTAACATTATTTAATTTAATGCTAAAATAATTCCATATTTGTCCTGAATCCATATTATATGCTACCACATTCTCTGAATGAATTCTTATTTTAAAGCACCATAAGTTCTTCCAGACTCATGGTATATTTTCCCTGCTCCAGCCTTAATCATTTGTAATGAAACCCTAATTCCTTTTACTAGAGGATGGCATTTATAATCAACATCTGGGTACTTGGTGTGTTAGATGCTAAGGATGCCCTTGTTTCCAAGTTGTCTCAAGAAAAATGTGAGGAAGTTCCACATACGCACATGCACATAAATCTGTATATATCTGTACATGCATACATATATTTTTAGATACAGATACATGTACACATCTGTAATGACATGTGTGTATAAAAAACCTGACATCATATTCTTATTCATGGTTCCAATTCTCCTCTTTAGTAAGCAGAATAATACCCCCTTCCCAAACATGTCTATAGGCTAATCCCCAAGTCCTTAAATTAAGAATCTTTATATGGGAAAAAGAGTTTGATTTATCCAGTTGTCCATAATGTGATCACAGGGGTTCCAATAAGAGGGAGAGGCAAAATCAGAGTAAGATGAGACAATGAAAGTAAGTCAAGGAGTTAAAGTAATTTGAAGATGCCATACTGTTGGCTTTGAAGACAGAATAGGCCACAAGTCAAGGCACGTAGGCACCCTCTAAATCCTGGGAAGACAAGAGAAGAGATTTTCTCCCAGAGCCTCCTGAGGTAACCAGTGCTACAGACAGCTTCACTTGAGCCCAGGCATGTCATCTTGAATTGTTGATCTCTGGAATTTTAATATAATAAATTTGTGTTGTTTTAAGAAACTAACTTTGTGGTAATTTTTTACAGCAGTAATGTAAAGCTAATAAACATGTAAAAGCATCTCATGGTTATTTCTGGATTTCTCCTTTTCCATGTTCATAAATACATTTTTTTCCAAGAGCTAAAAACACTACTTCAAATACCCTTATAATATTTATATATTTTCCAACCTATCTTCTAAATAAATTAATTCCTTTATTTATTTACTGAGTTCCATCTTAAATGTTCTTTTTTTATATTTTCCAAGTATCTAATGTTACATAACTTTAAACTAAAATACTAATACCATGTAAGAAAAGCTTTAAAGGATAAACAGGATTCATGCAGATAAACAAACAAACAAACAAAAAGAACACTTTTTTGTTTTTATTAAGCATCGGACAGCTTAATAAAAGGCCTATATTCAGGACCAAGCACAAAATAGAGCGGGTAACTTTGGAGTACAGAGAGAAGAGACAGGACTAGACATGTAGTCTTAGAGAAGAAAGTCAGCAACGTAGAATGGCCAGGGTAGATATTCACAGGAGTGAGACACCAGGTCAAAGACAACCATTCGGGGAATTTTGCCACCATATTTAATTATTTTTGGTACATTTGTGAAAGAAAAACTAAATGCTACCAAATTTAGGAAGAATGGAGTAAAGGGTGTCAAGCAGGAAGGCCATTTAGAAAGCTAGAGCGTTAATTTAGGTAAGGAAGATAATGAGTTGGCAAGAGCAGGAAAAATGGAGAAACTGAAATATCCGGCATCTGTTGGGAGAGGAATTAAAAGGAATAGACAATCAGTTAGTTTCAAAAGTAAGGGAAAAAACAAGAATCAAGGAAAACTGAACATGGTGTCATGAGCACTTAGATCCAGTGGAGGGTTCTTTTTGTTTTAAAAAGTTTTCTGTTAATCCTGTCTAGACCCTACCCCATCCACTGGAGATTCTTAGTACCCACCACTTCTGAGCTGGTCTTAGTGTTGATGAAATTGATTCTTTTTGGCTTCTCCAGGCAGTGCAGCTTTTCACCTATCTGTTGTTTAAAGTCACCTACTAAGGATTGGGGATTTAGCTCAGTTGGTAGAATGCTTGCCTCACATGCACCAGGCCAGAGGTTCAATCCCCAGCACCACCAAAAAAAAAAAAGTTAAGTCATCTACTACTTCTCTATCTGCCTTTCCTGATTGCACAATTATCAGGGCATTGATTGCCAATTGTTTTTATATGTAAAGCACTGAGAACTATGTCTGGCACAAAGTGTGTTCTATGAATTTCTGCAATTGTTATCCCTGTTCTATTTCATGGCTTGAAATCCTTCACTGTCAGTTCTTGCCACTTTTCATGGACTTAGGAACAAGTAGACACTAGGTAATGTACACATTTAATCAGCAGGTTGAGTCCTGGCACTTGATTTAGGATCATTTTCTTTTTTCAACATAGTCCTCTCTAAAGGCAAGTTGAGATTATTGTAAAAACACACCTTCTGAAATGTTAGAAGACAGAACTTAAAGAGTCTAAATTCATTTAATGTTGACCCATTATGAAAGTTGCTATCATACCTGGAACAGTCAGTCTACTGCTTTGTCTTTAGTTGCCATGAGTATTCTATCACGTCATTGTAGAAGCATATCATCAAAAGTGAGACTAAGTCAAGATTCTCACTGCTAACATCACTTCTCTATATGACAGAGATGGAAGTTTCAAGGACTCTTTCTTTGGTTGATATTTCTCAAAAGTTTATATCCATACAGTACTTTTATAGCATGTTAGTAAATATTGATGAAAACAACCATAATTGTTTTAAAAAACATTCGACCATGGAGCTTGTATAATTAATTTGAGAGCTTAATGTGCTAATTTTTATTATTAGAATTCACTAATCACAGAAACAATTAGAGTATATGCAATAATAATAAATAATAGTAAGAATATTAGTAAGAAACAAATTCTTACCTCATTCAATCAGTAATCTCTTTTTTTTTTTCTTTGAATCTATTTAATAGGCTCTTTAGGACCACAGTTTGGAGAATAGTATTATATACTCAACTTCCTTTAATAGAGCTTCAGTATGAGTGTGATTGATACTCAGTTCACTACTGAAGGTCATAGTGATAATGACACAAATACTTCAAATCAGGTGTTTGTTCATTCAGAGTTAGAGACATCACAGATCACAATATATGAAATTCCTTTGCAAACATCCATTACTATAGGAAAATTATAAGGACACAAAAATGCTTACACTCAGGGGCTATAATTCTTCAACTCCTCTCCAAATAATGCAAGTGTTTCCACAACTGAGGAAGCACTCTCCCAGCTTGGGTAACACATACTTCTAATTACAAGAGCAGTGCAAGTTTTGCATAACCTTGGAGCCTCCTGAAGGGAGCAGAAACTAGTTTCCAAGGTTCAGTTCATAAATGCTGTAAGCTGGCTACCAGAGAAAAGTATCATTTCCGTGAGGCATGATGACTAACTTCATAGGACAGGAGCATTTGGGGACAACAGGCTGTTTCTACAAATGCTGCTTCTTAGACTCCCACTTTTAAAAAATAGCACTCATTTTTCAAATTTCCTAAGGCATAAGTTTTTATGATTATTTTCATTGGAGACATTGTCAAAAATGAAGGATGGAGAAGCATAGCATATGAGCATAGTGTAATATCCTTGCAATTACATTTTACATCCAAAAACTCCAGAAAATTCAGAGTGTCAGATTGGCCACCAATTTGAACCTATGATTATGTTGAAAGCTGTAACTCTGTATAGTTATTGCATGAATATGCATGAATACTTTTTTTTTTTTGATATAATGCCAAGAGACCACAAATAATATCTGTTAGGAAATTCTACCTTGGGAAACACAAACTGACATGTCTTATGATTGAAGAAACATAGTCTAAGCAGACTATTTCACCTGGGATGATATTGGTAAACCCAGAAGGCTTTTTACACAAATTGAAAATATACATGTGCATAATTATTAGCTCCAATTTTGCTAGAATGTAGGAAGATTATAAAAAGATAGTATATATATATATATATATATATATATATATATATATATATATATATATATATATATATATCAAGAAAGAACTGGAACATAATCTTGTCTTTAAAATCAAGTTTGAAAAACAAAGAACATAATCATGAGTTTTCTGATAGCAAGGGTATTTTTCCAAAAAAAATTTTTTTAAAACTGTTTAGACATTAATCCATTTTATGCTTATCTCTAAAAATATAAAATATCTGTCACTCTACTAGAAAGTTATTTATTGAGTTCTAAGACACAACTGACAGTCATCATCTGAGGGAAAGGGCCTGCCCACGGCCTCCTGGCAAGAAAAGCCCCACACTAGTCATTCTCCTGGCACTGCTGGAAATATTCATCAGATGCACAAGATTGAGAACCATTACATGGCAGGAAGTAGGCTATACCAGCTATATAAAAGAGCCAATGAAATCATTCCTTCAGCAACATTTAGTATTTCCTATTATAGGCTAGGGATATTGCTCAGAAGCAGAGCACCCCCTGAGCAAGCATGAGGCCCTGAGTTCATTCCCCAGAACTGAAAAAAAAAAAAAAAATCTATTATTCCATATTCTGTGTCAGGTACTGTAAGATCTGCTAATGAACAAGATAGAGTTCCCTGGTATCTACCTTCAAGTGCAGTGAGACAGTTAATACAAATTCAATGAGGACATGAATAATTCCAGATGACATAAATAAAACAAAACATAACAATGGGATGGAATTTAGAGTGCAGTAATATAAATGCTGCTTAGAAAGCTTGGTCACAGTAGGGAAAAAAAGAGTCTATTGAAAGTGGTGATTTTGAACTGAGGCCAGAATGATGAGAGGAGGAAGTCAGTGACTTTTTAAAATACACATTAATTGTACAAATTAATGAATTTCACATTGACATATCCATATATATGATGAATTCACTATGTCTATTCTTTCTTGTACCCTTTCTTCCCCCTCTTTTGGCCCCCTTTACAGTTCCTAATTATTGCCCCCTGTTTATTTATTATTATTTTTATCTTTTATTTTTGGTACCAGAAATTGAACTCAGGGGCACTTAACCACTAAGCCATATCACCAACTTTTTTTTGAATTATATTTAGAGACAAGCTCTCACTAAGTTACTTAGGGTCTTTCTGAGAACTAGCAATCCTCCTGCCTCAGTTTCCTGAACAGTTAGGATTACAGGCCCGTTCCACCATGCCTGGCTTATTTTATTTGATTTTTATCTTTCACACATCAGAGAAAAATATGCGATACTTATATTTCTGTGTCTGGTTTATTTTACTTAATGGAATATCCTCCAGTTCCATCTGTTTTGCTGCAAATGACAGAATTTCATTCTTCTTTAAGGCTGAATAATACTTCACTGTGTGTGTATTTATTTTCTTTATCCGTTCATCAATTGAGGGACATCTTGGTTGATCTATCCCTTGGCTACTATGAATAATGTTGCATTAAACATGGACATGCAGGTGTCTCTTTGTATGCTGACTTCTTTTCTTTGGATATGTACCCAGAAGTGTTATATCTGGATCATATGTTAATTCTATTTTTTATTTTTTGAGGGACCCTCATACTATTTTCCAAAGTAGTAGTACTAGCTTATGTATATATACCCAACTATAGTGTATATGGTTCCTTTTTCTCCACATTGTCTCCAGGATTTTTTATTTGTTGTTGTTGTTGTTGTTGTTGTTTTTCTTTTTGTTTTTGTTTTCATAATAGCTATTCTGACTAGGGAAAGGTGAAATCGTGTAGTTTCAATTTGCATTTCCCTGATGGCTAAATGCTGATCTTCAGGATTTTTCATAAAACCATTGGCCTTTGTACTTCTTTTAAAACTGTCTATTCAGGTCATTTGCCCATTTTTTGCCAAATATATTTTTTGTTAAGTTCTTTGAGTTCTTTATATACCCTAAATATTAATTCTCTGTCTTGTGAGTAGCTGGCAAAAGTTTTGTTCTAATTAGTATGTTGGTCCTTCACTGTGGGAGGCAAATAGTTCTTTTTCCATTTTTGTTTTTCTCTTTTACTTACTAATTTTGAAATGGGTTTTCCATATTCATTGCTAAAGAATTACCCACTCTAGTAGTAATTGGTAAAATTTTATTTCTATATTTATATCTATCTGTATGTATAATCACACATATGTATGTAGTAAATGTTTCTCTATATATTAGACTACATTTAATCCATTAACCCACTTCCTAAATACAATGAAGCTCCTAAAACAGCAATTATAATCATGTTTTTTTGGTGATATTGTCCATTCATTTTGTACTTTCTTATTAATGCAATACATTATACATTGTTATGGTTTGTTTATATTTATCTCCATTTCACTTCCTTTTCTTCTTGGTGTGGTGCTAGGGATCAACCCAGGACTTTGCACATGCTAAGCTTGCGCTCTGGCACTGAGCTACAGGTCATTTTTTTTATGCCACATTCCATCTGATATTTCAATACTTTGGTCTGGGTATTTCCTTCTGATTGAATTACATTCTTTAGAAAGTCCTTTAGTGAGTAATTATTGCACTCAGAAATCTCAATTTCTTTTATTGTCTACAAATGACATTTTCCCACAGTTTTCAAAGATGTTTTTTTTGGAGTATAAAATTCTGCACTGCTAGTGATTTATTTTCTACAATGTGAAGATACTATCCCTCTGCCTGATAATTTCTATTGTTACTCTTGAGAAGTCAGTTCTTCGTCTAATTATTATGTATTTGTAGGCAATCATTTCTTTTTCTGGATGTGTTTCAGAGTTACTTTTGTTTTTAAACCGTCTGCAATTTAGTACAATATGCCTAGATGCACATTTATTTTATGTATTTTCTATTCAGGAACTTCCTGAATTGAAGATTCATGTATTTTGAAAATTCTGGAAGCTTCCACCATTATTTCCATTGTTTTATTTTCCCCAATTTCCTGTTAGAGTTGTAAAGACTTCTCTCTCTATTCTCTATATCTTAGACTATTCTTTATAGTCTAAGTTCTTGTTCTTTGTGCTATACTTTGCATTTTCTTCCAATTTATATTCCAATTCATTACTTCTCTTTATTTTTTTTCAATTCTATAGTTTAACAATGAGTTTTCTGTACCAGTGATTATGTGTTCATAATTCAAGAAATTCACATGGTTCCTTTTAAGACTGTTTCTATTTATTATCTCAATGCCAATATTTTCAAACTCTTATATATATATATAAGAGTTTGAAATATACTCATTTTACATATATATATATGTAAAATGAGTATATTCTGAATTTGGTAATTTGGCATCTGAAACTTTTGGTCGTTTTTCAATTTTGTCAGTTCACATCCCCTGTGCTTTATTCCATCTACCTGGTATGACATGACTAGCCTAAATGTGGAGTCTACATTCAATGACTTCATGTGGAATTCTACAAGGTTTATATTGAGTTCCTTTTCCTCCAGGTGTGCAGGGGCATGACCAACCAAGAGCTATTTATAAATTTGTTCTCGGATTGAGACTTTCTAGCATGGATTTACGAGTTTCCATGGTCAACTTTTGTTACCCCTCTTACTTAGCCACAGTCAAGATAGATAGGATTTCTTGACTTGCAGACTTTCAATGATGCTACAGATAGTCCTTGTTTTATAAGTCTCCAATAAGGACGGATTTTAGTTACCATCGCTTAATTAAATAAAACCCATTCAACATTATTGAATACTCCTTCCCACAATATATTAATTAGAATTGAATAAATTACAAACTTTCCTGTTGTTGCCTCTCCAATTCCCAATGACAACCCACATTGCATTTTACAAAAATGGTTAATCAAAATAGGAACAGCCCCACAAAGATGTAAGTGTAGCAGTGAAAGGAATAGTGATAATTCTGGAAGTGAAACTGACATCAAACTTACATGGAGTATATGGCCAAAAATATTCTATGCTTCCGCTAAGCGGTGAGAGCTCTGCTATTATGCTGCTGTCCAACATTTTCCTCTCATTGTCTCATGCATATTCATCCTGTCTCACCCCTTTTCCATTCACAAACAAAAGCACAAACTACTTATCCATAAAGTCATAGCTTATTTTCACCCGCTAACATGTCTACCACATTTTAGCTCAATGTGCTTGAGTTCTCAGAGGATGGGGAAGAAACATTGCTGAATGTCTCATGGTTTGGGTGTTTCAGAAAAAAAAAAAATAGTTTATAACTTTTTCTAACACCTTCCAACATATTCCTCCCTCAAACCATTTCAAATAGCATGTTGCTGTCAGATTCATGTTCTTAAAATAGTACTATTTTCATGCAACACTTTGAAGTAGATTCTTTCTTTAAAGAGAGATTCACATTTTTTGGGCGAATAAATTAAAAAGCATCTTTGGGTGAAGAGTGTTGTCTTTGAGGAATAATTATAAAGAAAATGCATGTTCTCCTTTTACTAAACTACTCTTGTTTGTTTATGGGATAAATGCATTGTTCAAGACAAGAGTAGAAAATTAGATAACATACTTGAATGAAAAGGATAGAAATTTTTAATGTGGGACTTAAAGTTGCATTTTTTCCTTGTGATGTACAACTTTCTCCCAGGTCTTTTGTTTGTCTTTAATCCATTTCTTAATAGATGTGGAATTTGGATCCTTTGGGTGATTGTGATTAGAAATGAGTGCAATTAAATTGCCAAGTCTGTGTGAGGATAGAATGATACTGTCAATGGGAGGTTTATAGATCTGTACAATTCATTCATTCTTCTTCATGTACCTACAGTAACTTTTATCATTGAATAATCAAATACCTGCTCTCCAGTATTAAGAGTGATGTTGTAATTGAATATCTCAAAATTAAATGTTATCTAAAATGCATTTTCTTCCAGGCTGTAGTTATTTTTTTTACCTTTTTTTTTTTTTTTTTTGTGTGTGTGTGTGTGTGTGTGAGAGAGAGAGATAAGGATCAAACCCAGGGCCTCACATGTCTAGGTTCTATACTGAGCAACTACCCAGTCAGCTTTACTATCCTGAATGTGATACTTTTTTTTCATTTGTGGATATGTGAACATAAAGTTTTTCTCCTGCAAAAACTTCATTCTCCTTTTGCCTCCACCAAGTAAAATTGATTTTAAAATTAACTTTCAAATGTCTTAATTAATCATGTCCTGTAATTGCTTTATGTTTCTTTTCAGAGGGCCTTGAAATGACTATCTTCCTTGGCTAAAAATATTCTATGCTTCCTCTGGTGTGTGAGTGTTCTGCCATTATATCACTGCCTAGTTTTTCTCACTGTCTCATGCACATTTATCTCGCCTCACTCTTTCTCCATAAAAAAATTAAACCATAAACTACTTAATAATAAAGTGCTGGATTTTTTTTCATACTCTAAAATGTCTACTCTGTTTGTGTCTATGTGCTTGGGTTCAGAGGATGAGGAAGATGTACTGATGAATCTCATAGTTTGGGTGTTTCACATGCTACAGTCAGCAAGAACCCACCCACTCATTCATGCTTGTATCATTCCAGTTTTCAACCAAACACTAAATATTTATTAAGAGCTTGTTTTCTGTGGATGATAAATTTCGAGGCATTTCTATAACTACATTATGTGTGAGTAGAAAGAGGTCCTTATGTGCTTAGGTAATAGGAGTTCCTCATTTTTATCATGGAAAAATAATAATGCAGTTTCTAACTTCAAAATCACTCTTAAAAAAATACAGTCATGCATCATTTTACAATAAGGAAATGAAAACAGGTCATTTCATAATTGTGGGAACATCACAGACTGTACTTAGAGAAACTGCATTACTAGGCCACATAATCTCATGGGACCACCATCATATATACTGTCTGCCTTTGTCCAAAACATTGTTACACAGTACGTGATTGTATTTAATTAGATGGTAAATTGTTATTACTTTGCTTCTCTCAGAATTTGGCTTGTTCCTTCTTAATGTCCAGATTTCTTTAAACTTTAAAGAATTAAAGAGTGATTCCAACAAGAGATTAAAAACCTTTAGGGGAAATGGGTTTTAAGTTATCTATCATATATTCTAATTTTGGGTCCTTCACTTCTAAGGTGTCCTGAGCAGGACTGAGAAGCAACTCTCTTTTCCACTCTTATTGCAGATCTTGATTTTTAAATATGCTGTAAATATTAAATGTAATATTCATCACCTCAAATAATATTTACTGTTTAAATGGTTTCTTTGCCACTTAAATATCAATAGAAACGAGAAAGAGTAGATTTACTGAAATGAAGGAACAGCTTCCTACCCTCACTTCCACATTTCAGAAACAGAGAAAAGTCTAAAAAGGAGTAATTATCTTTATATAGTTTACTAATATTCTAGTTCAATGCTACTTCAATTTATCCAGACTTATATGATTCAGCAAACACAAGCAACTTTGTCAGAGTAAACCTGGAAACAAGTAAAATCTCTTACTATCAAGAAAGATTAACATCAGTGATATACTGTACTTTAGTGGGGTGGGTGTGTACTGTGACTGAAATCTGCGGAATGGTTGAATCATCAAGAAATCCTGATAATGAAATAAAACAGATAATTGTAAACTTCTAGCTAGTTGCATTCAATTATCTTTTCTGGAAATTTACCTGTTGCTTATTCCTTAAGTACTAAGATTTGTTCTTTTATCTTTTAGCTGCATAAAAGCATTAACCAAATCTTTCATCAAAACTTCTGTATTTATTTACATTAATAAATAATGTTGATACAGCACTTATTATGTGCTACGCACTGTTCTAAACACTGTGTGACAGACAAATATCTCATGTTCCATCTCATGTGGAAACTTAGAAAGAGGATTTAAATACCAAAGAGTGATTACTAGAGTCTGGGAGGGGTGGGAGGGTAGCAAGGGTAGAAGGAGGTTGGATAACTGTACCAAAACATAGGGAGATCAAAGTAGTAATATTCCCAGTGTTCCATGGAGCAGTGTAATGCCTTTAGTTCACAATAACTAATTATATAGTTTGTTAATATCTAGAAGAGAGGAACTGAATGGCTCTAAAGAGAAAGAAATGATCAAGATAAGGAAATGCTGATTACCCTGATTTGATTAGTGCATATTATAAGCATTTATTGAAACATCATACTGTCTCCTTTCTATGTGTAATTAGTACATGTTGATAAAAATGAAATAAATAAAGATAAATAATATATCTATTCACATAGATTCATGTTTTGGTTTACATAAAACATTTCAAATCTTTATGATGCTGATAAATGTTCAAAGTGAAAATGTTAATCTATCTAAAGTCTGTTATTTACTTTCCTAACCTGTGGGGCCTTTCTCTTCTTTAAGAGTCTCTTTGGCACCAGCTACTACTTACTTGATATGTTGTACACTTCTTTATTTATGTGTTCTCTTTCCAGAAGAATAATAAGTACCTGAGAATCAAATTTTTTGTCAGTTTTGTTCACTACTGTATTTCTATTATCTGGTACAGCAAACAAAATCAATGAGTTCACATTTGATTAAAAGTGTAATTGAAATAGTGTAAAAAGTGCTGTTACCTAACAAGTTAAGATTATGTTCTAAGGAAAATGTGTGCACCAAACATGCTTAACGAAAGTGCAGTGACCTGTTCTATAAAAAGTGCATAACTTCACTTATCCAGGCCTGAAATTTCTTCAGGAAGAGCACAGAAAGGGTAACAATCCATGTGTAAGGTTTGCAATTATTCCTAGTACATATGGTGTTCTAAAAAGGGCAATTTAATTTTCATCCAAGAACAGATTTAATTCTTACATCAAAAGAATAGTCTGACTATACAGAAGTAGAGAATAGAATATTCATCTCCTTAATCTCATTTTATCTTTGGGCAATCAGCATGATACAGGAGAAGGAACCACGGATTTGCTAATTGAAAATTCTTTGAGTGTCCAAGGATAACTTCTACATGGGGACTCTGAGATAATCCAACAAAGAGATGTTCCAATTTAGAAAATAACAACATCAGAGAGCAGTCAATATTTTTTGAAGTAAAAAATCAAGATGTTTTCTATATACAAGTTTCAAACAGAGAATGAGGATGAAGTCCAAGAAGGAGATTAACTGGTTTGAGGACTTAATTTGTTGAGACTAAGAAACAAAAATCAGAGGCTGTTGAAAAAAAAATAGCTAAAACTAGAAGTATATCCAAAAGGGTACAAAGGACATTAGAAAAAAAGCTAATGAAGGAAGGAAGAAAACTTGATGATTCACAGCGTGTTTCCTAGTTGAAAGATTTAGAAAATATGAAAGTAACTGTACCTTATGTCATACCTTCTAGCCCTGGAGTTCTCAAATTGAAACAAACTTTAAAAAGGAGAAAGGGTCAGAGGAGAGATATAAGAAGGAAGGATTGGAGGAGAAGAAAAAGTAAGAGAAGGAGGAAAAGAATGAAAAATCTGGGGAAGGATGATATTGGAAAGAAAAATGAAAATAAGAAAACACCCAAGACAAAGAGTTCCTCTGACATTGAAGTGTTTCTAGATGGCACTGATTTTGAAATATGTCCTGGATTCCCTTTTGAAATTTGATGAGGATTTCAACAAGTCAGCTTCTACTGCTTCTTTTGCCACCTCATTCTCACTACACACATTCACACTTCCAACACACACCACCACCGCCCCACCCACACGTGTATTTCTACCATATGAAAAGAATCCTACTGTTTCAGAGTCAAACTTACCTGATATGGAATAGAAAAATAAAAGGGACTTCACTGACTCCTATGGATATGGAATCTATAAATTCTGGGTAGATATAAAATTGCCTATGTTTTGATTATAGATCTTTTTTGATTTTTTTTGGCACTGGCCCAAAATACTATTATTTCATACAAATTTAGTATGCATAAATAAATGGAATAAATAACACCTAACTTTTCCAACTCTTATTTCCAGGAAATATGGTATTTTTTAAGTTAAGTTCTTTCATGTTGGGGTTTGATACAAGGAACAATCAGTAACTGGTGTTAAAAATAATTTTTAATTATCAGAGACAACTTACAGCTCATTGATTCTTTAAGCACATTCTACAAAACCTGCAGAATTATTTGCCATCTCCTATTCGTATTCAGTGGTGAAGCTAAGAGAGCTCTCTCAGCACTTTTGAACAATAGTTCTGTCACCAGGATTTGTGCCATCTCAGGTGGAATTTTATACTTTTAGAATTCAGGATTTCAATTGGACAGAGAATCAATACAGAGACTGTGTTGTCTTTTAGAGACATGGCATTGCCTCGCAGTCATGCGAAGAGAAAATTTAGGAGATTCAGAGACCTTTTAGGTTCAGCAGTAACAATGTTTTAGAATAATTGCAGGATTTTCTGAAAATATTGGCCAGGGGCGTAACCCTGAACCTGTGAGGTTATCAAACTGAGAGGAAAGGTTTGAGCTCCATGCTTCTGGGTGATGATCCTCATAGCAAATAGGGGACACACATACAGAGGTAGGTCTAAAGTTGTCACTGACTTTTTCTGTGTGTGGCAAGAGATGAAATTAAGATCTTTTACTTTCAGCTTAATGGATGCAGAACAGGACCCCCACCTCTGATGCTATGGACCAAAGAAAGGCAACAGCATTTACTGTGATTTTAAATCCAAAAAGGATGTAGTTAAAATATTTATACTGCAGATGTTATGATTTCTTCCAGCTGACATCATCTTTTTATTAATATTGCAGTACCTTCATCACTATTCTAAGAGTAGTCCTATAAGGCTTAATGAACTCTAAGTAGGTACTTGAACTTTGAAAAATTTTGAAAAGATAATTTACCTTTCTCAAAGACTATGATTTCCTTCTCCTTTGAGAGAGGGATTAGTCAATGGGCCCCCTACATTTTCCCACTTATAACTTACCATTATTGAACATGAAGAAAATAGATATCAGTGGATAGTGAAAGCAAGCTTGAAGAAGAGATAATTAGAAAAGAACAGTTGTTTCAAGACTATTAAAACAACAAAAGGACATGTCTTCATAAAACATAGGCTTAGACCCTGTTACAGAGTGAACTGTGTATCACCCAAATTTCATAAGTAGAAGTCTAACTCCCACTGTGACAATTGAGATTAAATGAGGTCATATGGCTAGGGCCCTCTTCCCACATATCTGTGTCCTTTAAAGAAGAAGAGACACCAAGGGATGCAGGTACACAGAGAAACGATTATATAAAGATACAGAATAAAAAGATGGTTGTCTGCAAGTCAAGGAGGGAGACCTCAGGAGAAACAAAACCTGCCAATATCTTGATCTTGGACTTCTAGGCTCCCATACCATATGAAATCAATTTGTGCTGTTTACACCACACAGAATGCAGCTTTTGTTATTGAAGGCTTAAATAGAATCTTGGTTAACAAAAATAGATATCAATTAATCAAGATTTTCACATAAATTATCTGACAGGTTTGTCAATAAATCCCAGAATGGTTTATGGGAAGATGTTTAATCTATATAGGTTGAAGCTTCCTCTTTTAGATCAAGGTGAACACACATATCTCTAAGACAATCACAAATTTTAATTTGATGGAAATGAACACATTCCTAAATATCTCAACCCACCAAGTTTTGCCATTTTCTTGATAATGCATTTAATAGGTTGAATCAGCTATTAAATGAAAAATATCCAGTAATATAGTTTGCATATTTTTGCATATTTTTGTTCCATCAACTGGGGAGGATTCTTTATCATGCAATTGGCTAGTCAGTTCAGAAATAATTGTTCAACATCTACTGTGGATGCTCCCACATGGGAGAGACTAATAAGCAATATTATGAAATTAATTCAGAAATATAGCAACCAATAAAACATGAAATAATAATCAACTAATGTTTGCTTAATGAATATTTGAAAAAAAAGTGCATCTTCACACTGGAATACACAGGATGGTCTTTCCATCCTCCAAATACCAACCTAATTTAAGTGGTGGAATGATAATCTGAAACATATATTAGACATACATTTATTCATGCATTTAAAATCAGTAGTGAAATTCCTCCAGTGGGGGTCAGTGCTAGCCAGCATGATTTCCTAATTGCCATCAGGCCATCTGCTTAAAAATCTGCAGCTTTTGCTTGCCATCCGTCATCCTTTGAAGATAAATTGGATTGTTCAATGGAACAAGAGGGATTTCAAGGTCAGAGATACCTGTAGTAGAGTCCATAAAGAACAATCTGAACTTACTCAGGTTACATATACTTTGAGAGATTCTGTTTCCATGATTGAACAGTAGAAAAACATGTTCTATCTACTTTGTGCATTTATTGTGAGAATTATAGGTGATAAACATAAAACTCCAAGCTGGCTAGACACACATGGAGTATGTTATTATTATTTTGCTTCATACTTAAAGTGACCAAATTATTGCTGACTGATTGAGGCTTTTGGCACATGATCATGATAACAAATATTAATCTGTGATTTGAATCATCAAGATCCATAGCCATGTTGGAGGAATTTCTGCCATGGGCATCAGGGGAAAAGCTGCAACCTGAGTCTCACTTAATTGTCATTCTCATATTACCTATTCATAAACAGAGAAGGAAAGAGTAAATGGAGAAAGTCATGAGCAATTTCTCTATCTCCCTTCAAGCCATGAGTATGCCCAAAGAACTGTATATACACATAAGAATATACACATATTCTTATGTGTATATACAGAAGAGAAAAACCAAAACAAAAAGTCACTTTAGAAATATCTGGAACTGAGTTCACCAACGCTCAGCAGGTCCAGAATATAACTAATTTTGAAGAGAGTAGAGAAAATAATCTATAAGAAATAGGAGTTTGTGGCAAGAAAAAACTGCAGTGTCAAAAGAGTAAATGTGAAAATATACTGAGAATTTTGTAAGGGTTCCTACACTCCTACCTGAGACATTTTCAAAGTAGCTGGACCACTGTGTTGGCAATATGAGCTTCTAAATTATCAGGGGAGCAAGCAAAATTGGCAGCGGATGCCAGACTCCTAACATCATCCCTTTGCTTCTCCTTCATAATAAATATGTTTATTGCAAATGTCCTCAGCTCTTTTTACCTAGCACTCATAAGAGAGAAGTGAATAAATCATTACAATTACACCATCAGTTACATCACAAAAGGCATTTGGGACACATTTCTGTGTTGAATGCAATTATGTTTTATTACAACTATTAAAATAAAAAAAATAGTTCTCTTCAAAGTATAGCATTTTTTTTTCCTTTTTCTTTTCTTGTAATGGGGATTGAACACAGAGGCATGTAACCACTGAGCACCATTCACAGCCTTTTTTTTTTTATGTTGAGACAGGTCTCACAATGTTGCTTAGGGCCTCAATAAGCTGCTGAGGCTAACTTTTAACTTGTAATCCTCCTGCCTTGGTCTCCAGGGCTGCTGAGATTACAGGCATGTGTCATTGTGCCCAGCTTCAAACTAGAGTTTACATTTTCCTACAGCTATGATTTAGGGTGAAACCTGGAACAAAAAAATGTCATGACATATTTAAAATGAAAAAATAAATCTAACATTCCCAAAACTTCTGCACACATAGAACTCTTAAGAAAGCATTCCTAGGCTTCTTTCTCAAGTCATTGGAACTGTTAACAAATATTCTTTAAGAACCTGAATACTTCTCATTTCCAGCAACAATAATATATTTTTCAGACTTTAAGTAATGACCATGGTTATATCTGCTCTGAAATTAAGTGGAGCTGGCCTTTCCTAGGTTCTAACAACTAAGTACAAATGTTCTACTACATTAAGCATGAAGTTAAATGGGATCAAATTTGGGAGTGAAGTTTCATGTATACACCTAATATAGGACCTTCTCTGCATGTGCAAAAACTCATCTTTGTAGCAACAAAGATGTTAGTTTATCTACATAATAATAACAGATTTATCATGAACATACTATATTTTTCACTTGTCCATCTATCACAAAAAGTCCACTAAATTACAATAAAGGAATACTAATACTTAGTAGTCTGTGAGTCAAACATGAATAAATAATGTTACATGAGAGATTTAAATTAATTCTTGAATAATGAAAACAAAGTGATAAAAAGGAAAGGGGAGATTTCATGAAGAGAAAACTTCAAGTAAGAAAGTGCAGAGGTTATTCCAGGATAAGTTCTCCAAAAGGCTGGACATAGTGATGCATCATCCACCACATAAAGCTGGTGAGACCCAGACCTAATACCAGGTGGACAACTGTCTACAAAGAACTGGCTCCATCAAGTCCCTCTGGTGCCACAAAGGTAACTTATGATGCACAGAAGTGCGGTAAGTTGGATTAAATGATGCTCTGTCTAATAAAAATTGAAGCCCCAGCTTCCTCCCAGAGGTTTTCCCCTAGAATGCCAGCAGCTCTCTTTATTTATTACCTCCATAGCAATCTTAGCAAGGGAATTAAGATGAATCTCCTGTACTATATGATTGCCCTGCAATGAAGTACGTCAGGAAACAGACCCAGCCCACTGATGTTCTGGGTGGCTTTCAGATCCTCTAGTTCAGCTAGGGACCTGTGGATATTTAAGAAAGCTTGAAAAGCAAAAAAACAGAGTGAAAAACATATCTAGTTTAAAAGAAGTAGAGGGAAAAGGTAGTACAGTGAGATAAAGAAAGAAAAGAGTTCAGGAAGGAGGAAAGAAAAATTACAAAATGCAAAAACAAAGGTTTTTAATCTCCAATTAAAAATTTTGGAGATACAATGATGAAAAATATTCTGTACTCTAAATGAAGAATAGGAATCTAAGAATAAATACATAATAATCTATAGATAATTGCTTTATGTACTTTATATATTTACTTTATACATAAGTTATAATATACAGATACATATATACATATAAAAAATGTATACACACATTAGTGGTATAATACCAGTTGGAATCAAGATGGAAACAGAGGGACCGAATATGCCTTCCCACTGGAAATAATGGTTTGCAAGATTAGGCCAATCCCTGAGAGATACAAAAATGAGGTGAGCCAAATGATTCTGCCAGCTTACTGGCTTGAGAGTTTCTAGGACAGGTGTGCTGAGAGGAGATTCGATCAGGGTTCAGCAGCATTTATGTGGAGAGAAGAAGACAGTCTGGAAGACCAAGGTGCATGGTTTCCTGAACAGAGCACCAAGGAGGAGAAAGCTGCACAGAGAGAGAACTCCGGAGATCTGCTGGTCCCCCGGAGTGGTCAGCATAGTGTTGGGCATGTATGTGAAAACAAAATGTTAATAGTAAGAATCCTGAGCCTGAAGAAAGAGCTGTTTTGGGGAATGAGAGATGGCCACACATAGTATTGCCTATCTTGGGAAATAGAGCCTGCTCCCTCTAGCAACGCAACAGACCCTCAAGATTCATGAGATTCCCCCAAAAGTCTTGCCTCTGTAGTGAGAAATCATCAGTTTGAGAGCCTCCTGGTCCCACTTCATGAAACTAAAAAGAAAAATGCAAAAGGATGAGACTAGTTCCAAGTAAAACAAACATTAGGCTGTTTAAAGTACAAGTTGGACAGACCAAATATAAAACTGTGAAAATTAAAATGCTCCTATATCTAAAACTTTTTGAGTGCTGACATGACACCACAAAGAAAACATGCCACACTTCACATCATGTTATAGGCAGCACTCAAAAGACAAGCCCACTAAAAACACTGTATAAAAATACATTCACACTCTGTATGTAAGGTATACAGAAAACAAAAATGAAGTGCAGGTTTAGACTTGGGTCCCACTCCAGGGTATCTCATTATATATTATACATATACACACACACATATATACACAGAGAGAGTCTTATATTTTATTTAGATATATATGCAAATATTCTAAAATATAAACGTAATCCCAAATTCAAAATACTTCTGGTCTTAAGCAATTTGGGTAAGAGTCACTTAACATATAATATAAAATTGTCCAAAATTCAACAAGTTAATTACCAGTGTAAAACAGTAGACTTTCAAAGAACCAGTTAAATTTGAAACATAATAAAGAGATAATTTAATTAATTAAAATTGATCCAGAAATGACACATGAGTAAATAAAGACCCTGAAATAATATAATTGCTATCCATATGCTCATGAAGTTAAGCAGTAACAGAGAAGATTTTTTAAATACAAATTGAATTAAATTATATGAAAAATTATATATGAGAACAAATTAATTATAATTATGGGAAAAAGATTCTACATGTAGAATAACAGAAACAATCCAAAACCAAACACAGAAGAACTTTTTTTTTTTTTTTAAATGAAGAGAATATGTGAGAACTGTGGTACAACTTCATGTAGCTTAGAATATGTTTAACTTGAAACCACAAAGGAGAGGGGATATATTTGAAAAACTAGAGGGTAAAAATATTCCAAAATTTGATGAAAACAGTAGTAAACCTATATACTTAAGAAGCTCTAATCACCACAAACATGGAAGAATTTACAACCAGAAATGAATGTATCATGCTTGTACTACAAAAGAACTATTATTCTTATGATACCAACTTTCCTCAATTCATCTGTGGAGTCAAGAGTAATCCCAATCAAAATTCCAAGACTTTGAAACATGGGAACTTATTAACTTATTCTAAGCTTCATATGGAAATGCAATAACATAATACCTTAAAAGGACCCTGAAAATAAATTTGGAAGTGTAATAGTGATTTCTTTATTTAGCATCAAGTGATAATAAACATGACAAGGTGAGATTTGGATAAACAATGACAGGCAGGAATAAAACACAGTTAGCCTTGCTACAGATTCACATACATATGGACAACTGATTTCTTGATAAGTTGCAAAGGCAACCAAAATGAAAAATTATATTCTCGTCAACAACTGATCTTGGAAAAATTGCATATTCATATGAAAAATCAACAATTTGATCTGTACAACATATTATATAAAACATTTGTGCAAAAAGGTTTCTAGACATAAATGTAATACCTACATAAAACTATGAAAATACTCGTAAAAAATAAAATATTTATGACGATGGGGTAGGCAAATATATTTTGTGTGATATGCCTAAAGCATGATCTATAAAATTTTAAAATTCATAAATTATACTTAGTCAAAAGCAAAAACACTTGCTCTATGAAATGCACTGCTGAAAAGATGAAAAGATAACTGCAAACTGGGAGAAAAGATTTTCAACTCATATCTATTAGAGATAGTGTGTTGATAATACATAATGAGCATTCAAAACTCAAAAATACAGGGCTGGGGATGCATTCAGTGCTAGGCACTTGCCTAGTATGTGTGAGGCCCTGAGGTTTTAATCCTCAGCACTGCAAAAAAATAAAAATAAAAAAATAAAATAAATAAATAAAAGAAAACAAAAATTAATAAACCATAGTAATACAAACAGCCCAATTTTTAAGAAATGGGCGAAAGGTTTGAAAAGATACATTTTTTTAAGAAAGATAAATGGATGTCAAAGAAATACATGAACATATGCTCAACATAATGAGCCATTAGGAGAATGCAAATTAAACCACAAAGGGACATCTATTAATCATGTTGTTTGTGAGGTTATGGAGGAACTGGAATTCCCATACACTGCTGGTGAGAATGCAAAATGATAGAACCTCATTGAAAAACAAATTAACAATGCCTTAAAAAGTTAATAATATACCTGTAGTATGAGGTAGCTATTCAACTCCTCAGTATAATACGAAGAAATGAAAATTCATGTCCACACAAAGATTTGTACTCAGAGTTCATAGCAATTTATTTATAACAATTTCTTGACTGAAAACAATTCAAATAATCATCAACCAGAAATGGATGCTTTGGTTACATCCTTATGTGAATAATTGAATGACCCAAGACCTAATTCCCAGAACCTGTGACCATGACCTTAGATGGTAAAACGGACCTTGCAGATGTGATTAAATTAAGAAATTCAAGATGGAATATTATCCTGAATTATCTGGGTGGGCCATAATAATACTCGAGGTTTCTTGTAAACTCTAGAAATAAGTACAATGGACAACTGAAGGGAGGGCCAAGCAGAGGCTGGAGTGAGGGACCTTGAAGATAACAGAAGGCAGCCACCAGAGTTACAAAATGAAAGAAAATGGGTTCTTCCCTGAAGTCTCACAAATGGACTTTACTCCAATGAAACGCATATTGGACTTTGATGCCAAGAATTAAATATAAATATACATATATAAATATATATAGATACATATATAAATACACACACACATATATATATACACACACACACACGTATATATATAACACACATGTAAATTTGTATTGTTTCATACACTAAATTTGTTGTAATCTCTATGGCAACAATAAAAACTGAATAGATCATATTCAATTTCTGATTGACAATAATAGAATACTAATCAGCAATCCAAGGAATAAATAATTCATATAATCCAAATGAATATTAAAATAATTATGTTGAATGAACAAAGACAAAATTATAAACATAATATGTTCATATATAGAGTAGAATTTATGTCAAATTCTAGAAAATGTGAATGATCTGTAGTAAGACAAGCATACTAGTAGTTGCCTTAGGGATGTTAGAGATAGTAAAGGCAAGAGAACATAACCAAGGCCCCTTGGATAAACTTTTGGGGGTAAACTATATTTTCATTATATTAGTTCTCATTGTGGTTGAATTAGTGAATATCTATGTGTGTGTGTGTATATATATATACATATATATGCATATATATAGACCTATATATATAGATATATATATAGATAGATATCAATTTGTATTCTTTAAATATATGTAGTTTCTAATGAGTCAATTATATCTAAATAAAGCCAAATATATATGGTTTACAAATAGACAAATACATATGAGAAGACATATATATACATGCACATACACACACATTATACATACATATATATATACATCAATACACATGTGTATACATATATATTTGTTTTACTTGTTATAGATGAGTGGAACAAAAAGAAAATCAAGATGAAAAATGGACGCAAAATAGAAAAGAGAAAAAAATATGAGAAACAGATCATGAATTCTAACATTGATCTTCTAGTAACTTGAGGAAAAGAAGACGACTAAAATCCAAATTAGAGAATTGTTAAAATAAAACCACCAAAAATTAAATGATATCCTTTTGTAGATTGAAGGAAATTGTGTAGTAAGTGACCAGCATGATGAAAAGTTAGAAGAAGCCCTTGAAGACTAAGGATTATGACATATTAGAGTATCAAGGTGAAGGGAAGATCCTGACAGCTTAGATGAGTTGGTGAGGCAGAAATGAATAAGTGCCTGGGGAGAAAAATAAGGAGATAAGAAAACACAATAAATGTGCACCAAAGAAACTAGGATCCAGAATAATTGGCACTACTTAAAAACAAATTTTTCTATAGAAAGTTAGCAATAGAAATATTTTGGGAGGAAATAATTTCTACCTTAGAATTCCTTATCCAGATAAATATTCAAACTTTTGCAGGGGGGGATTACATTTTATGATATGCAAATTCTCAAAAAATTAGCTCCTTGATTATTTTTTAGAAATCTGTTGGAAAATGTGTCTCAGTAAAGTAAAGGAATTCAGCAAAAATGAAAGAGAATCAAGAAAAGAGATTTATTATTATAAAATTAGAGAGGGGAGTCCTGATATAACAGCACTGTATCAACCCAGAGAGCTAAAAATTCACTAGGGCAAAAGGGCAAAGGTGAGGTAGAAGACATCTTCAAGGGGAAAAGATGACTTAACAATTCTATATGTTTGAGTACAAGGAAAAGTTATATCTAGACCTTTGATAAATTATTTTAAACATTAAAGCAAATTAAAGAAGACTTAAAAGGAATATAAAGCAAAGGCAAACAAAACAGTTTTTCCAGAAATCAATAAGCAAAAAATAAAGGAATCTTACCTGAATGAAAATTAATCTTACTACATTGGTTAATTTCTGTTTTATTAAATACTAATCAATTTTAATATTAATATAACATGAACACTGGCTACATAATCAAAATCAACTCTGTGATTGATACTGAGATAACTAGGAAAGAGGAATGATAGTGGTGATGTAGTATGAAAAGTTTAACTTCAACCAATTCAACAGGGGAGGATGCAGTATCTAAATTTAATAAGCAATTAGTTGTATCATAAGTGAATGATATAGAAACATGAAAGAAAGCACTAGAATAATGATAATAAAATCCAAAGGGGCTGCTTCTGAAGATGGATTCTGGGGAACACAATATGTAGGACTGAGTATTGCTGTTTTTTCATGTCCACTGTAACTATTCCACTATTTTGGACTGATTTATTGATGTATTATGCATTTTAAAGCTGCAGATGTCTGATGTGTAGAACTTGACAACCTTACTTGTTTGATACACTCATGAAACCATCTACCCATTACACCACCAGTGCCATAAACATCCATCACCTCCAAAGTTTCTTCTTTTTCCCCTTATCTTTCCTTTTGTGGCTAGAGCACTTAACATAAGATCTACCTCTTGAAACTTTATACAATGCAGTATGGTTAATTATAGGCCCTGTATTGTAGAGCAGTTTGAGTTTTTAAAAAATCATTTATACATATGACTTTTATTTTTTAAAAAAAATTAATGAGAAATTAGCCATTGTTGTCTTAGAAATACCCTCAGTTTATGTACCCTTGTATAAATATCTATTCACATGCTGAGTCTTTTATTTTCACCAAAATTTTCTTTATGGTCAAAATGAGAAAAGACCTAAATAAAATATATTAACATAATCCACATCTCATCACTCTTGGATTCCTATTCTTCAAAAACAAAATGAAAAAGGAGAGAGAGATTATCTTTATTCTCTTTCATTTTTGCTGTCCTTTACTGAGACACATTTTCCAACAGATTTCTAAAAAATAATCAAGGAGTTAACTTTTTGAGAATTTGCATATCAATTATTTCAATTTCAACCTGTTCTCTACAGGTTATAGTTTATGGGTGGGTGATAGTGGCATGTAAATGCACAGAATATTACAATTCACTGTGACCAAGCTGGAGGAAGTGACGAAGGTAGCAGAGCTTAATCTTAAGGAAATTCTAAAACTGGAATAAGTTTCATGTTACTGAAAAACTTCTAGGACTGATGAACATGATCAAGACAATGAAGGAAGAAAGGTATAAATCATATAATATTTGCTAAACAACAGGCATAGACCAGGCCAAAAGTAGAATGAAAGATAGTATAGATGCTTTCCAAATAGCTGAAGAAGTTGAAAAACAACAACCCAGCCAAAGACGGAAAGCAAAGTAGATGGCAAAGAAGCACAAAATCCAGGTAGCTTAAAAATAAATGGGGAAAGAGGTGAGGGGACAAGTATCATTCATTTTGACAGATGTAATTTATTTATTGATAAAGTTCTTCTACTACCTAAGAGAATTTTGGAAAATTAAATTTAAACATCTAATCTCTCTATCTGAAATTCCAAATGAAAGTATCACAAAGATGGGAAAGAGACTGAATTTTCATTCCTACCTCAATCTTAGACAGTAGAAAAGAGTTTGGGAGTACACCACCCCAGACCCCCAGACACTGACCCAGTGTGGCTCGCAAGGGTTTTGCTGGTCACTGCTGTCAGTTCCCACCCTCACGGAGGATGACTACTCTAAATTCATTTGCCAGTTCAGTGACAGAATCTTGAGGCGGCTTAGGGAAGAAGACAATTGTTGGGTAGATTCCATGGTTGCTTTTTTTTTAAAGAGCTTGTTCAGCCAGCTATTCTTTAATCACATTCATCACAGGATGTTTATTTTTGTCTGGCTTCTACTTTGAAAAATTGTGTTTGTGTCTAATCCTTTGTTGTTTCCCTTTCCTACTGAATCAAGGCAAACTCAACGGGATCAATGGAAGAAATCCAATCCCAATTTCTTTTCTATTGTGTATGGACAGAAACACTCACGCTGGGCTTGTACTTCTCAGCTGCTAGTAGAGAGGCATGAAAGGATGCCAATCAGTCCCTATCTGTCATTGCTTTTCCAAATCAAGGGATATTAGTGAAGTCAAACCATGACAACTTCAATGTTCTGTTTTGCTTGTTCTGGGTTTTGTTTTGTTTTTAGCAATAGAACACCAAAATGATTAGACATCTTTATTGATTCTGCCTTTGTATACTTCCTTTCTGAGGGAGAATTCTCACTATAGCAAGAGAATTAGAAATAGTTCCATTCAGTACAGCATATTAGGAAAACTCAATAATAATAATAACATAGTAACAATATATTCCCCTTGAGGTCTGTGAGTGATCCTTATATTAAGATGTCATATTCCATATACAGTAGTACATGTGTAAGGAACTATTAGAACAAGCATACATTGCCATTCTTAATTTTAATTTCCATAAGTAGGTTGCAGGAGATATATCAAAACTTGCAACTTTTTTTTTTTTCTGTGCTGGGATTAAACCCAGGCCTTTGCATATGCTAATTTTCACAATGGTAAAATGTGGAAATCCAGATTCTATAATAAATTTGAAAGAAATTAAATTTTTACATCAACTATTTCCTGAGATGACTTTGTGAGGAAGTATTTTTAAGTATGATCTTAGCTCAGAGAACACAGGGGCATGATTAGTTGGAAAACAAATCTTTGCTTTCTCTGTTTCATCACATCAATAGTATATCTGTGGCTGTGGAATATACAATTAACATCCATTTATTCATTATCATTAGATTAATATTTTGATAATAATGAAGCATTTCCTCAACATAGTTAAATATTTATTGACTGCCAAGCATTTTGTTAGTCACCAGTAATTGTTTTAATGACTTTACTTTTACCACCATATTTAGTATTCATAGCAACCATATATAGAAGATATTCTTTTATGAATTAAATATGGATTAAAGAACCCAATTTTAGATGATGTTTGAAATTATGAGAATGACATGGCTAGTAAGAAATGGAGCAGGAACCTTTTGTAGTCAGCTACCATCTCATACTACTTCTATGTAAGAATGAGATATTGTGAAATTGCATTAAAAATACTTCCAAAACATTAATATGTGCAGCACGTTTTGGATTTCAATACTGGATCAGCTCCCAGGAGTTTAAGGACAAGGTTGATAATAACTGTTCATAAAGATGTTTTGTTAGCTTTCAAATTTTTAAGCAATCCCTGTCCATAGAACACTATTAGGACTAAAACTTATATCCAAAAAGAAGACAGACAGTTATTTCTTTAATAAAAGTGACTGGCTGAGAGATTGCTCTATATTGAAGCACCATAAATATCAATGGAAAGGAACATAAATTTGAGCAGAGCTTCCTCAACATATGTCAACTGTTGTTAGCTGTATTTTCAGTATTTAGTCTAGACTTGGCACATAAGAGATTCAATAAATATTTGCAGAAACACAAAAGTATGGGGCTTAGGGTAAGCCACTTCATAATACCCAGCCCCTTGTCATTTCCTATCTCAGTACACATAAGTCTAACATTCAATATGAGTGTGAAGGTGAAATATTCAACAAATATCAAGCCAGGACTGAAAAGTGGATTACAGCTAAATAACGAGGAGTAGGTATTCTAGGAGAAAGTGGTTTAGAACACAATTACACAGTATTTCTGAGATGGTAAGTCATTTCTTCACAGATTGTCAATGTCCTATAAAAGAGTTAAATATGGATGGACTAAAACAGATTCTCAAGTCTGGCACAGTGGCGCATGCCTATAATCTCAGCAGCTCCAGAGGATGAGGCAGGAGGATTGCAAGTTCAAAGCCACCCTCAGCAAAAATAAGGTCTTACGCAACTCAGTGAGACCCTGTCTTTAAACAAAAATACAAAATAGGGTGGGAATGTGGTTCAGTGGTTGAGTGTCCCTGAGTTCCATTCCCTGTAAATAAATAACAGATTCTCAAAAAGATTCTTTGCCAATATTGCTACCACACTTTGTAAATTACTAAATTTCATAAGAACCCATAATATCCCCACTTTCTATCCTGCAAACATCATATCCTGGAGTGTTCACTGTGGTTATTTCCATTTTTTTTTCACGGTGACTTACAGTAGAAATAGCTACTCCTTCTGTGCCTTAGTTTACCTATCTGTAGAACAGAACTGACAGTGCCTACTTGGCTGGGTTTTGGCAGTCATTACATGAGTAAGCACACACCAAGCACATAACAGTAAGTTCAATTACAATTTTCCTGTAGCTTTAAGACAAGTGTTTAGAAAATACTCAATAAAGACTTGATGACATCTTTTCATTTGTTGAGAAGATTAATAGATTTAAATCTCAAAATAGTTTTGGTAGAAATAAAATTCAAACACATTAAACTTTTATCTGCTAATATGCTAAGTATAACTCACATCAAGGATTTTGTATCTTATATTAATGAAGGGACATCCACTAATTTCAAAGAAAGCATTGATTTTCATGATTTAAGTTGGCATCAAGAGGTTTCTCCCCCCTCAATACTTAGTCTGAGGCAAAGATCCAAATTTTCCAATCCTTTTTATCTTTTAATATTAAACAATGAAATTCTTAAAGACAATATGATATTCATTTCCCATGTAGTTCTCAGATTACAGGAATGAAATTTTAAGAATTATATTTTAATGTATAAAATGTACATTAGCAGAATAACTTTATGTATATTTTAATTGTTCAGTTTTATTATGTAGTGTTTTATAGAGAATATAAATGTTTTACAAAACATGAATTATGTGGATAATATACACTAAAGTTAATTGACCAGACATGGTGGCACATGCCTATAATCCCAGCAACTCCAGAGGGTAAGGCAGGAGGATAACCAGTTCAAAGCCAACCTCAGCAACTCAGCAAGGCCCTAAGAAATAGCATGACCCTATCTCAGAATAAAAAGTAAATGAAAAAGGATGGGGATGTATCTCAGTGGTTAAGTTCCTCTGGGTTCAATCACTAGTATTAAATAAATAAATAAATATAAAGTAACTGCTAGCCATGATTTAAACTGTAGACTAATGTTATCTAAATGGCCTTAAGAGTGTCTGAGTGGGTGATTTAGTCACATCTGGTAAGAGTTATGACTAACTGCAAGCTGTTCATTGTGGCACTCACCACCAACTCATTTATCTTGAAGCAATGTATGAGAAACAGAGAAGCATCATTCTAAATATTAGTGGCCCAAAGGATGCATTATAATAAAGTATTAAAAAATGAAAGTATCTGCCTCAGTAAGGAAATTTGAGTTTAGTGTTTGAACCCTACCCCGATTTTTGCCTACTTTCAGTGTTTGAAATCATAAATCTTTTTGTTTCATATTATGAGGAATAACACATGGTGAAGAAAAATATGTAATTTGATCCCTCTCTGAAAAACATTTTTTTGGTTATTGTTTTCCATACTTTCATTTCATGAACAATACTGCTTTCTTTCATAGCATGATAAAAGGTCATGAATAGTCAGAAATTTCTATTTTTATGAAAAGTATATAAAAATTTAGAGATACTTTTGTTTTCTAACTTTAAACCACAATTAGTCTGAAATTTAAAAATATGATATGATTTAAAAATATTAACTAAAATCTCTAACAACTGAATGGTTACAAGTGTAAGAAAAATCTGTTAAATTTGAATTTACTTTTTTTGTAGGAATTACCGTGGGCTATCATAGGACTTTTTAAGATCAGGAAAAGTACCAGCAAAGATTGGAAGTAAATTGGTAAATATCTTATTATTTTAGAGTACTAGATAACAACTCATATTCAAGTAATCCCATCAGCCCCAATGCAAGAAAAAGTAAAGCTCTGAGAATTAAAATTTAATGCAAGGATCATGCAATATTATATACCAAAATATACAAAAGCAACATTTGAATCTAAGCTACTTGGCACCTAAACTCAATTTATCCAATAGAGTCTCCTACTACCACTATAAAGCCATCTTGTGTTGACAAGTTCATTCTACTAATTTTAGACAGATAATTTTAGAAGACAATCAGTAAAAAGGAGGCATTCATATCACAAAAATACAAAAGACCATGAGATATAATGAACAGTTATGTACCAACACAATGGTGAATGTAGAAGGAATAGATATATTTCTGGAAACACTAAAATTATCAAAACATTGAATAAAGAGAATGAATCACATTACAAGAATACTAATAAGTGAGGGGATTGGATTAGTATTCAAAACTCTCCCAATTATGAAAAGCCCAGGGCTTAACAGTTTCACAGGTGAATTCTATCAAACATTTAAAGAAGAATTAACATTTTCTCAAACTCTTGTAAAAAAACTAAATAGAGGAAACACTTCAAAACTTATTTTAAGAAGTCAGCATTACCTTCAAGTCAAATTCACATAATTCTATAAATATAGAAAATGACAGGTCCCTAGTTAATGCAAATAAACAAATTTTCAACAGAATACTGGCAAACTAATTTGATTAGCAGATAAAAGGGATAAAGCACAAGGATCAGTGTGGATTATCTTTGGGATGCAATATGGCCTAACATATTCAAACTCATAAATGTGATATGCTACTGGAGCAAAATATAGGACAAATACCAGATAATCAGGTCAACAGATGCAGAAACAGCATTTGACAAAACTCAACATCTTATTATAATAAAATACGTAGGAGTCCATTTAATAAAGAAGGTGAAAGAGCTGTACACTGAAAACTCTCAAACATCAAGGATAGACAATGAAGAAGTGAAAAAATAAATGGCAAAATAAACCAAGTTCATGGGTTGGAAGAAATAACATTGTTAGAGCATCAAAATTACAGAAAGCAATCTACAGATTCAATGGCATTCCAGTCAAAATTCCAATGTTATTTTTCAGAGAAATAGAAAAAACAATCTTGAAATTTATGTGGAACCACTCAAGCACCAAAACCATACCAAATACAGCTCATTATCTGACTTCAAAATATACTTTAAAGTGACAGTAATCAAAATAGCTTCGTATTGGCCACAAAAAAGAACATAGCACCATGAAATAAAATAGACAACAAAAAATAAATGCATGTTTGTGATCAACTGATATTCCACAAATGTGCTAAGGGCACCAAAACTCATACCAAAAAAGTAAAAATAGACACATGGGTTTGCATCATACTAAAATGTCTTTGCAGAGAAAAGGGGACAATTAATAGAGTGAAGGGACAAACTACCCTATGGGGAAAAATATTTGCAAACAATGCCTCTGATAAAGAGTTAATTCCCAAAACAAGTAAGGACCTCAAACAGTTAGCAAGAACATATAAATTGGAATAAAAAAATGTATAAAGGACCTAAACACACATCTCTCAAAAAGATACAAATGCCAATAGGTTTATGAAAAGCTGCTCAATATTACTAATCATCAGAGAAACGCAAATGAATCACATTACAAGATATTATCTCATACCTATTAAAATGGCTATTTCAAGAAACCAATTACACGTTTGGGTGAGAATGTGGAGAAAAGGGAAACTTTCACCCATGTCCATTAGTGCATTTTCCACAATTGCCAAGATACAGAATCAATTTTAGTATCACAATGAATAGATAAAGTAAATGTGCTCTCCACCCAAACTATGTTCCTCCTCCTCTTCCTCCTCCTCCTCCTCCTCCTCCTCCTCCTCCTTCTTCTTCTTCTTCTTCTCTCTCTCTCTCTCTCTCTCTCTCTCTCTCTCTCTCTCTCTCACACACACACACACACACAGTAGGAAGTACTGTCTATATGTAATTACAATTCTCATGTTTCTACCTGAAAGATACATATTTTGGTTCCACCACTCCTAGTTGTGTGACTTTGAACCTTGCTCAACTTCTCAGATTTTCCTCACCCCTGACATAAATAATAGAAACTTCATTTTATGAAGATTATATTAAGGGCACTTTCAACAATGTCCAGAAAAGACTGACTATGTAATGACAGTACTTACTATTCTGGTTTTGTAAGTAAGAGATTAGAAGCTTAATACAATTAATTTGCTTGCCCATGGTCTCTTACATTCTATGTGACTTGACATATCTACTTATTTCACCCAGTGCTTTTCTTTGGCACAATGGTTATATATTATGACAATGAATTTGTAAGAACACAGAAATCTTATTTTAACATGAATCCTGGGTGATTCTTTAGATGCTGCAAATTGAGAAGCCTAGGTCTCATGGACCTAGGAAAATAAGCAAAAGTAAATGAAACTATTTGGCTAAGTCACCTGGGCATGATGAAATGTTTGTTGAAAACCAGATCTTGTGCATACCTTTGCAAACTAAGTACCACCCTCTTCTGCAAATTACTATAAAGAGTGTTTTAAAGGAAAATATAAACTATATACAATTTTAGGAGTCCTTTTTCAGGAGATACTTCTTGGTCAGCCTTGTAGCCTAAAAACATAATGGTAAAATGTGGCCCACCATTAATACAGCACATTTGCAAATATACTGTCAAAGATATAAATTCTGGACTACCCAATTTATCCTCAAACAAGTCCTCCCAGACAGGCCAGCTGCATCTCAGTTACCATGAGGATGGGAGCCACATGTTACGGTGAAACTGTATCCTGCAGCCTTGACTGTTGCATCAAGCTCAGTCAGAATTCAAAGTAATAGCTACTTGGAGGACAATTTAGGAGGGAAGGCAATGACAAAGGGACAGCCAAGATGGTTGTGCTAATGCACTGCCAGGTTTAGAATATGATTTCACACTTCTTTAACTTCTGATGAACTGTAGAACGAGTAGGGAACACGGAGATTATTCTGTCCCAAGTTTTCATTTTAGACACAAGGTGACTTAGGCCACAAAGAGAGGCCAAGCTTGAAAATGATAGAATTCTGCCTTCAACTCTAATATTTGTGGAGAGAAGAGTTAGAGTGAGGGGAAAAGCCATAGCCAACTGTGGTGGAAGTCAGATAAGAGTGAGATGCTTTTTTCTAGATGTTCCAGTTTCATTTATTCCAAAGAACTGCTATAGCTAGGCTTCTTTATGGACTTCACAGTAGTTAGAATGTGGATTTTTGAGTCAGGGAAGGCTGAGTTCAAAGCGTAGCTCTACCACCCAGTAAGCAATGCATACAAGTTATTGAAACCTCAAATCCCTTATCCCTTAGTGTAAGAAAAATAACACAATTACCAAAGCTTTAAGGAATATGAAATAGCGCAGTATATCTTTAAAATTTGGGGACAGTGGACAGAAGTGTCTGTATAATAATAGTTGCTGCAGCAGTTTTTTTGTTGTTGTTGTTATCATTCACCACAGCCCTGAGGGTGTGGGTGTGATTGTTTCAGAGTGTTCCATTAGGGAAAGCAAACCCTAAGTTCCAGAAAAGTTTGAAGAATTCTATTATAGCAAACTCTGAGTCAGTGCCCTTTCCAGTCAACTACAACTATATCACATTAAGACATAATTTTATGCTACTATTTTATAAATATATGCACCCTTATAAAATGCCAAAATAGTAAACATAAGTAAGGTTGAGCTATCCTTTGATTTTTAAGGGACTGAATTTTTCTGACAGGCTGATTTATTTAATAATCAATCCCAAATATCTTTTTTCAGCAACATCCATGTGCATGATATGTTAAATCCTAGTTCTAAGTGAACATATCAAAATTTTAGACTTTTCAAGGAATGTGCTATTTCATGTAACTGAACTTTCAGATGAGTTTAAAATACTCATATATTTAAATCACAATTACTTTGGGTGAAATTTACTTTAAACTTAATCACTCTTGTTCATTACTAATAGAAAATACACATTTATCGTGTAATGTACACTATTCTTGCTAATTCAAAACCCTTTAACATCAGGGTTTCTACTGTGAATTATGACACTAATTTTGCTAAGGCATTTGAGATACATGAAATTTTTAAAGCAATGGTCCCAGACACATGTGTTTTGATTTTGTCTTGATAATTCCCTGGGGTCTGGGGATACAGCTCACTTGGTAGAGTGCTTGCCTGTATTATTTTCGTAGTTTGTCTCAATCTTCCTGGGGAACTAGAATTCTTAATAACTAGAAATTCTTTTGTATGGCAGGAAAGACAAGAGACGGTAAAGATTAAAGAACAAAGCAGAAGACCAGAGGGGCTCCAGATGAGATGAGACATGATTTTTTTTTTTTTTAATCATACAGGCTGCTATTCAGTTCCAACCCAAGATAAGTATAATGTCTGACCATAAAATGTCTTCTTAACTTTTTTCCTATGTAATAATTATTTTAACAAGAGATCATTCCTTCTGTCCTTTAATCATAAATAAAGACTAGACTGCAAATGCAAGGAAACATTAGCACACATAGGTGAATACATTTCCATTCTTGTATAAATGGATTCAGATTTTTTTCTGCTTTCTCTAAGGTAAGAGTGTAGGAAGGTTCTGAATCCCAAACGGATCCATGAGGTTGAAGGGAGGCCTACAGCACAGATATCAGAGATTCTGAAGCTCTGTATTTCCCCAGGATTCTCTCTCTGGGTAGCATGAAGTAGAAACTGGGCACAAAGTTGGGTGGTGGAAAGCCTTATAGGTAGGCACTTGAGGACTAAATGAGTTATGTAGAAAAAAGGAAATGACTGTGCTTTACAATCTATGGGTCCCATATAAATACAAATTATTATAAATGTTAAACTACTAATTTTAGTAGAAAGTATTTGGTTCTGCAGAATTATTGAAATATTCTTTTTAGGTTTAGCCAAATGTTCTTTAGGATAGCAATGAATCACTTCAGAGCTTCAGCTAATCCCATGAAGCTGGAGACAGGCTGTGTTTAATGTGACCTATGGATTCCCTGAATGTCTTGGTAGCACTACTGGTAAATAAGCAGCCACCAGAAGCCACAACTATCATTGTTCTTTTTTCGCCCACTCTCATATGACACATGAGTCCATCAAAAATCAAGGGAAACACAGCAATCCAGGCTAGGAAGAAAAGCTGGACTTTCCCCAGAAATCACTGCTAATTTGCCAGCTAATGTGTTCCTCCAAAATGTGCTAAGGCAAAAGCAAACAGGCACTCTCAGTCATCTGTAACCATAACATACTCTAATTTATCCTGAGTGCATAAAAAAATAAGCACACTATGCCTTCACTCCCCACATTGCCCAAGAGCCTCATTTTTTATTTCATAACTTATTAAACCTCTTCAAAAGAAAAACTCAGAATTTAAAAGCAGAATAAAAAAAATTTTGAAAAATATATGTGGATACTTTCTTCAGAAACATAATGACACTGTCCAGAACAAAAAAGGATTAAATTTTTCTTAGAAAATCAGAGTTGACTAAGATTCTCATAAAGATGTCTAACAAACCTGATAGACTTCCTTTCATACCACCTTCTCTGCAGAAGGGTTTTGCAGTGATAGGTTCAGGAATGAAAGTGTTATGGATAATGATATCATTATGCAGAGTCCCCAGCATAAATACAGCATGAAGATGGTAACGTGTGGGCTGAGTGTGAAGTGAACAATACTATTTACTTGCAATGAAATTTTAAACAGGTTCAACTGTATGTTTAAATTTATTATATGGCAATTTTTCAGAAGTTTCCCTAAGGGTACTGGGTAGAGTTTGTAACTTTAACTGAAGACAGGAATGGTCTGAAGTTCAAGATGAATCCCAAAGTGATAAAATTAAATGAGTAAAAGAAAAGACAGTTAAAAAAATTATAAGGGACCTGCTAACGGTTCCTTTTACTTCTAAGGAAATGACAAAAAGTAAATGAATCTGGGAATGATAATTATTATAGATATTTACTTAATTTTTGAGCCTCAAATAAATACCACATTAATAAACATTATATCTCTGCAAGGAATGTATTATTATATTTATTTCAAAAAAGCAGTAACTGAGACTTAGAGATATTATAATTTTAAGGAGGATATACAGAGTTTATATGCAGAGCTCCAGATAAGGACATTTATGCTTAAGGAAAAATTTGGGCTTACAAATAGCATTTCATTTTACAGATTCTGGCATCTACTGATTTATGGAACGAGATTGAGAAGTGACAGTAAGGGAATGTGGATGAGAAATGGACTACTACTACATTGTTCTCAAACGTAGCAGAAAATACCCATGCCTTGTGTAATGTTTCCATATGAGAGTGGAAAATTTTAAAATCTTAACATGATGGTGTTTTCTAAATATCTCAGGCTATTTCTAAGTACTATAAAATTGAAATATACTTTTTTGAAAAAAAGGCATTGGACTCACTTGACTAAAATAAAAATAAACTCTATAATAGGATTACTCAGATAATTATTTCCTAAAAATGAACTAAACATAAGGCTGTCCTTTACATCTAGCTCAGAAAGTAATCATCTCTATCTTCATATTGCCACCTGCGCCTCCCATACATGAGAAGAAAGTGAAAAGACTATGGGTCCAGGTGTCCTATGCCTTCATACTATATGTGAACCAAAGCCCAGAGAATTTAAACATTTTCTTAAAGATTTTTCAGGTAGTTACAATGGCAAGCCTAAAATTTAGGACTGCAGAGTTCCATGGAAAATTTTCTCCACTTTACTGTGCAGTATTATGGTGACAAGCAACCCTAAAAGTTTTCTGTTGCATATCTCCTGGGTCAGAAAGCATACAGAGTATCACTATTTTTCTATTTGAAAAATTAAAATAGCTAATCCTTAACTTGATCTTTCTCTAATGGCAAGCAAAATTAAGAAGCAATAAATCAAAACCACTTAGCTAAAAGTTAATCTTGCTTCTTTCTTACTCTTTTGCCTCTATATGTTTATCATTTTGCTAATGTCTCCTTTTGTGTCAAAGATAAGGAGAAAACTTGAAAATAAATGCCTCATAATCCATCACAAAAAATATGAAGTGGCAGGACTTGAATAATTTTTTATCACCCACTTTCAGCAATGACAGTGGTCCCAAAGCTGTCAATCAGTTTCTCCTTAAATACTCAACATGTATCCCCAGGAAGTTGTTGTTGGGGACATTTCAATATTCCAGGTCCCAGAAAAATAAATGTCACCTATAATCATGCATCATAGGAGGTTACTAATTGTGTGAGGCTGTTGCAAAGGTCCTGAAATCTGTCTTAATTCTGAAAATTTGTAGGTGTTTTAAGAGTCAAGAGAATAAAACTTCTTGAAGTAATTTGATTTTTTGGAACATTTTGTATTGAAAATTAATTGCATATTAGCTGAAATTTTCATCAGTGCCAACAGTACTTCCCATTAACCCCTATTTAACATCTATTTGAAGGATCCCAGAACACTTGATCTTGGATACAGAGTTAGGGAATTCTGAGCTCTTTCACACTAATATTCTGTCGTATGCAAGAATTATTTATAAATTATATGTACAAGTTTTTGTTTAAAAACAAAGTAAAAGACCTACTTGGAAACAACTGTTGACAAAAGAAATATAGAGGATACAGGGGAAAAGAAGTAAAATATATAAACAAACAGTTTGAATGGACAAATTTGCTATTCCGAAATGCACACATTAGGTACTGTATGGTGAACTGTGGCTTAATTACCATTGTTAATTCAGTAAAAAGGTAATTATTTACTTGAATAAATGTTCCTAGGCAATAAAACACACACACACAAAAATTGTGAATGTGCCTTGAAATAAATGTGCTCTATATAAAAGCATTTTTTATTAAACAAAATAAGGAGCAAGAACCAAAGAGTGAGGATAACTTGGAACAATTCTTGATCTGACTATGAACATAAAGACTCTAATCAGTGCATTCGTGGAGAAACTTGAAGGTAACAGAATGCCAAGCCACTAGAAGAGAAACCTAACAAGGAAATCTGAACCCATCCAAGCGTGGGACACGGACAAAAATTAAGTTTTCCAAGTTAAGTTACAGAGCACCTTCTTCTGGGACAGGCCAACTTCAGGAATTCTTCAAGATGCATTTATTCTAGGATTGTGGAAACGCCTTTCAGTTGTAGAGACTCGCTTTAGAAAAGCGTACTAGACATTTGAATCCCACACGGAGGCAACATCGTCCAGCCTTTCTGTCTGCAAATCTCACAAGGGTACAGGGCTACTCAGCCAAACCCTACTTAACGGGCTCACTGCAACTCACTGAAGCAGTCCTGAAATAAATCCTGTTTCTCCGGGGCACCGCGCGGAGGCTCAGAAAATCAGAGCAATATGTGAAGTGAAGAAGCAATCAAAATATACATTTATTATTATCATCATTATTATAATTATCACTAACTTTGTCACAGAGTTCCTCACTTCTGTGCTGCTTTAAACCTGGAGAGGCTGCTCCTACACAACTGCAAGGGCATGCAGAGGGGGAAGTGACGCCCGCGGGGAGGGGGTAGCAAGATTCCCACTGACCTTTTTGCTGCTTAAAGGACTGAATGGAGCCTGAATGGTGAACCATTTTCACTCTGCGCGTCCGCGCTGGGTTAGGGAGCTTTCCCGGACGGAGGCGGAATAGTAGCAAGATTCTGAGAGGCTCCTGGGCTACCAGAAATCCCAGAGCCTCCGCAAGCGCACTGCAATCCGACACCTGCTTTAGCCAGCACTTAGCTCCAAAGACCGTGCGCCCGCCAGTGTCGTTGTTATGGCAACCGAGAGGGCGGTCCAGCGTCCGGCTCCCCTTAGTGGCTACTCCTGGAATAACCCCGCATCCTCCACAGGTCCAGTGCCGCAGTGGAGGTGGGCGTTGCGTGCAAGGTTGGCTGGACGCGAGAAAGGAAGACTTAACTCTTAAGGACTACACAAAATGCACGCGTACCTCTCTAATACCGCCCTCCTCCACCCTTGTCAGGCTTAAAGGCTGGTTATTGCGTTCAGGCCCTAGCATTAATTTAAAAGTTGGTCTGCAAATATTGGCACTTTTAAAGAAGGGTAGAGTTGGTCACTGCTCTGAAATGAAATAGGAGATGGAAATACATTTTTATCTTTCCCTCTAAAATTTAAACATTAGGAGGGGAAACTACCTTGGTTTACCCAGTAGTAATTTTATTACATAAGCTCTTCTACTATCTAGTGCATTACATTTAGTTTTCTGCTTCAGCTATTCTGATCTTTAAACATTCATGATATTCGGAACCATTTATTATCTATGATATGACATGTATTGAAAATACTATCCATGATAGCTTACTTCTCTTAAAAACCCAATAAAGTAGGAAAAATGTTATAATTCTAACATTAGAAAAAGAAACTGAGGCTCAGAATTAACAAAGGATTTTCACAAGCACACAATCAATCCATATTTGAAAGAGAAGTCACCCAATACCCAAAGAAGTGAAATAACTTTGGCACATCCACTGCAGTGTCCAAAGTGGGACCAACACATGTTTCAGTATGATCTACTGTCCTTCTCTTATCACTGTTTCCTGATTCAAACCCCTCAATTCCTAATGGAACACATAGCCTATCATTGTACAGAAGTGCAGCCAAAGAACTGTTGTTTCCTAAGTTTCAAGGTTTGTGAGAACGAGAGGCAAGAATATATCTGCTAGACCTGAGATGAAGTGAGATTTTTGAATAGCATTAGAAATAATTTTCTTTCTAAAAAAACAAGAAGCTTAGAATTAATTTTAACACCCTACACCCTAACCTCTGCAGTACTGCTATGATTAAATTATCTTGTCATAAAGTTGATTTTTTTAATTAGAAACATTTTGGGTTGGACTGCCAGATTGCCTAGCAGGGGATTCAAAGAACATCTTTGCTTGTTTTAAAATCAGTCTTTTAGGGAAGGTTGCTAGAGGAACAGCTTTGTGAGGGGCCGAGGAAATTTTAAGCACCATCTGCTTTATAGGAAAGACAGTGCAAAGAGAAGGAAAAGATTGTGTGTGTGTGTGTGTGTGTGTGTGTGTGTGTGTTGAGAGAGAAGGAGATAGTGTGTGTGGGGGGGGAGTGTTTAGGAGTTGGGAGTATGGGAAAAGATATTTGAACAACTTTTCTGACAACATCTTTCTGTGACCTGGTAAATGCAAATATTTTGAAAGCTGACCTCTCCATTATAGAAAGTTTAGGAATAAGTGCTAAATTGCCACATAAAAGGTGGCTAAACTAAATGAGTTGGGCTGATTTTACTTACTATTTTTGGTTTCAAAAATCTTTTCCAAAATTTTAATGAGAAAGTGTTAATTTATATAATGTTCAGTGAAAGGGCATGATTAATATAATAGTATGATATTGGCTATGTTTTGGAAAACAGAAAAAAAAAGTAAAGAAATATGCCAACATGCCCAGAGTAATTAATTAATTACTTTTGCAAGTTGAGGTTCTGAGTGATTTTTCAAATACTTTCCAACTTTATCTCATGCTTTCTACAAATGACATATATTGAATGTGTGTGGGGGTGTGTGTGTGTATCACATATATGTCGAAATTCCCCCTACTCCTCATCTATCTTGCTATAATTACAATTTGTTTTTAGTCTTTAAGAGGCAATTTTTTTTTTGTCATTGGGGTTTCTGTTGTTCTCTCTCTCTGTTCACCACCTGTCTCTTGCCCTCCTTATGTAATTAATTTATCATGACACCAGCTTTCTTTGTCTCCCAGAAAGGTAAATAAGTCTGTTTTTTTTACATCACTGGGAAGCTTTATATTCCTTCGAATCTTTAAATATGAAGTTTAACTTAGCCAAATGAATCTCACAAATCCCTGCATTATTAGCCATATCAAAGCTGAGCAAGTTCTGATGCTCCCTCTTTGGATACTGAATCATTGTCATAATTAGTATTAAAATTGCCAATTCTGCTTTGCATTGTCTAAGTGGTAACAAATAGAGATAGACATTCTCTTTGCAATTATTTCTCTTCAAGAACCTAGTTATTTCTGGTGTTAATTGGTGAAATGAAATCACAAATTCCCATGGTAAGGAGTTTATCTATAAACAGCAAAGAATAAAGAATTAATCTCCTTGGGAACCATGTTTTAGAGGGAGAATATAGTCTCCTTGAAGGCTGATTGAGTGTAGATTACTGATCCTTTAGAAACCATTGTAGTTTCTGTCAGACAAGCTCAATGAATTCTTACTAATGAATAAAGAAATTAGTTTTAAAGATGTAAATTTGTTTTAGAAAAAAAGGTTTATTCAGTGACTTGAGCAGTTGCCACCATCCTAAAGCAAAGACAAATTAAATATATTAAACTATGTATGCATATATTCATAGGTTTATATATATTTGTATTTAATTTTTTAGTAATTCCTTGGTCCTAGTTTTTCTCCATATTTTATTAAAGACCCAAATCAGCTCTTTTAAAAGTCATAATCTATGGTAAAAGAAAGCAACAAGTGCAAATTAGCAATCAGTTCCCCCAAAAGCTGTGGTCCCTGGCTAAATGCACAGTGTAACAACTGAACTAACAAGGTTGGTCCTACCAGTATCCAGTTTGTATGCTCAGATAAGCATTCATATCTGACACTCCTGATGGATGTGACCAAGAGAAAAGAATGGAGGAAAATCAATAGCTCCACCTTATTTGAGTCTAGCCTGATGAGATGTTGCCATACAGTATTTTGAAAGGATGGGAAAAAATGATTTGCTTGAGAAGATAGAGTCAAGTGAAGGCAGGCTTGTAGGATAAAGGAGATGATGTACTAAACAGAAGCTCCTACCTTATGCCCCTACTCAAAGCTTTAATTACTTCTTAAAACATCTGTAAAATCAAGACCATGGTCATAACTTACTTTGTCACACACAGATGTTGACTCTATTATCTTGTTTGTGGCAAGGGTATTACAGGTGTTTGCACATGTTCAAACTGATCAAATATTAAATATTTGTGCTTCTTTGTTTATAAATTATACCTTAGTAAGCCTATTACAATTAATTTAGTTTAATTTAAAACAAGATGATATTCATTAATGTACTTTCTTGAAGCTCCATATGTGTTCTCAGAATTTTCCCATATTGTTTCTAAGAGTTTCTTTTTTATTTGTTCTTTTTAGTTATACACAACAGTAAAGTATATTTTGATATATGTATACATACATGGAGAAATCTTATTCCAATTGGTATCCAAGTCTTGTGGTTGTACATGGTGTATGGATTCACTGTGGTGTATTCACTTATATACATAGGAAAGCTATGCTAAAATCATTCCACTGTCTTTCTGTCTCCCCTCCTTTCCCTTCATTCCCCTTAGTCTAATCCACTGCACTGCTTTGAAACTATCATGGATGCTTTTTTGGTTAATGTTTCCTTCACTTGAAGTAATTGTTCTAAATTGTTTTTTCAAAATTTTCTCATTCTTCAAGGAACAAGAGAAATGTCATTACTTGGATATAGATTTCCCTTTTTCACATCCATCCTCCAAGTGCAGTTAAATGTGAATTTAACCATCTCTTACTTATGGGAAGCCATTCTCACAGGTGATTGGGCACCTCCCTGATTGGGTGTGAGGTATTCTTGCCAAATGGTGTCAGAGCTATCCCCACCCTCTCCAGGTGCAAGAGCCTGTCCCTGTAGGGGTGTGACTGACCATTGACCCTGAGACCAATCAGTCCAATCAGTGACTGACCTTGGAATGCTGCCCCCCTCAACCTTCATTGGATGGAATTTCTTATTCCCCAATAAAAAGCCACTCCCTGGTGCGCTGCTCTCTCTCTCTCTCTCTCTCTCTCTCTCTCTCTCTCTCTCTCTCTCTCTCTCTCTCTCCTGCTAGTCCTGAGTAAGCCTTGCTGCCCCACCAGGTGGTTCCAGGCAAGAGCTAGAGGGAGAGCCATCTCGGACCTGGTCAAAGAAAAAGGTAATTGAGTCTTGTGTGTTTATTTTGATCTCACTAGTTAACTTCTATGCTAGGAACCTCTTGTATGAAACCAGCGTGCTGGTTGTGCTGGACTTACTTAAAGTTTTATTAACTCTACTTCATGAAACTGTATCATGTTTCTACCATGCGTTGCATACATAACCTTTGGAAGTAGGCATATGTATTTTATCTAGTTCAAAAGAAACACTTTAAGGTAGAGTTTGTGTTGACTTACTTTCTGTGTCTTACAGTGCCTAAAAAATGATCCACACATAAAAGCTGATGAAACAAATGTTTTCCAAATAAACAATTTTCTATATTCTCAACTACTTCTTCTTATCTGTAAAATGAGTTCAATTGTAAGATGTTCAACTATAAGTCTAGTAAGTTAATTGCCTTTTGAGATTTGCATATTAGTCTGTGGCTTCGTATTACTTCATGATTTTGTTTTCTCCAGACAGATAATTTCATAAACACTCTTCTTGCAGTGTTCTTTGGAAAATCTAAGAATGTAATAACTGTTGACTTATTTACTATACTATATCCATCTTCATAAACTTTTAAACTGATATATTGACCATATTGAAAAATTTATCATGTTTTGGTAAATTGTCAAAATTCCCCTTTTCATTGAGCAAAGCAAGATGCAGCTGGGACTCAATGGTGGTACAAGGTATTTAGAGCTGGTATCTCTTCTGACAGCAAGGCCTGTGCCTGACTGACCTAGGGTTGTGTCCTGTTAGCTGTTTGGGTGTTTGCCTAGGAAGGTAAGGGTATGTTGTATCTTTTGTAGTTAAATATTTATTTTCCTGGAATAATACAGGCTTGACTTTTGAAGAAGCTTGGGTGACTAGTACAAACTGTGATCTCTAATTGAACATGACCAGTCATAAGAATATCAGTATAATACTAAGCAATCATGTGTTTCAGCCAAGGAAACAAGAAGGTGAAAGAAACCTTACAGAATGGGAAAAAAAAATCTTTGCTGACAACTAACCTGATGGGATTAATATCCAGATTATATGAACTAAAAAAAAAAAAAAACCCAAATAACCAAATCAATAAATGGGCAAGTGAATCAGACATTTCTCAAAAGAAGTAAGTCAAATAACCAATGGATACATTAAAAAAATGTTCAGTATCCTTAGTAATCAAGTAAATGAAAATCAAAACTACAGAGATTTAATCTTAACACTTGTTAGAAAGGCAAGCATCAAGAATATAAATAAAAACAAATACTGGCAAGAATGTGAGAAAAAGGAAAATTTATATGTTTTGGGGACTGTAAATTAGTATAACCAGTATAGAATTCATTATAAAGGTTTTGCAAAAACTGGAAGTGAACATCATTATCCAAAGTACATGCATGAAGACACAAATTGGGTGTCAACCTACTTTATATACAAACAGAGATACGAAAAATTGTGGTATATATGTGTAATAAGAATTGTAATGCAAAAAAAATTACATGTATAAAGACATGAATTGGTGTAAACACACAAAGATATGAAAGATATATACAGAGATATGAAAAATTGTGCTCTATATGTGTAATAAGAATTGTAATGCATTCCACTGTCATGTATTTAAAAAAATAAATTAAATTTAAAAAAATAAATAAAAAATGATCAATTTTTATTTAATTTATTTTTTAAATACATGACAGCAGAATGCATTACAATTCTTATTAAAATAAATAAAATAAATTCTTATTTTTACAATTCTTATTAAAATAAATAAAATAAAATCTTACAATTCTTATTAAAATAAATAAAATCAATTAAATAAAAAAAAAACTGGAAGTGAAAACACCACATGGCCCAACTATTCTGTTCCACAATATTTATCCAAAAGAGCTGAAATACTAGAGTGACAACTCCAAAGTTTCTAGCAGTACAGTTCATAATAACCAAATTATGGTATCAACCTAGGTATTCATTGATATATGAATGGATAAAGGAAATGTGGTATGTATGTGTGTGTCTACATACACACACGTGTGGACACACACACACACACACACACACACAAATGGAGTCTTATGGAGTCCTATTCAGCCATTAGGAAAAATGAAATATTATATCATTTGCTAGCAAATATGTGGAAGTGGAGAACATAATACTGATGAAATAAACCAGAGTGAGAAATTCAAGGTTCAAATATTTTCTCTCATGTATAATATGCAGAAGCCATAGAGACACAGGAAAAATAGGGGAGGGTTAAAAGAATAGAGAAAGGCATCAAGGGTGAGGGAAGAGAGATGGGGAAGGGGAGGAACAACAGAATTTAATAGACCAAATTTTGGTGAATGCATGCATTAATATATAATAATGAATCCCACTTTTATATATAATTATAATGCACCAATTAAAATGATAAATACATGAAGGAAGACACTAACAGAATAAAGAGAGTGGACCAGCGGGAGGGAGGAGAGGTGGGAAAGGGTAAATACTGGGGATTAAAATGGAGACAAATGTTATGCACATTTATGATTATAACAAATGCACTCCTATATTATAAATATAATGCACTAATAAATACATTAAAAATCTATGTACATGAATATTTATAGAATAAAAATATTCCTGACACATTGTTTATGATAAATGTAGACTGCAAAATAATATTGCTCAATTTTTGCAAAAAAAGTCTGTTCATGTGATAACATCTGTGATGATAGAATTTAAACTATAGCTAAGTCTAGACAGAGAAAGTATGAGTGAAATGATATTTTTTCATTTTGTCTACTAATACTTTAATCTTATTTTCTATTAGTTCATAGAATAACTTTGTTCTGTGCTCCCTTTTCTCTGAGTGTAATTACTAATAACCTCAAAAGTTTAAAAAGCATGCTGGCTTGCGCAGTAAGTTATGTAGCCAACTTTAAACATCATATATATTTTACTTTTTCTGGAAAAAACATGAAAAATGAAGAACAAAATACTAGCAAAAATTTTAAATAATGTTGAAAAAATATAATTATGCCATTTAATCCAATACTATATATTATAGACTAGTAATTGAAACAAAAAACTGTGCTTAGCCATGGAGGTTCACTTCTTGACCTAACATTTAGGTATAGAAGGGCATTGATAGAGGAGTCTAGTCTATGTTTATCCAGGGCCGAACAATGCTGTCTGACTGTGGGACATTCATTTGCCTCATTGGACGAGAATGTCATGTCTGTAAAAGGCCAAAGGGTTAGATTTTCTCTAAAGTCCATCTCACCCCTCATATTCTACAAGTCAGGTCTTTCTGAAGACAATTTCATGTCCTCTGCATTCGGAAATGCAATCCTCATGGCTGGTGTTACCAGGCTTATTCCTCTTTCCCCTGTAAAGGAGAGTATAGGAAGTGGTAAGGAAATATCTCACAGATCCAAATCTATAAATGGAAGCTTTGTGACACTCTGACCTTGAGTGGGGTCTAAAATTAAACTTTGTGATACCACAGAGAGACAAAGAGTGTGCTAAAACAAGTCATGAATAGATTATTTAGGAAGTTAATTAAGAAAGTAAATATTGATGACTTGAAACTATTTACATATCAATAATTAAAGTCAATTACAGTTTTTTTCTTTGAAGTAAATCTAAAAAGCTATGTTCAGTATCACAGAATAGTAGACCATATTATGCCATCTTAAAAAATATTTAGCAAGTCATATTTGATATCAAACTTTCTCACTATAATTTCTATATGTAATAGGAGGAATCTACATACATTCTTTTCCATTTAAGAAATGTACACAGAAAGCAATGTGCCAAATTCAGCCAGCAAGTATATTTTTAATTTTTGCAAGCTTCTATATCAAAGGAAACATTACATCGTTGTAATTACTTTAAGAATAGATAGCATATGGTTGTATAAGCCATGAGTGTTTGAAGTTCCAAGACTTCTAAGTTTGTGGTGTTTTATTGTAAAACAATGGTTGAATTTTGGAAATAATATAGCATTACATTATTCATGATAAACAAGGATTTGCATATGATTTCTTTCAGTAAAGAGTGCATATTAATTGTAGTGTTCCAATACCAAATCAGGTTTTGAATCTGTGAGATCATCCTTTTCTACTCTCTTGTTCAACACAATCAATTTCATAATCCTGTTAGTTTAATCAAAAATTGTGTGTGTGTTTATAATCAATTCTTGATCACCTAGAATCTTGCCTCTTATGAGAAGGCAATTCATTTAGGAGTATCCAGTGGTGATTTATTTTGTATCTTTATTGTCCCATCTGTATCCAGATTGCCTTTTAGAGTCAAGATTGAAACATCAACTCCCAGGGGTCTCTAGCTAATCACTAATATTTAATCTATGTATTTATACGATTAAATTCAAGGAGATAAGAATATGATTCTTAGAGACACTTAAGAACTAAAAAAAAGAAAAATACTGGAAAAAAAAAAAAGAAAATGATGGGCTGGGGTTGTGGCTCGGTGGCAGAGTACTCACCTAGCAAGTATGAGGCCTTGGGTTCGATCCTCAGCACCACATAAAAATAAGTAAATAAAATGAAGGTAATGTGTCCAACTACAACTAAAAAATAAATTATTTTTTTAAAAAAGGAAATGCTATAAAATAAATTTGAATTTGTTATCAATTATTTCAGCAAATGCAGGTAGTTGGAAGTAGGGGATGTAAAATTACTACAGAAGACTATTAAGGGGATGGGAGGTGAGAAAGGAAAAGTGGAAAGTAAAAATAGTCTGAAGACCTACTTTTACTGGGAATAAATCAATTAGGACACAAGTAGAAGCACGTATCTTAACAACAAAATAACTTGTTTCACATTATCTGATGATGAGAGAAAAGAAAACAAAAGTAATATTTCAGGAATAAAAAAAAAAGAACAGTAAATTATCCAAGTAGGAAACAAACAAAATACAATGCATCTTGATCAAAACTTGGGAAAATAAGGAAAAAAATAAAAGGAATAGTAGACATGGGAAATGCCTGATGGATACAAAGAAACATGAAAAAAATCAAGTATGTCAGTCAGTACGCAAAACATAAACATAGTTTTTTTTTTCATTGAAAGTTATAAAGTGGGTTATATCAAGAGACATACTTGGTTAGAAATAAAATATTTAAGCAAAGTAATAAAGTGGAGGGCAAAGTAACTCCAGGTAAATGTAAGTAAAACTTCAGGCAGGGGGCTGGGGATGTCTGGTATGCGTGCGGCCCGGGTTCGATCCTCAGCACCACATACAAACAAAGGTGTTGTGTCCGCCGAAAACTAAAAAAAATAAATTAAAAAAAAAAAAAAAAAAAAAAAAAAACTTCAGGCAGGGTTAACATTAGTCTATTCCATACAAGCAGAGCACCTATGAGTAATGACCTGTATATCCTGGTGTTTAATGCATAACTGCTCTTAGTAACAAAGCGATGAAAACCAAATGAATATCCCGAAATGTGGCAAATTATGACTTAGCCTACAGAAAGTCTGCTCAATTATTCAAATGGGGTTAAAATAAAAGTTACATATTAGTTGTTAGCATACGTGGGTAGATTAATGTGACTAGATGGAAGAAGAACGGGTGATAAGGGAAACAAAAAAGGAAAAGTAAAACTGTACATTCAAAAGCATATGCATTACCACATTTATGAATTTATGTAAAATTATGTATATGTATGGATAAAACAAAATTAGAGAATTCTCATAATCTGGCCCAGTGTACGTTTTTCATCAGATTTTGCTCACTTTTTCAATACAAACCGTTGGCTTGGGTCAGTACATGTTTATTGATGTGCTTCACAAAAAGCAAGCCCAAATACCTCTTTTTATCTCCATCCTTTTGTAATGTTCTCCACCTGCTGCTTGTCATCCAAGTTCTCCAAAGCCTAGTTGCTGTGCTATCTCTTTTAATACACCAGCCCACACAAAGTGTCTTCTGAACTTCTTTATCCTCACTAAATAATTTAGCACTTAATTATATAGAATCAGCAGTTGTTCTCTGATTCTTTTATGCCAGTTAGTCATGTCTTCTTAATTATTGGTCCTATTCTAAGTTTTCTATTTCACTTAACAGATGCATCACCAAATTGTACCTTTAGTGTGATGATTGTTATGTACAGCATAAGGCTTTGTCTTTGGTTTCCAAACACAGATTCAGCTAGAAAGCTATGTAGTCTCGACCTCAGAAGATCTCAGTTAAAAATGGTGCTCCGTGACTTCCTGGGGGATGTGCCTGACTAGATCATATTTTTCTTTACCTTTGTTCCAGTACCTGTAAAATAGGTCTCTAAAGCTTAATATAAAACTTTAAAACAGACTGAATTATGGAAAAAGTTGTGATTTTAGAGTCAGCTAATTTGACCTGAGCCTATTTAGGTTATCTCATGAAGCGTCTAGCAATTATTTACTTGTCCTTTGGCATCCATGTTACTTTTCTTTGTCATTAGCTATTGTGTGTTGTGTTGTCCAGCATTGGTGTGACCACATAATTTATTGTCCTACTGGCATTCTGTTTTTATGTGTACTGAATGAAAATAAGATAGAAAATAGTAATACATAGATATTTTATGGACTTGTATGTAACTAGACACACCTTTATCTTATGCCTCAGAGAAGTATGATATCTGTAGATGACCTTATTTTTTTCTGACAACATACTTACAGAATTGCCTAGGATTTACAGAAAGAACAAAAATATTGCATGAAAAATAGAAAATTAATATCTATTAAAAATGACTTACTGAAATTAATTCCAGTAGTATGTGAATATGACTTCTAAACTGTAAGTAATCATACAACATCACATGGCTTAATGATGAGGGTGATGGGTATAATATTTAAGAAACCTGATTTCAGTTTGAGAGGTTGATTAGACCCAGGTAAATTCTGTCTATCTTATTTCTGTGACTATAGATACACTGAACACGTCTTGTTGAAAGTGGAGGAAATGAAAAACAAAATATGTCATTACATGATTTGAATCCATCTAGCACATACTTAGCATGATTTCTGTCTTTAGAGCACTGAAACCCTGTTTTTAGAAGAAAGCCAAAATCTTTGAGGCTCAGACAGGGATTGCAGAAAGTGTTCCAGACAACCTGAGTTTTGGCAAATGAATAAAGTAATATACAGATGAAGATGAAGAAATTTTAAAAAATGAAGGAAGGGATGAATAAGTATTTGCCTTTGTCACTTACATTACTAAGGTCCTCCTTACTTTCTACATAACATCCCTGACAATTCGTTTTCAGCCATAAGAATTTTGTGTGCTGCTGTCTCATTTATAATAACAATTAAAAGTATAACAAGAATAACAACTAACAAAAGCTTAGTATGCTAAGCACTTATCTCAAACCTAATACTAGCTTTCTGAGTTCGGTACTGTTATCTCAAATTTATAATTAAGGAAACTGAGGAACAAAGAGATTTAGTAACATAGTGAAGATTGCATACCTAGAGAATATATAACCAAGATTTGAACACATAATCTGGCTTGAAAGCTTGTGTAGATGACTGTTCTGCAGTAATAGCTCACTAAGCTATCTCCTAAGCTGTTTTATAAGCAGGAAAAAATGACACACTAGGAAACTAATTCCATTCCAATTCCTTAACTGAAAAACTATCCTGTTGATAAGACTTTATTGAATTTGCTGCACGGTGCCAGTTTCTCTCTACTGAAGATGCACAGTGGGAAAGGGACTTGTGTCTTTCTTTGGACAGGAATATGTTGCCTTCTATTTAAGAATTTGTGTTTTTTTCCCCTCATGTTGAATTTTTTTATATCTTTCTTTTATTCTTTCTTATAGAATCCATTTCAATTATATTATGTGATAAAATTTAATTTGATAACACAACATAAACCTTTTGTTATAATGTGATAATGAAAAAGCTTTGATTTATATAGGACTTAACAAATTGTTGTGAAATTACATAATATTTCCATTAATCAAGGGTATTCTTCATTTGTGAAGTAGGTACTATTACCTCTATTTTCTTAATATAAACAAGATTCAAAGCAGTTATGTTACCTACTGAGGTTACTCTTTTATTAAATGGTTCAGCTTGACAATACTGGTACTTTAAACTTCAAATTCTGAATCTAATATTCTTTGAATTTTCTCTTTATGAAATCTCAGCTCTCTTAGTGTCTGTTGCAAAGGAGAGCCATGGTGATGGCGTGTTCAATCAATAGGTGAATGAGTGTATGTCCTAATAAAATATGGGTATTCAACTGCACATATTTTGTACAGCTTTGCCAGCTACCACTTTTTGGTACTGGCAAAAAGTTTTTGGCTTTGAGGATGTTATGTAGGAACAAAATGGTAAAAAAACAAAACAAACAAACAAACAAAAAAAAAACTTCTGGTTTGGAACAATGAAATTTAAATTTAAATTACACTCTTAAAAATTTGGAATTGCAGCTAGATAGGAGGATTAAGTTCTAGTGTTCCACAGCACAGAAATGTGAATGTAGTTCAGGACATTTGTTATGTTTTATGGAGAATTAGAAAAGAGGAATTCAAAGGTCCAAACATTAAGAAATTATAAATATATAAGGAGATGGAATGCTAACTGCCCTGATTTGATCATTACACACTGGATACATGTATTAAATTAAATATCCACACTCTTAATTATATATACATACACACACACACACACACACATCAATTAAAAATAAAACTAAAAAAATAGAATTAATTTAAACAAAATTTCCTTAGAGAATAAAAGAATCACATGTTATTTTGTTATTTTTTCATTGACCAGGTCCAGGAGAACAAGAGATGTGTTAGAAGAGAGAAGTTTTTAATAAATTAAGGGGAATATCTGGATCAATTTTCCAGAATAATCATGTGACTCTCTCCACAGTTATTAATCTGGTTCCAGTTAAGTCAGGAAGTCATGTAAATCCCTAGTGTGTGAGGTAATTAGGGATCTCCTGAACACTAGGGTATGGTCATGGGCTTTGATATAAATGAGGATTCTGTAGACTTTTTGAATTCTTTTTAAAAAACCAAATTACAGTTGATTAGTAAATTATCATTCTCCTCCTTAATAATTTATTCACCAACACACAGCAGTTTGTTGATCTATCCTGTCAATATACTTCCTCTTAGGTCTAAAGATAAAGTAAAAAACTACTTTCTACCAACAATTTTAACTCTGATTTCCATGGTCAGTAAGAACTATGGGTCACAATTCTCAATATCTTGTTAATATCTATCTATAAAGGGTCAAGAGGTCAGTTTCTTCAGGACGACATGGTTGGAAGTCATGATGCAGTTTCAGACAAGGTACTTCATGTATCTGGACCACATTTATGGAATCTGTATTTGATTAGTAGTTCTGACTTATAAATTTGTTGGGAGGATGCAATAAATCCACACAAAAGCTAAATAAATAAACCACTAGTGCTTGGTACATAAGTATAATTTAGGAAAAATCAGTTCTTACTAATATTCTTATTGCTTTTAATGTTATCTGTCCTAGAGTTTGTTTTTCCTCATATAGTTTTTCAAAGAATGACCATTTTTTCTTTTGATTTTCACTGTATAATCCACTGCATGCCTCCAGGCATGCTGACACTACTGATAATTATCTCTATATATCTCTTAATATATGAAGGGAACTTAGAGACAAAATGGTGATGAAACATTAAAGGAGGAAGACAATAGCAAATTATATACCAGAGAGGGGGGAAGCTGACAAGTTGCTAAGAGTCATACTAAAGTGGCTGTTATGGTTTGAATATAATTTGTCCCCCAATAAGCTAAGATGTGAAACAACGCAGGAATGCTAAAAGGTAAAATGGTTATATTGTGAAAGTTTTAACATAATCAGTGAATTAATCCATTTTATGGATTAATAATTTAGAAGAACTACTATCCTGATTGGTAGAATATGGCTAGACAAAGTAGGGCACTGGGGGCATGCCTTTGAGGTTTATGGTTGTTTTTTTTCTGATTAGTTATACATGACAGTAGAATGCATTTTGACACATCATACATAAATGGAGTATAACTTCTGATTCTTCTGGTTGTACATGGTGTAGAATCACACTGGTCATGCAATCATATATGTAAGGTTATGTTTTGACCTGGCATCTCCATCTTTTTCTCCTTCCATCTGACATGATCTGAGTAGCTTTCCTCTGCTACACTTTGCCACAATGATGTTCTGTGTTACTTAACTCTCAGAGCAATGCTATGGACTGACCATGGTCTGAGACCTTTGAAACTATAAACCCCAAATGAAAATTTCCTCCTGTAAGTCAAAATACCTTGGCAGGTATTTTGGTCACAGCAATGAAAGTAGAATAACACAGGGGCTTCTACTCTTTATATGCTAAGAGAGTATCAGTTATCAGCTTACGAATATGATTTTGGCACACAACGCAGAGACTTTTTCCAATATGAAGTCCTTGCAACCGTGACTTTGCTATTAATGCTAATACAATGCTAACAAAAATGATTCTTATGTCTCGAACCAGAGTACACTTCCCGAAAAGTTTGGAAATAGACATTGTTGATGTGTGACTTTCTGTATTTATATTTTCAAGTTTGAACTCTCTACCCTTCAAGTGACCTATTGTAAAATAGGTCTGATACTTTAACTAATTAACTGGTTAACCAATAACCAATAATTGATTGACTAATGGACTTGCTCTTTCTCTTCAAAAATTAGTTAATTGCTGAATATATTCTGCAATTGTCTAATTTCATTTATCATATACTGATGTCATAAATTTTTAAAGATTTTTAGGGAAATTGGTGGTGTTATGTATGTAAATATATATGTGTTCATATATACCAATTAAACAATGATAATATGTAATCTCACTGTCCTAGAGTAAAAGTTATGAGTAAGTATATATGAAATAGCTTTTAAAGTGGTCTTTTGCTGATTAATTTATTAATACTTACTGGGATTATGAAGTTATTCTATTATATAAATACCTTCTTAAAATAAGTAATACAAAGTCTTTTGAGTATAAATGTTGTTTTAGAAATTTTTATGTAAATGCAATTGCATTTGAAGCTTATGATAAAACTAAATAATTGCAGATATGAATTTATTTTGCAATTAATAGGATAAGCTATAGTATCATATATGGTAATAATATGAATATGATGCTGTTCCCAGCAATATATTAATATTAATTTTTATTTTAATGTTAACATTAATAATTGTAATGTTATGTTAATTTTCCATACCCACTGAAGGTACCATAGTTGATACCACACTTTATTCAAGCTAAGAGCTGGTAGAAGCTCCTGAAACTCCATCTCCCAAACCCACCTTCATTATATTTGTCTTTAAGTACCCACACACTTTTCCCAAGCTAACAACAAGGAGAACACAACTTTTGCAGGCCTGTGAGAGGGAACAAAAAAAGAAGGATAAAAATTCCTTACAAATTCAATAGACCAGAAACAGAGTAGAAAAGTGTTGTGGATAAAGAGTTTTTTATATGGTCTAGAGCTGCAACCAAATTATTATCTGGTATAGGCCAAATTCATTCTGAAGATGTGTGTAGGAAGACACAATTTTCAGTAAATTGCATTAGAAACTAAGCAGGTGGGTAGATACTTTTTGCTGTTATGCAAGATGATTTTAGTTGTCATCTTTGAAAGAGTTCAGGATGGCCAGATTTTCCAATTATATTCTCCCACTGTGTGTAACACACTCTTTTAATATCCTGCCCAACCAAACTCAAAAGCTGTGCCTCTTTCTTTGCTCACTCCCTGGCTCTTCTTCAAAATCATCAAAGTCACTAGAAAACCCTGAATGTGACCTGTACATTCTGATTCTGAGATTTTGCTTACTGTATATAAAATCACTTGTTTATCCCCCAGATCAATGAAATTCTCATCTTTTAAACGGCATAAATACCACATTCAAAGCCAACTTTCCAAGCGATGATTCCATTTAGGAATAATCATAGCTTTTGGAAAAAAAAACAAAAACACTTCTTCATAAATGTACCTAAGCCTTAGAAGATGTTTTATAAGTATAGTGGGAAGGAAATTCTTACCACTGTAGCTATTTGACCTTGGGAAGATTAAGATCTCTGACCTCAGTAATTTCTTCTGCTATATAAGACTAATAATAACTGCCTTGGGATGTTGTAAAATTTAGTCAGTGCATGTTATTTAGCATTTGTTAAGTCTCTGGCATATATTCTGGTTCATAATGAAAATTCAATGAGCAGTACCAATCAGCAACTTCTTATGCCCATAATTATAAGAATTCTTTTATTATGCCTTCCTCCGTAGACAGTTGATTTCTAAACACTAGACACCACACTTTTGAGTTAATCTCTATGTCCTTATCCTTGTTTCAAAATGTTTGGAACAGTGCCTTGTATTTAGTAAGCAAGCTTTTTCTTTCATTTCAATAAAATTCGCCTAAGCTTATTCAATTAATATTTTAGAGAGGTAATTTCACATTTTAAGTAGAATAATAATTGAAAAAATTTTATTTTATGCCATGATAGAAAAATAATATCATTCTATAATTCATCCACTAATTTAATTCTGATGTTTCAATATCCTCATAAGATATGGACTTGAATAATTTAATGGTTACCAGATAAAAACATAATGAAATAATTTACTTCATAACAGTAGGATCTGCTTTATAACATGAGATTGTATGCTCTACTATTTTATACAAAATGCATTTAAGTATCAGTTTATGAGACATAAACTGGAAGACACCTTGGAGTATATATAATTCAGTCTTTTTTTAAAATATTTTTATTGATTCTTTTTAGTTATAGTTAATATTAGGATCATTTTGACATAATTATAAAAGCATGGAATATAATTTGTTCTAATTCAGTCCCTAGTATTTCCCCTTGTCCTCTCCTGCTCCCTGCCCCTGTTCCCTTGCCTCTAATCTACTGATGTTTCTTCAGTTAACTTTATTTGTAGATTTTTAAAATCGGTGTCTTGTGAATGTGCATAATGGTGAGATTCATTGTGTTATATTCATGTATGTATCCAGGAAAGTTAAGTCAGATTCAGTCCCTCTCTCTTCCCTTGCCCTATTCTTCCTCCTTCCCCCTCAATCTCATTCTTCTACTCCACTGATATTTCTTCTATCATGATAGAATTGCCTTACCTTTTCTTTTATTTTTTTTGTTCCTTATTTTTTTAATATCTCCTGCATATCCAAGGTAACACTGAACCTTTAACTTTATGGGTCTGGCTTATTTGTGTTAGCATGATCATCTCCAGTTCCAATTTTCATACTTGCATTCTTTTTATAATTGAGTAATACTCCATTGTATGTGTGTATACATATATTTCTGCAAAAATATATACATATACATACATAAGTACATATACATATATGTATGTATATGTGTATATATTTAGACGTATATTTGCTGGTTATGCTATTAAAACTATGAAATACATAATGATTTAGAAGGAATAAGTCCAGATATTCAGGATGATCATAATAATTCTACACTAACTTCCTAAAGGTTGCAATTTAACCTGAACTTCACACATAAAAAGGATTTTAATATACCAAGAAAATGCAAAATTACTTCAAGTGTGAGAAATAATTTGTAAAAGTGTGGAAGACAAAGGTTTTGTGAGAGGAAGAAGAAGATGTGGTGGGAGAAGTCTCTTTAATAACTCTAAACAAGTGAATGACATACAGGTCAATGCAATCGTGTAATGCTCTACGGAACTGAATCATCCTGTTGGTTACATTTAATCAAGAACTATTACTGAACAACATTGAGAAAGGGGCTCAAATTATTGTAAGATAGTTTTAGGAAGAGTTATACATGCAGAAGTTTATGAAAAGGTCATAGCATAGAGCTCTGGAGAACATCAGGAATCCTTAATGATAGAATCATGCTCCAACAAAGTTTGCAGCAGTACAAAATAGAACATGTGAATAACATTACAAAAGAAACTGCAATTCCATAACTAGCTTTCGAGCAGATAAAAGAGGAGAGATGGAGAAAGGAGGAGATCCCAGTTCATGCTTTTGTTTCAGGTTTAGTCAACCTGACATGTTTTCCAATGACCAAGATGCAAAAGCAGTGAAGAAAATCAGATAGGTATGAGATACGATGGCCCCTCTTCCCACATACCAACCTTGGGTTGAATTTGGGACAATTCAGTACATTGGTTCACGAGCCTGAGAGAGAAGTGATGTTAGGAGACAAAATTGAGATGTTATCAAAAGTGAGGGTCCGGTCAAACCTATATAAAGAATGAGTGCTTAAAAGCAAAGAATAGGGCACAATAAGTGCAAGGACCCAAGACAGATGCTTAGCAAATACATACAACTAGCTGGAGGAAGAAACGAAAATCCAATAAGAATGAAAACCTTAAATGGAGTATGGGGTGAAGGGAGAGAACTAGTTATATTCAGTTCTATAATGGGAGGACCATAAATCCTGATGCAGTTGGAGTGATAGTCCCCCACATCCACGTTTGTCAACTTCAAAATTCTGGTTTTGTGTCAGGATGTATATCTGGCTGAACATTTTAAGTTTTGCATGAAAAGGCACTATGAAAAGTTTAATAAAGAACACTTAAGTTATCAAAGATTAATAATCCTCAGAAGAAACACAAGTGAATTGAAACCTGTCATTTAAAGAAGTTTCTGAGTAAAAGTGTCTCCTGAGAACTTGTTATACATTTCCAAATTTTCTATTCCGATGAAACCCCTGCTGTATCAGAATTTATGAATAAGTCACAATTTAGTTTTATTGTCTGTCTCAGTGAAAAGCCTATAATAATATGGTTTAAGTACTCTACATATGTTAGTAAATCTAGATACCACCATCAATGAAGGAGCTACATATAATATTGAATGAGGTTTGAAAAGAAAGTGTATTCAATCAGAGGATATTTAAATGAAAATCTGAAACTTTTCAATATCGCCTTCAAGCACTCCCTGACTCAAAGATTAATGATATTTGAATCAGACTGAATCATACACTACTAATGCAGATGCACAACTTAACCCACAATTGTTTTTCTTGATTAGGATGAAAGTTGTGTGGGATATTGTTTTATTTTTCTTTCTTTCCAAAGAGCTAATGAATCAGTTTAGATTGCAAGTGAGTCATGATGAACTACTTGAGTAACTTTAAAGAAGTTACTTTTTCTTAGTTTCTTTTTTGAAACTTTATGTTTTTATTAGTGGAATCGCATTATATATGATAGTGGGATTAATTGTGATATATTCATATATGCAAATAACATAATTTATTCCAATTAATTCCCCAGTACTTCACCACCACCCCTTTTTCCCTTTCAATACTTCTTGGTCTTCCTTTTATTTACTTACACATATATTTTTCAATTATACATTATAATTATACATAGATATGGAATTTATAGCAACAGAGTCATACATGCATGCAGCATAGTTTGGCCAACTTTATCCCTCAATGTTTCCCCTTTTCCTCTTGTCTTTCCCTCCCCTTTAATCTCCTACCTCTACTGATGTCTCTTCTATTTTCTTGAGATTCTCCTTTGTTTCTTTTCTCTCTAGCTTTCAAATATGAGAGAAAACATATGACCTTTGACTCTCTGAGTCTGGCTTATTTCACTTAGAATGATGTTTTTCAGTTTCTATAGCAATGCAAATCACAATAACCAAACAAGGGGTCAGCCGAGGGTCCATTTGTCAACAGACAAATGGTTAAAGAAAAGGCAATATATATGTGTGTAAAATATATAAAGAAATAAAATATATAATATATAATAAATTACATATATATAATAAATTATATATATATAGGAGTCCATAAAGAAGAATGAAATTATTTAATTTTTCTTCATTCCTGTCTTGTAAAATGAGAGGACTGAACTGGATGATCTAAAGACCCTTTTATCCATATATGAATACACCATAGTGAAACTACATCATTATAACAACAAGCCTGGATCCTAATTAGAATAAGTTATACTCCATGGATGTATGATATATTAAAATACATCATACTGTCATGCATATAAAAAGAACAAATAAAAAAGAATCTTTTACCCTTAAAAATTAAATAGTTTACAATTTATTAAATTGGGACAATAACATGTTTCTTTTCAAATCCTCTTTCATTTCACTTTTCACAAATTTATAACATAGATGTGGAAAAGATATGGATTTGGGGTCTGTAATATGGATATGAGTAAAAAGTTAAATGTAGCTGGGTATGGTGGTACACACCAGTAATCCCAGTGGTTGGGGAGGCTGAGGCAGGAGAATTGCAAGTTCAAAGCCAGCCTCAGAAACTCTGTGAGGTCCTCACCAATTTTGTGAGAACTTCTCTCAAAATTTAAGAAATAATAATATAAAGTGTTGAGGATGTAGTTCAGTGGTGAAGCACCCCCAGGTTTCAGTCCCTGGCACAACAAAAAATAAATGTAAGTATTAGATGTAAGAGAAATAGATTTTTAAAAAAGTAAATCTGTGGGAAACTTGAAGACAAATATAGATATATTCCATGTGGAAAAATAAGTACAAAGCTTCATGAAACATAGGAAGGTAAACATTCTGCCTTTAAGGCAGAAAAGCTTTTACAAGAGAGAGAGAGAGAAGACCAGATGTTTGTTTAGCTCAATGACAGTAAGTAGTATGTGTACTTCATGCAACAATTCGATAGAAATTTTAATGCTTCATATAAAAAATAGAGATTTTTAAGCACTCATGGAATAGCCACTCAAATATGGGTATGTTTTATTCTTGTTTTGTTGGTTGAAACAGTTCAGCAACTCTATCCCTAGCAATTGCAGGCCTCAGCAATTACCCAAAAGGGGCAGGATAAACAACAGCACATCCTCAGGCTACCAGACAGATAGCCCTAGGATTTCTCTTTTATAGAGCCAAACAAGTAATATATTTGAGCTTATTATCTGAACGTAATCCAAAAAAATATATAAATTATATAGGTTTTCCAAGTCCAATCTTCACAATTGAATGAAAGAAGAAATCAAGACAGAATTAGACTGCCATCATTCTTTGACATATATAAGGAAATGGTTCTAGTAAAAGGGAAAAACAGTGTGAAATACTGCTAATAATTAAAAAGTACAAACTAAAATAAAGTGCCATTTATCAAATGGACTACATTTTGAAAAACACTGATAATGGCCGAGGTCAGCAATGTGTAGAGAAATGGGTGCTGTCATACATTATTGATAGGACTTTAAAACTGCAAATGTTGGTTAGAAGGAAATTGGCAAAAACTCAGAAACTTAAAACACATAGTTCCTTTAACTGAAAAATCCCACTGCTGGAAATTTCTTCTTCTGACATATATACATATTTATGTATGAATGAACAATGATATTTGTTGCCATGCTGTTTTCATTACTCTTTTTCTCTCATCCTCTTTCCCTCTTCACTAACATAGCATGCCTATATAATGATAGAACTGGAAGAGATATTAGATACTCTAGTATCTGAAATTATGGAGCAGTTGTGTTCTTTGTTCCTGAGCTGAACACTTCTCAGAAGAAGATATACATTAGATCAACAAATATATGAAAAAATTCAACATTTCTAGTAATTAGAGAAATGCAAATCGGAACTACTTTAAGATTTCATCTCAATCCAGTCAGAATGTCAGTTATCAAGAATACAGACAACAATAAATGTTGGTGAGAATGTGGGAGAAAAGGCACACTCATGCATTGCTGGTGGGACTGCAAACTGGTGCAGCCAAGAAAAGCAGTATGGAGATTCCTTAGAAAACCATTTGACCCAGCTATCCCACTCCTCGGTCTATACCCAAAGGACTTAAAATTAGCATACTATAGGAACACAGCCATATCAATGTTCATAGCAGTGCAATTCACAATAGCTAAACTGTAGAAGCAAACTAGATGCCCTTCAATAAACGAATGGCTAAAGAAACTGTAGTATATATACACAATGAAATATTACTCAGCATTAAAAGAGAATAAAATCATGACATTTGCAGGTAAATGGATGGAGTTGGATAGGATCATGCTAAGTGAAATAAGCCAATGCCAAAAATCCAAAGTTTGATACAGGGAGTGGGAGGCATGGGAAAAATGGAGGAACTTTGGGCAAAGGGGAGGGAGAGTAGAGAGGGTGCATGGGGCAGGAAAGATGGCATGAGATGAACATCATTACACTAGATACATGTAAGACTGCACATAGGGTGTGATGCTACATCATGTACAGCCAGAGAAATGAAAAGTTGTACTGCAATGTGTACAATAAACGAAAATGCCTTTTGATGTCATATATAACTAATTAATTTTTTTTAAAATTTGCATTAAAAAAGGCTACTAAGAAAGCAAATAGGTAACCAGGCAACAGTAGTGACAATATCCTAACATGAATATGAGAGAGATCATGCAGGAATATGTTACTTCTGCTTCAACTGTGTTCTTAAATATACAGCAGAAGTTAGGTTAAGCATTTCTGGAAATTAGCATAGAACTTTTCTATACCCGTCTTGGACAGAAGTGTATCTATACTGGAAGCGTGTAGCATTTTGTTCCTTAAAGACTGCCAAAATGTGGGCAAAAAAACCCCCATAATGTAGAAATATCATAAAATAGGCAGAATATGATCTGTGACTTGATTCTAAGGAAAACAAATAAGGTGTGGTTTGATTGGGAAATTCTCTACATGGAACTGTATGGAATCTGGTGGTAGGGGCTAGTCTCTCTCCTCTTTTCTTTCCTTATCTGTAATAAGGGGAAGGAGATTTCTCTATAAAATAATTTTTATTTTTACATACTTGGTCATATTAGTTGAAAAAGCTGCCTTGGTGTGTATTTTTGTTTGTTTTAAAATTAGGCTCAACTGTCAAGAGGAAGGGGGCCCAAGGGAAGTAAAAGAATAGCAGTTGTCTTAGAGTTATGGTATCAAGTCTTTGTATTAGTATTTTAAAAGGACTATTTCAGCTATAAATATAAAATGAATATAAGCATTATGAGCAGCATTCTTTTGAAGACTCCAGAAGAGATGAAGAATGGGTTCTTTTTAACTCTGAGGGGTGTTTGTGCATGTATATCACCCTTCCTCCATGCTCATGCCTGGGCAGCTAGACCACAACAGGAGCATGCAAAACCAACCTGCAGATGTCTCCCTTGAATTCACACTGTCCATTGACCAAAATGTATTTCCAAGGCACATTTCATCTCTTATTCTCCTCAGAGGCTTTTTTCATATTTTATTCCTTCATTTCCAACTCTGGCTTCCAACACCTCCTCCCCAAATCTCACCTTCAGTTGATGATGTTGCTTCCTATTTCACTGAGAAGACTGAAGCAATGTGAAGAAACCTTCCACAGCTCCCACCCACCTACTGGCATCTGTACCCACAGATTCCTCCACCTTCCTGACTGATACCTTAGGTAAACTGACTGCAGTCCCAACTAAGGCATCTCTTCTCTTGTGTAGGGTTTTCCATTGTCTCTGTGACTCCAGTTCACTCACTCCCCAGGCTCTCTCCTTACAGAATCCATTCAAGCCTCTGCCCTTCCTAGTTGATAATCCTCATCACCATACAAGCATGCTAGAAGAAGAAAGAAACAACAAAGCAACCTTTCTCGAATCCAGTACTCCTGGCAAATTATTCTCAGTTTATTCATTTCTTTTTACCTCAAAAGTACACAAAAGTAGAGAAAGATAGAGTTGGTATTCACTGACTAATCTTTTCTAATTTCTCATATATATATATTTTTTGTTACCGTTATTCCTTTAAGACTGTCAAAATCATCAGTGATGTCTTCATTGGTAAAGGCAATGAAGTCTTCATCTTAGTGTATCAGGAGCTTTGGAAGTAATTGAAGGTGCCTTCCTCCCTGACACACCATTACTTGAATTCCAGGGTACCACACCCACTTGGCTCTTCTCCAAATGGCTGCCGCTTCTCAGTCTCCTATGACATTCCTTTCATCTCCCAACCTGATCACTGTCACAAGTTCCAGGGCTCAACAATTGGGGCTTTCCTTTCTTTATAAATATTCCTGATGCTTATTAATCTTACCCACTATCATCATTTTAAATATCACGTATAGGCTGATACCCCCAAGTGTACCTTTTCAATCTGGATATCTTCCCCTAACTCCAATAATTTATATCATGTATCTATTTTCTTTATATTTCTATTGGTCTGAAACAATCATGCCCAAATTCAACATTCCCAAATAAACCTTCTGATATTTGTTCCCAGACCAAATTCATCCATAATTTTCTCTCCTCAATTTATGGAGAAAATACTGGATCCCCAAATATTGACCTATCTCTCCCATAATACATTTAATCCTTTTTTCAAAATATGCCCTGAATCTAACCACGGCTCACCACCATCAACACTACCACCACATTTTACAAGTTACTGAATTGATCTCTACTGTCAACATTACTTAACACAATGACAGGCTTGAGTTTAGGGCTGGATACACATAAGCCAGATGATTTAAAATGAAAACTAGCTGATTACTTCTTTGCTTAAAACCCCTTATTCAATGAATTCCCATTTGACCCAGAGGAAAAGCCTTACAAACAAGCCATACAGTGCCTGAGATAATCTTGCTTCACTTTGCAGATATTAAAACATAATTCTTTGTGGGAAGTTTTTCATGCTCCTCATATTTCTCTGTAGTAGGGTACACTAGTATTCTCCCTTTTCTTGGTGAAAAAAAAATCTAGTTCATCTGAGTTGTTTGAGTTTCTAGTATGGTGAACAAATGAACAAAAAGTGCTTAGAATGTTTGATTCAGCAATTTTTTCTTTCCTCTTCATTTTGGTCTGTTCTCTCTTTTGCCATGTGGCATGGGTACCACCACCCCTGTGTGGGTTGCCTGGGATTTCCTGGATGTGTCAGTCACTGTGTGGGTAGATCTCAGATTCAGAACAAGAAGACAAAACATCATTGTGATACATTTTAAGTTCAATTCTAGCTTTTGTCAGTTAAACAAATAACCACTTAATCTCCATTCCTCATTCTTTAGTATTCTATACCTAAATTGCTCAGAATCCAGGGAGGAAAGAGAGAAATGTTCTCTATTGAGCCAGTTAAAATAAAAACATGTTCAAAGATTGAAATGCTAGTTTGAAAGCTTCCCACATTTGCAGATAAAGTCTGCAGGCAGGAGATGTGTAGTGGAGAAAGTGGGGTTCTGGTGTCAAGTTTTGGTTCCTAATATCACATTTGTCACTTAACTTCTCTCAGCCTCCTTTCCAGATCAAATGGTGTGAATAATGTCTCCTTCTATCATACTAAGTGAAGTAAGCCAACCCCCCAAAATCAAAGATTGAATGCTTTCTCTCATATGTGGAAGTTTACCCACAACAATGGGGCGGGGTACAGAAGTTCAGTGGATTTGACAAAAGGGAATAAAGGGAAGGGGTGGGTGTAGGAAAAGGAAAGACAGTGGAATGAATCTGACATAGTTGTCCCAAGTACCCATATGAAAACACCACAGTGAATCTCACCATCATGTGCATCCATAAGAAATTAACTTAAAATAAAATAATAACTATAGGTAAATGGCAGGAAGATCAACAGAGGGAAGGGAGCAGATGGTGGGGATAGGGAAGGGAAGGAGAGGTACTGGAGTCTGAATGAGATTAATCTATAGTCCAGGCTTGTATAATTATGTCAAAACGGATTCCACTGCTATGTATAACTAAAAAGAATCAATAAAGAAATAAATGATATACATGGAGTGCCTAGAATAGAACCTAGTACAAATGTAAATTCAGAGAGAATTGTTGCCTTTTACTTTCATCAATAACCCATTGAAAAATATTTGAATCAAGAAGAAAAAATTGTTTACAGGCTATAAAATATTGAGTGATAGAAACAATATTTTATAGTCTTATTTGGGAGGAAAAGCAAAATAATTTGTCTTCTTTTGAAACTGAAGTATAGGACTGAATATAAACAAACAACAAAGATAGTCAATTTGTCTGAATTGACTACATTAGCTGATGTGGGTGGAGTAAGAAGACCCTGTATTCAACCAGCTCCTACTTGTGTTCTGCATAGTTACGAGCACTTAGGGTTGATTCTTATATGACAAGTCCAAAAATGTTTGTGTTGGAACAGTGACACTCACTGGTTAGTTCTGATACTGAAAGAAAAACTCACTGCTAAAATCTTGCCTGATAAAAGAAAATTTACAATGATCTTCATAGATAGTGGCATGGTAAAAAAGAGATGAAAAGGAAATACTAAAATTCTAGGTGATATAAATAAATTCACATAAAGGCACATCTGGAAGAGTCAACGTAACCAGGTATATTTGGTCAGGAGAAGCTAGGATGTAGCAGCCAGCAATCAGTATCTTCAAATTGGACTAAATAATCTCCTAAATTACCTCCTAAACTGTACCTTGTAATATTTGACTGAACATAATTTTAAGAGTTATGCAGTTAAAAAATAAGCTGTGTTGAATGTGGCTCCATAGCTCGAGGGGTAATCGAAGTGAATTTCTGAGCAAACAGTAATTAGGGTAACTCTAGAGAAGATGCATACATAGTGTTAGGAATTGTAGATAATCTCTAGAAATGTTCCAACTTCAAATTCCTGATATTCTAAAGCTCAGAGTGAACCTACATTTATGTGTATTGGAAGCTTAATGGTATCTCTGGCTCATGTGATATACACATTATGAAAATCTTGCCTAATTGTTAAGGCCTTGTTGATTTTGGAAATGTGATTGCTTTTCAAACCAGTGCCTTTTATATCATTCATTGGTGGTAATTACTTACTGTAGAGAGAACTAACAGAAGCAACTACAAGTTCTCATCTATGAGATGGTTTTCTGTCATCCAATATAAAGCAGTGAGAAAGGTTGATCTCATTTCTTCTCATAAGCCCTAACCTCAGTAAAAATTTCAAATCTTATGGTAAAACTCATGTCAAGTTTATGGAGGTACAGGTCCTTGGCCCATTTGTTGATTGGGTTATTTGTTATCTTATTGTCTAATTTTTTGAGTTCTTTGTATACTCTGGATATTCGGGCTCTATCTGAAGTGTGGGGAGTAAAAATTTGTTCCCATGATGTAGGCTCCCTATTTACCTCTCTTATTGTTTCTCTTGCTTCTCAGAGGAGGACATACAATCAATCAACAAGTACATGAAAAAATGCTCACCATCTCTAGCAGTCAGAGAAATGCAAATCAAAACCACCCTAAGATACCATCTCACTCCAGTAAGATTGGCAGCCATTATGAAGTCAAACAACAACAAGTGCTGGCGAGGATGTGGGGAAAAGGGTACTCCTGTACATTGCTGGTGGGACTGCAAATTGGTGCGGCCAATTTGGAAAGCAGTATGGAGATTCCTGGGAAAGCTGGGAATGGAACCACCATTTACCCAGCTATTGCCCTTCTCGGACTATTCCCTGAAGACCTTAAAAGAGCGTACTACAGGGATACTGACACATCGATGGTCATAGCAGCACAATTCACAATAGCTAGACTGTGGAACCAACCAAGATGCCCTTCAATAGATGAATGGATAAAAAAACGTGGCATTTATACACCATGGAGTATTACGCAGCACTAAAAAATGACAAAACCATGGAATTTGCAGGGAAATGGGTGGCGCTAGAGCAGATTATGCTTAGTGAAGCTAGCCAATCCCTAAAAAACAAATACCAAATGTCTTCTTTGATATAATGAGAGCAACTAAGAACAGAGCAGGGAGGAAGAGCAGGAAGAAAAGATTAACATTAAACAGAGATGTGAGGTGGGAGGGAAAGCGAGAGAAAAGGGAAACTGCGTGGAAATGGAGGGAGACCCTCATTGTTATACAAAATTACATATAAGAGGTTGTGAGGGGAATGGGAAAATAAGCAAGGAGAGAAATGAATTACAGTAGATGGGGTAGAGGGAGAAGATGAGAGGGGAGGGGAGGGGGGATAGTAGAGGATAGGAAAGGTAGCAGAATACAATAGTACTAATAGGGCATTATGTAAAAATGTGGATGCGTAACAGATGTGATTCTGCAATCTGTATTTGGAGTAAAAATGGGAGTTCATAACCCACTTGAATCTAATGTATGAAATATGATATGTCAAGAGCTTTGTAATGTTTTAAACAACCAATAAAAAAAATAAAAAATAAAAATAAATAAATAAATAAATAAATACAAAAAAAGTTTATGGAGGTAATCAATCTGTGAAACTGGTAGAACTCTACAATAAGATCATAATAACTTTTTTCCTATCCCTTTTAAATGGGTAGAAGAGAGACATGATTTGAGTGTCAATGAGTTAAATATGTTACATAATATTAGGCAACCGTCAAAATATTAAAAGTAGGGTCAATTAATCTAGAGCCAGGAAGAGACATCACATCTCACATAGACATTTTCTCGTTTTAGAAAAGTTTACCTTCTGAGACTCATAAAGCAACTGCTAACTTGCCCAAGGCAGTATGGTTTTTATGAACCTCATTCTTATAATAAAAGCTTGTCTGCCTTAGGTACCAAGATCATTTTTACATATACATCACTGAATATAAGATCAGTTGCCAACACAAGAGAAGAAACAGTTTTAATACACACTGCCAACTTATTACAGACACTATTAAACCAATTTGTCTTCATTTCTTTATTGAAAAAGAAATCAAGAAAGTCACACATAGCCATAACAGCAGTCGCAATCACTGTGTTTGTGCAGGCTGTTCCATTCATCCATGTCTCCATTTAGCATTGGAGTGTGTTTGATCAAGGGAGAATTTCCAGGCACATGAATAAAAGTGGTATGACCTTGAGAGAGTCAGCTTCAGAAAGACAATTCCAAGCAGATTAAAAGGTGAGAAAACAGCTGGAGGTAAAGTCTGAAAGGAATCTGTTGTTAGGCAAATTCTGTTAGACTCTGTTTTCTCAGATTTATTTCCAAACAATAGCATCTGCAAGAACAAATCCTGGAGTTATGTTAAAAGGCATCATAAAAATACTTAATCTGATCTATCATCTGATATAGATATGAGGTGTTCTATTTCACATTTGTACTTTTTACAGAGAAGCATAACTGTTAATGGCCTTTTATAGAGGTATCAATAGCAGTTTTGCTGCATATGTTTAAGAATACCACATTTTAATTTAGTGCTTTTTATTAGCCATATAACTCTCTATGAATCTCTTGACTCAAAGGCTTTTGTTTGTTGCTAAATAAAAACAAAATAAGTGATGTGTTAGAGAAGTGACAGAAACAGAAGGCTGTCTGTTGTTGACATCTCTATTTACTATCCCAGACATATTTCTGTCTCTAAAGGATATGGAAAAAAAAAGGAAAAAAAATATTTTTTTTAAAGTTTCAGTATACTATGGAGGATCTCAAGTTCAAAGCCAGCCTCAGCAACTTAGCAAAGCCCTAAGCAACTCAGTAAGACCCTGTCTCTAAATACAAAAAAGCACTGGGGATGTGACTCAGTGGTTATGTCCCCTTCATTCAATCCCTGGTACCAAAAACAAAGAAAAGAAAAAGGACAGCAGAAAGCATGAAATATTCCATTTTATATTCATCTGTATTACTGAAAATGTATAATGGATCTACTTTTATTTTAATACAAAATAAAAACAGTTTGGGTAGAAAGGATGTTAAGAATTTAGCAAGTGACAAAAGGTAGTTCATCTGGATCACTGTGTAAAACATTATTGTGCTTTCTCTTGTTATTTTTCTTATACCCCGTATGATAGTAAGGATTAGTGAACTAGAGAGCATTGTTTTCTTAGCTTCTTTTCATTGTCTTGCTTTATGCTCAGAATGGGTGCTCCATCTAATTTTTCAAGTTTCACATGACTTTGCATATGAAACTTCCTACCTTCACATATTTATGTTTAATAAATTATTCTTAAAACAACTCTGTAGATATAAGGTCTTCCAATAAGTTAGAAATATATTTTTAATACCTGGCTTATGCAGATATTAATAAAAAAGTTCAAGAGATATGCCTAGTTACAATGATTAGCCAGGATGGATTTATGGGATTGATCTCATTGTCATTGATTATGGTTTAATTCAGAGATACCATAAATAACAAAATGAGCATTTATTAATGTGGCTCTCCTAAGATGAAATCGGAAGTAAAAAATGAACATCAGATTTTAGACAGATTGAGTCGATACTTCTGTTCATTCCTCTTTTATATTCACACAACTACTGTTGAATACATTTTGTACTATTTATAATCATATATGAATAATTTTATATATTATGTCTCATTATTCAGGTAATCCATAATGTATTATTATTCATGTATATTTTATTACAATAAAAATAAAAATAGCTTTGATGGTAAGGACATTGAAAATGTTTGTCACTAAAAAAACCAAGTGCATCTGGCTCATTATATTAAACATTATTCTTAGAAGTTAATGTGTGATTTTAGGGTTTGGGGGACAGAGTAAGGGTATATAGATCACTTCTCTTTTGGGACTCCTGGGTTTAAGGAAAGGTGACATCAATGATGGATTCCTGAAGAGGTTTCCCCACCCCCCAACTTTGATTGAAAGTCTTCTAGTATGCCTAAACACCAGGTGAACCACAGAGAGGAGAAATAGAATATGTAAGAAGGATAATCAATTATGCTTAGTATATACTCTCTGGATGTCTTGCATGATAAAAATGAATGAATGAATGAATGAATGAATAAAGTGAGTGCTTGAAGAGCTCACACTATTTTCTTTTTGTGGACCAACTTCAGTTGCTATTCCAAGTCTCTTCTTCATGTCTAGTATTTTTGCAGATCTACAACAATGGATTTCATCATGCTCTGAATTGGGCTTCAAGGTCCCAGGGTATATGTGTTGCACACTCTATCATTTTTCGACACAGCATTATAATGGCTGTTTTCCTTTAGAATCATCCCTTGACTAATAAGCCAAAGCTCATAATTTGGATATGATCAATAAAATAAGACATCTAGCTCACAGAATTGTTCTAAGGGAAAAGACTGCCATGTACATATGCAAGTGGCAACGGCATGCTAAAACTAGGGCTACTCTTGTGAATTTTTGTAGCACACGGATCCTTATAGAAATGAAAGGAGTTGTAATTATTGTAACTGTGTGGAAGAGGTAAGTCGACTGAAAAGAATTCATAGGATGTTGGCAGTGCTCTATGTAGACATTAGTAAACTGTGAAACTTGGAGGACTGTTTCCTGTTCTTTGAACTACAGTTCCCTTTCATTCCACACTCATTGGAGTCATATTAGAACCAAAGCTAATAATGTGTATGAAGATACATGGCAAATATGAAGTGCTATATAAATGTTAATTATTATTGTTATTGCTATTATTAGAGTGATACTTTATTGAGTGCCAAGTGTGTCTTATGTTCTGAACAAAGGTATTTATAATCATAATAACTTATGTTTGCAAAGAATATTATGCCAATTTTACTTCTAAAGAAGCTCAGATTGAAAAGTAAAGTTAATTGCTTAATATAATGTGTTTCATACATTATGTCCCCAGGACTTAAGTTCAAGCCAGACTAATTTCAAAGTTTGTAAATTTCTCACTGCTGAACTTTTCCACATATTACAAATGTCACACAAATATATCTCTATTGGTATCACTTTACATTAGGAGATAAAGTGAGAATAAAGTAAAAAAAATATTTTAAAAATGTTCAGAAGTAATTAGTGTAGCATATGTAGTGTATGTATCTTGGACCAGAATTGGAGAAGAGAATGATAGAGCAAACTTAGGTACACTCATACTGAATCACTCAACATATTTTGACTGTAAGTAATAAAAAAATTGTTAAATATGACATAAATGAGATTTTATTACATGACCGCAGTTTATAGTAATTCACCTGCAGGTGATTTTAGAATAGGTTCAGCAATTCTATATTATCATATATGACTCAGGCTCTCCTCTGATAATATGGTAAAATCCCCCTTCATGATCACAAGCAATTGCAAGCATTTATATTACCAACAATGATGCTTAAAAGCAAGAAAAAGAAATAGCATGTTTGCCTATATTTGTGAAGAACAGAAATATTTTATAAAAGTCACACATGCCCTTTTCAATCACATGGGATAAAACCTGATAATGTGCCACTTCCTAAACCAATCATAATGAAGGGCAGGGGATTATCCTTAATTCTAAACCAATCATACTTCATATGTAGGATTCTGGGAGAGAGCTCCATTGTCACCGAGCACCTTGCCTCCTCATACTTAAAGAAAAGTCTTTTAAGCAGGTTAAGAAAAAGAAGAAATAGCTCTTGAAAAAACAATCAACAGTTTCTGTTGTACACCCAAACCAATATTTTCTGTTGAAAGTAACAAAACAGAAGACATTCTTTAACATTATTTAATAACTGCTTACATAATACAGTGTGTGATTATTTTTTAAAGTAAGGAATAAAATCTACAATGTGACACATGAGCTAACAAATTGCCTTTTGGTAAAGTCCCATTTTGATTTTATGCTTATGTAATAGAAGGTGTATGCGATTAAGTAGAATTTTATTAAGATTTTATGCTTATATAACAGAAGGTGTATGCTATTAAGTAGAATTACTTAATAGAATTAATATGGAGTAAATGAAAGTCATACAGCAATTAGAAACTAATTCATTCTTGGAACATAGTCCCACTAACAGAATCTGCCATAAGAGGGATAGATTTGTTACTGACATGAGTCAGGAAGACCTGAATGATGACATTTAAGAGGACTATACAGATGGTTGATTTCATTATTACTATATACAACATTCATTTTTTCTTTCTTATAAATGTTTGTGCCCAAATTCTAGAATTAATTTTAAATAGCTCAAATTTCCAAGGCAAATTGTGTTAAACTCCGTGATAGAATATTTAAAGCAATGTTTGTTTTTTACTAACAGTCTGATGCCCTGAATTTATATTCAGGAATTTTGCCTATGACCACATACACATTTATTTCTGAGGAGTTGATTCATGACTTCCAACAACTGTTAAAGAAACATGTTAATACCAAATGGTTTCGGCCCACTATCTTAAAGTGTCTATCAGCAGAATTCCAGATGGATGCATTTCTGCTCATCATTACTATAAAATAGAATAAAAAATAACTGAGCCAAACAGTAATCATATGAGTTTTGTTTTATAAAGGGCCAAAGCAGATGATTAGACTTTCATAACTTTTCACCTGATGTATATTTTTCTAATAAATAATGAATATAAGGGAGCAGGTTTGTGCTCTTAGGTTTTAAAATTAGGCATGCTAGGATCTCTTTGTTGAATTAAGGTATATGTAATTAACTGTACCTTCCAGAGTCTCCATGTCACTTCAGCACACTTTTTTTTTTTTTGTACCAGGTATTAAACCCAGGGGCCTTTAACCACTGAGTCACATCCCCAGGTCATTTTTTAATTTTTATTTATTTTTTTTGTTTTTAAATTTTGAGACAAGGCATCACTAAGTTGCTCATGGGTCTCACTAAATTGCTGATGCTGGCTTTGGTCTTGTAATTCTCTTGCTCAGCCTCCCAAGCTATTGCGATTACTGACAAGCACCACCATGTCCAGTGACTTCAGTACATCTTGAAAAAAGCTTAAATTCATTGCTTGACATTCACAGACTACATGATCCTTAGAACACTCCCTGGGATCTATCCATGTGCCCACATATTTTCTTCTCTGTACTATATGTGTAAACACAAAATCTTGAATTTTCCTAGAGGCACATAGGATCCTCAGCCAATGCTTGCACATACACCAGTTGCACAGATATGTAGTCTTCAAACCTTGACAGATATTTCTACTATTCTACTACAGGTTCCTGCCAGGAGAAGAGTTTCAATCCTAGTGTCATACCATATTGATCTATTCACTTCTCTCTTCTTTTTTCACATTGCACAACAATGGAATGTGCATTTTCTTCTTTTTAACATTTGGAATGGGTTTCCTTTATACAATATTTTAAGATCCTTCTATCTCTGGCTTATGTGTTATGTCTACCACTCAAATCAAGTAAGGATCAGAGATCATCAAGGAAAAGATTGTGAGTAGTTATTTTTTGTATGTGAGCTAAATGACAGTTCTGTAGATTTTTATAGTTTAGTGTGATAGATATTAAGTTTTCCAGTTAACATATATGCATGGTGTATCACTAATAATTCTTCTCTCAAATATCTACAAGAAATGTATAAGAATAAAATTAGTCCCCTAATTCCTTAATAAAACTTACATATCTGAAGAATTAAAATCAAGAATCAATAAATGGGGTAGATTCAAACTAAAAAGTTTCTTCTTAGCAAAATAAAAAAATCAGTGAGGCGAATAGAAAGCCTACATTTTTGGGAGCAAATTTTAACCACACACACATCATATAGAGCACTAATCTCTAGGATACATTAAGAATTCAAAAATCTTAACATCAAATAACCCAATCAATAAATGGGCCAAGGAACTGAACACACACTTCTCAGAAGATGATGCACAATTAATCAACAAATATATGAAAAAATGTTCAGCATCTCTAGCAATTAGAGAAATGAAAATCAAAATTACTCTAAGATTTCATCTGACTCCAGTCAGAAGGGAAGCTATTAAGAACACAAACAACAATAAGTGTTGGCAAGGATGCAGGCAAAAGGCACACTCATATATTGCTGGTGAGACTGCAAATTGGTGCAGCCAATATGAAAAGCATATGGAGAATCTTTAGAAACTTGCAATGGAACCACCATTTGACTCCCACTTCTCAGTCTATACCCAAAGGACTTAAAAACAGCATACAACATGAAAACAGCCACATCGATGTTTATATTAGCACAATTCACAATAACTAAACTGTGGAACCAACTTAGAGATGCCCTTCAATAGATGAATGGATAAAGCAACTGTGATACACACACACACACACACACACACACACACACACAATGGAATATTACTCAGCATTAAAAATTAATAAAATATTGGCATTTGCAGGTAAATGGTTGGAGTTGGAGAACATAATACCAAATACAGTTATCAAATCATCCAATCTCCCCCAAAACAAATTCTGGATGTTTTCTCTGATTTAAGAATGATGTTTCATAATGGGGTTAGAGATGAGGGCATGGAATCTTTAGATATATACTAGATAGGGCAAAGGGAAAGGAATGAAGGGAGGAGGAACGGGGGTAGGAACAACAGTGGAATGAGATGGACATCATTACCTTAAGTACATGTATGAAGACATGAACGCTGTGACTCTACTTTGTGTATAACCAGAGATATGAAAAATTGTGCTCTATATGTGTAATATGGTTTGTAATGCATTCTGCTGTAATATATAACAAATTAAAATTTATAAAGGTGCATTAAAAAAGAATTCTCAGTACCTTGGTAAAGGACAAAGTCTTAGAACACACTACTGGAACTAGCTCAAATTACAATAGGATATCTGAATATTTTGTATATCAAGTAAAGAGACTGTAATTTACAAAACTTCCTTAAAACCTAAATCAAGATGTTTCTGCTGGTAAATTCTATGAAGAATTTAAGGAAGAATTAATTCTAACGCTTTCAAGTCTTTTCCAAAAGCAGAAGTAGAAGGATCACTCTCCAACTTATGTTATTATTATTATCCTGACATTAAAGACAGACAAAAACAGAGCACAATAGAACCAAACCCTTTTATAAATATTGATGCAAAAATTCTCAACAAAATTCTAGTGAAATAGCACAGGAAAGAAGTTGTTTTAACATATAATCAATATATTATAGGTTGAGCATCCTTAATAAAAAATCTAAAATATTCCAAAATCTGAAAAATTTTAAATGTTAAAATAATATCAAAAGTGGAAAATACCACAGTGACTATATGTGATGAGTCCAATCAAAAGACAGTCATGCTAAAAATAATGTTTAAAATTAATTTATGACATATATATATGTCATAAATTAATTATATATATATATATATATATATATACATATATATATATATATATATATATATATCTTGTGCTTAGATTCAAATCCCATTCCCAAGACAATTCATTGTGTACATGAAAATACAGTGTTTAAAAATCTAAAAAAAAAAAATCTTAAGTTCAAAACACTTCTTGTCCCAAACATTTTGGACAAGGAGTACTCAACCTGTGCATCCTATGGACAGTATAAAGGACAAAAATTGTATTAACATCTCAACAAATAAACACATATAAATCACTTTACATGTTTTACAATCTTTTTATAACCAGCTACACTAATAAATTAGAATTAGAATATGAATTATTAAATCTAATAAGAGACATTTATGAAAAACCCACAGCTAGCAAGTACATAGTGGTGAAAGACTGAAAGGTATTCAGAAAGGATTAGGAACAAGAAGAGATGTTCATTACTAATTATTTAAATTTACCAGTTAAACTAGTCAAGTAAAAGAAATAAGATATTTTCAGAGTAAAGAGATGTCATTAATACCATTTCCATTTTCCAGTGAAATTAGTCAAGAACAAGAAATAAAATATTTTCACAGTGGGAAGAAGTAAAACTACCCTTATTTACAGATCATTAAACTTTGTAAAATGAAAATTCTACAAAATCACTAAGAAATGTTAATATAGTTTATGAATAATAAAAAATTCAGCAGATTTCCAAAACATAATATTGAAAAAATCAATTGTATTTCCATATACCAGCAATAAATGACCTCAAAATGAAATTAAGAAAGCAATTCCATTTACAATAACATCTACAGTTTTATAATATTTAGCAATAAATTTAACAAAGGAAAAATTATCTTTCTGCATATTCAAACTTGTATTCTGGAAACGTCATTGTTGTTAGAAACTAAATAAGCTCTATGTAAATGGAAATAAATCTCATGCTCATGGATCTGAAGACAATACTGTGAAGATGGCAATACTCCCAAACTGACCTCCAGTTTAAACACAATCTCGATCAATATTTTAGCTGGTATTTCTCTTGTTCTTGTTTTTTAAAATTTTTATTTATTATTGTTGTTGTTCTTGCAGAAATTAATAAGTTAAAACTCTTAAATACAAGGAACTCTGAAAAGACAAAATAATCTTGAACAATAAGAACAAGTTGGCAGACTCACACTTTCTGATATCAAAACTTAGTAAATCTACAGTAAAAAGCAATAGTGATCAAGACACTTTAGTATTGACATAAAGATAGATATATAAAATTAAGAGTGTATAATTTCTCCCTTATTTTAATGGTCAATTACAGTCAACAAAGGTGTCAAGACAATTCAATGGTGAAAGAATAATCCATTAAAATAATGCTTGAACAACATTAAAAGAGTGAAAGTTGATCTCTTCCTTATATGATAGCATAGGGGTAAACATAAGCAAGCCCTAAAGCTACATAACATTTAGAAGAAAACTTTGGAATACATTGTTGTGATCTCGGCTAGGCAATGATTTCTTACATAAAACACTAAAAGCACAGTAACAAAAGGGGATTAGACAATGTTGACTTCACCAAAATTAATTTTTTTTTCATTTCAAAACCCATCAACAGGAAGTTAAAACATAGTGCACAGAATGGGAAAAAACATTGTAAACCATGTATGTGTTGAGAGTTTTGTACTATTTATATAAATAACAATTACAATTCAACAAGAAAAAGACAAATAGCCCAGTTGAAAAACAGATGTTTTAGTCATCTCTTGTGCTGCTATGACTAAAAGACCTGACAGTAACAATTGTAGAGCAGGAAAAGTTTATTTGAGGGCTCGCGTGGTTTTAAAGGTTTCAGTCTATAGATAGCTGACTCAGTTCCTCTGGTCTCAAGGCGAAAGAGTGTGGCAGAGGGAAGTGCCCAGGCAGGCTTGCCAGGAAGCCAAGATACAAAATATGTACCCCAAAGCCAAGCCCCCAACGATCCATGGCATCCAGCCACATCCTACAGGCTTTCAGTTCCCACTTAGTTAATTCCTATTAGGGGACTAATTTCACTGGTTGGGTTAAGACTTCATGACCCAATCGTTGCACCTCTAAGCCTTTTTGCATTGTTTTACACATGAGTTTTTGGCAGACACATCTTATCTAAACCATAACAACAGACCAAAAATTTTAATAGACAAATCTACAAAGAAGGTGTGAAAGTGACCAATAAGCATCTGTGAGCTATAACAGAATTAGAGATTAAAGGAATGAAAACTAAAGCCACAATGTTTTATCATCTCCTAGTAGACTTTAACCAGAAAGTATAAGCAAGGATATGGGGAAATTGGATTCCTATGCTTTACTGGTGGAAATGAAAACTGACAATGGTTTTGAAAAATTATTTGGCAGTTCTCAAAAATATTAAAATGGAGTTATATATGATTAACAATTCTACTTTAGTTAAGAAAATTAAAAATTTACATTTTTGCAAGAGCTTAGGCACAAATGTTCATAGTGACATTATTCTTAACACCCCCAAAAGTGCAAAGAACCAAATATACATTAACTACATGTATGCCTAAAATGTAATAGGCAGCCTACTGTGTCTTCAGATTCTGTAACTATGTATTTAACAAACTATAAATCAAAAATATTCAAAAATAAAATTGCATCTTCATTGAACATGTACACATATTACCCCTTATCATTATTCCCTGAATAATACAGTATAACATCTATTTACATATTTACTTACTTTGTATTAGGTGTTACAAGTAATCCAGGGCTGTCTTAAGGGAGGTTGTGTGTAGGTTATATGTAAAAATTATGTCATTTTATATGACACTTGTAGATATCCAGAGGGGAACTAATCCCCTCTGGATATCAATGATGACTATATCATTTGTGTATGTAAACGTGTGCTGTGTAATATTGCATGTATAACATTTGTATAAATATAATGTGTAACATTTATATGCAACATATAAACAAATATATTTTACACAACAGAATGTTACTTGTCAGTAAAAAAGATTACTGGATTCTTAACTCACAAATTCTCTTGGTTTCACATTTAGTGTAGTTTCTTTATGCAGTAAGAGATAACTGGAACAGACCCTCTATCTAATCTGATAATGATCCTTTTAGCTCTATCTTCACAGGATATCCTGATTCTATCCATCTCTTATTTCTACCCTCACTGCTCTCCTAGACTCAGAATCCATTGTGTTTCATCTAGCCAAATATAATTAACTTTTAATTATTTTGTCTGCTTTTACTTTATTATTTATTCCCTGCATAGGAGCCATACATTTAAAAGTTAATCAGATAATAATAATACTGCTTTATTTAAAATTTCCACTGCAATTAGTATAAAACTTCTCATAAAGGGAGCTGCTAATGATCCACGCCTTCCTCTCTCTCTGATCTTGTCTCCCACCACTTGCTTTGTGTTCCACCCATATGTTCTTCCTGAAGTCTCTGGAGCACTATAAGATCATAACTATTCCAGGATCTGTTTTCTTATTGTCACCTTTGCCTTGAACACTTGTCCAATTCTTGACTGACAGTCTTTTTCATTATTCAGACCCCTGCTTTATTAAGAGAGACTTTCCTTGGCCACCCTAGGTGAAATTGTTTCTTACGGGTTAGTTTTCTCTATGCCCCAAATCTATTACACTTGTAAAATAGTATTTATTAGAATCTAATTTATCTTATGTTTCTGGTGACTTTATTATTTCTCTCCTATTAAAATACAGTGTCTATGGAATAATACTCAGCAATAAAAGAGAATAAAATCATGGCATTTTCTGGTAAATGGATGGAGTTAGAGAAGATAATTGTAAGCGAAGTTAGCCAAACCCCAAAAACCAAATGCCTAATGTTTTCTTTGATATAAGGAGCCTGATTCATAGTGGGATACAGAGAGGGAGCATGAGAGGAATAGATGAACTCTAGATAGGACAGAGGAGTTCAAGGGGAAGGGAGGGGGCATGGGGTAACTAATGATGGTGGAATGTGATAATCATTACTATCCAAAGTACAGGTATGAAGACATGAATTGGTGTGAATATACTATGTACACAAACAGAGATATGAAAAATGTGTTCTATACATGTAATAAGAATTGCAATGCATTCTGCTGTCATATATGAATAAAATAATTTACATAAAAAAGAGTCCACCCAGTCTGGAGGGAGGCAGATCTAGGAAGTTTTTGCAGAAAGGGACATTAGAAATGGTGAGTCAGATGAAGGGTGTTGGGCCAGCAGGAAGGCAGAGGTCACATTCCAGGCAGAAAAGGGAAAGTCCAAGCCCAGGGAGAGGGAGCAAATAATAAATAAATAAAATACAATGTCTATAAAAATACCTATATTTTTAGGATGTTAATCATTGCCTGACAGACAATAGGTATTGCATAGTTATTGAAAGTATGCAATATTACATAGGACTTACCTACCTAAATTCAATAATAAAAGCTCATAGATAACAGATAAGAGCATTAAACCTCATGGTTGTTTAAAAATTATGTGTTAGATAGTGTGCCAGGTATATGCAATAATGTTCAGGAAAGACTGGGCTCTTTTCTGCTTGTGCATATATTAGAATATAGTGGCATATATTAGTCACTCCTTAAATTCTGCTTCTTTGTATCTTTGAATTCATATAAAGGCATTTAAAATATCCATGGACCTAATTTTACCTATGATAGGTAGTACCACAAAAATCAGGTGGGCAAAATTATTGTGTTTCTATTCATTTATAACACTTTTTTTCAGCTTATAAATTTCTTTCTGTTGAAAATTTGAATTCTACATTCCCAATTTCCATGAAAAAAAAATGGTTTAAGTTGAAATTCTTTAGTAGATTTTGGAGCAAAGATAATGTCTCTGAAAAGATGAGCTGGGACGATTTCCTGATTGTTTCAACAATCCAAGAACTTCTATATGATCCAACAACAATGAATATTGCCAAATGAACAGAAAGGGCCCTGGCATTTAAGCAGCTCTGTGTCTATTTTGGAGAACAACCCGCCCACATTGCCTGATAACCTTGCTGCTTATAGCAGCGTGCTAACAGCAATATTGGCTTTATACCAGACCTATTGAATGATAATCTGTATTTTCAAAGATCCCAAGGTGATTCGTGTATATAAAGGTTCAGGAAACAATGCATTACTTAGTGATTATCACAATTCACTGTTCATTGTAAAATCCTGGGAAACTTAAAAAAAATCATTAATGCCTGGGTTTCAATTCCAGCAATTCTGATTTAATTATATGCCTGAGCATCTGAGATTTAACTATTTTTTTCCAAACGATTTTGCCATGCAACCAGAGATCAGAATCACTAAGCTTAGTACTGACAAGTCCTAAGTCTTTATACAAAAACACTCATTTGTTTCCTATTCTCTGAACGTAAAAATGTTGAGATAAATCAAAAGCAAATCTTTTGCAATTGGGAAGGTTTCTGTCCCAGATTTTGTTGTCACGTGTTGTTTTCAGAGCCCCCTGAACTTTCCCGCATTGTAATTTTCAGGATTTGGAGCATTAAACCTGCTTATTTCCCGATGGAAAAGGAAAGCTTTTCAGTAGGCTGAGCTAATGGCCATCTGTTAGGATGGAACCCAGCCTATTCAAAGGTGATATCTGCCACATTGTCTGATGTCAGGGGGCAACAAATGAAATCTTGAGACCTTCAGAACACACAACACCTTATGTGTTAGGTCCCCTGGAGGAAGGCATTCCCAAATTAGAAACACAAGCTTCAGTTGGAAGGACTCATGTGCTGACACCTTAGGGAATCTACTGTGAGTGATGCCTTTATCACTGGTACCATACTCTGGGCAGCTGATGCTAATGTCCTAATGAGTTTCACAAGTCAGCACAGGACAAAGGGGAGGGGCATTCCAGGGTGGCCTCATCATACACTGTGTCTGAATCTGACACTTCAATCATAAGGAAAATGATTAAAGAAGTCTCTATAGGCAAAGTGATTAGCACAACAACTGGCACATCCAATCTGCAGGAATGTGTGACCTTAGAGAAAAAAACAAAATAGACTGGGAAATCACATGTACAGGGTTACTTTTAATTGTTGAAAAATATTTAGTGAATAGTCACTTAAAATAAGTATATCATAGTAATTCAGACCCAATACAGTTTTTATAAAGACCTTCAAATAATAACAATGAATTCTATCAAATTTTATATAACATGGCTTAATTACTAAAGCACTTTCAGCTTCTCTCCCCTCCATGGTTTAAAATTAGATGCTTTGTTGCCAAATATGAAAATAATATTTTTTTTTGCTTTCATTACACATTCTTTCTCCCCAAAAGTTTTAGATCAAGATTCCAGGATTTTGTACAAATATGCATATAATCTTGTGAAGGATCAATAAGGGAACTTTCAAATAATTATAATTAAGTCGGGGAGTGAGAAGTAAATACAAATTTTGCCATTGTAATCAAAACTACTGTGTAGAATAAGCTCTTAAATGACATTCTATTTACAAAGATGAGTATATTTCTGTAAGCATAGTTGTGTTGAATAAAGTTTTAAGAAGCAGAAAAAAAATGAAATAATAAAGTGGAAATGAAACACATAATGGTAGCTCCCTCTAGTGGAATTTCTTAAAACAAGACAATGCTAACAGAACAGTTCTGTATACATAGGCTTGAATGGATATTTAGACAAACTCCAGACCAAATATTCAAAAACTCCATGAGAGGAAGAAACATCAGCATTCAAAATGGGCATTTCTTAAGACAATGGATTTATGAAGAAGATGATTAAGATTCATCCATCTTTTCTTAATTGAGTGGAGGAATTGTGACTTTTATTCATTTTTCATTTTTAGTGTTTTTTTTTAATTGCACATAACATTAGGATTCATTTTGACATCATTATAAAAGATGGAATATAATGTGTTCTAAATCAGTCCCTAGGACTTCCCCTTCTTCTTACCTCTTCCCATGCCCCATCCCCTTCCCTACACTCTACTGATCTTTCTATTTATTGTAGGTTTTTAAAATTTTTTATTTTAATTAGTGCTGTGTGGATGTACCTGATGGTGAGATTCACTGTGTTATATTCATACATGTACATAGGAAAGGTGGTTGGATCCATTCCACTGTCTTTCCCTAGCCAACCCTCCTTTCTTCCCCCCATTCCCCTGTGTCTATTCCACTGATCTTTCTTCTATTTTTCTTCTTCTTTTTTAATTCTTCCTCACTTATTTTGTATTAATTTCTGCATATCAGAGAAAATATTTGACCTTTGACTTTTTGGGACACTCCAGAGATCCAGATGAAATCAATAAAGCTCTTTCCTTGTCTACAATCTGATATATACACTGAATACAAAAACAGTTCTCTAAGTTGCTGTATGTACAGCATAAACTAAGATAATCCCATTTCTCCTTGATTTTTCTCCACATCAATTAAAGAGCACAGCATCTGGGAGTGAAGTTTTATTTCTCTTTTCTTCCTTACTTGGTCTCACACTCAAATCACCAGCAGTTGTTCTTTGTTTGCTCAGATCACACCTCTATCTGGGCTGTATCCTACAAACTGTGTGGCCACACCCTTCTCACCCTTACTATTGAAGTTGCCTCCTGACTACCCTCCTGCTTCTCTTTCTTGCCTTTGAAAACTCCATGTTGTACTCTGTGGACTGAGTGGAAGATACATGTCCACCTCAGAGCCAACCTGTAAATTGCTTCCCAGTGCATGTAGAACACTCCCCTCCCTGGTCTCCAAAGCCCAGCATCCATACTCACTGCTCCATACTGTTTTTCTTTCAGTTCTCCCCACGTAGGTCACAGTATTTCAAGTCTTGGAGATTTTGCAATCAACTCCCTGACTACGCTTTTTTCATATTCATACATCTGAGTCTATCTCACCTTGAATGTTTTGACTTTAATGAACTTTAGAGATTCAAATATCTGTTGTCTCTTTCATCTTAATTTCCCTTCTCATAGCATCATATTTCTTTCCTGCAGAGCACTCCTTACAATTTAATGAATGGACCATTAAACAAACACTAGAATTTAAAGCCGTAGGTTTCTCTTTGAACATAAGATTACTATACTCTGGAGAATTGGTGTCAAGTCCCTATTTTTATGAAATAGCTTCTCACAAACCCCTCGTTTTAAATGGCAATCCTTATCTCTTTCTAGAAACATATGTGTGCTATTAGTTTTTGTCCTTCCAGAAATTATGGTGACTCAGTGTTGTGCTACTAGTTAGATGCTTCAAGTAATCAGCTAAATATGTGGTGTTTCTGCCCAGGCTTGCAAAGAAAATTTATAGTGAAGCTACTAAAACTTAGTTCTAGAATCCCTCACTTTTCCTAGACTTTCCAAGACAAATATGCACTCATTGCCAATTTTTTTTTGCAAGATATAGTTGAACTAACTAGTTTAGCAGACTAATAAATGAAACCATTACAAAGAGGGTTCCAGGGTTGGAGGTATATCTCAGTGGTATAGTGCTTGCCCAGCATCTGCAAGGCTCTGGGGTCAATCCCCAGTACCCACCTTGTTCTCCCCGAAAAAGAGGGTTTCAGAGTATTCACAAGAAAATGAAAAAGGTAAGGACATCACACAGTCAATATATAAAAATAAAATTCAAAGAACACTTGCCATATTGACAGCAAAATGAAAATCTTGAAGGCCAATAGCAATAAGTAGTTAAACAAAACAAAACAAATCTAAAAGTAATAATAATGATGAAGTAAAACATACCATCCACAATTTTAGAGTAAGTAATGATTTGTCTTTCAACTGTTTTCTGTAGAAAATGTTACAAAAACACATTCAAATGAAGATTCAAGGAATGTGTGCCCAAAATATAAGAAATAGAGAATTGCAATAAGCAGTTACTTAGGATATGTATCTTATGTTATTTTTTCTCAATTTGGGATATTTTTAGTTCTTGTGATCATTGGGAAATCATCAGTAGATGAACAGCATTGTCAATTACATTTTCAAGTGAAGTTTGGGAAAGTGAGTTTACACATTTTTTTTTTTTCTAACAGCCTGAAATGCAGCTTGATGGTATAATAGCAAAGTGAAATTTAGGAGAAAAGAACTCTGTTGAGATGCAAAGTAATGAAATCTGAAGTCACACTTCACAATCCTTCTGCTGTTAATATTAATTCTGAAGCAGACACATTGGTGGTGGATAATCTGAATTGTTAACTTTATTGAATTAAGAGTTGCTTAATATTGAGAGACTTCTGGGTGTGTTGGTGAGGGTGTTCTTAGGAATGATTGGCAGGTGGAAGAGCAGACAGGGGAGAGCCTTCTTAAATGTGGTCTCTTAAGTCAGAGACCTTAATAGAACAAAAAGGAGGAAGAACAAGGAAGCAGGAGAAGACACAGCTCCATTCCTCTTGGGAGATGCTCATATTGTTGCTGTGGTTGTCTAAGGACATTAGACTCCATCGCCTTCACTCTTACAAAGCAGAATCTGAACTGCCACTCTCTGGGGAGTGTCCAAGTCTTTGTTCTGGGACAACATCATTGATCCCTCTTGTTCTGAGGCTCCAGCTTCTTGGACTTGGCAGTCACTGGTTCCTTCAGCTCTCTAGCCTGCAGATAGCCATTGGGGGACCATCCAGTTTCTGGTCAATCTAATAAGTCCCCATTTTATAGTCACACTTTATATGTATACCCTGTTGGCTCTATTCCTCTAGAGAAAACTGATATGTGTATGTACAAATTAATAGTTTTTTCCAGTATTTTCTTCATTGGCATGGGGGCATACAAACCTATATGTCCTATTACATATATGTTATCACACACACACATAACCTGAGCTGGGTTGACATCGAGAGAGAGAGGGGGGGGGATATTTGTGTGGATGTAAAATATGATGTTTTCCAGTCATAGGTGGGAATCCAGAAGGACAAAAATAAGGGTTGGTCTCTTCAGGAGCCTATCAGCATGTGATCATATTGTTGGTCTTTATGATTTTATGCAATATTTTGATGAAACAGCCTGTAAATATTTTTGCTGATTCTTGCTTCCCCAAGTGAAAATTGCTATCAATAATTTTTCCTTTTTAGTAGATTTGGGGTAAATTTTAGTTTCTGACACTTAAAAACTTTAGTAATCTTTTTTAAGGTAAGTGTAAGAGGTACTTTTCTCTCAAATCATCTAAGGTGGAGTCCTGTCAGAGTCTTAACTAATAACAATTTAGGAACTAATTTCCTTCTAATTATTTGTCTTGAAATTTCTATTATCATCAGGAGTTCATATTGGCTCAGAAATATTATGTCAAAAATTAATAGGATCAAGAAATAATTGTTTGTTTTTTAAATATATTTTTTGTTGTAGGTGGATACAATACCTTTATTTTGTTTGTTTATTTTTATGTGGTGTCAAGGATCAAATTCAGTCCCTCATGCATACTAGATAAGTTCTGTACCATTGAGCCACAACCTCGGCTTCTTGTTTATCATTCTTTCATTTATGCCTTTAACAGAAATCTAGCGTTGAACCTAGTATACCTGTCATATAAGTTACTTAGCCTTTCTATATTCTTATTTATTCCTCTATAAAATACAGATATAACAGTAATGATTTCACAAGATTAGAATAAGAATAAAGTGAATCACTATATGAAAAGTACTTGAACACCATTTGTTTGGTGAATAGTCAAGTATTGCTACTCTTATGTTCCAAGTGTTAGGGGTAAGACAGTGATGGAGACAGACATGTCTCATGTTCTTCGTGATTTGGGCAGCCATAGGAATGAGGCTGTCAGATTTCTGGCTCCAGGGAACATGAGTGACTGACATCACCATTGCTGTTGTGTAAGGTCTATTACCATGTTTGTGCAGAGCTTCATGAATACTTCCTGCCAACCAATGAATATAGGAGGAATGACAAGGTAACACTGTTCCTGGGAGACAGGGAGGATTTCTGACAGGCTGCACCAATTTTAGAACAGATTAGTAGTTCCCAGTCTTCAGGGATCATGGAGAGTAGAGGGTAGAAGTGAGTATAAAGAGGTTAAAGAAGAGAAAATTGAGGTGATGTGATGATCCTGTATTCTGATTTTACTAGTGGTTGCAAAACTCTGCATGCAATATAATGATATAGAACAGTGCACGCATGCGGGCGCACACAAACTTTTAATTCTGGTTTTGCTATTCTGCTATGATTATTGAAGATATAACAATTGAGAAAGTCCATCATCATAACTGGTGAATAAGAACCTGGTAAACTCTCTCCTCCATAAAAGTAATGAAAAATTTGTCAAATATCACCAGAATCATTTCTTTCCCCCAGAAACTGTGAATTGAACAAAAATTTACTGAGATCCAGGGACAGTTTATTCAAGAAAATTGCTGAACCTCATTAAGCAGCACACTTTGGGGTGTTTTCACTTACTCAATTCCTATCACATTCTCTGTAGCTCCATTGTAACATTAAAACATAAAAGCCCACAATCACCATGAAAATCAGCAATCTGACAGCTATTGGAGCGAGACTAAATGAGGCTGCAGACACTTTGGAGAATAATTTCAGATGATTTTCATTATTTTACTTATCTGGTCTGGTAGAAGGCCCCACTTCCAAGGCTTTCTTGATTTGACTTGACTCAGAGCTCACACATTGGAGAAAGACAAATTATGTTTAATTTTTTTGTGTGTGGTTATTAACTTTGCACATCATCATAGGGGAAAAAAACACATGTTCAAGTCCTTTGCCTAATATTTTTTGTTGTTTTTGAGTTGTAGGAGTTCTATATTTTTTAGAGATATGAAATCCTTTTCAGATATATAATTTATAAAGCCTTTTAGAGTTGTATATCCATAGCACCCTATCACGCATAAGAAACAAAAGTAATTCAGAGAGACTGCCTTCTGGTAAGGTATCTATTTGTATCTACCATCTGTATTACAAGGTTTTTTTCCTAGTGCTCCAAATGATACAAAATAATAAATGGGATTTAGGTGAAATTGTGAAGTGTCTTCAATTTCTTTTTCTAGACATGGGATCTCTCACCAACTGAAGGGAAACAGCAGGGATAGGAACCCTAATATAAAATTCTTAGAGATCCAGAGGAGAAAGCATTCATTATCTCTCCCCTGGAATATTGTGTCAGTCACCCAATGATCCTTCCCTGTCCTAGTTTGTCCCATCTTCAGTCTATTCTATACACCAACTTGTATGTTTTCAGGACAATGGAACTTCACTAAAGTAGCACTTTGAAGCCATATGATGATATCTAAGAACTGAAGCATAAAGGTGGTAAGGTAAATATATTTACACAGCAACTTTTGATAGAAATGCAAACCCCCAAATCAATCTCTCTCTCTCTCTCTCTCTCTCTCTCTCTCTCACACACACACACACACACACACACACACACACACATTAGTTTCTAAGTTTAGATGCTCTCATTTCTGACAAAATTTTAAATGCAATTACTTAACTTAAGAGATATAGAAAACGGCAATTGAAAAGTGGGAAAGTTATAGAAGATAGATAATGAGATTGATAATGAAAAGCATATTAGCCAGAAAGTTATTGCTATGGTCCATTGTGCTTAATACAGTGGAAAACTCTGAGATATAGGTGCAAAATTCCATGTCTCAAAATTAGCATATTTGAGGTCCAAACTGTTTTTTTTTAACCCCAACTATTGAGAGTCATCTGTTGATGGCTGTTGCTTGATGTTATATAAATTCAGTGAAACAAGGATCAGACACATGGTCTGAGTGGTATGTACATGCACACAAGTACATATTTTGGTATTCTACAGATAGAAAACCAAATCTTAAATTTATTGCATTATAAGATACACTTTCATGTTGAGCTGTGACTTAATTTATATTCTCAACATAACCAGAACCTCAATTTTTCTCTTTCTCCTCTCTGCATTATTTTTCCTGTGGTAGCAGTTCTGTTCCTCATATCTTTCAAGATTCAGGTTAACTGAGAAGAGTAAGAAAACTGAACAAAGCCCCCAGTGTTTTCCACCTCTGAGTAAATCAACAAGGCTAGAAGAATGTGATGCTGTTATCAGCCAGATCTGGACCACATATTCATTAATAAAAAAACAGAAGCAAAGCAGGGTAGAGCCAGCATTACCACAAACCCTTGGGAGCATAAAAGGAGAGTCTGAGGGGTTACTAGGGTGATGGGCTTACATTACTACAGTAAGAGAAAATGTTCTGAACTGCAAAATGTGACAAATACCCCTAACAAGGCCTTAGAAGGAAAATCAGTCATAGAATGACCTTCAGTGTATGACTACCAGTTGATATATGGAAACATAGGAGTTTAGTTATAAGCCAATCTTCTATTCAAAGAAGTGTTTTCACTGAGAATGCTTTTAGATCACAGTCTGGTAAGTTTTAAGAAAATCCCTCAAAACTCACAGTCTACTTTATTAAGTGGTGAGGCTATAGACTAAGGATTCAAAAGAAGATGCAAAAGGTTAAAAAGACTGCTTGGAACCAAGTTTGAATGTCTTATTGATATTGCACCAATAAGTGATTTTTTGCTGATTTTATTAGTTAATTTTAGCTATACATAGTATTAGGGTTTCTTTTTATATGATTATGCAACATTAAATATAATTTGCTCCAATTCAGACTCTACCTCCTCTTTCCCTTCCCTTTCCCCTCTCCTCTGTTCCCCTTCCTCTATTCTCCTGATCTTCCTTCTACTTATCTATAGTTTTTAAAAATTTCTCTAACTACTTTTTATTTTAGTTTATTGCAATAAGATCCACTGGAGGGATTTTTAACAGTGCAGTAAGGTGAGATGAGAATTCAGATATTTTGGGATTAAGAATAAATGCTTAATATTAACCATAAAAATTATCTTCTAATAGGATTCTTCTATGCTAAACTATAGATAGAAAATGGACAGTTCTATTTCATTTTTTCAATTTGCTATATCCTCTATTTATATGATGGAATTAAACTTTTACTCCCTCCCCACCCCAGCCTTCCTTATAAATACTAAATAGTCATTTCATTTCATCCAAAATAATAATGAGAAAATTTCTCACACTTCCATTCACTCTGTTATTCTCACATTTTTATCGGGTGAAACATATATTTATTTTTTATGTGAATGAATGTATTTCTCAACTCACCCCATCCCCAGGTAAAGACAAGTGAACACAGAAACAAATCCTTGCACTGCAATATGAATGGAGGCCACTAGAGGGCATGCTAGCTTCATGCTGGGACCCGAAAGTGCAGCACTGCTTTAATTCAGAGCATGATTGAGCAACAAAGGTGACCTTGCCAAAGGTTAGAGAGAGCCCATTAATGTAAAAGGAGAGGTCAGTCTGTCAAGTGACAGAGACAAAATGTCATTTGTACCACTTTGAAGCCAAACCGACCAATTATACCTACCAAAGCCCAAAGGTAATGAAAACTAAAGACAGAAAGTGTCATTTTGACAGAGATAACCGCTAGAAAAAGGAAGGGAATGGGCCTCAGGTTAATGGATTTTTTTTTTTTCTTTAGGTGGAAGAGGTGGAGGCATTTTAAAACACCTTAAATTGGGTATTGAAAATGTCGCCTGACCTGTAGTAATGGTAACAGAAATAGAACAGGGTGGGTGGTTCTGTTTTAACTGAAAATAATGGTTAATTTATTGCTGAAATATGATACCTCAGGGAGTATCTATCTAATGTTAGCTTACTTCTTGGAAAAACGATTCCTGTTTGACATAGCATGACCATCCTAAGACAGCCTGCATACAAGTAGCTTCAGTTCACATTGAAGTTTTGAATATTTTTTGGAAAAAGCTAGAAATTATAGAAATATAAATTCTGCCTACAAAAACAAAATCAGAATCTCTTGAAGGAGAACTGATTGGCTACCTCTCTCAGACTCATGGGGGTCTAGTGGCTAAAAATTTGATTCCTATGTTTCATCCCTGATTTTACAAATCATAATTTCTGAGTTGAGATCTGGACATCTATTTTATTTTATTTTTTGAGAGGTGGGTACCAGGGATTGAACTCAGGGGTACTCGACCACTGAGCCACATCCCCAGCCTATTTTGTTATTTTATTTATTTTTTATATTTTTGTCCTCTTTTCTTTTTTTATGTATTTTTGTTGTTGTTGTTATTTTATTTAGAGAGAGGGTCTTACTGAGTTGCTTAGCACCTCATGTTTGCTGAGGCTGGCTTTGAACTTTTTATCCTCCTGCTTCAGCCTCTCAAGCCTCTGAGATTACAGGCATGTGCCACCACACCTGGATGGATATCTGCTTTTATCATAAGAGTTTTAAGTGAATCAGGCAATTGGGTTATTTGAATCTATAAATGGACCTAGGAATTAAACAAACACTTTTCAGAAGAAGAAATATGGATGGTCAACTAATATATGAAAAAATATTCAACATCTTTAGCAGTTAGAGAAATGAAAATTAAAACTATACTGAAATTTTTTCTCACTCCAGTCAAAATGGTAATTATCAAGAATTCGAGTAACAGTAAATGTTGTTGAGGATGTGAGGGAAAAATGTACACTCATACATTGTTGGTGGGACTTCAAATTGTTGCAACCGCTCTGGAAAGCTGTATGAAGATTTCTGAAAAAACTAGGAATGGAAACATGATTTGACCTGACTTTTCGACTCTTAAATTCATATCTAAAAGATTTCAAAAAAGCATACTACAGTGATACACTCACATCAGTGTTTATAGCAACTCAATACACAATAGCTAAGTCATGGAACCAACCTAGATGCCCTTCAACAGATAAATGTATAAATAAATTGTGGCATATGTACATAATGAAGTATTACTCAGCCATAAAGAAGAATGACTTTACAATATTTGCAAATAAATGGACGGACCTGGAGACTATCCTGATGTGTGATATAAGCCAATACTCCAAAGTCAAAGGTTGAATGATTTTGCTGATATGTGGAAGCTAACCCACAATAATGGGGGAGAAGGGAATAATAGATATTCAGTAGATTAGACAAAGGGGAATGAAGGGACAGAAAAGAGGATAAGAAAAGACAAGACAATAGAATGAATATGGAATAACTTTCATATGTACTTATATGAATATAACATAGTTAATCCTAATATCGTGTACATCCATAAGAATGGGGTTCTCACTAGATTATGATATATTCCATGCTTGTACAATTATATCAGAACTAATTCTACTGTCATGTATAACTAAAAGGAACTAATAAAAATAAAACCAATCAAAATTCTGGTGAGCATTGTAGCATATTATTTTAATTTTAATCAGAAAACAATTGAGGAAGATGTTGCTATTTTATTTGTTAAACAATAGTATCATTAAATAATTCATGTATTTATAAAGCAACCAAACCAGAATGAAGGCAAGATCTATTGAACTTTGAAGTTCTTTAGCTAAAAAGATGAAGAGAGGATATATTTAAACATTTATTGGGTTTTGTGTATTAATTTCCTTTTTATGTCTTAATCTTGATATTGCACTAAATGTCAGGAATCCTCTAACACCAAAGCAACTTGAAATCTGCCATAATTATATCATTAACCCTATATCTTGAGACTTGACCTCCAGAGATACACAGGAAAAATCTAATCACCAATCTCCAATGTGACTTTAGAGAAAAACTTTTAACTCATGCCTCCATCCTGACAGGAAGTAGAGGAGGAATACTTTCTAATAGTTTCCCCTGGGGAAAAAGAAATCAATTTTCAATAGATTGCCTTGGTTTATATATGTGTTTGTAAGATTTTATAAACTCTAAGTCTCAGCATATAAAGTCAAAAGAAGGTCAGGTACTTCATCTCTACCACAAAATAAAGCATATAAAACTCCTACAAATATTATTGTAGCATTTTTCTCTTTCTATAAAGAATCATATTTCACTTTAGTGAGAATTTAGTCATGAAATACTCTCACATAAAAGTGAAATATGGCCTTTTTCTATTCTTTTCAGAACATTTGGACACTCTTGTTAAATAAAGAAAATATGTTTAGGTAAATTGTAATTCATTTCAACAGCATGTATCTAAATATGCCAGTTTAAAGATCAAACCCAGAGTTCTACTTATTTTATATGTAGACCAGCCTCACAAATATGTGAACAAAGGAACAGACACATAAAATATTAACCCTTAAAAATCAAAGAATTTACAAAAAAAGATCCTGTAAAATTCATGATGATATTTACAGGAGCAAAGATAAGTTATTGCATTTCAGGTAGCTGTTTTAGATTTTTAAATTATAAAACTAATAATTTTGTAGCAACTAAATTAACACATATTTGTTTGAGTTGTGTTTCTTCCTTCTTCTTCACCTATATCCTTGTTTTTTAAACATGGCTCATGGTTTGTTGTTTTTCGTTTCATATCTACATAGGTAAATCAGTAGTTGGATAAAGGAAGGCAAGTAATGAGGTAAGTAAATACACACATAAACTCTTTTAAAAATTAAAAGTTATGTATTTCTGAAGTATCTCTGCTTGCTTTGTATAAATTGTTGATGGACCTTTGTTTTATTCATTTATTTATATGTGTTGCTGAGAATCAAACCCAGTGCCTCATACATGCTAGGCAAGTTCTCTACCACTGAGCCACAACCCCAGCCCTGCTTGCTTTAAAAAAAAATAATCCACCCATTTTCAAACAGAAAATTAATGCCCTTTGCATGGTTATGACAAAGTAATGCCCTTTGTCATACTTTCCCAAAGGCACCAATAGATGGCATTAAATGTCACTTATATGTAGTCACAATAGATTTATGAGTTAATTGATTTATCTTCAGAATTTGGGGATGTAGCCTGTTTGTATTATCCGTGTCTGTCCTAAGGATTTACACTCTCTTATTTATGTCTGGACGACTTATTCATCAGTGAGAGTGGTGTTTTAGAAGTAACCGCTGTTATTGTATTGGGGTCTATACTCTTCTTTAGTTTGAGCAGTGTTCAGTTTTTGAAATTGGGTTCATGAACATTTGGGGTTTAAATGTTTATATATCACTATATCTTCTTGTTAGATTGTTCTCTTAACCAATGTGTAGTGACCATTTTTGTCTCTCCTCACAAATGTTGTCATGAAGTCTGCTTTGTCTGATATGAAAGTAGCTGAAAGTAGCTACTCCTTCTTGCTTTCAGATTCCATTTGCATGAATTATGACCTTCCATCCTAAACTTTCAGTCTGTGGGTGCTTTGATAGTGATATATATTTATTGCAGAATACACATAGTTGGATATTATTTTTAATCCAACCTATAATTCTATGACTTTAATTGGAGAATATAAAAACGATTTTTACTCAATGTTATTATAGAGAGTTATGTGTTACTTCTTGTCATTTGTATTATTTATAATGTTTGATGTATCTCTGTTTCATTTTCCTATCCACTCTTCTAAAGAGAATTATTATTTCCCATATCCTTTTGTTTATTTTTATTTTCTTTTTCTGTGTGTGGGATTCTTTAAGGATCATCTACAAACTGATATAGGAGCCATGAATTCCTTTAATTAATGCTTAACGTGGAAGGATTTTATTACTTTTAAATTTTGAAGGATAGCTTTGCTGAATGTTGTAATCTAGGTTGACAGCTACTTTCTTTCATGACTGGAAACACATCAGTCCATGATTTACTATCTTTAAATTTTCTGTTGAGAAATCTGTTTTTCTGATAGTTTTACCTTTATAAATGATCTGGTAGTTCTATCTTGAAGCTTGTAAAATCACTTATTTATTTTGACCTTTTGGCATTTAAACTACATTATTTCATGGAAAATTACCTTTCTGGTCATGTCTATTTGTAAATATATTCGGCACCTGCATGTTCACCTTATTCTCAAGATTAGAGAAATTTCCTGCTATCATTTCACTGAATAAGTTTTCTATGCCATTTGCTTGAATCTCCATTCCTTCTTCAACACTCTGAGTCTTAAATTCCATTTTTAATGTTGTTCCAGAGTTCTTTTATATCTATTTTTAAAATTATTGTATAAAAGTTCTAATTCACTTGCCTCATTTAGATATGCTGATATATTATTTTCTTAACTTTATAGTCTTTTGGAGAGACTTTCCAATGAATTTTTTCTTTGGTCTCTTGTGTCTTTTATTTCCAAATTTTCTAATTGATTCTTTTTCAAAATATTTATATTTTCATTGAAAGGCTATGTTATATTGTGTATTATCTTCCTTAGTTCATCCCATGCTTCTTTTAACGCATTGATCATTTTAACCATCAATTTTTAAAATTATTTATCATTTCCTCAACTTCAATGTCATTGATTCAGTGTTGAGGAACTTTGATCTTTTGAGGATATTGTACTTGTGTTATCTGTCTTTGTGTTGAAATTTGCCCTTTTATTTGGACAGATGTTGCTGCCACTGTAAAGATTTTTTAAAATAATTAGCTGTCTCTCCATAGTGTGCTCTGAGCTAGGGGTCTATCTCAGCCCCAAAGCACCTACTCAACATGTTCAAAGTATTATGTTCAATCCCTAACTCTGCTTTGAGAAGAGAAAATAACCATCAATAACAGCTACAGTTTAAAGCAAACTTTATTTCAACATAAAATTTATTTAAATTGTTCTAAAGCTCAGCAACTTGGGAGACTGAGGCAAGAGGAATGAGAGTTTAAAGCCATCCTCATCAGATTAACAAGACATTTAGGAACTCAGGGAGACCATGTCTTTAAATATAATATAAAAAAGGGTCAGAGAGCTTTCTTTCTGGGCTGCCGCAGAAGCTACTGTCATGCCCGGAAGAAGTAAAAATCAAGAATCAATAAATAGGATGGATTTAAATTAAAAAGCTTCTTCTTAGCAAAGGAAATAATTAATAAATGTGAGGAGAGAGCCTACAGATTGGGAGAAAATCTTTACCATATGCAACTCAGATAATACATTAATCTTAAGATATATAAATAACTCAAAACTCTTAATATGAACAAAACAAGTAACCTAATCAATAAATGGGCTATGAAACTGAACAGACACTTCACAGAAGAAGATATACATTCGATTAATAAATATATGAAAAAGTGTTCAACATCTCTAGCAATTAGAGAAATGCAAATCAAACTACTTTAAGATTTCATCTCACTCCTGTCAGAATGGCAATCATCAAGAATACAGGCAACAATAAATATTGGTGAGGATGTGGAGAAAAATGTATGCTCATACATTGCTGGTGCAAATTGGTGCAACCACTATGAAAAGCAGTATGGAGATTCCTCAGAAAATTGGGAATGGAACCACCATTTGATCCATCTATCCCACTCATTGCTTTATATTCAGAGGACTTCAAATCAGCATCCTATAGTGATGCACCCACATCAATGTTTATAGCAGCCCAATTCAAAATGGCTAGACTACAAATACAACCTAGGTATCCCTCAATAGATGAATGGATAAAAAAGTATGGTATATATACTCAATGGAATATTACTCAGCTTTAAAGAAAGTAAAATTATGGCATTTGCCAGTAAATGCTTGGAGTTGGAGAATATCATGCAAAGTGAAATAAGCCAATTCCCCCCAAAAACCAAAGGACAAATGTTTTCTCTGATGCTAATTCACAATAAGGCAGGGGGCACTAGGGAAGAACAGTGTTACCTGACATTAAGTAGAGGGAAGTGATGGGAGGGAAGAGGTGAGGATGTGGGGATAGGAATGACAGTAGAACGAAACAGACATTATTTCTCTAGGTATATATGTGACTACATGACCAATATGATTCTGCAACATGTACACTCAGAAAAATGAGAAATTGTATCCCATGTATGTATGATATACCAAAGTGCATAAATGTATTCTACTGCATATATATCTAATTAAAACAAATAAAAAAATATAAAAAAGAGGCCAGAGATGTGCCTCAGTGGTTAAGCAAAACTTGGTTAAATCCTCCTCAGTACCAATCAAATCAAATCAAAACAAAACAAACAAAAATGTTCTCTACAACTTCATTAACCAAAGAAGGAACGGGGGATAATTATGTTGAATAGGCTGAAAGATTAGACACAAAGAAAATGAAAGTAACATTAAACTATTTAGAAAATAGAGGGAGAAAGGAAGAAAAAGAAGGAAAGAAAGAACAAGAATAAAACAGAATTAAAAAATAAAAGCATGGGGAAGGGAAATCAGAAGAAAATATGATGAAAGAAAGAAATAAAAATAGAAGAAAACAAAAATGAGATTTTAAAAAGACAAACTTTAATTAATGAATTTTTAAAACTACTTTAAAATCACATGAAAACACACAAAATAAAAAGTAGTGACAGGAAGTCAAGCAAACCAACATAGAACACAATGCATGTAAGATCAAAAGATAAAAATCTCCCTGCTGTGGTGCTTAATCTGTAGAGGTGTCTTTCAGCTACCTCCAATTTTGAAATACACCAAGTATTTTGGGGCATGGACAATGTTAAATCCTCAACTTTATGTTTTCTGACTGGCCTGGGCATGAAGGCAGTGAGAAACCACTGGTTCTCTGTTGGGTTGTGGTGGAGGGCATGCTTTTGATTTTTGCCAAGTATAGATCAAATCCTTGCATCTAAAAAGTGCCTGGAACTCAGCCACCTTAGCTTATTCACCTAGTCTTTGCCCTGCTCTCTTTGTCTAGAGCCAACCTAGGTAGCTCTGGGTGTCCTGCTGAGAACCTGTGAGCCATGGGACCTTCTGGGGACTGTATTATACCCAGCCCAGTAACCAGATCCCTCCTCACTGCCAGCTGCTGTTTTGTGTGCTTGCAGGGGATTTCTTGGTACCCAGGGAGAAGGACCATTGGTTTGGGGTTAACTACTCTGCTGTCCTCTGGCATGGACCAGGTGGCTCTGGACACTTCGAAGCTGGCTATGAATGTTTGGATCCCCCAGTCTTGCAGAAGGGCTGATGTCCTGATCATACAGATGTTTTCAAATAATTGTTGAAGACCTAGTAAGTGAAAGGCACAATGGTGCTGTGGCTGGTGATACAGCTGTGTCCCCCGATTATCAGCTGTTGGAGGACAGGTACGAATGCTTCTCAATTCCTACATTCCAGCATAATTACTGGCAAAAACGAGGGTTCTTAGTAATCACTTAAAGAATAAATTAATTTGTAATACATTTCTATATGACCCAATTTTCTAACTTTGACTTTTCATCTTCTTTGAAAATACTAGGAGTTAGAACATTAATGTTTTGGTCAGCTTCCTCACTGCCATGACTAAAAGGACCCAACCAGAACAATTATTGGGGAAGAAAAGTTTATTTAGGGGCTCACTGTTTCAGAGGTCTCAGTCTATGGACAGCAGACTCCATTCTTCAGGACTCAAGGTAAGGCTGAAAATCATGCTGGAGTGTGTGGCAGATGGAAGCAGTTCACATAATGATCAGAGAGCAGAGAGAGAGAGAGAGAGAGAGAGGTTTCTTTGCCAGATACAAACATATTCCCCAAAGCCATACCCCCAATTCCCATCTCCTCACGTCTTACCACTTTAGTTACCAATCACTTAATCCCTATGAGGGGATTAATTAATTGATTGGGTTAAAACTCTCATAATTCAATCATTTCTCCTTTGAACTTTCATGTATTTTCTCATACATGAGCTTTAGGGGGAAATCTCACATCCAAACCATAACAATTAACAAATTTCTTCCACATCTTAAGTATTAAAACTTGAAGGGAGTTTGATAATAGAAATACAAGTGAAGGGAGTGTGAGAATAGAAGTGTAAGAATAAGATTTCCAGTAAAGAATTGAAGAGTGTTAAAGAACAAAATACTGCAATGTTACAGTTATAGCAAAAGAGAGCAAGTTACCTTAAATGAAGTGGAAGATTTGGGCTGAATAATAGTAGATTATACAGTTGGATAAATAAAATGAGACCTTTTGGTAGATTGTTTTCATATCTAGTTCTATAGGTTTATATATTATCCATTTAGACATGATAAATCATATAGCAAAGGCAAGTGATTATGAGGTTGATCATAGAAGAGATAAATATGATCAGCTTCAAAACTCAGAACAAAAGAAAAGTGAAAGCTGACATTTTTGGGGTATTTGCAATATACTTTACCTGTACTCTTATGTGTTTTGGCAAGATCAGCAAGTTTATGGTTTGTTATCTTCTTCCTTGACTTTTTCCTGTTTCTTCTCATGTTTGTTCAGAGTACCATCAAATATTAAAACATACATAAATAATCAGTTGGTTATTTCAAATATTTGTTCTAAGATCACAGAGCACTATGTAGTCACAAAGCTGAAATCTGAAACCAGACAGATCTATCCCAAAGAAAGTCCAAGTCAATTCAATATCCATTCTAAGGGGATTGATGGTATCAATGTACAGATTCTGGAAGTCTTGATTTATGTAGGTCCCATGTTTATGCCCTAATCTATAATTCCTAAAAGCAAATGTGTCATGTTGAATTATGTAGCATTATAAATAATTCATTTTCACTTATTGTTTCTGGGGATTGAACCCAGGACAATCTCCATGCTAGGCAAGCACTGTACCACTGAGCTAAATCTCCACACCCTAACTTAACTACTTCTTTAATGTCCTTATCTCCGAATAGGATCATATGATTAGTACTGCCAGTTAGGGCTTCAGAATGCAAATTTGTAGGGGGGCTACATTTCAAATCATAACAAATGTCAGACACTACAAACTGGCAGTGTATGAACTTAAAACCAGTCTTTGGGTGCTGGATCCTCTGACTGCTCTGAAGAGCATCCTTTGTTTCCAAGTGACATGGTACTCAGTGATGACTGTTAGTAACTGAAGAGCTGAGCTGTCATGTGATAAGTCATGTAGACTCTAGCCAAAATAAAATTTTGGCTATTACTATCCAAATTATCCAGTATTACTGAAAAAGTATGAGTAAGAGACTAAAGTGGAGGAAACATTGCCTACAACTCCCCCTTCTATTTTCCCCTATGGATTAGCACTGGCTAGGGTCCACTGAATCAGCACAGATTTAGGATTTTCCTCACTGCTAAAAAAGAGTGAGCCCTGAGAGAGTAGAGAGGGAAGAGAAGAAGGGATGGGATGGGAAACTACTGAGTACTGAATCAGAGTAGGGAAAAGGTGTCTTCAAGCCTGACACCTGTGAAAAGGCCTTGGCAGAGAGGCCTGAGGAAGAGACCTCTGAATGGGGCTGCTTGCTCTAGGAAAGCAGATTACATGAAAGCACATGGCCAGTGTGGAGGAGAGAGGAGCCATGAGCTTGACTATCACTCCAACAAGAGTTTTCAGTGCATTGGTTGTGCACAGTCTTGAGAGGGGAGGGAAGGTTCCCCTTGGAAGTCTTGTCAGGTAAAGTATTTGTAATTATCTATGGTTGGTCCTGAAAGACGACAAACAGATTTACGTCCAAGATCCAGAAAAGAGGAAACCTTCTCTATGATCCTGAATCTGTGAGATGTGGAGGAACCATGTTTATACACATGAAATAAGTTTTCCTTTGAAGTACTTTGAGAAGGTCATCATTTCTGTTGCATCTTGACTATTTTCTTTCATGGCTTATTCTTACTCATTTCTGGGTTCATTTAAGCCTCTGTTGTGGTAAAATAGATCACTCTAGTACTGTTGCTCTGCTATGGAGAGAACCATATTGTAAGCAAAATCAGTCAAGAAAGGAGCTCTCATTTGTGGTTGATCTGATCTGGAGCTAGGATTTGTAACTTCTTTGGAAGCCAACAGAGACAGCAACTTGGCCTTCAGAACATCAGTTCTAGCAATCTCCTCCTAATTCAGATATGTTTAAAAGCCAAAAAGTCAGTATTTTATACAACAGCCTTGGTTTAACACTGCAGAAGAAAGAATTTTGCAAGTAGAAGGGCCTTTGATGTCCAAATATCTATCTAACCTTTCTGCCTACCTATGTCAAAGGGCTCCATAGATACCAGGGTGATTATTTGCACTGTATTCTTAGCAAGATGCTTGGGTCTGTCAATATACTAACTCATTTAATGATGATTACAAGCACATGGTCAGGTGCTGTCACCTCCAATTTTGTTGTGATGAGACTTCCAGATTCTGTACATTGATACCATCAATCCCCTTAAAATGGATATTGAATTGACTTGGACTTTCTTTGGGATAGATCTGCCTGGTTTCAGATTTCAACTTTGTGACTACATAGTGCTCTATGGTCTTAGAACAAATATTTGAAATAACCAACTGATTATTTATGTATGTTTTAATATTTGATGGTACTCTGAGCAATATCCGACATATACTTCATATCCAATAAATGATGATTTTCTCGTATTTTATTACAGAGCAGTAGATTTAACATAAGACATAGATATTTATAACATGGGGATTCCTCTTTATCCCATTAATACTAGTTGTTTAAATTTGTTCTTAGTTATTTACAAATTGCTTTTAAAATTTAAAATAAAATCTTTGCTAAATTTTATTTTAGCATATTTTTCAAGATTTTATATGCCAAAAAGACAAAAAGGAAATAACAATGTGAGGTAAAAGGCAGTTATAAAACCCTATACATAGAGTAAGAGTAAATACAATCTTATCTCAAAAATTTTCCCCCAGTGGACCCAGCAGAAAACAGAAGGAAATTTATGTAAAGAGATAAAAAGATTATTGGGGAATCCACAAAAAGGCAAGAAATTTGGCAAATTTAGTTGGCATCTACCTGAACAATAAATCCAAATTTTCTAATGCTAAATTTGAAAAGAGATTTTTGGGTTTCACACTTAAAAAAAGAGAAAAAATTATGGAAATGATCATGACTGCCTTCAATAAAGTTTCATTCTCTCTCAGCTGATGATGATGTTTTTAAAGTCATGGTCAAAAATATAAGCAACGGACTGTTGCCAAAAATCACCTTTTGAAGCAATGTGAAGTAACCCAAATTGATAAATTAGAGAAATAATGTTTTAAATTTGTTTTTCTTAGTACTCATACAAAATATAGAAAGTTCTTAATATAAATGTTCCATAGAATGAAATGCATGTCAAGTAAGTCATTTGTGCTGAGTTTCTGGCATAAGATTTATTTAGCAAAATGCATTTAGAATTTCAGGGTTTTACCTCAATGCTTCCTTATACATACTCTCAAAGAGAAAGCCTTAAGTGCCTTTGGAAAGTGATTGGAAAATCCCAGGTAACTTTAATTCTAACCACTGCAAATCTTTGGTATGTCTCTGGAAAGGTGGTTCTTATAAGAGCCTAATTGTAGTTTACATGTGAAAGTGTTTAAAATACGTAACACTGACTACTCTATACTTAGAAATAATTGTTGTTTGACTTAGATTTTAACTGCTTGGATTTAAAGTGTACAAGAGCTAGAATTATATCCACTCTGTGGCATAGGTGCCCTGTAAATAGTGTTAGTCAAATAATGAATGTGTGTATTCTAATCAATATCCTTTGATCAGAGTCATAGGGAAAGTGGAAGTAATGAATGAGAGATCTAGCGTATTTCAGAAAACCTGAATTCTGGGCATGAGCAAGTTTTAGATTACTTCATTTATAAAGGTGAACAACTTTGCAGAGGTAGACTAAAAAATTCTCTTAGAAAATTCATACAGGGATTTGATGAGTCCCAGTGTAAACATCGAGTTATAAAACTATATCAGATCAAAATTTTATCCCAGGGATGAGAGGTAAAGAGTATTTTTGAAATACTTTCCTCATTGCTCAGAATGATTCTAATAAAGATGGATGGACAGGGACAGGATGTCCCACTTCAGTGTGGAACTGAAAACTTGTCTACTCATTGGAATTAAAGGTTTACTTGACATTTATTCCATTCACCACTGATGTTCTTCGAATTGTAACAATTTGACTTCTAGGTTTTTTTGTTTAATTTTCATTTTTGATATATAGTTTGTCGAGCATCCTGCTCAGGATAAAAGCTGCCCCATGTGAATTCGTCCTCCCTACGTAAGCTTTGAAAAATGGTCCTGTTTCAGGGTATTTGATGATTACAGGACTCAATTGTGGCGCCAATGTTATTTGCACTGCAAAGGATTACCAAGAATGGCAGGAAATCCCTTACCAAAGAGTATAACATTTCTCATAAAATTCTCCTTATCTAGAAGAGGCGGTTTGAAGGATGCCATTCATGATTATGGATTGTGGTGTTGCTAATCTTGGGAGTGTGTGTAGTACTTATTGCTTCTGAAGTTCTCTCATTAAACTGTCTAGTGGAGGAGGACTCTGATTTTCCTCATCATTGTATCCTCTATGCCTGCCATACAGAAGATATGGAATAGTATTTGTTGAATCATGAATTACGTTAATGAAGGACTGACGAAGTCACAAGCCAAGAATGGAAGATGTGAAGATGAAGCAGTTAGTCCTAGACCTCAAGGAGCTCCCATATAAGGATGGAGTAGATAGATGTGTGTGATTATTGTTAACAGATGCTAACACTATGGGGCCTTATAGATACCAAGGTGATTAATCACAGGGAAAAACCTTTGAAGTATAATCAATAATTTGGAGATATCAAAGTTTTCCTACAGAGGATTGTGATAAAGTTTACTCCAGAAGAATTTGGAGGAACTCGCCATGTAAAAGTAGATAAGGAATTATTCTTGATTGAAAAATATATGCAAATGAGGAAATGTTATGTGGGCACATTTCTGAATATAGCATGTTAAACAGGTTTCCTTTTCTTTTTATATTTCTTTGTGTCCTGGTTTTCTCCCATTTTCCATTTTTATTTTATTCTTAGGACCAAAATCACCCACTTCAATATTTGCTATTTCTAACAGGGAAATTCAGTTTTTATAGGAGTGTTTAGGGCTTACTTATGTCTGCTTAAAATTAATCTGTTGAGGTTGTGACCTCCACTCCCTATTATTATGACTAGACTTGACGATGGAGCCTTTAAGGAATTAATCACTTTAAATAAAGTCATGCGATGGACCTTAAACCAATATGACTGTCCTTATAAAAAGAGCAAATTAGAATACAGAAACATGGAGAAGACAACTAATTATAAGCCAAGGAAAGAGGTCTTGGTAGAATCTTTTCTTCTGACCTGTTGATCTTTGACTCCAAATCTCTAGATAGAACTGTGGGAAAATAAGTTGTTCTTCTTAAAGTCATCCACTGTATGTGCTTTTTTTTTTTTTTTTTTTTTTTTTTTTTTTTTTTTTTTATGGCAGCCCTAGAAGACTAATGAAATGAGCTATGTTAAAAATGTCACCCCCTTACTTTCATGAAAGGCACATTTTGTCACACAACAACGTCAAAATAAAGGTCCTTCCTTCACCACTTTGTGTTTTAAAATTAGAAATAAAGGAATTACACATTAACCTCAAGAAGTCTTAGCATTACTCTTTGCCTTAATAGTTGTTTGTTTTCTTGTCTTCTTTCAGGGATTTTACAGGGTCCAATTTTTACCTCGGCACATATTTTGATCATTAGTATTAGTCTTTCATGTAAAGATCTTTGATCAAGACTTATAATCATTTGATTCATTTTATTAAAATCACAGAATAAATTGACCACCTGGTTAAATCAGATAGAAAAGTTCTGGTTTTATTTCTTGGAAGTATTACATAATGTACTAAGCAGCATTTCTTTCCTTGAACAAGTTGCAGAATCTTCCAGGAAATCTATTCTTATCGTTTCAAGCCTCACAATCTCCTTCTCCTTGAGTTGAAGAAAGTGTGTTATGCAGTATTTATTTCACAGGACTGACCAATAATATTTAATTTCAATCCTTTTACTGATGGTGAATATGGAACTGAAAGTAATTTTCCATGATTATATGAAACTAAATGTGATCATTTCACTTTTAGCAAACTGACTGTAATATCCAAGGATTATGAAGTAATGCTTGTTATTGTTCCCTTTATGTCTCTGTAAAGTAAAAAGCCATATCAGTCATTAAAGGGATCGAGTGATACTCACGTGTCCATTTGTTATTTTCACTTGTATTTGCTATTATTTCAGTTTCCAAAGATTACCCTGTAATCATTGAAATCAATATGATGTGATAAATAATATCATCAGAATAACTCAGGAAGCCATTAAAATTCAGAAACATATCTGGGAAAATTTTAACCTCTTCTTTCTCAGATCTCTATAATTTCTCCCTTATTGCATTATTTTTATTTATGTTTAACTTTTATTGTTATCTTTTATACTTTTAGAGTCAAGGTAAAAACAAAAACTATTCTAAATATTAAGAAAAAAGAAGGTTTAAGTTGTGAACTGCCCCCTTTTCAGGCTGAGGTAAAGCAGGGGAGTTGAATAAAGGATGGTGGAGCTTCCTGGAGATGGGTAACAGTGAGACGGAGTCAGAATCCTTGGAATGCAGGCACAAGAGGAGTAGTCAGTATCAGTGGACCTCAGGGCATGTGGTGTCATGCGTAAATCTGGAAGTGCATCAGGCTTGTGGGGTGATGAGTAAGGGCATGATCAGTACCTGCAGAGAAGGAGAGTAAATTCCCTGTAGTTGTTTCTTTTCCTTCTGTTCTCTAGTCTAACCAGTGTCTGCAGAAGTATCAATGCAAGAGAGACTGGTTAAAGTGATTCTGAGTTGGATGGAGGATGAATGTGTACATAACTACCTATTTGATCAGCATTTAAACAAGTTAGATATCTGATTATTTTTATGTGATACAAATTTAGGTTTTGGAGAGTGGAGAGTAAAAGATGGGCAAGGCATAAAAAAGTAACAATGGAGGAAGTAGAGGATTAGGAAGGACTGATGGAGAGAAAGCTTGGTGTTGGAACAAAGAAGATGAAATAAAATGGAAGAGAATCACACTGCAGATGAAAATAAAGGCAGAGTCTGCATATCTCATTCATTCAGTCACTTACATATTCTATAGGTATTCATTGAGTGTGTGTTAGGCAATTCAAGCTGCTATAATAATAATACCATAGACTGTATGGTTTATACAATATGTATTTTCCATAATTCTGGAGGCTAGAAGGTTTGGGCACAGATCTTGTCTTGGCTGTCTATGGGAGCACAATTCATGATTTGCAGATAGCTGCCTTTTTATTGTATCTTTATTTGGTGTAGAGGAAACATCATCTCCCTAGTGATCCTTATATGAACATTAGCTTCATTAATGAGGGTTCTACCCTAATAACCTAATCACCTCCCTGAAGTCCCATCTTCTAACACAGTCATATTAAGAGTTAGGAGTTCAACACATGTATTTTTGGGAAACACAAGTTTTCAGTTTATAAATGAATGAATACCCATTTGATTTCAAGTGCTCTGCCACTCAAGGAAAGCAAATAATGAAATAGCAACCCCTGTGGTCCCATGCCACAGCCTAATAAGTGAAGCTGAACTTGCGGCATCAATTTTAATGCAAGTGCCAAAAGGATGATGGAAATAAGCATAGTGAACTATTTGGCCTCAGAGGAACACTGAGTAGGCAGAATAAAATCCCAAGCCTGCTTTAAATCAGCTAAATAAAGAAGGACCTTGAAAGAGTGGGGAAGTTTTATTAATCAGAGATAAGTGCACATGTGTAAAAAATAAAAAGATGAAAAAATAAAGAATGTTTACAAAAGTATAGTAAATTTTAAACTAATTTAGGAAAAATATTCTTGTTGTTTTGGATGCTGTCATGAAGGTCAGCATAGGCCAGGTCATGGACGGTGGTCTTTGGGCTAGATTTTCCGTATTCTACTGTTTTATGTCAGCATAGGCCATGAGCAGCTATCCCCCTCCTTGAGAGCGTTTCACAAATCTGTAGTTCCTGCCCTCATGGACAATAATCCCAGTTCTTAAACTAGAACATTATATTCAAAGTTGTAAAACCTCAAAAAATATCACAGTCTGAACCCATCTTTTGCAGTCTATGCTTATGTTCAACTTTATAAGAAAGTGCATGCTGTAAACATTATTCTGAGATTCATAAACACTTGTTAAATCATAATCTAAATGTTTCAGAATACAGCTATATGCAGAACAAACTTTACAAAATGATGACAGAGTTAAGTTAGAATTCTTAATTTTTCAGAGATATATTTGTGGTTTTTCCTTCAAATACCAAGGTTTCAGTCGTTTCTGATAAAGCAAAGTCTAAGGCCCATCTAAAATGGAGCATTTTTCGTGATGATGCCATGGTAGCTGGAAGAAAGTGAGTTGGTTGGGGCCCGCCTGGTCATCTATGGGCCAAGCAGTAGAGAGCTGCTGGCAGATCAAGGTGGGACATATAAGCACTTAGGCTGGAAGAAATCCACACAAACAAGAGAATTGAGGCCAGGCAAACAAAAAGGAGTATTAGCTGAAGCAATACAGTAACAGTTTGAAGAAGAATCAGAATAATTCTGAATCTCTCCCAATCTGCTTCTTGTCAAGGTCAGAAAACCTTTCAGGGTATGGCTGATTTTCGAATTTATAAGAAAAACAATCTAGGTGCATCTTGACTGAGGGCAAAAAGAAAAGAGGAAAGAAGCAAAACTTCTAGATAGCTGTTCTTCAGATAGAGATGGGGATTGATGATGAAGTTGTATAAAATGTTTTTCTTTCAAGGACAAGTAAGAAAAATGATGAAAAGCCATCCTGAATTGACCTGTTAAGAACAAAGGACTCGCTCATTTTGACACATACATTAGAAGACATTTTGTCTCCTTTCAGAAGCCAAAAACTTAAATTCTCTCATTGTGTTCAGGTTTGTTGTCTGTGAAAGGTTTCCTTTTGATACAGTATCTTAGAGGAGCTGTTGATAAGCAATGTGATTTGTTGGTATAGTATATGCAGATGATTTTTTTTAAAGTACATGTTCTTCTTAGGTTTTTGTATCTTACTACTTTTCTTTTTTCTCTTGAGCCATTGAAAAGAAATCTTACCAGTATCATAGATCTGCCAACTCAGGTTATGCTTTACCAGACATAACCAAAGGTAAAATCGCCAAGGAAAATTTGTGGATTTCATGCATTAAAGTGATCTATAGCCTTGAAGTAACAATAGCTACTATGTAGGTTTTTGTATTGATTTTGGCATGATTCCTCATCCTTACTTCCTTGGCATTGGGGGTTTTTTATCATAGGGCTAAATGAGGCAGTGCCTGACAGCTACAGGAAAGTGCTTTGGAATCAGACACACCTAGGTTAAAATCTTGGCTGTCTTCACTTACTCTAAGTTGGCTCTTCTTAGTACTTCCCAAAGTGTCATTTTGCTTCTCTGTAATCTCAGACTCCTCTCAGAACTTCTTCAGCCTGAAATTTCTATTCACTTATATTTTATTCTCACATACTACCTCTGTAGTATTCAAGCAATTTAGTAATTCTTGCATAGTATAAATCATAAAACACATTTGGAATTTCAATATTCCCATTTTGTATATAGGATTGAAATCGTACTTACATCTCACAGGTGTGCTGTGAAGATGACATTAAATTCAAGTGAAAGTGTTTGGCAAACTACAAAATGTAATATAAAATACCATCATTCCAGTACCTATTGAGAAATCTTATCTTAGGTGCACAGTCATAAGCTCCTGCTTGATCACATAATAAGGGACCTTGCAAGTGTGGACCATTTCCTTACCAAGAGATAAAGATGACCAAAAGCACATTCCTCAATTATCATCTTGCATTTGGATGTTTTTTTTCCTGTTTTATGCTCAGCTAGTCTTCCTTTGTTCTGCGTGAGTGTGTTATTCATAGCTTTCAGGATTGCAGACTCTACAGTGGAGTGGGAGTTCACTCATTTTGGCAGGACATTTGCACTCACAGGCCAATTGACCAGAGTTGGCTATTGGGGAAACTTGCTAATCAGAGGAATCAAAACAGGCTAGTGGAGATGATCTTGCTTTGTCTTTTCCCTGTATAATAAAGTGTTGTTCCAGTCAGAGCTTGACTATTTTGCTTCCCTTGATAACTCTGATAACAAGATGTAATGGGCAGAGTAGTGTTAGGAGTCCTTCCCTAGGGCTAATAAATGGTGCACAGTGTTCTTATTGATAGTATCTTCTATCAATGATTAAATAATATTATGTGCTTCCACCCATCACAATTTCTATTCATGTCCTTTTTTTGACTTTGTGTGTGTGTGTGTGTGTGTGTGTGTGTGTGTGTGTGTGTGTGTGGGTAGGTAGGTAGGTAGGTATTGGATATGTAGACACATGCCCAAACATATATATACAAATAAGAGAGGGGTACAGACACAGACCTTAGTGGCAATATGTATTTTCACTGACAGTAGAAGAGAACATGTTTATTTCTCAGAAGCCATGTAAAACTTGGGCTTTGAACTGATTTTATTATTTTGACTGTAAGTCCTCTGGCCAGGGAAATGCCTATGTTTCTTGAAATTTTCACTGTGGCAAGCATGCATAGTCAAGGTCCAACTTGTTTGATAAAGATTTATCTTTGAAGTTGGTGTACCCTAACATCCATAAATGTCACTGTGCAGGAGCAATAGGGTGGACACTCCCATGACAGAAGCAAGGTCTGAAGTGAACATCTACTCAGGAAATGCTTCTAACTAATATATCTATGTATACCTTTTCCCTTTCTATCAATAATTTGAGCCATATTTTAAAGGGAGGGGTTAAGTTTTTGATGATCTTTCTTTAGACATTGATTGAATGAATGGGTGGTGGTTATAGACTGAGCAGTACATAGTTAATATGAACCCAGTGTGCTTAATTTTCTATTTTACTAATTAAGACTTAAATTGATAGAAATTGACTGTTAATATAAATATAATCAAAGGCATTGAGTGACATACAAGAATTTATCAGAGAATTAATACTATGAAATATTGTTTAAAGAGAAAAGAGGTATGATGACTCAGTAAATTACTCAGCTATGAGGTCCTTAAAATTCTAGACAGGAGCTGTATCCAGCTTCAAGTTAGATAACACACTTTCTGGAGGAAATCTAAAAACCTATTAAACTTCTTACTTTAAAACCATTTACAGAAAGTTATATTTTTTGTGTGTGTCCAAGCATTCCTGCATACAACTTTACAGACATGAACAATTAGCAGAAAGATGTATGTAGAGTAGATACATAATTATGTGGAATGGCTGACTGATAGAACTCTCTGATAAATGAGGGTGATCACTGTATGTTACATCTTGGTCTATGAGAATGTTAACAGAGGCTTCTTTTGAAAGTTCATTGTCCTAATCAGTACAAGAATATTATATGATACGGATATTTATCAGAAAAAACATACTAAAATGTTAACATATCATGTATTTACTCTTATCAACCCAGAATACATCAATTTGTCTCTGTGAAGTGTAATATTAGTATGGAGATTTTTAAAATAAATTGTGGACATTGTGGTATTAACTTCCTCTTAGTAAAATTTTACAGAAATGGGCCCCTTCTAATGAAGACACCTTCATGTGTTGTATTTGTCAGTGCTTAGAGCCCCCATATTTGTGGATAGTTCTTGAATGTATTTCTTACAATAAACATGGAAGAAACTGTGTGGTTAAAGCTATGTGAACAAGTTACCTAACTTTTCCACTTTCTTATTAGCAATTGCAGATCACACACCCCTAATTTCCTCAGTAAGCCTAACAGTGTGAAGGAAGCACTAGATTTTCCAAGGTATTCTTTTTTATATTTTTTTTCTTATGATTTATCAGAAATCTCACTTATCCAAGCAGGAGTCAGTTCTTACAAACTCACAGGAGTTAGGTTTTTATATTCATTTTTCTTTCCCTTTTTAGAGCTGCTGACAAAAAAATATTGTTTCGGCAATGTAAGTTAAAATTCTCCAGATTTACTCACTGATGAGTTGGGTCCATAATTCAGTAGACAAGGCAGCTTGAGTTTTATGATAGTTTAAAATTTTTAAGTGCTTTCATTGATTCCATGACTTTGATGCTCACACTGACTCCACAACATGGATAGAAATATAAATCATTAATTTTCTCTCCTTCCATCTCTCCATTTCTCCTTTTATTTTCTATAGAATGGAAATTGTAACTTAATAAAGAGGACTAAATTCTTAGTCCATGAACTAAACCAGGGCTGGGACTCAGTTGCAGAGTGCTTACTTAGCATGCATTAGACCCCAGGTTCAATCCCCAGCGTATACACAAACGCCAAGAACTAAGCTTTAAAATGGTAGAGCCGTGGCTTAAACTTTGGGAGGAAGACAACATTGCTTACTGATTTGATGTATACATAGGTTATAGAGTCCTAAGGTCAAATTGTATTATTTCACCAGACCGTGTATAAAAAAAGAGTATTCCATAATCAGCCATTTATCAACTGGTCTAAAATGAAATCTGATAGTGTCATAATATCCTAGCACCTTGTGTATGACTTCATATTTGTGTGTATGCATATATATGTATATACATACATAGGTACATATCTATTTAGCATAGGTGAGCCAATAATGTTGATGTTAATGATGATAATCTTAATTTTGATGATTTCCTCAATTTCACATTCTTTTAAATGAAAAGTGCATCTAAATAGTAATCATCAATTTGGATTTATAGTATTAACATATTGAACTGATAATACTTTGTTGTAGGGGGTTTTCTTGTCAATTGCAATATATTTAGCAGAGTCTCTGGCCTCTACTCACTGAAGATCAGTAGTATACATCTCTTCTGCTGTAATAACAACCCAAACCAACCACAAACATTATAGAATGTCCCTTGCAAGGTAAAAAATCTTCCTGGTTGAGATCCAATTATTTATATAACATGGGATAAAACCATATGGCATATGTCTATTTTATTCCACAAAACTGTGGAAGTAGAGAAAAAGGAGGTAAGAAAACAAAATAACTTGTGTGTCTGCTTTGTGAGAGAAACAGTCGTTTATTTCCTTTCACATACATTTTTTTTCTGTGATTCACTAAATAACTACTTGAGCTATTTTTTGGAGGGGGGGTACTGGGGATTGAGCTCAGGGATCCTAGAACACTGAGCCACATCCCCAGCCCTATTTTGTATTTTATTTAGAGACAGGATTTTATTAGTGCTTCACTGTTGTTGAGGCTGGCTTTGAAAATGTAATCCTCCTGCCTCAGCCTCCCAAACTGCAGGGATTACAGGCTTATGCCTCTATAACCAGCTACTTGAGCTATTCTTATAATCCCCATTTCATATAAAAAAACTCATACGAAAAAAGTTATATATATATATATATATATATATATATATATATATATATATATATATATATTCTTATAGATATCTTACAGAATGAGCATTAGGGCTTTTGGAATTAAGGTACCCTCATTTAACTTTCATGGTTTCATGGTAAGTGGTGGGATAAAAGATTGTATGTATAAACAAAGAAAATTATCAAGTTTTTAAGCTACCATTCATTGGATATCTGAAAGACAAATGAGGTTATAATGTAAGCAAAAACGTCATAAGAAGAATTCTAAACAATATCAAAGTATGTGGATGATTCTTTCACATTCAGTGGCATTTTATTGATCCATTCAACAACTAAGAGGAGGAAATTTCAAGTTTAGCCAAAAATCTTTTGTAAATTTTGGTACATGATACGGTTGCAAGTGATATGGTTTTAAAGCACTAAGCAATTTGCTAACATCTATGTTGCAATTTGGATTTAGAGATCAGCTCCCACCCATTCCATTAACTTACAAAGGGCAGAGAATGCACTCTCTGACCAATTGTCAGTAGGCTTAGTACTTTGTCCCAGCCCTCCTGACAGTTTGTAGTCACTCATTCACCTCTCCTGCTTTGATCACTTTCTAATCCCCTTCTTATAATTTGCAGTCCACTCAAATGAAGGTCAGCCTTTGATTCGCCTTCTCTATTCAAGTGTCTAGGCTGTTACATGGGGTTCTGAGGATGCTGGGCTCCCCTCTATCATATGGTGTGGTTATTCTAAGCAGTAACATTTTTGTTGTCATTACTCAGAGAAGCCTGTAGAGTACTTTTGTCATCATGACTTAGCTTTTGCTCCAAGAAAGTCTTGCTGGAAAAGAAGAATCTGTAAGCTAATAAATGACTTCACTACCGGCTCTGGAATTTGCTACTTATCAATTTGTCAGAGTCACTAATCTGCTGGGAAAACAGCTTGCTTATCAATACTAGTTCATTAATCACAACTTGTTTGTGAGCATTGCTTTGCTGTGTAGAGTGATCCTCAATTATTATATTATGAAATTTTCCTATTCCCAGTCTCTAAACTAGGATCCTAAAGTCCTATAAACAAGCTACTTCTGATTCATATTTGCATGAAGATGATATTCCTTGTATATTTTAAAATCACTGATTTATGTGGTGATATGCTTTGGTTCATTAACCTTGCAGAATAACTGAATTTGAGGCTTCTGAGTATCTAAGTTGGCCTTCGGACTAGCAAGTAAAATAGGCATCTCCACTGAGGTCGTTAGGAGATACTTCTTCTGGTCTACCTCCTAATAAGTCCACTGAGAAGTGTTATTCCATCAGCCAAATACTGCTTCTCTAATCCAATTAAAAATAATGAAAAAAAATTATGGCATAATTTATCAGCATATATTTAGCATGCAGGTGGTACTTAAAATTCAACTAAATTTTCAAAATTCAAAAAAGAAGATACATGTAAGCAGATAATGTACCAAAGGAAAAAGATGTTAAATATCAATTTTGGAAAATGATTTCTGCTGAAGGCATTTTTATATAATTTGCTAATGGTTAAATAAAGGATACACTTGTCCACTCCTATGTCTTATATCTCTCTTCTTGTAACAATACCAAAAGTACCTATCTGGGTTGGAATAGCCTACCAAACAACAGTTAGAAATGGTGGGATTGTGATTCAAGTCTGTCCAAACACATAGCCATTTCTCCCAGTAGCACCACAAGAGTGTTGCTCAGGGAAAAATAATGTCAGACCGAAAACACAAAATGAAATTAGAAGAACAAAATGCCTTAGTTGCCTTAGGATAATATTAACAGCTGTTTACTCTAGTTATAAAGAAAAATCCCAATAGCTTTCCTAATTAACATTTATAAAAATTGATGTAAGGCTCTACCTAGTTTTCAGATTGTTCCCTCAGAGAGTATCATAAACAATAAGGCTGATCATGTGATTAAAAGAACCAGTTCAAAGCTCCAACACACCATGTGCTTCAATTGGAATTCTGGATGTAGCACTCCATTTTGGCAACTTCTTTAATGTTGATGACGTTGCTTCTTCATCCATAAAATCAAAATAATAAACTTTGGATTAGACAAAGTAGAACCAAGAGAGATTGGGAGTAGGAAAATTAGTAGAATGAATCAGACATTACTTTCCTATATTCATATATGAATATATGACCAATATAATTCCACATCATTTACAATCAGAAAAATAGGAAGCTGTACTCCATATATATTTTCATGTATTAAAAAAAGAACAAAAAATTTGCAATAATGAGACCTCAAATGGTTGCACTGAGGATAAAATGAAGTAGATAAAACATAAAACAAACAAAAATAACAACATAAACTGAGAATGCTATGGAATGGCTGGGATATTTAATAACACACACTGAGCTTCACATAATGTTTAGCCCCACATTATTTAGTTAGATATAGAAACCATGCTATTTTGACTGAAGATGTTTCAATGATATCATATTAATATATTCTTGGTATGTGTTCCTTATGAAGACTGATTCTTTGCTAACATGTATTATATCTTAAAGTGTCATTTAAGGTATAGTGAAAGAGTCATTTTAAATAGAAAAATCATATTCATAACCATAAGTGGAATTCTTTCATAGCACAGCAGTCAATAATATTAATCCCAAGCTTGAGAAAGTACTGATGTTTACAAAATGCACCCTTTCCTCCCTATGCTAAGTAATAACTTCTTAAGATAATAGAAATTGTTGTTAGTAATCTTGAAATAGCTATAAAGAAATTCATTTGTTAAAATAGGGTCATTTTAAAGATAGATTATCTGACCTAGGTAGTTTCTTTCTCCAGCCCTGCCACTTTCCATTTGTATGCTCATTTATCTTTTCTCCTTTGAAGGTCATCCTAGTTAGAAAGTGCCACAATATACTAGCTCTTAAACTACTTAGACTCTCTGACCCAAAGAAAGTGACTGAATTGGCTCAGTTACAATCTTTACTTTAGAACATAATTTACCTAATAATACCTCGCTGGTAAATGCATTCATACATTCATATGTCACCAGCCTAGATGGAAACATGCTGTCTTTGTAAATGTTACAAGCCTAGCTTGTTAAATTTGTTTCCAGATGCGTGAATCCATAGGGAAATGAGAACCCATGTGCTGGCAATTCCTTCTAGAATTAAAGTGTACTTGCAGATTGTCATCACTGTTAATATTTAGACTTGTATGATCTGCTCAATATCTAAAAGCACAGCTAGAACAAGTCAAGGAGCAGTTTGTCAGAGGCTTGTCCATCAAGTCCAGGTACTTCACAGTGGTACAAATACTTCTCTAATCCATAAACTATCTTCCACATGAGTAAGCAATGAGGGTTGGCAAAGTAAAATAGTAATTGGGTCTTCTGGCTTCAGTCTAAGCATAAATATTGACTGATTGTTGGTCTTAGATGAGACTGTCATTTTTTAAAATTTCTATTTCTTAATCTGCAAAATAAGTGTTTGCCTCATTGATTTATTAAGTTTATTTCAAATTAAAGAGTTCTCTAATTGATCAGTACCACATAAAAATTAATAAAGGTATTATGTACATCTATAATTAATTAATTATTTAATTAATTATTTTTACAAACAAGTATTACAGGGGCTGGGGTTGTGGCTCAGTGGTAGAACACTCACCTGGCATGTGGGAGGCACTGGGTTTGATCCTCAGCACCACATTAAAAAAAATAAAGATATAGTGTCCACTTACAACTGAAAAATAAATGTTAAAAAGTGTTACAAATCAATAAATAATTGTTATAATTTCCACCCATTTCAAACTTATTGATAAATAAGAGATGCTACTCCTGTGGTACACATTTTTAATAAGCATTTTCTAATTGAAAATTTTCAAGAATGTGTACAAATATATTTTTATTCTTATACATTATAGTATGCTCTTTTAGAGTAAAATATTGATACAGAAGTCATAAACATTGTGTTGTGTGTATGTGTGTGTGTTTGTGTGAGTGAGTATGTGTACAGAGAAATACTGTGAACCACAGCAGTTATCCCCATAAAATACAGTGCAGTAAGAAAGTGATAGCCTTCTGTGGCAATGATTTTTACTAATATGATGTTAAGAATCCATCTTCTTACTGCATTTCTAGGTCAGATAGAATGACTTTGCATTAACTAAAACCACACAGGGAATTTTCATCTTTATACTTCCTTAAATGTCTCCTTTAGGGTCAGAGACTTCTGATTGCCTTTCAAGGAGATTAGTTAAATGGTTCATCAGGGCACTAGCACAGAAATATTTTATTTACAACATGAGATTTGTTCATATGTTAGAAATAGCATGTAAAGAACAGGATAAACTCTATTGTTAATGAAATTTGGTTCATTAAGTTAGTAAAGAAAATGTGGATGGAATGTATGTTTAAATTCATAAGTGTATCTGTGCATACTCTCAGGTATAAACAGGGGTTTATGTTTGGAAAATGCTCAAATGTCTGCAGGAGTCTCTGTGTGAAAACCCTTGGACAAATAAATGAGAGAGATATTTAGAGTTAGTAATTAAGGAACACCAAGTGAACAATGTCATTCACTAGATCCATACTCTTTTCTAAAGGAAATGATGGAAGTTACATTCCAAGAAAGTGTCTAAGAACTGCTTGGCCAATTTAAATAGCAGAAAATTATAGAAGAAAATTTATGTATCTAAACTCAGGGTTCTCACTGGCCTTATTACATAAGAGGCTCTGAACTTTTAGTTCTGAAAACGATTTGGAGAGGACAGAGATTTCCGACAAGGATTTGAACATTCTGCAGCTTTGTCAGCATATCAGTCAGTATCTCTAGAATAATTTTTCTTTTGAAGTTTTTGTGTATTTTATACCCCAGAATCAGACTGAATTAGTAACTAAAGTAAACATGATATAAAAAAATTGTATTAAATAATGTAGCTTTCTGAATCTCTTAAAGCCAAGACTGAAGTCTAATTTAGTTGTTGGGAAATAATACATTTTATACATTCACAAAAGAATTCTCTTGACTTTGTATAAAAGTTGAGGACATATGTTTTTCTCTTTGAAAATATATAAATTAAGGAATATTTGAGAATACTTTATGCACTGATGCTCTGTGTACACACAAGGATATCTCACTAAATTAAAATATGACCTTTTTCTGCCTTTCATTTTAAATGTTAAATAAATGCAGGTAAACATTATCTCATTAAGGGAAACTTGATATTAGCTTAGTATTTGCAATAATTACTAATTTTGATCTATAGAGAAGAGGCACAATTGACTTCATTCTGCTTTGCAATTGAAAAACAATAGAGTTTAGCAATTGAAGTGTTCCTGAAAACTTCTCATTCAGTTATTTAAAAAGTAATTCCAGGAAAACTAAGAATTAGTTGTGCCTCAGATTTGACCTAGACAGCAAGAGCATCTTCCTGCCTCTGTCTGTGACTCCTTTTAAGTTATAGTTTTCATTTTTATTTTTGTATACAGGGGCCACATGACAGATTTCATTTTAATAAAACAGATTTTCACTACACATATATTTATATGTACACATATATACATACATTATGTATATGTTTACTCATGTAGTCAGCCTCTCACATTCCATGTCTCTGGAACTAACCAACAGCAGGTCCAGGATTTTTAAAAAATTGGGTCTATACTGAACAAGTACTAACCTTTTTTGTCATTTTCTCTTAAGTAATGCAATATAATTATTATGATTTGATGGGGTGTCCCCCTGAAAACTCACATATGAGAAAATGCGAGAAGGTTTGAAGGAGAAATTATTGGGTTATAGTTTTAGCCTAATCAGTGAGTTAATCCTTGATAGGATTAGCTAAAGTGGTAGGGTATGGCTGGAGGAGGTGGGAATTGGGACATGGCTTTGGTGTATATATTTGTATCTGGCAAGTAGAGTCTCTCTCTTTCTTTCTTCTTCATGATCACTGTGATGTGAGCGGCTTCTGCCATACTCTCCCACCATGATGTTCAGCCTCACCTCCATGGTCTGAGGAATGAAACTGTGCTTCTATGGACTAAGACCTCTGAAACCATGAGCCCCCAAATAAACTTTTCCTCCTTTATAGTTGTTCTGGCCATATCCTGAAAGCCACAGCAGTAAAAAAGCTATTCAAAACAATAATATTATAACAACTTACATAGCATTTACATTATATTTGATGTTACAATTAATCTGGAGGTGATTTAAAGAATACAAAGGATGTGCATATATCACCTGCAAATGCTACACCATTTATATAAAGGAATTGAGCCCCTATAGATTTTGCTATCTGTAGAATTTTCTGGGACTGATATCCTCTGGATATTGAACAATGACTGTTTAATATGTATGTAAAAAACTTGGAAAAAGAGGTTTATTTCATAGTATCTTCATTTAACAGATTAAGAAACTAATGCCTGGAGAACTTAAGTGAAATTACCCAAAAGGAAAACAATTAGCTAGAGACAAACTATATTGGTAATTTAGTTCTTTTGGTTACCAATTCAGTCCTCATTCCTTTCTTTTGGGTGATAAACCGCTTCAAATTTGAAGGATGGTGGTAGTGAATCTAACAGAAGTTTTTGTACAGAATCAACTCTCTGACAGCCCATGCAAGACTCCAGCAATAGAAATACTGTAAAATAGTGTCCTCTTAAAGTTTAGCCATTGAAGTATGATCTTTACACTGAGAATAAAAAGATTAAGCAGGGAATACTTTAGCATTCTTTACATAGGTTGTAGATTAATCAAGTTGCATACAGAGCATGTGCCATCTGAATCTATGCCCATGTGGGTCTGTTCAGCTCAGAATGCAATCAAAATGTCACTTTTTGCTTCCAGAGAGAGTAGGTTCTACTCAATTTTTCTACTCTATTATTGATGCATATTCCTAAATGCAAGTAGGGGAATAAAGGGGCAGCCAACCGGAAAACATAAAGTGCTCAGAGCTGCCATGGGAGAAGGGAAACGTCAAATGTATGTGGAAAGAAAAAAAACTTTCCCTACATTAATGAGCCACCCTTTTGCAAAGCAAGTTCCAGAAAGAGTTACTCCTCACCAATATCCTATACTCCAGCTACATATGCCAGTCTCCCCTGTTACTAGGTAGCAGTTAGATTAAGGCCATGTGAAGATCTCTGGCCAGTGAACTTCAGGCAAAAGTGACAGTGATGTTGACTACTTCCAGTCATAGGTAATAACAGCTGTTGGTTTCCCATATTCCTTCTTCCTTCCACTGCAGTAAGAGTAAAAGCCACATGTTGACAGCAAAACCCCAAGATCCAGAGCTCTATATCCCTGGGGCACTGTATTGAAGAGAATGGCAGAGGATTATGTATGGGAAAAAGATTATCATCTGTGCTAAGCTACTAATATTTTTTTTGGTTTCTCCTATAGCAGAATTCTGTCTATATTGGAAGAAAAATTTCCAGTAAAAGTATTAGTAAAGACACAAAATAACATGCCAATTCTCAAAATAAATGCTTTTGTCAAAAGCACAGATTCATTTTGCACAACTACTACAAACTACCAGAAGAGGCACAGAAATGTATAATATAAGAAATAATAGAAACTAGAATAATGTCACATGGTTCATCCCCTTAGCCAAAGCTGGCTAACGCCTTTTGTCAGTACTTTTGTGTAGCAAGTGAAGACTAATATTAGAATATCACTATGTCCTTGTTGATGTGCTGTAAGTATTCTTTCGAATGTTAGCTTCATAATAAAATTAGTTTGATTCTACAGAATAAAACTTTGAGACAAAATTCTTTTCTCTCTTCACAAAGTCCTGTGTAAGTAATAGTCTGCCTATGCATTTTGATATTAAAGGCATCTTTACTAGGTGAATCCTCTAAATATGGCAATCAATGTCTACCTACCCCAATGGCAAAGCTAGATAATCAGCCTCCATTGTAGAATTTTTTGAGGAACTGTCCAAATGGAAGCCATGGTTAGTATTTTATTTTTATATAAGTCATGGTTCCAATACAGATTTATGGAAGTCTCTAGGCAATAAAAGAAAACGACATATTCCATAGAACAAAGAATGTCAAAAAGAAATAAAATCTTCCTAAGTTGAAAAAGTCAATTCAACAGTCCACTTTTGTGGAATAAACAGTATTTATATGTTTAATCTAATTCAGTTCTACTAATTGTTTCCAAGAAGACATAACTGAAAAGGTTTCTTGAAACAAAGCCTTTTTTTGTTGTCTTAAATATAATTGGACACATTTTTAAAATTGATTTCTCTGAATTTCCTGTTATTCATTCTGCCACACAAAAGTCATACTCAATATCAAAGACACCTGTGAAAATTTTATCATCTGTGAAAGAAGGTTAACTTGAAAGAGATCACCTGGATATTGTGGAATTTACATCCTTTTCAATACCTTTATTTATTTATTTTATGTGGTGCTAAGAATTGAACCCAGTGCCTCACATTTGCAAGGCAAGTGCTCCACCATTGAGCCACAAAATTCAATCAAAATCCCAATGTTATTTCTCATAGGAATAGAAAAAAAAAAACAGTCATTAGATTTATGTGGAAAAATAAGAGACCCAGAATAGCTAAAGCAATGCTTAGCAGGAAGAGTGAAGCAGGTGGCATCACCATTCCAGAACATAAACTATACTACAGAGCAATAGTAACAAAAACAGCATGGTATTGGCACAAAATCAGACTGGTAGACCAATGGTACAAAATAGAGGACATAGAGACTAACCAACAAAATTACAATTATTAGACAAAGGTGCCAAAAACATACATTGGAAAAAAGATAGCCTCTTCAACAAATTGTGCTGGGGAGACTGGAAATTCACATGCAACAAAATGAAATTAAACCCCTATCTCTCACCATATAAAAATCTTCAACTCAAACTGGATCAAGGATCTAGGAATAAAACCAGAAACCCTGCATCTAATTGAAGAAAAAGTAGGCCCTAATCTCCATCATGTGGGATTAGTCCTCAACTTCCTTAATAAGACTCCTTTGGCACAAAAATTAAAATCAAGAATTAATAAATGTGAAGGATTCAAGCTAAAAAGTTTCTTCTCAGCAAAAGAAACAATCTGTGAGGCAAATGGAGAGCCAATATTTTGGGAAAAAATCTTAACCCTTCACACATCAGATAGAGCACTAATCTCTAGGGTATCTAAAGAACTCAAAAAGCTAAATGGCAAAAAACCAAATAACACAATCAATAAATGGGCTAAGGACCTGAATAGACACTTCTCAGAGGATGATATAAAACCAATCAACAAATACATGAAAAAGTGTTCATAATCTCTAGCAATTAGAGAAATGCAAATCAAAACCATTCTAAGATTTCTTCTCACTCCAGTCAGAATGGCAGCTATTATGAAGACAAACAGCAATAAGTATTGGCGAGAATGTGCAGAAAAAGGTACACTCATACATTGCTGGTGGGGCTGCAAACTGGTGCAGCCAATATGGAAAGCAGTATGGAGATTACTTGGAAAATTGGGAATGAAACCACCATTTGACCCAGCTGTCCATCTCCTCAGTCTATACCTAAAGAACTTCAAAACAGCATACTACAGGGACACAGCCACATCAATGTTTATAGCAGTACAATTCACAATAGCTAAACTGTTAGAACCGATCTAGAGGCTCTTCAATAGATAAATGGATAAAAAAATGTGGCGTACATACACAATGGAATATTACTCAGCAATAAAAGAGAATAAAATCATGGCATTTGCAGGTAAATGGATGGAGTTACAGAAGACAATGCTAAGTGAAGTAAGCCAATCCCCCCAAAAAAGTGTCGAATGTTTTCTCTGATATAAGGAGGCTGATTTATAGTTGGGTAAGGAAGGGGAGCATGGGAGGAATAGACAAACTCTAGTTAGGGCAGAGGGGTGGGAAGAGAAGGGCAGGGGCATGGGATTAGAAATGATGGTGGAATGTGATGGTCATCATTATCCAAAGTACATGTATGAAGACACAAATTGGTGTGAATATACTTTGTATACAACCAGAGACATGAAAAATTGTTGTCTATATGTGTAATAGGTATTGTAATGCATTCCACTGTCATATATAAATAATAAATAAATAAATAAATAGATAGATAGATAAATAAATAAATTCTTTTCAAGAGGGACTTGAGTTCCAAAAATTAATATATTTGCATTTTCAATGAAGCATTCTTCTCTTCAAAATAAATGGACAGAGAACACAGACAGGGCAACTGAAAGTATCTCCAACACTAACTGAACTGACTTAAAAGAACTGTTTCTGAAAAAAAAAATTCCTTCCATTTTCAATGGCTTGATCCAGTTTTCAGTTAGTATCCCAAACAAAAGAAATTATAATGTTCAAAAAACACTAAGTAAACTGATGAAGTGTATTCCTCTTTGGAGACTGGCACATGGATGCACAAATAGCTCAGTGAAATAAAATAAGAAAATCTAGATATAGAACCATGTACATACAGAAATTTAGCATCTACATGGAATTGAAATTTCTGGGGAAAGACGAAATGTTAAAAAACTCTGTGAGACAACTGGGTCACTATCACAGAAAAGAGAGCAATGTACTTATACTTCACACTATACCTGAGAATAAACCTCAAGTGAAGAAGAGATCTTAATGTAAAGATTAAATCCATGCAATAGTAGAGGAAAATATAATTTACATTTTAAATTTAGTGTGAAAAAAATCATTTTGTATCCGAGTCAAATGATTTTCAAACATAAAAACATCATAAGGTAAAAGAAAAACTAAACTTGGAGAAAATATTTTTATATTACAACAATGGAATATTATTCTTAATATGTAAATCAAAAAATAATTTTCAAAACTGAAGAGAAAAATAGCCAAAAGATACAGACAATTCATAATAATTTGTAGATTGCCTTAATATGCATGACAGGATTTTAATTTATGCTCATAAAAAAGAGAAATATATGTTAAGACTATGCTTAGATATAATTTCTCATTTATCATGTTGGTGAAAATTAGAAAATTTGAACATTTTATTAGTGAGGCTGTGTGTCAATACACCCTTTCTCACATTTCTCTTTGGAGTACAAAATATTACAACCAATTGGATTGGAAATTGGTAATAAAATTAATAATTAAAAAACACTTTCCGTGGAAAATAATGATTGACCAAAAACAACTTCTCAGAATTTTCCCTGATAATTTATCTTCAAACAGGCAAAATATATAAATTTTCCTACACAATCTTATTCATTTGTCATTATTACAATAGTATCAGAGATATTATTATGTCTTTTGCTCACATGTAGGAAAGATTTTAAAAATTTCAATACATTAACAGAATGAAATTATTTTTTAAAAAGCTATAAAAATAGGAATAATCTTCATGAAAAGATAGGGAATAATTTCCAGAATATATTAGAATGTGAGAATCACAGATATAAAATTTCTGTCCTGTACATAAAGAATAAATGGCTATCAGGAGCTCAGAAGCTGGAAGTCTTTGGAATCATTCCAAAAGCTTTTATGTATTCCTTTTACTTTATTTTAAAAAGTTGTACACCTAAAAAAATGCAAAATATCACAATGGATTCCCACATACATCACCACAATGCATGAATGGTTAACATTTTTTTGAAATATTTCTCCTTTAATTTTGCATCAAATTTTAGTGTATGTTACAATAATCACATCAGTTTCCAATACTGCAGTCTCTGTCTTCCATGAGAAAAGTCATTCTTCTATGTAATCAAAATATAAATATCACAAGAGTAATATTTAGCACAATGTTTTATCCAATATTTTCACCACATTCAAATTTCTCCAGTTTTCTTGATAATATCTCTGATAGTTGTCTATTTTTTGATCCTAGATGCAATCAAGGATCATACAGTGCAAATATTTGCTTATTAGTTAGTTTTCTTTAAGAGAGTCTCCTGCTGTGTGTGTTTTTCATCACACTGACTTTAAAAATAAATATTTTTCCAAGATATTTGTCTTGCAGAAAAGTACACAAGTGGAATTCACCCTATTACTTCTGCTTACTTAAATAAGCAGAAATTTAAAGTTAAACATAATTTAAAAGCTAAATATAATTGCCAAGAAAACTGCCTTTTCTTCAGTGAGGCGCTTAGTTCTTACACTTTTTTTTTCATTTATTCAGTAGTAAAATATGTGAAATAATTTCAGAACTACTAGACTAACCAAAAATCTACTATTAATATTCCAATTTTTTTGCTGTTTGTTCTCATTAGTTATATTCCATTGAAAATATAAGACCTGTAGCAGAACTAGTACTGCCATCCAATTGTATTGGACTACAAATTCTAACATCTCAGCTATTGTTGATTGCTGGAGGTGCCCTTCAGAGGGATTTATGATTTAATATGTCTAGGACAGGAATCAGATTATTTTGAGCAAGTTTCTTGGGTATAATTAAGGCTAAAAGCCACACTTTGGGAGGATAGTAGTTCTGATACCTGCTCATCACACTTGCCTGAGAGATTTAGAAAAGTACCCATAGCTTGGACTTATTTAAGATTTTTTTCCAAGAATCTCTGGAATGAGACCAGATATATGAATTACAAGAATCAAAGAAGCACAGAGAATAAAAAAAAATTCCCTATATGATCTTGGTTTTAAATTCACTGATTAGCAGCATCATTCTATGCCCATGAAAATCCCTGGTGCCTACTCATTAAACAAAGGTCCTGTGTTTCTGAGAACAGTTAAAATCATAATGGGGAACTTTCAATTTTATTTCCAGGAACAAAGACAACCATAGTCAATCATAACAAAAAATTATACCTTTTATACAAGTTTTGCCTTTAAATATCTGCTATTTTATACATCCTTCTGTCAACTTTTTTCTTTGCTTTATTTTTTTTTCTTTTGCTTTTTAAAAGTCAAAGAAATACATGAAAGTTCTTAAATATAAGCATCAAAGCCTCTATTTTTGCAAGGAACACATAATGTATGCAGAACCTTTGAAAGGGAAAAGACCTGCATTTTTCTTCTGAGAGAGAGAGAGAGAGAGAGAGAGAGAGGGCAAAAGAAGGAAATTCAGGCTGGCTATGTCTGTCTGAGCAAGTGTATTGCTCTTCTAGTTGATAGCTTATTGTTTTTTCTAGCTGAGCATTTTCATTGACCAAAACTCTGCTTTGGCATTTCTTCACTCTTCAAAAAGTGATCTCTGGATCGTCTGTAAGGCTGCAGTAGAGTCTTTCAGGTTGCTTGTTAAAAATGGAGATGATTTGCCCTACAACACGATCTAGAAAATCAGGGAATTTGGGGTAAATCCATGGACTCTGCTTTTTTACAAAATCCCAGGAGTTATAAAAGATAAATGCTAAAACTAAGAAAGACTATTCTTCACCCACGATTCCTAAAAGTCTGCATCTTGGAACTTTTTGTTTATGTCAACAATAATAATAAGCATAGCTACCATTTCCTTGGGGTTCATACTGAGTTAAGTAACTTATATTTGCTATTCAAGTTAATACTGATAACAATGTTATCAGGGAAGTATTTTATGTCCACTTCTTGGATGAGAAAATTTAACTGGAGATTTTTCAACTAACTTAACTTTTTTCAACCAACTTAATTAATAAGCTAATGAACAGCAGAGGAAGTATTACCACCCAGATGGGCTAGACTGTAAAGCCCAAGATCTTAGAGCTAATTATGCAAATTTTCTATTCAATAAAACTTTGTGGTAGAAATTTGTGTAAAAAGAAAACCATCAATTCATGGATGAAATGATGTGGAAACACACACAATGACAATATGGTAAAATTAATGAGTATCATGGAGGCAGACACAGTGCAAGGAGCTAGATAGAAGGGTGTATGAAAAATCCTTAACTCACAGGAAATGTTTCATGAAAGGAATGTCATTTCTGAACTATTCTTGAAGAATAAGTTAAAGATGAAGAGGTGTAGATCTACAGAGTAGATTTTATATGAATGGAACAGTACAACTGAAAATATAAAAATGGGAGAATATGGAGATCTTAGAAGGTGCACATTATAATACGTAAAGTGGGCAGCAGAAGATGATAGTAAAGACAGAACTGAACAATTCAGTTGATAAAAGCTCATATTGGGCTTTAAATCAAAGTAATGAATCATCTTCATGATTTTTGTCAAGTACCTGGCAAAGAATTCTGTGACTTGTTAGTCCTCGCAATTAAGAAGGGGCTTCTGAGTGCCTTCAGAAAGACGTCTGAGAGGCACATTCCATCATTTGTGTTTGGATCTCTGTAAATATGTTTTGTTCTTGTCTTTCTCTGTTAAAAATTACGTACTTTGACGATGTTAGTTTACAATAATTAATGTATACCTATGTATAATTTCAAACAGAAAAAAAAGGGTATTCTGTCCCTTTTTTACTTTTCTTGCTTTTGTTTTTAATTGTAAAGTTACTACCAGTTCATTCAATAATGGACAACAGACAGAATTTCTGTATAATGTTCTTTCATAGTTGACAAAGCTACTTTTGAATGCTGGTGCTCTTTTTTCTTTGAGCTATGTACCTGTATAATATATGTTAATTTTGTATGACAAAATGCTCTGATTCCTAGCCAAGGTTCAATTAGTGTATGTAACTCAACAAATACACTCATCCGTGTGTGCTCCTGTTTCTTTTTATAGTTTTTTTTTTTTTTTAAACATGGTTCTTAAAGAAACCATCCCTTGCAAATCATCCATGTTGTTCCATATGTGTTTTTCCTTGGCTCCAATTGTTGAAAAACAGTGGCTTGCTTCAAGTTTTTGCAGTTGTGCCTTAGGCACATTTGCACGTGATAGATGCAGCATCATTTCAATTGTGTAGCTTTGGTTTTCAGGAAAAGCCAGTCTTTTAGGAATTGTTTTTCAGATTATCAATTTATTTTTCTTTAATTTAAAAAAGACTGCTGAATTAACTTGAACATTATTAAGAGATGAAGAAATGTTTATGATGATTTCAGTGTTCCCTCTTTCTTTGCCTTAGTTTAGGCTATACCTCTTGCCTGAATGAGGCTTTTTTTGATTAACTGTCTGAAAAATTATGCATCTAACAAAACTCATTTATTTTTTTTTAAATATTGTGTAGTTGAATATGCACAGAATGCCTTTATTTTATTTGTTTCTATTTATATATTGTTAAGGATCCAACCCAGGGCCTCACATGTGCTAGGCAAATGCTCTGCAACTGAGCTATGGCCTCAGCCCACAAAACTCATTGCTAATGTCACATTTACTTTGTTATTTGCCTTGAAATCTCTCTCGCCTGCTTCTTAGCTAAAATTGTAATGAAATCTTACTTGTTTTGATTAATATCACAATTTTACCTGAGTAAGTTTAATTTTACCTGAGTAAGTTTGGGCACTGGAGTCAAACTCTGCCTGGATTAGAATCCCAGTTGTATTACTTGGTTTCTGAAAAACCTCAGTTAAGTGATTCAAGTTCTTTGGGCCTCAGTTGTTTTATCTGCAAAATGGAAACTCTTCATAGCAATATCTGATGTAATTATAGGTATTATGAACTAAAATATGATTTAAGAAATGCATATTAAATTCTGTAATGTAAGATATACTCTGCAAATACTATTAATTATTACTAATGAAAAAGATAGGATAGTTAATGGGTTTCAATTAGGACGTTTTTAACATAAAGGCAGCTCCATGAAGTTAAAGTTAACTTGTATAAACATTCCAAACACTCCAGAAATCTCCCTTGTCCTTGTGTGGTGGGAAAAAGGAGGTAGGACTGACCTGAATGAAGGTTAGTCAAGGGCTAACCAATTGCATTTACACATTTCCAATACCTGTTTAGCATAGATATTGGTCAACAGTCTCAATACTTTTCCAAGAATTGATTAGCACAGCTATTAACAATGCTCTTACTCAGTAGCTATATAAGCCCCTATACTAGTATACTTAACAGGCTACCCGATCAGGTGCGGTGGCGCACACCTATAATCCCAGCTGCTTGGAAGACTGAGGCAGGAGGATCCGGAATTCAAAGCCAGGCTCAGCAAAAATGAGGCACTAAGCAACTCAGTCTCTAAATGAAATACTAAATACAGAACAGGTCTGGGAATGTGTCCCAGTGGTTGAGTGCCCCTGAGTTCAATCCCTGGTACCAAAAAAAAAAAAAAAAAAAGAGGCAATCCCTATAGGTTCCATTCTTTCAACTGCAGGAATTTCTCTCTTTAATTCTCACTTAAATAAATTCTACTATTTTACACTTATTCTTCTTTGTCTATAGATCACATTCTTTGTCTTCACAAGACAAGAGCTGGGAAAGCAGTTCCTGGCAAACAGCTTGGGTCTGCTCTAACACTACAGCAGCAGAAGTTGAAAATCCAGTTTCACTATGATGGCAGTTTTTATCCTTTACTTCAGTTATTAGTCTAGATATTTCTTACAAACAGTATGTTCTTTAAAGGCAAGAGTATATCTGAAATACATACGTAAAGTTATTAACTCTCATAGAGAGTTAATTTGTACCAATTCAGTACTCAGTAAGTTTCTAGGTTCAGATGGTGTAAAAAAGTGAGAATTCTTTGGTGAAGCTTAAGACCTCAGATTAAATCAGGATCAATATTTTTTGGAAAGGTTTTTTTTTTTTTTTAATTTTTTGTGACCTAAGTCACCTGTACTATTTTACTAAATCCAGAGTTGCCAACTTGTGTCAGGAAATGTCATTACAATGGAGCAGAAACTTTAACTTTCAAGGAGTGTTAGTTATATATAGTGTGAAATTTGAAAATTTTGAGAAAGACTGGAGGATCTCAGAAGATTTTCAGATATCCTGAGATATCTTCTGCTACGATGTGGCAGTAGTTTCCATTTAAGTGAGAGATAAGGAGGAAGTTGCTATCAAATATTAAATTTAATTGGAATTTGGCTTAACTGTTTACATAGGCAGGCAAAACTATTGTCTTAATGAAATTTGAAGTCAAGAAGACACAATGCATTTAAAGAATTCATTTTACCACAGCTTGACTCTGATATTTCATGTCTCTGAGGACCAACCTCAATGAAAAATTTCCCACAGGTTCATCTCAACAGTGAGGAAGTTGAGCACAAAGTGTGATGCCGGTGCTGTCGGAAATTTCAAGTGTGTACAGGTTTAGCAGTCAGTCACATATTCGGCCTTTGTGTAAGAGTCCATTTTTATTCAATGTTTTAATATTTGTAATAGACCTGACTAAAACACTGTTGAAAACTTCTATACTATCCAGGGAAACACAAGGATGATTAAAACTCAATAGTACTCCACCTGCATTAATACATGCATGTTTCTGGGTAAGTAGGAATCATATCTGTGTTCTATTTATCCTCTGTGTTAGGACCATCTCAAGGTTGTGACTTTCAGTCATTGAATAATCATAATGATAGCCATCATTGTCAAATATTAATCATGTGCTATCAATTCTTATAAACACTGAAAGGTAATAACTTCATTCAGACCTCACAGTAACTATGTGATGTCACTACTGTAATTATCTTGATTTTCCAGAGGAAAATAATGTGAAGTATGAAGGGATCAAGTAATTTGATCAAATAACTAGTGGAATCAGAATGCACACACTAGTAATGTGGATCCTCAGTCTATGATCTTAATGCACACATAAAATATCCTACATTATCTATGCTACACTACACTGTACTTTATTATAGTATTTTATACATAATACTATTCTATTTTACCTTGCTCTATGGCAAATACATTTTTTTTTCTAAAAAATTTCTATGAAATTTGATTCCCACTTAATCTGATAAAGAAACTTACAGTGAAAATACCAAAAATACCAAATTAAGAATGACAGTTAATTGCCTTGAATCTTGTAATCATGTGAAATTTGGGCTGTTGACCACTATCATTCAATCCACAAACATTTTTTGAGCATTTATTTGTGCTGGATACTCAAGGGAGACTGAGTATACTGCAATTCTAAGACAAGAGCTGGGCTCTCAGAGAGCTAAGAGAGGGGAACAAGTTGATAATTAACAAGGAAACTAAGTAAACTTCAGTGCTATGAGAAAATTGAGGTGTTGAGATGACTTTTGTGCTTAGACTGAGTGGTTAGAAGGAGTTGCTCTGGAGTAAAAGCATTCCAGGGAGAGGGACTAGGGGGCACACTGTGAAGGCAAAGCACTGCCTGACATTTGTAATAAATAGCAGAGAATTTAGAGCCAGAAGCCTGGATCATTTTCAGAAGGGTGAATATATGTATAAATAGAGATGCAAATTAGTCCTTCTTCTTGCCCAATTCTATGAAGTAGCACTCTAATTAGCAAAAGTGAGGGGTCAATGACTTGTTGTCCCACATGAATATGAAAGCCATTTCTTTTAATAAAAATGTGTTTGGTTTTTTTTTCTCCCTAAATAAGCATCTCATGTAAATAGTTTAATGATGTCTAAGCATTGCATTTGTGGATATATCATACCATTTTTATTAGATAAATATTTGCAAATTCACAAAACTTACCAGAAGACTGTGAATACTATTTACAGTTAATTGAAATTACAATTAATGTAAATGTTAATTTATACATTTATATTTAACTTATATTTATATAATTTATTATATTTATATAATTTATATTTTGACCACATAATGCAATTTATGATTAAATTAATTTTTGAAAAAAAATTTTGAACAAACACACAATTCCATGATATGTTCAGAGAAATGACCTCTAGTTAGAACTTTTGATTTAGATTTTCTAAATCATGGATAATATTTGCCACAAATTACCTTTCCGAAAAATAGAGAAGCAATTAAGCATATTAAGGAAACTGTGTAATAAAGCAACAAATACAGCAAATATTTTGGATAACTTCTAATACCATAAGTTCTTCTAATCTGTTTCCTTTGATTAATATTTTATTTAACATGCATCTATTACCCTATAAACTATTATGTGATTTTTTGTATTTCTTATGTTTCTTATTTATGGATTTTATTCTATTTTAAAATATAATCGACTTAAATTAAAAAAATAGCTGGTTAATTTGCTCAGTTACCTGAAGACCATAACATTTATTGGCAGTAATAAGTGTGACAATTTGAATCTAGAGTATCTCCCAAAGGCTCCTATCTTTAAACTTGGAATCTGTGGTTTATAAAATTTGTACACAATTTATTTCACACTGTGTAAACAATCCAATTCTTATCTTCTGTAACCATACACAAAACAAAAATTTTAATTTAGAATCTGTACAGCTCTTAAATTTCATACTAGTTTATGAAATTCATAAACTTTTTTCATTCAAACACAATAGAATGTCTAAGTAAAGACTATAAATACTAGAATATAATATCTAAATCATAAGCTACACAACACTTATTATAAATAGTGACTGGCTCCAAAACTTTTACACATGCATTTTGCTTACATAAGTTCTCTGTTACTAATTATTTTCCAATTAGGAGGATTATAAATGTCTTTGACAGAAATATTTTGTGTACAGAGAAAAAATAAATGAAGCTTATTACCCTCTGTAAGACTACAAACAACATTTTGTTGCTATTTTTTATAATTCTTGCTTCTTTAGAAAGAACAACTTTTTAGATATATTTTAGAATATTTTCTAAAAATAGGTATTGATTGGTATCATCTTTGTTTTATGTACAAATATTAAAGTAAATTACCCCAATTATGTTATAATAGAAGACACATTTTGACAAAAGAAATTAGTATAACTATAACTCATATGCTAACTTTATATGTTATACTCCTTAATAAAAAAAGGAAAATTCAAAAAATAAAATTTTATTGTACCTTAAATTACCCAAAATATTTGGGGAGAAAGGAAAACATGATTTGAAGATTACCCTATTTCAGATGTTCATTGAGGTTACTCTAATTAGTCCTAAGAAAATTCAACAGTGGAAATAAAGTTTTTAAAATTCTTTTTATTTGTTCTAATTAGTTATACAAGACAGTATAATGCATTTTGACAGATCATACATAATGGAGTGTAACTTCCTATTCTTCTAGTTGTACATGATGTAGTTATACAGTTCCTATAGTCATATATACACATTGAATAATAATGTCCACTTCATTCTATTATCCTTTCTACCCCCAAGAAAATATAGTTTTAACTTTTTCTGTAAATTAAAAAACCTGGATTTTAGAGATGATAGCAAATTGCCAATATTTTAAGAATATAAATAGTAAAATCCATGTTCAGTATTGCCAGACATCACAATCTCAATCATACTACTTTAGAAGACAAAGAAAATCAAAGAAAAATTTTGAAAGATTGCTTGAACTACAGGATATTAATGAAGATCTCAACTGGTACAATCATTTATGAGAGGAATTTGGCAATAATCATCCAAATTATGTATATATTTGCATTTAAACACAACAATTCCACTTGTAGAGACTTACCTGTAATGATACAAAAATATATATGTACAAATTCTTATTGAGTTATTTTTATAAATGCAAACTATTGAAAGTTTTCTGAATATTCATATAAAAAAGCTGGTTAAATAAATTATGATGCATTTTCCAAGCAGAATAATTTGCAGTTGAGAAAAGAGAAAGGGTGCTTAATAAACTCAGTAGTGTGTCGAAGATAACTTATGAATTGATACCTTTTTAAACTAAGAAGGGAAAATAAGAATATGTATACATGTGTTTGCTCATTTGTGCAAATAGAAACTCAGGAAGAATCTACTACATAATATTGACAGTGGCTAATTTCAGGAGGTGTGTTGAGATCAGTGTAAAATATACAAAAGAGTTGGAGGGGAATGGCACTTCTCTGGTTGTACCTTTATACAACTGACTTTTAGAACCATGCTAATATTTCACATTCATGGGTGTGAATATATATAGAAGTACAAATAGAATCAATACATTTTAGTGGTGGACAGGCACAAAATAGAGTGAAAGCAGAAACAAAAGAATCTAAATATACTTCATATGAATGACTTAACCCCAATGACAGGAAAAATAAAAAAAATCAAAATAAATGCACACAATTAATGGAAGAAACTTTTGCATATATTAGATTCACTAATGTCCTGGTTAAAGACCAAAAAGGAAAATAAAAATATGTACAAATGTTGAACTTTAGTTAGTGTTTCTTTTTTTTTCCCATAGTAGTATGTGTTAACGATTATGAAACTATTTGATAGTTTGCTGAAAATATAAATAGAAATATAAATGAAATATGGATAATGGGAGCCATATTTTTTACTTTTAAAGAAAATATTAGATTTTGTTGAGCCATGTGATAGTTCATTGTAATTCAAAGTGATCAGTTATGAAATGAGATATGCACACATATAAATTTAATAGTTGAATTGTATTAATACTGACCTTGATCATTGTATCCTTGTTGCATGTGAATTTTCCTTTTACAAATATATACAATCTTTTATATAGGAGTAAAAAAGTTAATTTCCTATGTCAGATACCCAGATGTGTCTATGATGATATTTTCCTAAAACATTAGCCTTTGAATTGAGTAAAGCAGAATAAACAGATATCCCTATGTGACACAGATGGACATCATTATGCTGTTGATGGCCCTGATGGAATAAAGTGGTAGAGAATGTTGAATTTCTTCTCTTTTTCTCTCTCTACCCTGACTGCTTGAGCTGAGACAGATCCTTGTACTGATATTTCCACCATCAGTGCACCTGACTCTCTGTCCTCAGGATTCAAACTGGAATTTTCCTGTTTGGTTTGCCTGGTTCTTTAGTTTTAAAATGCCAGATAGTGGAATTTAGCCCCCATAATTAAATGAGGCAATTCTTTACAATAAATCTCATTCTCTGTCTCTCTCTTTACACACACAATTCTCTCTCTCTCTCTTTCTCTCTCTTTACACACACATACACACACACATACACATATCTTGATTTCTAGAAAGATCAAGACATATTTTTAAAAATACATATTATATGTATAGTATATTAAAGTATATATATACTTTAATATACTATACATATATATAGATATAGACTTATATACTTTATAAGTCTAGATATAGACTTAAATACTTTAATATACTATATATATATATATATATATATATATATATATATATATATATATATATACTTATATCTATCATATGTCAATTCCCTATGAGTCATATTGGTAATAATCTAAGTGAGAGTAGTGGCAGAATATTCAGAAGCTAACATTGCATCAACATAATTTCCTATATACAAGTCTGGTTCCCAATATTCAAATTGAGTGAAAGATAGAAAACAATCCATGTGACATGGGTAAGTATTTAGTAAAAGCACTAGAGATAGCCCATGGAACACAAATTTAATCCCTGTAATATTTTAGGAATGTGATAAAAATTCATGCAATGAAAGTCACAGTACAAACTTAAACCAGATGGTTATTCATATATCAATGAAACCATAATTATCAGGTGATATACAAATTAATTGCTGCTTAGGACCCTTAAATGAAAAGAAAGAAACCAAATTTAAATTGACTTAAGAAAGAAAGAAAATTATTGAGTTATGTATTGATTATGTATTTTTTTTTTATGAATGTCTGGGTCAAGGGCCTCCAAGATCTTAATTAATGAATACTTTCTCATTCTCTTTACTATGCCTTCCTCTCCTTTTAGCATTATTAGTCAAGTTCACTCCATAGAATGAATACTGATGCTTCTGCAGCTCCAGATATGCATAGCACTGGTTCTTCTCTTTTCCATTCTTTGGAAGCACCTTTAAGTTGAAGGTTCAAATTATACAAAATTTGGTGACTCTGGTGACAAATTTGGTGCTAAATATGGCCAATTGCAACAAGATTACATAGACCTTAAATAGGGAAAGTTTTCTAGAAAGCAGATCAGGACACATTTATTAAAAGATTTCATTGTTGTGAGACAAGGGGAGCAAGACCTGTTACCTCTTGAAATGTTTACTTAATAATGCTACCTCTATAAATATCTTCATGCTTCTCATTTTTTGTATCATATACTTTAAAAAAAGAATAGCACAAAGATTTTTAAATTGATTGAATTCACATACTTGTACTTGACTAGATATTACATTAAGCTAAGAAGTGTTTTATTCCAAATATTGGTAACAACAGCAATACAGGTATTCCTTAGTATGCACAATAATGGGTTCCAGGACGCACTGCAGATACTGAAATTCATGAATGCACAAGTCTTACAAAAATAAATGTAGTATTTGCATGTAACCTTATGTTCCTCCTACCATGTAATTTATATTATCTTAAGGTTACTTTTATTAACCAAGAGGAAACTGAGGTATAGAGAATTAGTAGCTTTCCAAGAGAAATTTGACTTATGATATTAGGAAATCAAAATCAAAGCCTCAGAAGCCCAATTCTTTTTTTTAATTTTTATTATTGGTTGTTCAAAACATTACATAGTTCTTGACATATCATATTTCACACTTTGATTCAAGTGGGTTATGAACCCCGTATACAGATTGCAGAATCACATCGGTTACACATCCACTGTTTTACATATTGCCATACTTGCGTCTGTTGTATTCTGCTGCCTTTCCTATCCTCTACTATCCCCTCTCCCCTCCCCTCCCCTGCCATCTTCTCTCTCTACCCCATCTACTGTAATTCATTTCTCCCCCTTGTTTTTTTCCCTTTCCCCTCACTTCCTCTTGTATGTAATTTTGTATACCCCTGAGGGTCTCCTTCCATTTCCATGCAATTTCCCTTCTCTCTCCCTTTCCCTTCCACCTCTCATCCCTGTTTAATGTTAATCTTCTTCTCATGCTCTTCCTCCCTGCTCTGTTCTTAGTTGCTCTCCTTATATCAAAGAAGACATTTGGCATTTGTTTTTTAGGGATTGGCTAGCTTCACTTAGCATAATCTTCTCTAATGCCATCCATTTCCCTGCAAATTCCATGATTTTGTCATTTTTTAATGCAGAATAATATTCCATTGTGTATAAATGCCACATTTTTTTTTATCCATTCATCTATTGAAGGGCATCTAGGTTAGTTCCACAGTCTAGCTATTGTGAATTGTGCTACTATGAACATTGATGTAGCAGGGTTCCTATAGTATGCTCTTTTTAGGTCTTTAGGGAATAGACCGAGAAGGGGAATAGCTGGGTCAAATGGTGGTTCCATTCCCAGCTTTCCAAGAAATCTCCATACTGCTTTCCAAATTGGCCGCACCAATTTGCAGTCCCACCAGCAATGTACAATTGTACCCTTTTCCCCACATCCTCACCAGCACTTGTTGTTGTTTGACTTCATAATGGCTGCCAATCTTACTGGAGTGAGTTGGTATCTTAGGGTGGTTTTGATTTGCATTTCTCTGACTGCTGGAGATGGTGAGCATTGTTTCATGTACTTTTTGATTGATTGTATGTCCTCCTCTGAGAAGTGTCTGTTCAGGTCCTTGGCCCATTTGTTGATTGGGTTATTTGTTTTCTTATTGTTTAATTTTTTGACTTCTTTGTATACTCTGGATATTAGGGCTCTATCTGAAGTGTGAGGAGTAAAGATTTGTTCCCAGGATGTAGGCTCCCTATTTACCTCTCTTATTGTTTCTCTTGCTGAGAAAAAACTTTTTAGTTTGAGTAAGTCCCATTTGTTGATTCTAGTTATTAACTCTTGTGCTATGGGTGTCCTATTGAGGAATTTGGAGCCCGACCACACAATAGGTAGATCAGAGCCAATTTTTTCTTCTATCAGACACAGTGTCTCTGATTTGATATCAAGCTCTTTGATCCATTTTGAGTTAACTTTTGTGCATGGCGAGAGAAAGGGATTCAGTTTCATTTTGTTGCATATGGATTTCCAGTTTTCCCAGCACCATTTGTTGAAGATGCTATCCTTCCTCCATTGCATGCTTTATCAAATATAAGATAGTTGTAATTTTGTGGATTGGTCTCTGTGTCCTCTATTCTGTACCATTGGTCCACCCACCTGTTTTGGTACCAGTACCTTGCTGTTTTTGTTACTATTGCTCTGTAGTATAGTTTGAAGTCTGGTATCACTATACCACCTGATTCACACTTCCTGCTTAGAATTGTTTTTGATATTCTGGGTCTTTTATTTTTCCATATGAATTTCATGATTGCTTTATCTATTTCTACAAGAAATGCGGTTGGGATTTTGATTGGCATTGCATTAAACCTATAGAGAACTTTTGGTAATATCGCCATTTTGATGGTGTTAGTTCTGCCTATCCATGAACAGGGTATATTTTTCCATCTTCTAAGATCTTCTTCTATTTCTTTCTTTAGGGTTTTGTAGTTTTCATTGTATAAATCTTTCACCTCTTTTGTTAGGTTGATTCCCAAGTATTTTATTTTTTTGAGGATATTGTGAATGGAGTGTTTGTCCTCATTTCCATTTCAGAAGATTTGTCACTGATATACAGAAATGCCTTTGATTTATGCATGTTGATTTTATATCCTGCCACTTTGCTGAATTCATTTATTAGCTCTAGTAGTTTCTTTTTAGACCCTTTTGGGTTTGCTAGGTATAGAATCATGTCAACTGCAAATAGTGATAATTTAAGTTCTTCTTTTCCTATTTTTATGCCTTTAATTTCTTTCATCTGTCTAATTGTCAGAAGCCCAATTCTGACTCATAACATTCTTGTCCTTCCTTTGACAAATGTACCCTATTGCTCTTCAATGTATGAACATTGAAGTCAACTATTGAAGATGATTGGTTCATTGCTTTGTTCAGTATGTCAGAGACCAAATTAAAAATAAAATTCCCCTAGAGATCTCAGACTGTGAATTTTCCTAGTGATTATCATTGAAGCACACATAAATAAAACAAAAAAGCATAGGTATGATGGGCCGTTGGTGACTCGTCTGCATCTGCTTCATTTAGTTATAATCATCATAGAGGTTCAATACTCCTATTCTCCACACATATTCTCCAAAGGGAGAATTTCCCTGACCAAAGAGCAGGGCTGCTGAGGATAGACCTTATGTCTAACCCCAGGTGGTCCTCAGAATATCATCTCAGGAATGTGTACACTATATACACTAGGAAATCTGTACATATATCTAAGGATGGCCTGCTTTGCTTCATGTGGCACCAATCCTAAGAGAAAGCAAGAAGGCTCTGATCTTGTAACAAAATGTGCTTAGGAAAAAAATGTCTCAGATAGTAGCATTGATTTTACTTTAGAAAAATAAATAGGTGAAAAAGAATACGAAATTTAGAGTACTTATTATCCTTTCTATTCATGTTCTCTCTCTCTCTCTCTCTCTCTCTCTCTCTCTCTCTATATATATATATATATATATATATCATATAGTTTATATTGTTATATCATTATATTCACACATGAGATAATGTTATGAATACTGGGTAAGTGTATGCATTTAGGATTCTTAAAATTCTTTGCTTTTCTAATATACAGGGTCCTGAACTTAAATAATTATTAAACACCTGTGATCTATGGAAGGCTATTCATAAAGAACTGATTGACAACTAGATTGGCAAGTAGCATAGAATGGTGAAGTGGTTTCTTCCCTGTCAGTTTTGAGATGAGATGAGGGTTAAATATGACATAAAGGTCAGCAATTTTAGGTTTTAGGATAGAGCGAGTGAAAGAAAAAAATGGAGGAGGGGTTAGCCCTGAAAAAGTATTTTGTGTTCTAAGGCAAATTGACCTAGGATATGTACATAGAGACATGAGATGGGGCTTCCTGCCCAGAACGATACAGCCATTCAGGTAATTATGTCACACTTTATACCATTGGCAAAGTTCCTTCACATCCATTTACTTATTTTATATTCACAAAGGGAAGAGGAAATACTAATGTCCTGAGTTAACAAAATAGGGTTTGCTGAAGTAAGTAACTTGAAGTTGAGTGGCTTGCACAAGGTGACAGAACTAGTACATAGATCTGCACATCATATCATGCTTATGACTCAAAGTTTTATATGCTCCTGACAGTAATTATAATTGTGTTGTATGTTGTGTTTTACAAACACTTGAAGATACTGTGTTTTTGGAATTTCACTAAAACAGAGAATTCTAAGTAGAAAGAATTTAATGTCAGTAAGATTGAGAACCTCAGAGAAATTTTTACCTGGTGGAGCTTGGATCTAAACAGAAAAAGAGTCCTCTTTATATGAGATGCACAGATCTAAAAAATTGCTGTGGCATATAGCACAACACAAATATATTTTAGTTCAGGTTACCTAGACCAGCAGATGGTAGATTTGCCACAAGATAATATGTTAAACATCTTACTTGATCAAAAGTTTGCAGTTTTAATAGAATTTCTGAACATATAGTACCAACCAAGTTTGATGATTTACAAATTCCTTGGACAAAAAGTCACTGCCATATTTTACTTAAAGTTCTACCTATTGGCAAAGGGTCTTCAGCTTTTAATCTTTCTGGAATTGCCCCAGGTTCAGAGAACCATGGGGTCACTCAAGAACATATCCTTCCCTGTGGGACCCACATCAAACTACTGATGAAGGCATGAGTTTAAGTCCAGTATTTTTTTCCCCAATTTGGAAAATCTTTCATAGTGATATACAGTATATTTCAGACTTCTCTGTGTTGCAACCAATCATTAAACCCTCATTGTAGCAGCTCACTTTTCCCTCCGCTCCATCCTGGCTCTTTCCCCTATCTTCTATGCTCTTACTAAGTGCATTCCTTAATGAACATGTAATAAACATCCAGAATTTACTTCTGCATAGGATTCCCTATGATAAAACCTACCTATGAACAGAAATGATAGGAATGGAATAAAAAAGAAGAAAATATCTCTTAGTGTAATACAACTTGCTAACCGATGGCCTGAGTACCTGATCCTTATAGTAGAAGGAACATAGCACCCCACTAAACTGTGGCATTTCAATTTAAAAACTGTCACCAGTGGCAACTTGGGATGTATATGGATACAAAGAATTGTTCTGGGTGATATGCATTCAAAGGCATTTCAAAATTATGTGGGTCACAGAAATCATAAGCACAAAGTATGGCACTTGACATCTTCTACAATAATGTACATTTATGTAGAATCATATAAAAGCATAGTTTTTTAAAATATGACCTTTCTATTAAACCAAAATGTAAATATGAAGGTTTTAAGCTTTTAGTCATGTCTAAGTATCTGGTATCTGAGTAGGTTAGGATATGTTATCCTTGATATACTTAAATAACAATGCGTAGATCCAGCAGAAATTTTCTTAACTGTGTTGAAGCAAGACAAGTAATTAAATTTTATAGGAAAGGCTAGAATTTAAACTTTATGGCAATTTTTACTTTTGATTGGGGCTCTGATTCACTAACAAGGCTGACAACAACTTTGGTTGTATAGCAAGTATATTCAAAACTTAAAGTTCTAATAGTGTTTATGATTTTATACATTCAAGGCAGAGTATTTTCAACCCAGTGGTCACATGGAACTGGAAGTGGATGACTGAATTCTGTCCTGAAAAGGAGTATATTTTCTCAGAGAAGAAATTCACATGAATGAGGAGAGGTGTCTTCCAGAAGCACATGAGAAGCACAAATGAAATTATGCAGATAAAGAATTTGTCATTCTTGATCAACAAATTCAGGGTGAGTAGATGAAAGTTGCAACTTCTTATAAAACATAAGGGAAAGGTTGTCACAATATTAACTGTAGAGATGAAACACAAATTACTTCAACTTTATTTTTTAAGTGGATTGAATTTAAAATATACAACACCTTAATCATTTCCTGAAGACAGAGCAAGTTGTAGGCATTGCATAATCGACTATGACCAAGAGGTGGTGGTATTGCATAGGCAATCCAGCCTTGACTTTCACATTTACTAAGAAGTTGCTCAGAGAAAAATACTTCTTAACAGAGGCAGGTGTCTGAGAAAATTGTTATAATCATAAAATTAAAGACAGCAAATGAATGAGGTGATAGTACAAATTTTCAGGAGTATAAATTTTTATGCATTGTTCAGAGTTGAGTGTATATTTCATAAATCGAGTTAAGGATAATATATTTAAGTTAGATATCACAAAATTAATTTAGTTAAAACAAAGTATGCTATGCCATGTATCTTGTCTTTTATTGAAAAATAATCCAGCAACTTTGCCTATTTAACTTAAAGAGAACTTCATTCAGAATTGAATCATGTTACATGAATCAAGAGGTAGCTCTGATTTCAGGAGACACTTGGTCCAGCAGCTTGAAGGAGGTCACAAAATCTCAGTTCTCTTCTTCGATCAGCTGTCAATGGAATTTATTCCAACCTTTACAAAGGGGCCTAACAGCAAGTCTGCTCTGGAGATAGCAAATGGCTACAAGAGTTCAAATGTTGCATACTGACACCACATCGACCACAGGAAGAAAAGCAAATGTCTGTGTTCCAGGGACAGCAATAAATAACATTTTTTGAGGAGAGAGAGAAAGGGGGAGGGAGGGAGGAAATGAGAAGATTATGTCAAAAAGTATTTAATATCTAAAAATGAAATATTACAAGGTAACACTTGTGCATCCCTTTAATAAAAGACTTAAAAAAAGATATGAGATTCGCAAAAGGCTTGTGGGAGTTGTGCATATTCAAATGTTGTAATGAATCTCTCTCTCACACACACACATGTATATACTGCTCCTTGGAGCTCCTGAATCAAGAGGTGGCAAATCAGCCTAGGACATAGGACCTTGGATCTGTCACTCATCTGCTTAAAAATATTTGGTAGCTTCTATTGATGTATAAATAATGGATATATCTGACTATTCAATGGAAACCTTATTTCAATCCACCTTTCCAATTGTATCCCCCACTCCCCAGGTGTGGCACAGGATATTCTGTGCCTTGGACACAGAGCCATCTTCTGTGTCTTCCTCAATTTTAAGAAAGCTTAGGTGAAAAGAAGTAGTCCAGGCACTTAAATGGCTTGTATGTATAAAAATGGAATAAAACAGTGAATTTCTTACTCTCCCTGAAGAAACAGATAAGTTAAAACCACAATTCAAGCCTGCTAACCATTAATATGCTCTCATGATTGTATATTTTTGTGAAATTCACAGAAGTTGTAATGAATGAGAACTGTTGTCTCTCTCAAAGTCTCCACTGTTACACTTAACCTTTTCTCAAGAGGGACTTCAAGTTGTCATGAGAATTTGTGTGACCCAAAAAAATGAAGCTGAGGGTGGTATTGTATTTATTATTTTTCATTTAGTGACCTATATTGATTTAGAAGCCATACTTATATAGAACTGATTTATTTCTGATGTTCCCAGTGTAAAGATGGTTTCCAGGAAAATTCCTGCCATGGACTACGTAAACTCCTTCAGAATTATAATACAAGTACTTGAGGACGGAGATTGCTACTGTGAAATTAATATCCTGTGATGCTTCACTACAGAGTTTGTGCTTTAGGGAAGGAGAAGCAATGCTTTTAGTGCATCATGGCAGAAACAAGCCTCAGAAATTAGTCCAAATTTTATAGATCATAACTATGAAACTGACAGATGTTTCCAAGTTTAACACTAATTCTATAAAACTTATGCTACAAAAAAGGATTGTGTCATCAAAAGTAACTTTTTTTATGAAAAAAAGGACTTCAAACAAGCATGACTGAGGAAATAAAAAATTATCTTTTTATATTTGCTATGTAAAATGTTGTTGCAAAATCAGTGTCAGATGAGGAGACTATCAAAGAACATGAAGCCAAAAATTATAGGGAATAATCATGATAGAGGGTGTCAGGCAGTTAATTAACAAAAATAACGTGTAATTTTTCTGCAATTTGTGTTTTTGTGCAATTTGTCAGCTTTCTAAAAATGTAATCATGATAATTTATTTTTCTAGCTCTAAATGAATATTCCCTTTCACATCTAATATGGTAGTTACAATTTTGTATTGTTATTTTTTGAAAGGGGCCCCACAAATTACATAATCTCCAGGCCTCACAAATCCTAGACTATTCCTTGTCCTCAAGTCAGAAAACATCTCTCATTTTCACTTTCCCTGAGACTTTTTTAGTCTTTTTCTGACACTTTCTCAATCCTGATAAATGTTGACTTATTCTAATCCAATGCCTGTAGTACACAAAATATTATACAAAGTTAAGAGGGTTTTTTAAGGGCAGCACACCTTTTTGACATGACCACTTTAGGAACATTTGGAAGTATTTAATAAACAGATGTTAAAAAATTCTTGCTAGAGGGAGAACATTGATGATGGAAGAGGACCTACGGCTATTTGTGTGGGGTGGTGGATAGGTGGTCATAAAAGCTGGTGGAGAATACTGAACATGAGATAGATCAGAACTTGCACTGGACATACATAGACCATCTTCATATTCTTGACAAACATTACCAATCTTTATTCTCTGTCACATCTATCTGCTTATGTTATTGGATGGCAAGAGATGTGAACTGCCTAGCAGAGAGAAACACTGGGAGACTCTAGACTCCAAGTTCTTACTCCATAAGGTGCTGAAGTCTATTGGGCAAGGCCCAGTGGCTTAATGGATTGACAATACAGGCAATAGAATACTCTAGTGGGTGCACCAGTAACTCCACAACATATACTGGATCACCTCAGAGTAGTAGCAGTGGTTCTGCCCACAAAAACCTCTAATTGAGCTAGGAGAAAGATTGGGTCAGGGAGACCTCAGGAGAAGTAATGACAGGACAGAGAGAGACAGGTTGGATGGCTTTACCAACTTTTCCTGTTCTATATGCAATAAGGAGGGCAGACCTGACATTTGAGGAAAGGTATGAGTATAATTCATTTGTTAGCTCTTCAGAGCTGTAGCCACTGTGGGTAACTAAAGAACATGTCAAATCTCCCATCCTGGACCTTGTTTTCTAATATACCATAGTGCCCTTTTATATTGTCAGGGTAAGCACAGTAAGCACTAACTCTACCTTGTACACACACACACACATACCGAGCTCCAACTTACTGAGTAAAGGTCTGATACCTGCCACATAATAGAGATTCAGAAGTGTCCTGTTTTAGCTCAACTAACCTATACTGGAAACATCACAGCCGCAAATAACAAAATCATAATGATCTGATACTTTTGATACCACTCTTTTGATGACAAAGGATGAGAGTGTCCTGGCAGTAACGAAAATGAAAAGGACTGGACTGTATCTGCCCTTTGTGTAGCGTCATCATAACTGAAGAAACTGAGTTCATGCAAGCATGCAATTGGAGAGATGTGGCTGGTGCATGCCAATGGCTCTACCCATTAAAATGAGGAAAGGGAGCTATGTGCACCCTAGGGCTGATTATAGCTTTCCCTGCTGGCCAAAATTGACCCCCCAAAGGGGTGGGTGATATTATACCTGGAGAGCTGGCAGATAGTGGGGTCCTGCCGTTTGGGTGTACTTGAGGTGCCCCTGGATATTGTCTCAGAATGAAAACAGCCATTGGGTCAGCATCACAAAGACGCACATGAGGCTTGCTAGAGATTTTCTAGAAGTGTAACTGCCTCAGTGTTTGTGACCTTTATATGATATCTGGTCCCATAAACAGGAATTAGTGTTCCTGAAAAAAAATACTAGAAGGCCTGTCATTAACCATGACAGATGGTGCCTCCTCTACTGACATTTCCTTGACAGCCAACAGACATCCCTCTTCTGCTCACAAAGGTTGTTTAGATAGAAGAATGCTCTGGACTTCTTTTAGACTAGTGAGAGTCCAAACTTGCTAATAGCTCCTGCTCTGCCTCGATAAGCACCTCAGGTACTGTAGAGACAGGGGAGAAGATCTGGAAGCAGGCACACTGCCTGCATATATTGAGGGCACCTAAAGGGTTTTTATTTTATTTATTTATGTTATGCATGACAATAGAATCAATTTTGTTTCTTCAATTCATTTAGCAACATTTTATCTGGATCACTGGGATCTGGGGCTAGGTTGCTGCTCTACTCAGGCCTAATCATCCTATGTGTACTGACCCTCATGAACCCACTAAAATGTCCTTTAGCCATGACTCAATGATATTGTAATGCTGTCATGCTGGTCAAGGTGCTGTATCAATCTAATGAGATAAAACTTCATCACCAAATCCAGGGAGACTGATAGGTACACACAATGGAAGAGCTTTGGTAAGGGAGGGGTGTATTTGGGTTGGGGAGGTTTTCAGGAGGACAGGTCCCCAAATTATGCTGGATGACCCAGGTCTTTTTCCTATTGCTTAAATATTATGTGAAGTACAAAATCCTGAGATAATAAGGAAAAGACTGGAGCAAACCAGGCTGTGTCCTCATTCTTCCTAAAACAAGATATTCTGTAATGTTTCAATTCAGTGTGCTGAGTGTTACCCAGGGTATAAAATCCAGAATGGAGTGCTTTCAATGTCTCTTTACCTGTGGTCCAGAGTGATACAGATGAGAGTCCATCCACCCTGGGCAGCTTTCTTGAGCCTTGGGAGAATGGCCTGCCCTGGATCCCTCACTTCTCTTTATCCTTGCTGCCTATCTGTCCTTAATAAATTTGCTTTGCCTGCTTTGTGAGAACGTTCAGTTCCACCAGACTCATGCAAGTGGTACTCTGAGGTCCTGCCAGATTTAGGAGTCTCCATTGTTTGCATTCTAGTTTCCTCTTGGATCTTGGGAAACTGACTAGGTGCCTTAAGTGAGGTGCTATATTTAGACACAGAAACTGGTATTAAAATTATCATTATCATGTCTTGAAGAAAAGGTTGATTAAAAACCTGGGAGGCCCCAAGAAAAAGAGATTTGTGTATTTCAATTAAAAAAAAACACACCTGTTTTTCTTTTGGATGGTTGGTTACTCATATTTACGCAGAATAAAAAAGATGAGATGATTTAGGAGCCCAAATAACACAAAAACTTTAATGTAATGCTTTGATGAGTTTCTTACTCATAGTTAAGATAAAGTTCTCAATCTCACCATATTCTTTGCCCATGGTTTTGCATATTTTCTGGAAAATAATTTTAAAGATATTTTAAAGATATCTTGCAAAGCAGTTTGCAACCAGGGGCAATGTTTTCTCCTATAGGACACCTGGAAATGTCTAGAGGATTTTTTTTAATTGGTGAAGGGTGGGGAGAGGGAACTATTAGAATTTAGTGGATAGAGGCTATGAAAGTTGTGAAACACCCAACAATGTAGAGGTCAGCTTTCTGAGGATTATTTGGATGAACATGTCAATAGTGGAAAGGTTGAGAAATCCTGATCCCAGTAGAATATAAGGGACAGGAGAATTGAAATAGCACAGAAGAGCTTAGGAGATGATTGCCTGACCTATGTGTCAATTTAATGTGACATCTTAGAATCAATTTTTCAAATGATACCTGGAACTGTCCCCAGCTCACCCCTTTATTTTCAATTCTGTGCTCACACAAAGAATACATGTGGCCCATATTCTGTGGCCATGAATTTACACATTATTTTTGTTTAAAAACTTCTTTATTAGTCTAACTTTTAATTTCCTCAATTTCTCTTAAGATCTCTTTACATAATTTAACTTGTATGAAAAACTTGGCCAAGTATCATCATTCCATATCAATGAATATTTATACAGTTCTTATCAGTACTGCTGCTTGGAAAATGCTAATCTGATGTAAGCTAAACATCTTTCTGAGAAGTATCTAATTACAGTTATGAAAAAATTTGGTTGCTCATTATAACTAAACTTATCTACATGAAAGAATAAAATGGCACTATACATTTCATATACCAAGAACCAGGCTACCACTGATCAATAGTAATAAGTAATATTAATATTGCTGTCTATTTCTGATAATTTGAAAATATTTAAACATAATGAATAAAAATGACTAGAAAGAAAGCCATCAAATAATTGGTTTGGAGAAATTTTGTGGTTATACACATACTTGAAGGCTTTAAATTAGGATGTAATTTTTCTAGTGTGTATAATATTAAAAGAGCAGTGTGTGTGTGTGTGTGTGTGTGTGTGTGTGTGTGTGTATGAATGCATCACATGTGTGGGTGTGTATATACACATGAAAGACTGTATAGAAAGAAAAGAGAAATAAATGAAGGAGTAGTCAGTTTTACGTAAACTTGGTGTTTATAATTTTTTTCCAGTAATTCTCATTCAGCTTAAAAATAACAAAACACTTATTCATAGTGAGTGTTTCTCTGAAAGAAAAACACAAAGATTATGTTTACCTTCTTTTTTTCTAAGTTATATGTTCAACAAACCATCATTCTTTTATTTATTTATTTATTTATTTGTTTATTTTTATTTATTCATTTACTTTTTGTTGGTGCTGGGGATTGAACCCAGGGCCTTGTGCATGTGAGGCAAGCTCTCTACCAAGTGAGCATATCCTCAGCCCATCATTATTTCTGTTGAAATATATTGGCTGGCATAAAACTTACTTAGTTCTTGAACTTCCTATTATATACAAAGAAAAATTGTTATAGAAGAGTTAAGGAAATCTAGAAGTGTATCCAAATACTATGTTTGACTACAAGGAGGTTTATATTTAATATAAATGAGGAATACACAGAATCAACATCAGTAAATTCACTCTCTCAAGTCAGGAAGAAGGTAGTATTTATTTGTTGAGATAAAAAATTTGTGAATTCAGTTATTAAACTTATTTATTAATTATTATTATATTTTCATAGCATAAGTTAATGTAATATTGAGACTAAAATATTTGTGAACTTGATCAATTCATATCAAAGTTTAGAAGCAACTGGGGAGTTGTGTGACAATATAGGGTCCCAGTTCTTAATTACAAAAGAGAATATAAAATGAGCCTATTAACCCTTTAAAAAGCACTGCTATTCTAAGGGAAAATCATCTACCACTATGATATATAATCATATAAGAAGGCAAAGTTTGATTTTTTTTTTAATTTTGAGACTGGGTCTTATTAAGTTGCTTAAGGCCTCAATTAGTCAAATACTAAATATTTTTTTTTCATTTTTCTTAAATGAAAGCTAAATGTATGTTAATAATATATGGAAACATTTTTGTTTTTGATATTTATTTTAATATTTTATAAGTCATTCAATACGCTGTGGTTAAATGAAGTGTAGAATTGCAGTTACTTCTGTGGAGCCTCTATTTTCAATGAATTATCAAATAAAGTAGAAAATGCCTATCATTTGCTGTGGCCAAAATGTTTGTATTTTCCCTACCCCTACACCAACACCACATACTTATGTTGAAATCCCAATGGCCAAGGTGATGGTTTCAGAAGGTGGGCCCTTTAGGAGTGGCAGAACCCTCAGGAAGGGGATTAGTGTCTTTTTATAGAGGCCTGAGAATTCCCCTTCTGCTTCTATCATGTGGGGACACAGAGAGAAGGACCATCCAGGAACCTTAAATCAGGGCCTCATCAGGTACTAATTCTTCTGGTCCCTTTATCTTCAAATTTCCAGCCTCCAGAAGTGCGAGAAATGAACTTCACTGATGTAGCCTGCCAGTATATGGTATGTTCTCACAGCAGCCCAGATGGACTAAAGCAGTATTATATGAGCCTCTGTTTTATTAAATAGTCTATAAAATATTCCTTTAATCTTACATAGCATCTAAAAAAGATTTCTTTGTGACCAATTCACAGAGGTTTCAATTTCAATCTTGTACGGAGTGTATTAATAAAAGAAATTGTCCTACAATCACTTTTATTGGTTCCACATTTATTGACCTTATGAAACTTGTACACTTGACTTACTTCTTTACCATTTCCTCTGTCTTAGTCCCTGGAAGCCACTACTGTACTCTCTGCTTCTGTGAATTTGACTCTTTGGATTCCTCATATGAGTGGTACATAATATCTGTCTTATATTTATAAAATAAGCTTGACTTTTCAAATACCTTAATCCCTATAGGATAATTTCTCTGGGTATCACATTTCCTATTCATCTAATTTTATTTTAGAAATTAAGTGTAATTAACTGAAACAAACAACACAGTTATTTTTTTAAATTCATGGAGCACAAATAGTCTTACACCAACATGCTGTTTCTTGTGTGTTTATTCATCTGGCCAATGATCAATCTAATGTTTCATTGCACATAATTTATGTCAAAACCTCAGTCTCATTCTCTAGATGAGGACAAATAACTTACTAACCTTGAACCAGATCATTTTATTGAGATACTCATGTGCATTTCTCTCTTTAGTCTCTGCAGTAGCTTCAAAGTAGGTACATAAATTATGCTGATGTCCTTTGTAAACCATCCTGAGTTTTCCCTGGGCATATTAATTTTTTTAAATATAAGATATTTTTCTTATGTTATTCAAAAAGGAAATACTATTCATGTTATTTTTATAGTAGTAATAAAATACTGATAAGTAAATGAGTTAACTCAGAAATAGAATAATGCAATATTTTCATTTGGAGATGAATGAGTCAGGTTTGTAGATCCAGGAAAGGTGATATCCTTAGCCAAAAATTGATGTTTCATATATATGCAAGATTTAAGTAACATAATCTAGATCCTTAAATTAGTCATTTGTAGTTTGAAAGAGTATCACAACAATATGAAACTGTATTTAAGTAATTTAATCAGGTTTCCAAATGAGCAACTGACTTATGTTTGATGATATTTTTACTTGGTCAGAAATTGTTTAAGATTCAGTTTCTATGATATGTTCAATAGAAAATTAAAACATAACATTTGTATTATAATTGAGAAAGTACACTACACTGTTATTGGCTGGCAGTGTTTCTTGCTACTTTGCCCTTTGCATATGCAATTATGCCTTAGCTTTTCTTAAAAAAGATTTTTTGATTTTCTTGAACATGTGTAGAAATAAAATGACTAGGAGATGATGCACACAAATCTTAAGCTTTATTTATTTTGGGTCTTAAACCATGACTTCTTGGGCATGGATTGGTACTTTCATGTCAGTTCCCACGTGATTTGGAAAAGTGACAATGTAAGTTGTAATTCCCACAACACAGATATCTACATTTACCTTTTTCTCAAAAATTAGAGAAAGCATGTTTTTTTTTGAATTGTTCCTGAAAGCACAACAAAGACAGAACTGAAGTGTATCTACCTGGCTCTTTGTCCTTCTAGGGTGTGCTGGAGAAAATATTATAGTGTTGTCCTTGGGACCAGAAAATTACTTAGGAAGATAACCGAGCTCCAGACACTTTGAAAGGGACTTATTTAAGAAAGGACTCTGACAAGATGAGGAAAACTTTATAAGAAAAGGGTCTGTGTAAGGAGCAAATTCTGAGTGTTGGAAGGAAAGAGGTTTCTAGAACATTTTAGCAGGGAAGAATAAGTAAACCCCTAGGGAATGTGCCGTAGGAATGCTTCAGGGGAGGGATGGATGAAATTCACCAGAAAACAATCAAAAAATTACACACACATAAACATACACACACACAGACTTAGAACTGGCATTTGGGCACTCAGAGGACAGATCACAATAGTATTTGAAGGTAATACCTTTTGGTCTTCACTTATGCAAGACCTTTGTCCTGTCACTTATCCAGAATTTACATTTGTGGGCAGGTTGTATAAGTCAGTAAACAAGAATTCAGTTCTAATTTCATCTTTGCACCTTCATTTCCTTATGAAGGTTTCTGGTATGTAAAATTTATATTAAATAATTTTGTGTCATTTTTACCTTATCTGATTTTGCCAATTTAAATCTCAGGCCCCACTGGGGGGAAAACACATGAAGGCTAGAGGTTAAATATTTCCCTTTATTTAACTTTGAATTTCATAAAACATTGACATTTTATAGTATATTTCTTTCCAGAATTTTTAATTCAAAGCCTAACTGCTAAAAACTTGAATATGGTTGGCAAAGGAGTAGAATCAGTTTGTGTTATCAAGGCTTGTGTTGTTCCTGTTCATAGAGCACAGAAGGAAGATTTGACAGATGGGTATATGGAAATATCAGCATATTACCAGGAAGAAAACCATACATATGCATTACTAAAGTATGTACTATGGTTTAAAATTTACATTAATATGCCTTCACAAAAAGGATATGATATGACAAATTTGTTTGTGAATCTGAGTGTGTGTGTTTGTCTTTGTTCTATTTATAACCTATGGGCTGAGTGGAAGTTAGTGGGAATTATTCCACCCTGTAGAACCAGTTATTATCATTACTTGTTTAATATCTACAGGCAACATCAATATGTTGTAAATTAACATGATGGGCATGTTAATATATGGTTAACATACGGTCAGACATGTATTTTTATTGTATACAGTGATGCTTAATGCATGTGGTTTTTTTTTACAAGTACAGAAACACTTGCACCTTAACATAACAAATATGGCATACAAATATGGAAGTTAATATTAGAGTATTTTTGGTAGGCATTTTTATTAGTATGTTTCAGTTGTACATATTAATGTGGTTAACTGCATTAACATGCATATCGCATCCATTGATCAAATCCAATCTCTCCTTTCCACTCTCTACCCTGAACATCCTCACCAGTCTCTAGTCATCACTGCTTCTCTTTCAAGGTGGACTATTTAGCTTCCATCTATGAGAGAGAACATGTGGTAGTGATTTCCTAGATTAAAATTCTGGAGTCTCTTTTATAGCTGTTGATTCAGAGGTTACTTGGACCTCTGACTCCATCTGTGTGAATCCTGCTTGTAGATTATTGTAGTTTGTCTCACAGGAGTCTTTCATGTGAGGCACTACTGGACTGCTTAAAGGGGCTGGAATTAAGATTTCATAAAGCTCATAGAATTGGAATGAACTTTTAATCCCATCAGTTTGTTAATAAGTATATTATTGCAGTGTGTGTTGATTTATTTTAAGCAAAATTGTTGGGGGAGACTCATGGTTCACATCCATCTCAAACTATTTGGAAGTTTCTTCTAATTATTAAAAATAAGTTAAGTTGTGGGGGACCAAATTAAGTTACTTTTATGAAGACCATTAGTCTCAGCTTTGAGACTGAAGAAAATTTTTCTTCTTTTGAAACTCTTAAGAGCAAAGCTCAAGTCATTTCACTTCACTAATTAAACCCCCTTGGTGGCTTCTCTTTGCTGAAAGAATAAACTGTTTGTTCTGATGTCCAAATCCCATTATAAATTGGCCCAACTTGACTCTCTTCCAATGTCTGCCTCCCACAATCCAAGATCTTTCTACATTATTTTTCATTTAACAACTATCTGTGGAACAATCACTATGCACCAGATGTTGCGCTATGTAAATCAGAAATGATCTCTGATTTGAAGAATGTAGAACCATATGAAGGGAGTTAGCCTAAGAGACTTACAAACCATTCTATTAAATATATGAAAAAAAATCTATAAAATTAGAAAAATGCTTGAATATCTCTAATGTTCTCTGGATTGGATTTACAGGCTAATTTTTGTTACTATCCAATGAAAAATAACTCAGAAAATAAAATCCCTTGGCATTGTTCCCCAAAGTAGAAGTAGTGAAGTATAGGATGTCATTAAGAGTAACTACTTCTGTAACCGCAGTGTCTTTGAATGCAGAATCTTTGGCACTGTTCCAAACAGATGGTTAAATATGACATCCCTCAGTAGTTATATAACTATAAATTTATGTCCAGGTCCTAATCCCTACATGAAATGAAAAACAGGAATATGAAAGACTGAAATAAATCAGACAAGCTCGGCCAATCTGAGACCATGAAGGAGCTTCCGTAAACAGCTTCAAATTAGCCACCTCCTCCTCCCCCTACAAGTGAAAGAAAATTTTCTCTTTAGTGAGAGGAAAAAACATACTTGGTGTTGCCTTGGGGGACCCATTAAATTGCTATATGAGGCTTAGTTTCCATGTATTTCAGCTGCAAATGAAGACCGGAAACTAGAGAGCAGAGGTTAAGGCCAGAGTTTGTTAGATTTCGTGAATTGAGAATGATTACTTGGCTGAGGGCCCAGGTTCATGTTACCAGGCCTTGACCAGACAAAAGGAAAGCTAAAATGAGTCTCCCACAAATAATAAAGCAACCATCCCTGCTAAGCCCAATATATATATAGTCATCCTTCAGCTAGAGCCATGATGAATAAAATAACAAGATTAAGTCAAGTACAAGAGAAAGTGTAAACAGAAGATCCACGAGGCTGCTGTGGGCACAACTTGGCATGCCACCTTACAGAAAGATTTTTTTAAAATAGAAGGGATATATTCTAGAATAATGGTAGAGTCTGGGGATGTAACTCAGAATTGGAATGAACTTTTAATCCCATCAGTTTGTTAATAAGTATATTATTATACTTATTAATAATATATTAATAAGTATATTATTATACATATGCTTGCCTCATATGCACAAAGCCCTGTGTTCTATCTCCAAAACTGAAAAAAAAATAAGATTAAAAGTAGTGACAAATATATCCATAAGCCAGTAGCATTGTCATTTATTGTCACTGCCAAATTTTACATACTGCACCTCATTGTAGGTGCTCTGCTTTCATAGGACCAGCAGTGCAGTAGGATATCCAAAGGGCGATACTCCAGGATTACCACACACGTGTGCACATTGTGCTGCACTGTGACATTACAACAGCTACAATGTTACTAGGGGATAAGAATTTTTCAGCTCTATTATAATCTTACAGAACCATTACCATATGTGTGGTCCATCAATAAGCAAAATATCTTTAGGTGGCACATATTTTTCTATGCATACTTACCTTCAAGTACTTTACAACATAAATTTTCTATATTAGCCAGGTATCATTACTATCTTACCAAACACTGGAAAATTTTTTTTACCACATATGTCATTGAGAACTCTTTCTTTGGCAAATGATAAATGAGTCAACTCAAACTAAGTATAACCAATAAAGAATTTATTGGCTCAATAATTGACATCCTTTGAAGGCAGGCTGGCTCCACACAGTTTAAATTTGAGAAACAAACTTTGTCATCAAAGACTAGGAAAGGGATAATTCAAGAGACAACCAAAAATTTCATATTGGAAGAAAGAGCTATGTGTGCATGCATGACCCAAAAGAAAGAAGCAAACACATGCATACACAGACACACATGAATATTTCAGGACTCCATGTTCTATGCTCAGTCATTTCCTTCCTCAAGAATCCCTCATCCTTCCTTTTAGAAATTCTGTTGCTCTTTAAATTTCTTTTCCTTTCTGTTTCCTTTGACAAAATTTATCTTCGGAGAGCCCAGAACTAATTCCTCATCAGTTATCTTTCCATTGGTATTCCTCATAATGAATAGTTATCTCATTTGCCCCAAGTTACAAGCATCTTGCTGGGCTGCAAGAGTTACATTTTTTAACCCATAACACTAAAGGTGGTGTAATATTCAGTATAACACAGAGTATTAATTTTCCCCAATAGTTTAGGATATTTTAATTAAGTCATTGTGGTCAGAGGTACATAATTATTTAAAATTATGATTTGACTTTCTAGAACCTTGCTAAATTTCTTAGTTTTCCCTAGCACCTAGTACCTACATTGAAGAGGAGAAATACTTGTCCCTCTTGCTTTGCTAGACTGGAATTGTGCAAGTTGAAGTCAAACCACAGGCCCTGGGGCTCCAACAGGTAGGTAGGCTTCAGTGGAATGCCATGGGAAAAGAGGATGTGGAAGAGAATGTGATAACTGTGAGAAAAAAGGAAAAGGGAGCCCCCTGTAGGGATTAGGACTAAAATTATGGCCAAGGTAGGAGCAGGGGCGTGTATGTGAGAATGAAGCAGGATGGTTGCCAAGAATAAATAGATATTATAACAGAGAAGTGGGGCAGTTAAGCCCTGGAAGAGAGTTTTTTTCTATCTTTCTAGAAATGAAAATGCTTTGTATTCATTGAAGGAATGAAGAAATGTCTCCTTTTAGACTCACAAAAAGGAGAGGCCTTGCTTTATTGTTTTTTTTAATAAATTCTACTCTTTGAACAATTCCTTGCATTTTAATAGGTCCCACACTATATTGTTGACTCATGTACAGTAAAAGAATTATAGATTGGAACTCCCACTAATTATATTCCCCTTACCTTTTCTGTGTGACAAAATGATCGATTTCAATTCAAATTTGTATACCTTGATATGTGTCTTATTATGGAGTTGATAGTGTTCTATTTTCTTTTAATTACTTCTTAGAAGAATCTGTATAAAAATCTTTGAGAGTAATTTCATTTATTTTCAAGGATAAAAAAGATTTTTTTAAAAATAACCAAGCTCTTTGTTTTCACTCTTGTATTTATCAGAAATTTTAAAATATGTAACATTTATTTAAATCCTGGTGATTTCCAGAAACCTCTATCTGGAATCAGCTAGAGAATTCACTGCTTTTACAAACACTTTTATCTTGAGAATTGTCTCCATGTTGGCCTTGGCAATGGATATGAATTCTGAAATTTCACTATTTGATCCCAGATATTCAGTTAGAAGAAAGAACTATGAATGCTAGACTGTGTTTATCTTTTATGGAATAAAAAAAAAAGAATGCTGAAGAAAGCATCTGCAGGGCAGATAAAAGAGAAAGATAATTTTTTGAATGTTAGTAGAAAATAAACCAGCAATGATGAGATATGATGACTATATTACCAAGGATGGTTAGGCAAAACTCCCAGATCTTTGTCTTTTTAGAATTAACTGTAAATCACTCTCAAGGGAGCTTTGTCTAAAAATCATGTAGTTTCAGGAATTAATTAGGAAACTCAAGTAATATGAATGTCGGTTTATGAGTACTCATGAACATAGATACTTTCTAATTTTCCAATTCAATATATACCTTTTTACACCATCTCATATGAATAGCCCAGTAATTTGGGTGTGGTGAGAGGTCACAAAGTGTAACAGAAGTAGGCAGCACAATGAAAAAAGGAGTGGGGAGACATTCCATACCCACTAAACATGTACTCTATGGCCTTTTCTAAAAAAATACATTTTTCACATACTTTCTCAATCCCATCGCCAGTTCTGCAAAGTAGATGTCCCACTGAAAACCAGCAGAGAAATACTAAATAAACTTACACATGTTCTAAAATCTAGTATGTACCTGAGTTTTCACCATCACTTTCTATGACAAGCTTCATGACATGTCTTTTATATTATGAAAACCATTATGATAACCAGTAAGAGTTAAATACCCAAGGGTCTGATAATCCAGTGACTCAAAGACTGACCTCTGTCCTTAGTTGTATGATTTAGACAACCATTCATGCTCTTTTGGCGGTACTCTTACATCACATTGTTATATAAAAAAGCTTCTATATCTAGCTGTGCTCATTTATGAGCTCAATTTAGTCAGACTGCTCTGGATAATACACGATTATCACTTATGTCTCTGTTTTCTCCTTTAACACATCATTCAAAATCATTTTTAAAGACTAGATCAGCTCTTAGTAATGAACATGGGAAGACTGCTTTCATGGAGAGTGGGAATGAAATAGAGACATTTAAGTTTTAGCAGCACAATAAGCTCAAGTTTGCCTTTTCTAAATCCTGTTGAAGTTAAAGTAAATTTCAGCTGCTTTAGAAGTACACAAGATATTCTGAGAAGAGGATACTCTTTTATGATGCTGATGCTTAAAATAACCACAGCCTTGCTGAAGTCAAGTTCAATCACTGACTAAACCTTAAGAACATTTAGAACCCACCATTATCATGGGACATCACCCAAACAGCCGACAGAAACCAAGCTTCCTGGGCACTGACACCATTCTGTTAAGTTCCAGAGCCTCTCAAAATTCCCTTTGCATGTTCCTTCATTGGTATAGGAAAGTGAACACCTACAAGCATCCATAGGTTAATAGGAATTTTATTTTGTCTGACATTTTATCTTGAAACTAAATTTACATATTTGCTTCAATCCCTGACAAATTCTTCTTTTTTTAAAAGTATATAAAACTATTTATCAAGTAAAATAAATGCTTCTGAAGTTGTAGTATGCATTCTGTACATATTTACCAGCTATTCCTGGGGGTTATTGCATCTCTGGTTTTTTAAAATATATATTTAGTTGTCAATGTATCTTTATTTAATTTATTTATTTTTATGTGATGCTGAGAATTGAACTCAGCACTTCACCCACTCTAGGTGAACACTCTACCACTGAGCCACAACCCCAGTCCCTGCATCTCAGTTTTAAGTAGCTCAGTTTGCAATGCATAGATTTTGCAATTTACCTCATATAAATTATACCTTCCAGAGCATGGTCAATCACCATCTTTAGAAATGGCATTATAGTATTAAACTTCCCCTATATATTACATTTAGAATAAAAACATATATAAGACTCCAGTTGCAGGCATTGGTGGTCATTCCCTTTTTGGTCATTATTTTATTCAACATTTTAAACAGTTCCATGAGATATGAATTTTTATACTCTTCATATATCACAATACATACTCTTCATATATCACAATACATATGACAAAATAGAAACAAACATTTATTGAATTCATTAAACTAATAATTAACAGAACAAACTCTCAATACTAGTGTTATGATTGAGGTATTAGAAGTCCCTCAAAAGCTATGCATGAGACAATACAAGAAGGTTTAGAAGTGAAATAATTGGGATATCAGAGCCTTAACCCAATCAGTGAATTAATACTCTGAAAAGGATTAACTGAGTGGTCACTAGAGGCAGGTAGCCTATGTATGAAGGCAGTGTGGGTCCTTGGGGCATGCCTTTGGGGTATATTTTGTCCTCCTTGTGCACAGCTCTTGCTCATTTTCTCTCTCTCTCTCTCTCTCTCTCTCCCTCCCCTCCCCCCCAACTCTCTAATTCCTGATACAATGTCCTCCACCATACTCTTCTGCTATGATGTTCTGCCTCATCTTGAGCCTCAAGGAATGGAGCCATCCTTCTATGAGCTGACACTTCTAAAACTATGAACCCCCAAATACATTTTTCCTCCTCTGATTGTTCTTGTCAGGCCTTTTGGTCATAGTAATAAGAATGCTGACTAAAACAGCGTGTCTGACTCTAGGATCAAAGGAACTACCTTTCTGCTTCTCTTTAAGCAGAATAATGATTTAATTTATACGGGAATTATCTAACAATCTTCCTTACTTGCTAACAACTCCACTTTTGTATGAATCAGTCAATGTGTAATTTTAATACGTAGCTCAGATAAGTATGGAAATACATGACATGGACTTTTCAATTCACTTATGAAAGGTAGAAAATAAGAACATTAAATCTAGGGTTATCGTTGTGGTTTTTATTTTCTACTGATCAACTGGAACAAGAATCTTCTGCCTAGAATTTTCAGAGAATGTAAACAAGTGCATTTAGCTTTTGAGAACTCAAAATTATATAGAGGAAAAAGCAAAAGGCAAGCAAAATTAAAACTGAAATATGAGAATGTGTAACTTAGATGCAAACATGGGAAATGTCTGTAGCTCTTTGGTTATCTAACAGTAGGCAAAATACCACTACTGTCCATGTTAGGAGACACTGACTCTAGGGACAAGCAAACTTTTCTCCAACATTCTTAAGGATATAAAAAGTAGCTTCATGTCACACAGCAGGGTGAGCTTTGAAAAGGCCCAATAGTGATGGTAGATGAGACCACTCTCACAGGAAGCTGGGGAATCAGAAGCCAGTAGCTAGATTCTCCAGTGGTCAAATTTATATTAAGCAATACACACTCAGAAGTTCAGTGATTTGCAGGATTTCATGGATTCTTCCAAAAAAAGAGGATTATTATTTTTAATCATGTGGCTATGGAAATATTTAGACAGTCTTGGAAAGAGTTTCCAACAGTGTCTTAATCCATGTCCCTTGTTTCCAAATGCAGAGTGTGATACAGAGTGCCTTTCTCATGAAGGATCCTCTTATTGCCTACTCTCAGTCCATGTGTCTTACATGGGGTTTTGTTCAACTGCAGCCTTTTGGTGAACCCATGAAGAAACAAGGCAGGGTATAGGATTGGACAGGAAAAACAACAACAACAACAACAACAAAAACGACAGTGTCTGTTAACCACCAAAAAATAGTGACTATCAGTTGTTCAGGGGTCAAAATAGAGGTATCAGCTTTGCTATCTAAGCAAAAGCAGCATATCTCTAAAACTGGCTATACCTGTGTCTACTTTTGTATGCAGCATTATCAGCCTGTGTAATGATTATTTTCCTGAAAACAGCCTCAAATCTATTTCTCAGGATAATTTAATGATTCTGTGAGTTGTAACACTGTTTTTGACAAACCTCTTCAGATTTAAACAGGAACAGAGATGTTGTCTGTCTTCAGTTACCGACCCTGATTCATAAAAAATTTTTCTCCATCATACAATTTTCTCCCTCCTGCTTTCCAAAGTTCTGTTACTGTTAATCTAGCTTTTGTACACATCTTCCCTTTTTTCACTGTTAGCTTTTTGATGCTTCTATGATTATAATAATTCACCTCTTTTTTTCTTTATGCTAACTCCAGTCTTCAAAATGTGGGTGGATTGAATTGCTATAAACATTGATGTGGCTGCATCACTGTAGTATACTGATTTTAAATCTTTTGGATATATACCAAGGAGTGGGAAAGCTGGATTATATAATGATTCCATTCCTAGATTTGGAGGAATCTCCATATTGCTTTCCAGATTGTTTGCACTAATTTGTAGTCCTACCAGCAATGTATGCGTCTCCATTTAAAAACTAAATTATTTGTTTTTTCATTTGATTTAATTTAAATTATTTTAATTTTTTATTTGTTAGTTTTTAAATTGTTACTTATCCACATCTTTGCCAACATTTATTGTTACTTGTATTCATAGCAGAAAGATAAGTAGAATAAGGGGAAAATAGGAAGTCCTGGAGGGGGATGGAGCAAAGAGGCAAAGTATTGGAGACTGAGTTAGAACAAATTATATTTCATGCTTTTATAAATGAATTATATTGCTGTATATAACTATAAAGAACCAATGGGGGAGAAATAAAGCAATGAACACCCCAGTTTGCCTAGTGTTTTTGCCTTCCACAAATCGATATTTTTGTAATAAAGTGAACTGATTTCCCCATAGAAGGCATTTCAAATAAAGAAAGGTCAGAAATGTGATACCCACAATTATTCTTGAATAAAATAAGTGGTCACTTATGTGTATGTGCCAGTTTTTTGTAGTTATGAAAGTTTTGTGGAGGAATAGTAGGATGGAGGAGATCAAGAAGAGCAAAAGAGATTCCTATCTTCAACACCCTGTACATTTGTGTGATGAGGACCTAATGTTTTCATGTGAGCTTTTATACATTGACTCAGCCTTATTAGGAGATTGGAATAAAGAGGGTCCTCAAGATGCTGTGAAAGACAATATAGGCCTGAAAATTCTCAGATGTTAAAAAAACAAACAAACAAAACCTGTATTTACTGAAGGACTGAGGCAGGGTTTACCTCTTCAATGTCAAAGTTCATGTAAGATGTTTCTTTTTTAAATGTGTAAAATGGTAGAATTCCTCATTTATTTTATTTTCTCTCATTATAAAGATAATATATGATTAATCAAGAAGATTTGGAAAACGTATTAGAGAAAAAAAGATAAATTTTATTGTCATCTTATCCCTCAGGACTAACAGAATTTACTATTTTGGCAAATGCATTTCTTATCTTGTTTTGTACATGAATTCTCACACAATCATAAACACCTCTACCAAAATTTGTGTTTGTATGCATATAATATCCTGCTTTTAACATCTCATGTTATGTCACAAACATTTTCCAGTGTCAGTAAAGTTTTTGATAGTATCTCTTTTTTAAGACTATAAAACATATTTCATGGGGTGTATTTTATAATTTAATCAGTTAATTAATTGAATAGTTACTTATATTGCTTCCTATATTTCCTAGCAAACATATCTCATCAATAAACATTATTTCATTATTTTTGTGCATGTACTCAATTCTTTTGAAATGAATTTCTTGGTATAGAATTCTTGATTCAAATGCTACATGTGATTTGAAAGTAATTTGAAACATAAGGTCAGTTTTTTCATAAATATTCTCATTTATTAGTCTTTATTTCCTTGTCTATGTAACTAATAATAATGGTCTATTCTTTTGTTTCTATATTTACCATGGAAATTCTTGCATGTTCTCATACATGAAGAGTTTTAATAACATTCCCATTCATAAGATGTTGCTGTAACCCACTATTTTATCTCCCACTCAAAATAAACAAATAAATAAAACACATTGAAATTAAAGTGAACTTAATTAACTATAAAGAGAAACTTGTATCATTTTACTTTTAAGGTGAATAATACTAGCAAGTTTCAGTGCAGTGCATATTCTGGCATATTCTATAATTGCTCTTAAAAATTTAGCACATTGAATTCCATACTTTAGTTGAGAACACTTCCTTTGTAGTCCCTTATTAATGTGTCCTAGAAAGAAATTTACAATATGTGGTCACATTACATTACACTACCTAAGAATCTTATCACAAACTTTTATTGTAAAATTTTATATATTGTACGAAGTGATAGATAAACTAAGGTGCCAAGGCCTACTCCATATCACAGAGTAAAAATTGTTTATCTGCTATCAGGAAGACATAATATCAGGAACTCTTTGAGGAGTGATATTTACTTACCTGTTCCTGGATCTATATCTATCGAGCTGAGCAAACTTCACCTAGGTAATATGCAGTAATGCAATGGCCATTTACCAATACTTCCATTAGTACTTCCTTGTATAGATCAAAAAGCAACACTTTTTAATTCATCACAATGTGAAGTATAATAAATGTTCTCAATTCCTACTTCTGCAAGCATTTAAGGAAATGATGATTGTTGGAAGTTACTTCATTTTACAACATCAGTAGCATTAACTTTTTATTTTATTTTGGCACTCAAAATATGCATATTATATGACCTTGGATTACTCCTCTTAAGAGGGAATGAGTTGAAGGGCCTTAGGCAGAGCCATTAAGAGATCAGAGTTAGATTTAAAACTGCCACAAAGGAAGTGATGCATTTTATCAATTGGCCAATCTTTGTAAAGTCATTTAGCAACAAATAATTCAACTCTGTTCATACAGCTCTCTGTTGAATCTCTCTTTGTGGAAAAGAAGTATATCATATCTCTTATCTTTTGGGAATTTATTCTTTCTCTGTTTGATGAAACTTAAACATAACATTTAAAAACTTAAATATTTAAGTTCAGGATTAAATGTAGAAAATATAAATTCCCTTTGAGATTTCTCAGTTTTTCCCCTTTTCTGTATTATAAACAGAAGTATATCTTTACCTATATTTATGGTCTTGGCTTAATCTAGCTTCATGTTGTATATTGGAAATGCTCTAGAGTTAATTGTTTTTTTGTAAAGTCTTTCTGTAGCTGCAGGTGACATTTAACACAAATAGTCTAATCTAGACATATTACAGATTAGGAAAATGATTTGGCAGTGAGATTAAAGCCTTGTCTAAGGTAACATAGCTTGTTGGTGATTGAACAGGACCTTATACTGACTATTTATTAGAATTCTCCAACTACTTCATGACAGTTACATAATTTATTTTTTAAAACCAGATAACCAAAGCATATCACAGAGTTTTATGCTATGTTCAATGTCAAAAGTTCTAGAATCTTGTAGACACCCATGGAGTCACCTCCGCTCAGACCTGCCTTGCTGACCTGATAGGGAGCCTGGGACCAAGGTAGGCTCAAGTCCATCCTGACACTGGCAGACACTGCTGTAGCTCAGGCTTGTCCCAGATCTGCCTTGCTGACTTGCATGGAATACAGGGCCCAGGGTAAGCTTGGGTCTGCCTGGCCACCACCACCACCCGGGAGCCCAGGTATAACCCATTTAGTTCTTGAGACACTGCAGACATTTCCATAATCTTCCCCATGAAGTAGCCTCTACCTTTGGACAATAGACAGGGTATAGAATCAGCTGCATCTTGGAATAGGTATCCCATAGCCAGTGTAAGGACCAACCTTTCAGATCCATCTCTGCAAGACATTGGATCCATCTTGGGGCACCTCCACTGCTAGCTTGTGTTATCTCCTGCTATTCCCACCACATTCTATAGTTTCAGTATAATCCATTCTAGGACAATAGAAAGGTCTGGAAGCTCAACATCAAGGTCAGGTACAGAAAATCTGCACAGATACTACAAGATTATAGGATAGAAACTGGAATACCTCAGATCCACACTGCAAGAAAGAAAATCACATAGACAACATAAAAAAAATGGGAGAAAAGTACCCCCCAAAAACCAGGATACTACAATAATAGAACCATTAGACAACACAGTTGATGGAATGTCACAGAAGAGTTCAGAATGTTCATAATGAAAATGATCTGTGAGTTAAAGAATGACCTACATGAGCAAATATAGGCAAAAATTTATCACTCCAACAAAGAGATAAGAAAGCAAATATAGGAAGCAAAAGATTATTTCAAGACAAAGAGATTATAAAAAAAATTCAGAAATATTGAAAAAATAAGGAAATAATAAATAAGGAAACAATAAACCAAAAAAAAGAGAAAAAACCAAACAAACAAAAAAACCTCAATAGAATGCGTCACCAAAAAACTAGATCAGTTGGAAGACAGAGCTTCAGATAATGAAGACAAAGTATACAATCTGGAAATAAAGTTGACCACCCAGCAAAGATGGTAAGGAACAATGAACAGAACATACAAGAATTATGAGATAGCATCAAAAGAGCAAATCTAAGAGTTAATGGGATAGAGGAAGACACAGAGTTTCAAACCAAAGGAATGCATAGTCTCTTCAATGAGGTAATATTAGGAAATTTTCCAAACATAAAGAATGAATTGGAAAATCAAATACAAGAGGCTTACAGGACAGCAAAAATACAAAAATTATAACAATCTACACCAAGGTACATTATAATGAAAATGCCTAGTAAACAGAATAAGGATAGAATCTTAAAGGCTGCAAGAGACAGGAATTAGATCACATATAGGGGGAAACCAATTCATATTCCAGCAGATTTTTCAACCCAGACCCTCAAAGCCAGAAGATCCTGGAACAGCATATACCAAGCTCTGAAAGAAACTGGATGCCAACCATGAATCTTATTTCCAGCAAAATTAAGCTTTAGATTTGATGATAAAATAAAAACCTTCCATGATAAACAAAAGTTAAAAGAAGATACAACTAGAAAGCCCACACTACAGAATATCCTCAGCAAAATATTCCTTGAAGAGGAATTGAAAAACAATAATGAAAATCAGCAAAGGGAGGTATTAACACTAAAAAAAAAAAAAAAAAAAAAAAAAAAAAAACTAATCAAAGGAGAAACAAAATCAAGTTAAATACCCAAAATTAAAAAAAATGGCTGGGAACAAAAATCATGTCTCAATAATAACCTCAAATGTTAATGACCTAAACTCACCAAGCAAAAGACACAGACTGCAATATTGGATTTAAAAAAGGCCCAACAATATGCTGATTCCAAAAGACTCTTCTCATTGGAAAAGACATCCACAGACTGAAGGTGAAAAATTGGGAAAAATCATACCACTCCCATGGCTATGAAAGGAAGCAGGTGTTTCCATCCTCATATCAAATAAAGTAGACTTCAAGCCAAAGTTAATCAAATATTAAAAATGGATATTTCATACTGCTTAAGGGAACCATTCATCAACAAGACATACAATTAATAAATATATATGCCCTAAACAATGTTCATCAAACAAACTCTTCTCAAGTTCAAGAGTCAAATAGACCACAACATGACAATTATGGGTGAATTTAACACACCTCTTTCACCACTGGATAGATCTTCCAAACAAAAGCTGAACAAAGAAGCAATATAACTCAATAATTCAACCAATAACTTAGATTTAACTGACATATATTGAATATTTTATCCTTCAACGAGTGAATACACTTTCTTTTCATCAGCACATGGATCCTTCTCTTAAATAGTACATATATTATGCCACAAAGCAACTCTTAGCAAATATAAAAACATACAAATACTACTATGAAATCCAGATATTAATGGAATGAAATTAGAAATCAATGATAAACTAAAAAAATAAAAGCTATTCCAACACCTGGAGACTAAATAATATGCTACTGAATGAACAATGGGTTGCAAAAGACATCAAGGATGGTAAGGAACAATGAGCAGAACATCCAAGATTAAAAAATTATTAGAGGTGAATGAGAACACATGTACAACATATCAAAATCTTTGGGACACTATGAAGGCAGTACTAAGAGGAGAGTTTATTGCTTTGAGTTCATTCCTTTAAATGAGATAAAGTCAAGAAATAAATGATTTAACCTTACATCTCAAAGCCTTGGATAATGAAGAGCAAATCAACACCAAAAGCAGTAGAAGACAGGAAATAATTAAAATTAGAGCTGAAATAAATAAAGTTGAAACAAAAAAAACAATTAAAAAATTGATAAAACAAAAAAGTTGGTTCTTTGAAAAAATAAATAAAATTGACAGAACCTTAGCCTGCTAACAAAGAGAGGAGACAGAAAACTCAAATTACTAACATACGTAATGAAAAAGGAAATACCATAATAGACACTACAGAAACACAGAAGATAATTAGAAATTATTTTGAAAACTTGTTCTCTAATAAAATAGATAAAATAGAAGACATTGACAAATTTCTAGAGTCATTTTACTTCCCCAAATTGAATCAGGTTGATATACATAATTTAAACAGATAAAATTCAAGCTTTGAAGTAGAGGACGCCATCAGAAGCCTACCAACCAAGAAAAGCCCAGGCCCAGATGGATACACAGCCGAGTTCTACAAGACCTTTAAAGAAAAACTAATATCAATACTCTTCAATTTATTTCAGGAAACAGAAAAAGAGGGAGCACTTCCAAACTCATTCAACAAGGCCAATATCACCCTGATTCCAAAACGAGGCAAAGAAACATCAAAGAAAGAAAATTTCAGACCAATAACTCTAATGAACATAGATGCAAGAATTTTCAATAAAATTTTGGCAAATCAAATACAAAAACATATCAAAAAGATAGTATACCTCTATCAAGTGGGGTTTATACCAGGGATGTATGGTTGGTTCAATATATGGGAATTAATAAATGTAGCTCATCATATCAATAGACTTAAAGATAAGAACCACGTAGGATCATCTCAACAGATGCAGAAAAAGCACTTGACAAAATACAGCACCCCTTCATTTTCAAACACTAGAAAAACTAGAGAAAATAGGAACATATCTCAACATTGTAAAAGCTATCTATGCTAAGCTCCAGGCCAACATAATTCTAAATGGAGAAAAATTGAAACCATTCCCTCTAAAAACTGGAACAAGACAGGGATGCCCTCTTTCATCACTTGTATTCAACATAGTCCTGGCAAGAAAGAGAGAGAGCACACCTTGAACACAGGATTTCATTGGGGGAGGCTTTTCCATGAAATATTCTATCCCAAAAAGGACAAAGGGGTAGGATTTCAAAGGAATAGGTAAGTGTACCTCAACCCCACCAAGTGACTCCTACTCCTGGAGCCATGCCTCATTATCTGAGCAGAGATAAAGCCCAAGTTACTGCAGAATACAATATTGTTCAGTGCCCCCAGGGCATCGGGATTTACTGAGTTAATCCAGGGCAACTCCCTTCAGAGAACTATTGAGAGTTATCTATAAGTCATAATGTAATGAAAATTGCAAATGCTGTATTGCTGCTAATGACACATTTCTTATAGACATAACTGCTCAACTTTCTATGCACTAACGTTCATCGGTATATTTTGTTTTCTCATGTTAGGAATATGTGCAGGTTTAAATATGCTATCAGACCATTGAGATTAAAAGGATATGCTTCTCCTATTTCTGTTATCTTATTTTCATTTATATATGGATATACCAGCCACTAATGTATAATCCATCATCTTCAATAAATACGTTTTTAATGAATGAATAAAACTTGACCATAAAGGAATTAGGGATAAAAGATCCAGCATACAAAGTACATCCTGAAAGGTTTAATTACCCCCCCCCCAAAAAAAAAAAAAATCAAACGAAGAGCAATTTCCACATTGATAGTCTTCAGGACGATGGTATCATGAGATAATAAATAATTAATGATAATTTCCACATAGTATTTTTGCAAATCAAATACATGTGTAACTTGATTTACATAATCCGTCTGACAAAATCATATTAAAAAGATACTCTATCATGTACTAGTTGGTCATTTATTAATCACTTCTATTACATAAGCCACAAATAATTGAGAAATGATACTTTGAAGAAAAACAATCTAGGAGAGTATTCATGAATAGCAATTACAGACATAAGTAGTATAACAAACATGGGATGTAGACACTTTCATGTATGGAACAAATATTTGTTGATACAGATCAACAGAACAAACATTTAGATAGAGATAATAACAGACGTTCAGAAGACAACATTTGATCTTAGTGAGATCTTAATAATTAAAGGCAGGGGTTTAGGGTCATTGGAAATTACCATGAAGAAATAATATAAACTGTGCTTAAAAAGCATAAATCATTTTTATAGAATAAGTGTAGGCTAATAAGGCTTAACAAGTTTTGGAAGAAGCATTCAACTTAGATCCCAGAGCACCAAGTATATTACTTAGGTCACAAAGAGTATAGAAATTATGAACAAATATGGAAATGGATAATACTTGTACCACAGGGAAGATTTTCTGGCTATCAGTGGATAGGAGGCTTATTATGTAGTACCAAGAGAAAGTGGTTCATTTATGATACTATATATGTATGCCTGGAACAGTCTTTCAGTCTCTTGCCCACACTGTTTATGAGTCAAATTATATTTTAAGAACCTCTTATTGCCAGTCAACCTATTGGTTACTGAACATATCAAGGTGGTTAAATGGTAAAGAAGATAAATATTAAACTCATGTTCAGGCAAAAACAAAACAAAACAAAACAAAAAAACACATACGCTCTATTGGAATCATTGGAAAGAATATTCAAGATAATATAAGGGGTCATTGAGACAAGCAAGAAGGCAGTATTTTTAGAGAGTTTCGCTGAGAAGAGTTGAGTTGGGGAATTGCCAGCATAATGGAATGGAAGTGCCCTCTTTGGAGTGTGGAAGACTGGCATAGAGATAATACCTAAGCTATGAACATGTAAGTCATAAAGACAATGGTTAAAAATAACAAAATGGAAGTGCCATCTCTGACAGAGTTGACCCGAAAACTCTGTGAAACATGAGTGAAATCATGGTGAAACCAACATGAATATTTAAACTTTCATTAGATTGTCAAGTACTTTGTTCCTAATCCTCTTCTTCCTATCCAAGTCTAATTTATAAAGCTATTTACATTTGTAAAGAATTGATTTCCCTGCTTTTGTGAAATTGTAGATCCAATAATCAATAAGACCCTTGGTTTAAGGGGAAAAAATAACAGTTTAGAGATTGCTTACAGTTGAAAGAAATTTTTTTAAAAGGATGGCTTATATCCTGATGGCAGAACTGCCTCTATTATAAAATAAGTCTTCTAGTACAAAGAATCTATGAACAACAAATAATTAATTACTTATGGGATACCTAAAACTTAATTTCCAACAACACATAATAAAGAAATGTGGGTGAAATTCTCAAGAGATTCCTCTGGTTGTGAAACTGAATTCATTATTCTTTCAAATATTTTTTTCTATAGGCAAAGATCAAATGAAGTAACAACCAGAGGTATGAAAAGTTTGCTTATGTTTTAGATTTACACCACACACCTTTCTTTTGTGAGAGAAGATGAGTAAACCACCATAATGCAGTTTTATTTTACAGTATTTTAAATATAATTTATTACATAAATGTTTTCTATAAAGCACAACTAATTCATTGATATTTCAGAGTTGTTCGTTATAAAAATCAAGCCTTATAAGTTTTTTTGATGAATACAATTTATAATATAGCATTGTTCCCTCAAAACTTCACACCAAGAATGAAAGCTGTGATGTTATTCAATAGCAATTCCTATCTCTATAAAATTTTTTCATACTGACATTTATCAGGACCATCTATTTATACATAATCTAAATGAGGTTACAAAATAATAGCCAGAAGGAATATTTTCTTGTAATGAAAATGTAAAGTATATTTATTATCCTTTACATAATATGTAAAAGAAAATGAAAATAAAAGAGATGAGTGAAAGATGGCAAGACTTATTCTCTGCTTTCATGTATCAGATCCGGGATTTTTCCATTCATGCCAAACAACATTAAGCCTTGGTAGGCCTGAACATCCACCAGAGAATCAAAGTTCATTTCACTGTTAACATACTTCTGAGTTCACTGAGTTTGCCTTCTGACATTTCACTGTATAAAGAGAACCTCTTATCCCTCTGAAATTTTTCAAAGTATCTGTATTCATATTGGGAAAAAAATAACCGAATAAACTAAAATTGGCATCAACTGTACCAACACAAAGTAGATGGCATCAGCATTTATTTTTCACACAGGTGACATTAACAGAGTACAGGCATAAGTTAAGATACTCAAGCAGACGCATCTAAAGGTTAGCTTACCTGTGGGGACAGAAGTGGAGTGTTGAAAATCCAGTCCACTGGAATCACCAGAGAGTTCAGTTAAACAGGTTGAAGTAAAATCAGAGCTGGAAGTCTGTTCATGTCTGAAGCCTTTGGGAGAAAGATTATCCAGTTCAAAGTTTACGGCTGACATTGCAAAACTCTCAAGGAACTATGTGAAGCAAAGTTCACACTACCGAGGTTTTAAAAATCATAGGAAAGGGAGGAATCATTATACTTTAATCACTAGCAATTCCAGGCTCTCCTGTAATTATCTTTACTAGGAAATCCAAGGAGAATAACGCCAACAGAGCTGACTGCAAGTTTTCTGTGTTCCTAGACAAGCAACCTCAACAGGATAGATGGACTTCAGAGTTGTTTTTCTTCAAGACGTCTTGTGCCTTTAAGGGATAGCAGCACTCATCCCCTTTCAGAGAGGCTGCAGTGAAAATAAAATGGGCTAAGTGGAGACATAGGCAATGCTGCAGAGAAATGCTTTTAATAAGTTGGTACTGAAAGTTCTCATTCACATTTCTCTACACAAGAGATCAGCTGGGTGGGGCCAAGGCTTGCCAAGGAATGCAACTTTATACTCCACGGGGCAGTTCATCAGAGGAAAGCTGGAATTGGAAGGAAGTTACTAAATGCTATTTCCTAGCTCAGCTCGAGATTGTGAGATTTCAGTTCTGCACTTATTGAAAGATGACTATGATTGTGAAGAGTAAAGGCAATTTTTAAAAACTGATAGTAGAATAAAATGTGCAGCTTTATAAATACAAAAAAAAAATAGACTTCAAAGTATTAGCAGGCAATGAATGAAAGATCAAAATGTTTAAAAAGTAGCATCTGGTGGGGCTGTATCATTTATTATTTAGGAGGCAAAGCTTTTATTCTGTTTGAGTAACTTGGGTAGAAAGTTGTATTGGTTAGCTGCAAAGGTTTAATTTTGAACATTGCTTTTATTCATTTTCTGTACCTTAGTTGGTGAATCCAGTGATGAGCACAAGGACACGCCAACTGATGGTTTTTCCAATAGCAATTTAGCAAAAATCACCCTTCATTTCACAAAGCCAAACTAGATGAGGTTCAAATCAGTTTTTTGATGGTCTGACTTAATCCATGATTTATTTATTGATCTAATTCTTCATTTATTGACTCTGTATTAGATATTGACATAATTATAAAAATACCTAGGCAAGATCTCTGGAAAGAATGTAAGCTGGATTCCTTTTTCAGTAGGAAGGAGAGCTGTGACAGATTTTGTGATTTTATTGTGATTGGCATTACATATGGTAATAGATGTGCTAAGCATGAGAGTGTCATAATTAATGCATTTTTTACTTTCTTGGCTGAGCAATATTTGAGAAAGTTATATATGTATATATAAGAAGTGTGCAAATCTTTTATTGTTAGATGGAAAATTTATTCTGGACATTCTATGTCTTCCTCCTAGTCATTTTAATTAAACAAGTAAGTAAATGAAACTGACCCTCTGTTCCACATGCCTTTAAAAAGGCAGGGAAATATCTATCATTCCAGCAGCATGAACAACCAACAAAATATGCTCTATAAGTCATAATCTGGGGCAGGCATAAAAATCTTTGACTAAAAAGTCAAAAATGGTCAGGGTCCACTGGTAACTATGTGACATTTAGATAAGAAGTTGAAAACAGAATGGAAATTATGAAGGATAACTTAGCATGATGGTAGGAGGAAAATGCAAATATAGGAAAATGAATAAATAGTAAAAAGTGCAGTTTAGAGAATTAGAGGACATTCTGGAAAATAAAACTCGAGCTTTATAATTCTCAGTTGAAAGGTCTGTTGTAGTGTGTGGTATGGGGTACTTTCTGAAAGACAATCAAAGTGGTTTAACTTAAAAGTTGGTCAAGGAGGCTAAACTACGAGAAAATGTTAACCCTTTGTGTTCGTCATTTTTTTTTTTCCATTACTGAGATCAGCATTGCTGACAAGAGCAACTAAGATGAGAAAAAGTTTATTTGGGTCTCATGATTTCAGAGATGTGGTACATGGTCTGTCAATTACCTTCCTCTGGGTCTGAACTGATGCAGCATATTATGGCCAACGGGTGTGGTGGAGGAATGCCACTCATTTTAAGGCAACTGGGAAACAGAGGGAAAGAGAGGGGAAGGGGCCACAGGTATATATAGTGGTAGGCCATGTTACAGTGATTTACTTTCTGTGGCCACATCCCACTTACCTACAGTTACCACCCAATAGTCCATTCAGATTACTAATCCATCAAATGGGGAGTTTATTGTTCTCTTAATTCAGTCTTTTCACCTCTGAATATTGCTACATTGCCAAACACATGAGTTCTTTGGAGGGGGGCAATTTTACATTCAAATATTTATACCCTCTATACATCTCCTACATTTGCTCAATCTCTATAGTGTTTTCCTTTGTCAGGTGATGCTTCAACAAATGTGGTCACTAGGAAAATGATATCTGATTTGAGAATACGATTAAAATCACCTGAGAAATTATGAGGTCTCAGGGTAGTTTTATTCTCTGTTTACAGTGATTTGTAAATGTTTTAGGCCTGAGGACATCTTGGATAAAATATTATATATTCAGTCATCCCTTCCTCTGTACAAATGATATTATTGTATTTTGGGTATAAATATATGAAAATTCAATAATGATATATAGGGATTTGAAATTATCATTTAAACATTAAGTTTTATTAATTGTGTGTGAGTGTGCATGCGTGTACACACATGCAATTTAAAAGAATATATATATATATATATATTTATATATATTTAAAAGAATATATTTATGTATATATATTTAAAAGAATATATATATATTTATATATATTTAAAGGAATATATATATTAAAATATATATTTTAAATATATTAAATATATATATATTAAAAATATATTTTAAATATGTATATATATTATATATTTAAAATTTGGCTCATGTATTTGTGAAAAAAGCTACTAATTCCTCTGTGGCAAGTATTAATATGCAGATACATTTATAAATTTCACATAATTATGTGATATGGCCTAAATACCTATAAATCAGGAATTACTCTTCTATAGTATATAAGAAGTAATATTTAGCTGATACATATAACTTCGGTAAAAGAAAATTCTCAAAAATTTTCTTTCTACTGGTGACCTAGGTACAAATACCCACTGAGGCTTCTGGAGTATTGGTCAAAATTTTTAATTAATATTTAAGAATAAGAATTCTTGGCATTTCTGTATTTTTGTGAGTCTCCTCAGAGCCTCTTAACTTCCACCCAGCTGCCAGAGACTTCATATCTTTATAGAGGTATTTTTCATGAAATTCTATCTAGCACTTTTATTTAGAACAGTTTCTACAAATCTTAGGAAATACCAGTGTACATTTTTCACTGACATCATCTTCTTGATATCCAGAGTTTCTCCAAATTTTCCTTTTTAGAATGCAAACAAAGATGGTGAAAAATGTTTCACAGAAATATCCTTCCTTTTTATTAGTCTAGCTGCAACTATTTTTCTTTCAATTTGGATCAGTTTGTCTCTGTTACTTTAGTTACCATTCACTTGCTAGTGGTTACAGTAAATTCAGACCTCAAGTTCTCCATTCCTTTCAAAACTTAAGCTACATTTGTAAACCTTTTTCCTTCTCAGGAATGCTTCATTTTGATATCATCTATCTTGTGTTCTCTTAACAACCCAAACTTACTTTATGTTATTTTAAACATAGTTAAACATTTGGCAACTTTAACAAAACTATAACGATATTTTAAAAATAAGAATAATAAGCTTATTTCTCAGTTTTTGCTGCGTTTATATGTACTAAAATAAGCAATGTTTAGAAATGTAAGCTAGACAATATATTCTCATTATCCCAGATGCCTTGCTTTCCCAAGCACTGCATGAAACAATTAATTAAATATGTTTATTATTACTCTAGTTTCAGCATGACCTGGAATCATATTTTATCCCCAATGCTCTCCACAGAATGCCATTAACATAGCTAATGAAGACTTTAAAATATATATATATATATATATATATATATATATATATATATATATATATGGTAAAAGAATAAAGTATTCAAAAATTTGTGAAAATTCTGAAATATGTGGTGAAGTAGATGCTGAATATACTGAATAGTTTCCAAGAAGACGTTTGTTTAGAACAATTATATACCCCCCAAACCCACCCACCTCTCAATTCAGAGCAATAAGGTAAGGGAAGGATGTGCTGCTGTTTCCTTTAACATCTTTTGATCTTGACTGTGCCCCAGGAAACAAGAGAGCACCACACAATCATTTCCTTAATTGGGTGTCATGGCCAGACAGAAAATGGGACATTCCTTAGCTGACTTCAGAAGGCTCCAAGACACTGAAAAACCGGTCTCCTCCCTAGTGACATTTGGGGATACATTCAGCCTTTCCAATTCTCTTTTCCTTGTTTCCACTAGCCTTTGCATCCCAATCCACACAAGAAGGTTGGAGCTAGAGCCCAACACTGGTAAGCTGCAGGATCTTGGCTATTCTACAGATGTCCTCACACAGACAGGAGTAGCACAATGCCCCAGTAGCAATGACAGTGCTCCTGCATTGAGCACAGTGCAGATCATCATTTGTTAAAGTCATCCCTTGCTTCTCTTGAAGATTAGAGTTCTGATAGTGTGTTTTCCAGTTTAGGCATTCTGAAGGGAATTACTAGTTCTTACTGATCCTGATAGATTCACCACTCCCTGTGTGAAGCGAGTCCATGATTTTAGCTCACACCTCATTCTTGTATTCATAGTGACAGAACCAGACTAATATTGATCAATAAAAAAACAAGGAGGACGGGGAGACAAGCAAGAGTTTATAAATCAAATTGAGAAATCAGATCAAATCAAATTCAACACTTCTTAACAAACAAAAAAGTTGTTGAAAATGAGTAAAAATAACAATTAAAAGCCCACTCATTAAAGACATTTGACTAACAGGTGAATCACCGTTAAAATTAATCAGTTAATTATACTAATTGATTAGAAAATGAGACTGAAGAATTATTTTGAATTCAGAGGAATGTGTTGAGTTGGAAATAATGACAGAGGATAAAAAATGTAGGACATATAAAACACAATCACAAAGAAAATGGAACTTATGACAAAAATTTAAGAAGATGAAAACAGAATTTTTTTATGGAACATACTGTTGCAACTTGGAATTTAATGGATTATATTAATGTCATGAAAAAGCAGCAATATTTTAGGAAAATAAAATTTATTTTACTGTTTCAGTTGACTGTACAAATTTGTTTGATACCAAACAAATCTTGATGTGATGTGAATTACAAGATTCAAGATAAAAATCTAACAAATTTCAAGATGGCTTTGGGGATGATAGTAGGCATGCTATGCCCACATTAACATGGAACATTAATCAGTATAGACTGTAGTCAGGCAAGTCAGCAGAGGTGTGTGATCTCAGTGACTCTGGAGGCTGAGGCAGGAGGATCACAAGTTGAAGGCCTCCTGTTTGTTTCTTTGGATTTAAAACAGAAAGAATTCCAACCAAATATGGGGAGGGAATTCAAACAAATGAATCATAAAAAGGGATTTGAAAAAAAATAATTATAGCAAGTGGTGAGCAAAAGTAATTTGGTAAAATACATATGAATGACTAAACAGTAGCTGAAAAGTCACTTCTGAAACAATACCAATATTTAGGAGAGGATTTTATAATTTAGAGATCCAGATTATTTGAACACAATTTAGGATAGAGAATGAAAACTTTGTCAATCAAGAGAATGTAAGACAAATTGATTAATTTACAGGAAACAAAGAGAAAGGGTATTAGATATAAATGGTAATAAATAAGGAAAATATCAACAAAATTGGGTTAAGTGACCATATCAAAAGGAACACAGACTTTCTCTACCAAATTTTTCCTGCTTCTGGTCTCCCCAGCACAGTAAAATGTGAATCCCGAGCGGAAATACTATTTATGATAAAGTGTTGTTTTCATGTTGAGAAAACACAAACAATAAAAAAATACAGTGATTAAGAACATGTATGGTGGTATGTTAAATATGCCTCAGATCAGATTTGATTAAGAAATATCACCATGATAGAAATCATCTGCCTGAAAATGTCCTAAAAACAGTATTTTTCTGCCTGCCCAGCTCCTCCCTCCCTTTCTTCTTTCTTTCCCTTCTTTTGGCTTTCTTCACTGACTTGTAAATCTTGTACAGTCAACTAAAACAGTAAAATAAATTTTATATTTTATTCTGATTCTCAGTGTGAAATTTTCAGTATTTCATTAAATATGTAGTTGTTTTTTTGTTTTTTTGTGACATTTTTATCAGATTAAGAACTTTTCTCTTTATGTCTAACTTGATAAGAATTTTATTGCTTTTATAAATAACAATGGTGAGTTGGTTAATTAAAATACTTTTTAATATTACTATTGAAATGATAGATATTTTTTCCTTTTTCTGATTAAATTGATTGACAAATTTTAAACTAATCTTAATTCCAATAGTAAATACAACTTGGAGTTTATTCTTTTTATATATCACTTAATTCCCATGTTGATATAAATCATCATGTTATTTTATTTTTCATATTCTTAGTGTGGTATGGCATTAAAAATATACTTTTCTTTCACAAAATTTTATAAACTATCTTTTTTTTCCTATTTTCTGGAAGGATTTAAAAGATTTTTATTTATTTCTTAAATGTTTGAATAAACCCACTGTGAAAACCACATAGATTTGGAATTTTTTATAGTCTGAAAACTCTTTCCTACTGATTTAAATTTTTAATAGTTAGGGAGCTATTCCATGTTTTCTTTATTCCCTGAGTCACTTGTGGAATGTTGTCTTTTGGAAGGAAGGAAGATACACTTTTGTCTATTTTTTTTTAAAACTTGCATAATATCCTCTCAATCACTTTTATGATATCTTCACAATATCTCTAAAATGTTTGTAGTTTCTGAGGTTATATCTATTTTGAATCCCTACTGTTTGTGGTATATGACATTTCTCCTTTGATATGATTGGTCTTGCTCAAGTTTCTATCAATTTTATTCTTGTTTTCAAATTGTCAATAGTTGGCACTGCTGATTTTCTCTCTTATTCATTTATTTAAAAAAATAGCTCATTAGTTTTTATACTCATTTTTAAAGTTTCTCCTGTTGCTTTCTTTGGATTTCATTGGCCTACGAAACATAAGACATTCGTTTTCAATTGTCTTTTCCAAAATATAATTTAAAACTTCTATTTTCCTTTAAACATGGCTTTAGCAGTGAAACTTAACTGTTTTGGCTCACACAGTTTAATATAGATTATCATAATTACTATCTATTAGTTTTGTTATATTAAAATTAGTTTACAATTTGCAACTTGAGTTTTAATATACATTATGAAAATCAAGCAAATCAAGCTATTTAACATATCCTTTATCTTGGTTACTTGTTATTTTGTGAGGGAATATTTAAAATCTACACTTCAACACTTTTCAAGTGTACTATACAATGTATGTTTTTAACTATCGATTTGACAGTTATAGTTAGTTCTTGGACTTTTGTTGAAATGTAATTTGCTGACCCAAAGTAAGATATTGAGTACAATGTTCTGTGTAGGTCAATGAAGTCATTTGTTGATGTCATTCAAGCCTTCTATGTGCTTGGTATTTTTCCTCTGACTTTTTCATTATTCAAAAAACTGTGTTACAATACTCTGTAAATATAAAATTGCATGTGTTTACTTAAACTTTTTTTTTCATTCACACAACTTGAGGTTATATTATCAGGGTGTATGAAAATTTATAATGGTTGCAAATTCATAGTTGACTCTTCTTTACAAAACTAAAATCCTCTTTCTTTTAAAATTGCTTATATTGAGTCTACTTTGTCTGACAAGTAGTTCAGGATTACTTGACTTATTTTTGTCAATATATGTATATAGTAAAATATTTCCCATCTGTTTACTTCTATACTTTCTGAATTATTATAGCTCGGCTTCTTTTAAGGAGAACATGAGATTTTGTAAAAACAAATTTTGTGCTTCAATTTTAACTAATGCATTTATATCAAATAAAGTTACTGATAAGTTTGAAGTTTCTACTGTTTGCAAGTTGCCTCTGGGGATTTGGGAAGATGGAAGAATAGAGGAGGTCATTTTATTGAGTGTTCCATGGTATGAAACCAAGAAAGCAGATAGACAGCTTCTCAACAAGGTGGGTAAAAAAAAAAAAAAAAAAAAAGTGGGAAATTAATTCTAGACATTCAAAGTGGATCAGGGACTCAGGAGGTTGGATGTAACAAAACACAAAAGAAATAACCAGTGCCACTATGGGGCCAGAATGAACAGCCACGGGCAAGGTGGAGGGATAAGGGAATTAAAGAAACACACATTTTTAGGAGGCTGTGGTGTGTTTGGGTACAAAGAGATCAGAGATGTGTTGCATACCATCCTTGTACGGGAAGGGAGCTGCCTCTCTCCCACCTGCCTGTGGACAGAGGGAAGGAGTCATTGTGCAGCTGTGCCATGGGGGCCAGCAGCTGTGCTGGGGCCAATTCCTGGTAACCTATAGTTGAGCTCAAAGTACAGGCCTGCAAACCCACATGGCAGGACATTGAAAGTGCTTAAATGAAAAGGAGAGGGTTGGGCACAGAGAGGGGTTTACAAGGGAAAAAAAAACGGTCATGGAAACCCATCTGCTCCAACACCCCCACTCCTTGAGTCTGGCCACTCACATGACCAGTTGGGAGGGAAGTACCAGCAAGAAATTTGAAAGGATGGGGGCAGGAGGGATTGAGTTTTGAGACTGAACCCAAGATACCAGGAAGCACAGGATCCACAGGAGGTGACAAAGGATGTTGCATGGGTGGAACACAGGAGAGACTCCTGGAGTACAATCTCCCTCACATGGACCAGCAACTGCTTGGCCCTGGAGGTACACTGATTTAAAAATTTCTGACCAATTTCCACTCAAGGAAATATGTGGAGCTACCTAGGCCTAAATTCCACCTCCAGGAGTTCTGCCTATAGGATCTCCTCCCACAGAACACTCACCTGCCCACCCCACCTAACACTACTGAGAAGGAACACCAAGAATTCCAACAGAAACAATTCTGCAAGTTTTCATCTAGATCTTTTTGTTCTCTGTTTAATTGTGAGCTGAATGGTTCCTGACAACTTTTTGACTCTTTTTTTCTCATTTGAGCATTGATCAAAGGCAGTTATTTTTCATGGCTCAGTCTTGAGGGCTAGGATGCTTGATCACTCTATTTCAGTTTTATATTCTTTTATTTTTATTTTATTTTAAAATTTTTATTTAATATATAATTTTCTATCACTTATCTGTTTCCCTCTATTGTCTTTCACTCTTCTGCTAACAGCCCAAACTTTATGGTTCTGTCCTTTTATCTTCCTATAATATTTGATTTTTATTTTCTCTACTCCTCCATTTTAATAATCACATCCTACATTTCTTTTGTTCTCTCCCTATTGATCTTTCAATATTGTAAACCCTTTTGTAAACTTCATTTTTTTTTTACTGTAGGCAATAACTGATCACATCATTTGTGTTTACTGTGACAATTAATATTGTTAAATTTTTTAAATTTGTTCTTTTTTAATTACACATGACAATAGAATGTATTTTGACATGTTGTATATACATAGAGTATAACTTCCCATTTTTGTGGTTGTACATGATGTGGAATTACACTGGTCATATATTTACATAGGATCATAGGAAAATTATGTTTGATTCATTCTATTATCTTTCCTAATCCCATCTCCCCTCTCTTCCCTTCATTCACATTAGGTCTCTGATCTAATGCCTACTTCCTTGATCCACTTTGAGTTGAGTGTTGTACAGGGTGAAAGATAGGGGTCTAATTTCATTTTGTTGCATATGGATTTGCACTACAAAAATATCCAATGAAATATATGATAAAGCAAAATGAAAAATAAAAATTAAAACAAGTAAATGGAGGAACCACTAAAATCATCAAACAAAAGATATAGATTGGGAGATTAGGGGGAAAAACCCAGACTCAAAAATATATTGTCCTCTAGAGACTCAATTTATAGCAAAAGACATTAATAGAATGAAAGTAAAAGGATTAGAAAAGACATACCATTCACATGGATCACATGAACAAGCAGGGGTTCTATCCTCATATCAGATAAAGTGGACTTCAAGCCAAAGTTAATAAAAAGAGGACAAATAGATCACTTCATATTGTTTAAGGGAGTTATGAATCAATTAGAAATAACAGTTGTAAATAGTTATGCCCCAATCAATGAACTATCTACATACATGAAACAAAACCTTCTCAATTTCAAGAATGGAACAGACCACAACACAATAATAGTGGGTGTTTTAACATGCCTCTCTCATCACTGGATAAATGGTCCAAATGAAAAGTAAATGAGGAAGCTATAGAGATAAAAAATAATTAATAATTTAGACTTAACTGACATTTATAAAACATTTAATGCATCAGTGACTCAATACACATTCTTCTGAGAAGCACATGAATCCTTCTCTAAAACAGACCACACCTTTGGCCATAAACTAACTTTTAGCAAACACAAAAAAAAAGGAGAGAGGTAAAGAGAGAGATATAATACATTGCATTCTATCAGATCATAATAGAATGAAATTAGAAATCTGTGATAAAATAAAAGAATAGAAGACAATCCATCACATGGAGACTAAGCAATATGCTACTAAATGACAGTTAGCAGAATAAATTAGATATGAAATTTAAAAAATTACTTAAAGGCAAATGAGAATAGTGATACAACATATTGAAATCTCTAGGACCCTATGAAGGCAGTTCTAAGAGAAAGTTTCATAGCACTGAGCAGATTCCTTAAAAGAATAGAAAGTGCCCAGATAAATAACCTAATATTTCATCTCAAGAACAATACAAAAGAACAAATCAATACCCAAATCAGTAGAAAACAGAAAGTAATGAAAATCAGAGCTGAAATAAATGAAATTAAAAGAACTGTAAAAACAGATTTAAAAAATCCACAAACAAAATGATGATTCTTGGAAAATGTAAATAATATTGATAAGCATTCAACCAAGTTAATGAAGAGAAGGAGAGAGAAAACTCAAATTAATAAAATTTGTGATGAAAAAGGAAATATCACCACAGACACTACTGAAATACAGAAGATAATAAACTATTTTAAAAAATTATACTCCAATAAAATAGAAAATCTTGAAGACATCAACAAATTTCCAGACACGGATGACCTACCCAAATTGAATAAGGAAGGCAAAAAATTTAAACCAGTCATTTTCAAGCAGTTAAGTTGATGATGCCATTAAAAGCCCACCAACAAGGAAAAGCCCAGGATCAGATGGTTTCTCAGCCGAGTTCTATCAGACCTGGCATTAATCCTCCTCAAATTATTCAATGAAATAGAAAAGAAGGAAATCTTTCCAAACTCATTTTATGAAGTTAGTATCACCTTGATTGAAAATCCCGACAAAAACACATGGAGGAAAGAAAACTTCAGACCAATATCCTGATGAACACTGATGCAGAAGTTGAAAAAAATGCTAACAAAATGCATACAAAAACATATTAAAAATACTGCACATGATCAAGTGGGATTCATGCCAGGAATTCAAGTTTAGTTCAACATACAGAAATCATAAAAAGTAATTCATCAATAGATTTAAAGGCAAGTATCACATGATTATCTCAATAGATGCAGAAAAAGCATTTGACAAAATTCAGCATCTATTCATACTCAACACACTAAGAAACTAAGGACAGTAGGAACATAACTGAACATTGTAAAAGCTATCTATACTAAACCCAGAACAACATCTTTCTAAGTGGAGAAAAATTTAAAGCATTCCCTCTAAAAACTAGAACAAGACAGGGATGCTCTCTTTCACCACTTGTATTCAACATAGTCCTGGAAATATTAGCCAGAGCAATTAGAAAGAAGAAAGGAGTTAAAGGGCAACAATTATGAAAAGAACTCAAACTATCATTCTTTGCCAAGGACATGATTATTTATTGAAAAGACCCAAAAAACTCCACCAGAAAACTTCTTGATCTCATAAATTCAGCAATGTAGTAGGATAAAAAATTAATACATATAAATCAATTGTATTCTTATAAAAAATGATGAATCACCTGGAAGAGAAATAAAGAACACCATTCCCTTCATAATAGCCCCCCAAAATATAAAATATTGGAAATCAATCTAAAAAAGGAGGTAAAAGACTTCTACAATGAAAACTACAGAACATTAAAGAAAGAAATTGAGGAAGATCTTAGAAAATGTAAGGATCTCCTATGTTCTTGGATAGGCAGAAATAATATTGTCAAAATGGCCATACTTCCAAAAGTGCTATTCAGATTAAATGCAATTCCTACTAAAATTCTAATGACAATCTTCAAAGGAAAAGAAAAAGCAGTCGTAAAATTCATTTGGAAAAATAAGAGGCCTAGAATAGTCAAAGCAATCCTCAGCAAGAAAAGTGAAGTTGGAATACCAGATCTTAAATGATACTACCCAGCTATAGTAAAACAAACAAGCAAACAAAAAACTCAGCATGATATTGGAACAAAACCAGACTTGAAGACCAATGGTACAAAATAGAAGACACAGAGACAAACCCACATAAACACACTTATTTTATACTATGCAAAGTCACCCAACATGCACACTGGAGAAAAGGTAGCCTCTTCAACAAATGGTGCGGAGGAAATTGGAAATCCATATTTAGCAAAATGAAATTGAACGCCTATCTCTTAGCCTGCACAAAACTCAAAGTGGGTGAAGGACCTACACATTAGACCAGAGACCTTGTGCCTATAAGAAGAAAATATAAGCAAAACATTCCATCATGTCAGCCTAGGAACCAACTTCCTCAACAAAACTCCTAAAGTAAAAAGAGTAAAATCAAGAATCAATAAATGGGATGGCATCGAATTAAAAATCTTCTTCACAGCCAAGGAAACAATCAAGAGCATGGAAAAAACACTTTTCATACTTTGTTGTAGATTATGTTGTTACTCTCATTTTGCTTATGTTTTTAACACAGATTTCAGTTCTTCAATCCATTTAAATAACTTTTAAAATGATTACCTATGAATCTTATCCGATTTTATATTTTTGTAGAAGCATGAGAAATTCTTGATAAATAAAGTCAGCTAATTTTCACTGAACTTAATATAAAGGTTACATGATGCCCAGAAAATTTTAACTTCTTTCTTATGAAGCTTTATGAGCCATTTGTGACAGCTATGGCAGGACACCTTGCTGATCTCCCACTAGAGAGAGGCCAATTGGCTAAGACCTCCAGCTATTGTTCAGTGAAATCCATTTTAGGGTTTTTTGACAGATCTCACTCCTAACCTCCTGCTCCTAGACAATGACAGTTCAGTGATGGTCAGTTTTGTTCTTCATGTTCAATTATATCCAACGGAAATAGTTTATTAGCTACTTTACTCTATTTTATTTTCTTTTTTTTAAAAATAAAAATAATTACAGACTAAAGGAAACATTATGAAAATAAAGAATTCCTATAAACTTTAATTAGATTCCCAAATATCAATGTTTATTCCCCCAGTTTATTATTGAAACTGCTTGAAAATAAGCTGTGGACTTACCCTATTTACTTCAAATTTTCCTAAAATACAAAAACAGCCTTTATATAATCACAATAGAATTATCAAATCAGGAAATTTATGCAGTTTGATTATCTAATATATAGACCATATTCCCATTTCACTAATAGACCTACTCTGTCCCTTAAACTTTACTCTATTTTCAAAAATCATAAATATGAATAAAAAAGATCTGTGGAAACAATTATGTCAGAACATGAAAAGTGGTTATTTCTGAAAGATAAGAATATGGACTATTATAGAGAGGCCCACTCTTACCTTCCCCAAACTTCCTTAGAATGTTACAGTTTTTTGGACAGTTCTAACCAACTTTCCCACCCTCTCTCCTTCTCATGGAGCTAGTTATTCTCCCAGGTTTTCCTTTGAAGGGGAAATATGATAATTACCTCTGTAATAAATTTTCTAGTTTTTCCTGGATCCTTTTTTTTTCCCCTCTCCAACATGAATTCCTCTAACAAAATTCTTTCATATTCAAACATTTTTGTTTACTGCAATTCAGAGGAAAAGGAGTAACACATAATCATGTTGTCAAAGTAAAATATAAACAGAAAGAACAATTAGGTGCTCCAAGGACAGGAATGCATGACACATGAAGGATTGGAAGATGGTTAACCAGAAGAAAAGGTCTGCAGAAGAATGAAGATAAGCTGTAAGGCAAGAGTACAGTCATATCTAGGTTCTAATATGGAAAGGATGTAATGTCGTAGGATGCACATTCTACAAAGTTTTAAACAACACATTGATATCAAGGCAGATGCAGATTGTATTCCACAAGCCTGCAAGTACAGCTGCCTTTCTTGAAAACCTTGTGGGTTCAGGGAATAGCTTTCTAAATCTTTCTGCTTTCATTTCCCTCATAGATAATTAATGCCAACAACACTCTTATATTGCATCCAGAAAAGCTGTACTAATTATCTTAGTTCTAGGTTTAAGCCTTCTACACTTTAGCTTTTTGTTTTGCACTGCCTTATACAAAAATACAGGAATTAATTTAAAGTGGCCATACATAACTAAGAGTTGTATGTACCATTTTCTTCATTTAGACAGTATAAAAATTTTATCTACAAATCTTAGTACAAAAATATCTGTAGTGACATGAAGGAACCCCTCCAACTGACTGCAATAGGGGGTATTGTGTTGTGCATATGGCTTCTAAAAAGGTACTACCGTGAGCGTGGGAATGCAGTCTTCTTCTATGATCACTGCCTTCACCAGAAAAACATTACCTCTCACTAGGACTACATCGTCATCTCCTACCTGATGTCACTGTTCTTATTTTCAATTTCATATATCTGTCATTAAACTTTCCAATTAAAATACCTCTCTTTATAGTATGCAAGTGTTTAATTTAAAATAGTTTTTATATTATAAAACATGTTTCATGGAAACATTTAATTTTTTAAAAATTCATTCATAACAATTATGCATAACTGTGGGATCCATTGTAACATATCTGTACACATACATTACATAATTTGATCAATTTCATTAGGCAGTTTCTGCCCTTGCCCTCCCCACATCTGTTTCCCTGATCTTCTGAAGGAAGGAAACTTTAAAAAGTCCATATTCTTAACTTTCAGAAATGACTATTTCTCATGTTCTGACAAAATTGCTTCCAGAGATCTTTTTTCATCATGTTTATAATTTTTTAAAAATAGAGTAAAATTGTTAATGAACTATTTCTACTGGATATAATAGAATATGGTGGATGAAACTGAAGATCCTTGACCATCGCTGGTACATTCTTATTGCTTCATCTAAAACTTTCTAGGCAAAATGTAGTCAATGGTGTTTTTTCAAATCCCTCAGCCAGAATAAGTTCTTATATCCATCCAGGATCCACAGTTTCTGTAGTAGTTCACTATAATCCCATGAAGCCGTAAGTCCTTTACAAAGTATAACAAGATTTTGCATTTTCCACTCCAGAACATACTTTTTTTCTAAATAATCCTGCTTTCATTCTTTGCTCAAATAAATCTGGCTCAATTCAGGGCCCTTTTAAAAAGCACTACATCTAGGGTTCCTTCCTTTACTTCTCAAGCAGAGATGATTCTCTCATCCTATAACTTTATGTACAAGATAGAACTTGCCACATTTCTCTGGATTTGCTAATTTCTCTATAACCTTCACAAAATAGGCTTCTTTGATAAAAAATTAATTTTTGATTAATTTATTTTAGCAACTAATCTGTAATACTTCAAAGCAATCACATTTTTGGTATTGCCTTAACCAGAAAACAGAAAGAAAAATTTTGCAGTTAATAGCAATAATTTTTAAAGTTGCATAAAATCTTTTTGTATAAAAAAGATTGTGTATCAATGTACACAAAGCCTAGTGCTATTATTTATTTCAAAACCATTGCTCTGTGTTATTTTTTGAAGGTGTTTATTGTTCAATTATGGATAAATAATGAAAGAGAGGAGTAAATGGATTTGAAATAACTCATTACAATAGGAAATTTGATTTGAGTTACAGTTATACTTTTGTGTAATGGTGCTGTTTCTTTTTAAATTTATGGAAGCTGTCTCACCAACAATAAATTTTACATGTAGGATATAAATTCACCAATCATATATGACTTAAACTTCAATCAAACCAGAAGTAGCTATACAAAGTTGTTAAGACTGTCTCACATTCTCCATCTACAGCACATAAAATGCCAAGAGGACTCTGAATTAGGTTATGAACCCTATTTGATGTAGTTTTTCTACATTTTAAAATGAATTCCAACCTTGCCAGTTTTTTACATCACTATTTATATATGGAATATAAATTATCAGCAGAAAAGACTAATTTCAGATAGGAGACCTCGAAAAAAAAAAAGTGTTTCAGGGATGAAACTACCTGGGGGCTTTTAGGTAGCAAATAAATCAGAAAGGATATTTATTAAATTGGAAGAAGGGAAAGCAGAAAAAATATATTGGCTAGGTTTTCAGTGCATCAAACAGTTTTAAAGTTATTAATGTTTATTTATTACTCTTGCGTCTGTGTGTGTCACAGAAATACAAATTAATCTTCACCAGTGGATAGATTCTTTTGAAGTCATGGTAGTTAAAAATTATCTAATCTTCAAGAAGATCTCATTAAAGTGACTTATAATGTATTAAATATTTCACAAGAAGAATCTCCAAAGATAGAAAGAATATTTTATGTCTCAGATGGAATTTTCCATATTTGCTTCCAATTTAGTAAAAATCAGTTTATGACCCAAATCATATTGAGTACAATGGTGAGAAAAAAAATATGTCTTCAGTTTTACTTTGAATTCATTTCTCTAATTATTTCAAATTAGAACAAAAATATACTTTAATATTCTTCAAATGTTTCATGCCTCATTTTAGACCTCTTCTCTCTCTCTTCAGCACTGTAAGATTATGAATGTGGTTACTTATATTGTTAGGTGCAGCTGACCAATTCTCAATAAATGGAAGATCTGTTGCACTAATTGGATAATTCTTCTTGGCTTACCTGTTAAGATGTAGGAGCATTCATTTTATGTATGGACCCATCATTAATCTATTGAAGAGTAACGCTAAGGGCTAATATGTGAGTGCTTAAATATAACATGTTTTGGATAAGCACCTCAAATGTGTTATCTATTATAATCTCACAAAAATAGTGTAGTACCTTTAAAGTCTCCTTCACTGAGACAGAATGACTAGGAGAGGGTAAGTTGCATTCTAAGCTTCCTCAGGTAGTGAAACAGAAACTCCAGTCAGACACCCCCAACCTACTTACCAACAAAGAGAAAGGTAAGGTAAAGCAAGTATCCTCTCTTCCTCAAGGAATGGACACTTAGTCACTCTTAGCAATTTGACTCTTGTTTTGCTCACTAGAACTTGGTTGCATGGCCACAGAAGTTGAAAGGAGGTGGCTAAGACAGATTTGTCCTATATTTGTGTTCATTTTTTTTATATACTGGGGATTGAACCCAGAGGGTCTTTATCACTGAGCTATTGAGCTACATCCATAGCTCATTTTATTTTATTTTTTTATTTTGAGGCAGTGTCTCACTGAGTTGTTTAGGGCCTCACTAAGTTGTTGAGGCTGGCCTCTAACTTGTAATCCCCCTATCTCAGCCTCCCAAGTCACTGGGATTACAGTGTGTGCCACCATGCCTGGCTGAGTTCAGTTGTTAAGAAACATGAAGAGTATATTAGAAGCCTCTTTGTTCCAAATTGGAACGTGTGTTTTGTTTTAGACTCTGTTTGCCTCATGGAAAAGCAGTGTTTTATTAACCTAGTCACACATAACAATTATACTATGTGTGAGAGGCAAATGATAATAATGCAAAAGAGTTATTTTTTTTCACAGATATTTCACTTTGAGAGATATCAATGACTATTAAGGGGATAATTATGATAAAATGAAAAATATTCTTTTGTAGAAAAGGTGAGAAAATAAATGCATTTGGGACAACAAGGAATGAAGCAATTTGAGGTAATCATGAGGGTTATCTATACCAGTGGACAGCTAGCATTTGCGAAGGCAAAATGAAAGTTTCATCTTTTCTTCAAACTTCATCATGCATGGAGTAGCAAAAAAATTCTTTCTGTGAATATTGAATATTGAGAAGTGCAAGGATCAGTGAATGTTTGACAGCTTATTGAGTTGTACTGCCTATAGCCCCACAGTACTGCAAGAGTCAGTGGCTTTGTTCACCTTAAAGCTATTAAAATAATTCAAACATTTTTGGGGGGTCACTTAGATTAAATATCTTATGGGTTGACTATTTCAATTTTTCAAATGGTTGTTATTTCTTATTAGAGTAGCAATATTTAGCCAGTAGCACAAAATGATCATCATGTCTCCTTTAAATATTTGGTTGTTCAGAAACCTGTATTTCAGTCTATCAGACAAGCGAATAAGAATGCACTAGTGATCTTAAGGTTTATGATTCTAATCAGTGTCTGTGTTTTAAATATATATATATATATATATATATATATATATATATATATATATATATATATATATATATATTTCTAATCCCAGTCTTTATTAACCCCATTCAGCCTGCCCTAACATTTCCATATTACTTTGAAATTCACCATGGCAAATGCTATGGGGCCTTCTTGCCATGATCATAGTTTTTGGAACATTAACATCATGTAGGGTATTGTTTAGATAAAGGGATAAGGATGCTTATCATGGTCAGTTAAGGCAGGTCTATTCCAAAAACACCTTCTTGCTTTCAATGGTCTTAGAACTTCTGTGCTGTCTCAAAAACTTCTGCCTGCCCTAATCTTTAGGTCATCCAACAAATATGATCTGATGACATTCTGAATGGGATAAAGACTTCAGGTTCAATATTAGTGGAAAAAGAATTTTTAAAGGCCATTTACTGAGACAGTTCTATTTATTTGCAGAGGCACCTGTAGCAAATGAGATTTCCTAAGTTGTCATAAATGTAGTAAATCTATAATCACAGCAGATTGGTGTGAAAATAGACTGCAAATGTTATTTAGAAGAAATATAAAGAAGGAAGAAGGAAAGAAAAAGAGATAGGGAAGAATGCGGGGGTAGGGGTAGCATTATGACAATGTCCAGGATGCTTCATTTATTTTTTTTAATTCTGTTTGAAATGAATAAGTGAATTCCAATCTCTCTTCCTTAGAATACTATTTTTTTAAGTGTTAATGGCATTTTCATAAATTTAGAAAATGTATCCTTGAAGATATTAAAATACAAACTAGAAACTTTGAATCTCCACTATGTTTTATAGGCTTCTGTTCAATGTTAATTCAGAATTTTCCAATTTATGTATTTAAAAACAGATTCACTTTTTTTCCAGTATTTTTTTCCATTTATGTACTTGAAGAGAGAGCCAGGACTGTTTCTCATTTTCTTTTCCTTTTTTAAAATATTCTTTTTTACTTCTCACTTTATTTATAGTTGCAGTTACTAGCATTTGAGAAACTTATTGGACTATAGAACACTGGGTGGGAAATGCCAAATTCATTAAACCAGGCTGTCATCAATATTATTAGAAACAGCTAGAGTGAGGAAATGACATAAATAATTGCTATTACTAAAATGATTTTCAAAAGTTCAGACTGGTTAATGCTAATATGAATTATAAAAAGCAGCCTCCAGTTTTTATGGAATGTAGATTCTAGGATCCAGACATATTATTCCCTGGGCCAGCTCATGACCGTGGTTTATAGAAGAATTCAATAACATAGAAATATCTTCATCTTTCCTAGATACTTGTCAAATGTGTGAGGACAAATACAAGGTCACCAACTATTGTAGTACACAGTTCTAAATGAAATTTTAATATAATTTTTCCTCTGTTTTCCCCAGTGTATTATTTCTCTTGCTATTTTATATCTGACGTTGCTTATGTGAAATGTGTTATTGTTTCACAAGAATCTTCCTCACCCCAGTAAAATTATAGTATATTATCTTTTTCAAGTGTCAGAAAGAATGCGAGCCAAGGAGGAAGCTGATTTGGCAATTGTTTGGCACAACTATCTCATGTCATAATATATTCTTGACATAAGAATATATTTTCTTAAGAAAATAGAAAAATAGAAATCTGTCTCATCTATTCATGCATTTATCTCAACATTTTCTTATTTCTATATGATTTCCAAGTTTTTCCCTCTTTTGCCATTAATTTTTTGTAAAAGTCAGATGGATTTTTGTGTGTTCTGAAGTATCAATTTCCTATCTCACTACCAAGACATCAATTTAATGCATGATGACAACCACACTTCAAAGACAGCAAAATCTTTTAGAACTGGAGGTCTATGAGAAAACTAAAATATAGGAAAGCAAACAGAGAAATAATATAATATGAAAGCAACTTCAGTAAAAATTCAACTATTGAAGTGATACCCTATCCCTTAAATCGTTCCAAAAAGCATAGCATTAATGTGAATCAGGCTGATCATTCTTATTTCAAATGTTATATTTGTTGTGAAATGATATACTGATTGTGAAATTAGTTATGATTAAGAGTTAATTTTATTAACCAATGTGAACATACTGCTTTTGCAAGTAATAAAAATCCCAATGACTGTGGTACTGGAAGGTTTAAGATGCAATAGAAATTGCAGAAGAGAGGGGTGGTTTTTACTGTAGAGAGGTTCAGAATCATGAGATTTTCTGCTGTCAGATTTCTGTCATTGTTTCACTTCCCTTTCTCGGCACTGATCGTAGTCTCCCAGGCAATATCTGTTTCACGGAAAATAGGGAAATAGTAGATTTCTTTCTTCCAGCAATCAAAAAAACAAAACAAAACAAAACAAAAAAACCAAAACAACAACAACAAAAAAAACAACAAATTAAAACAAAAAAACAAAACAAAAAAACGAGTAAAGTCTTGAGTGTGTTTTTAACCCACAAACACACAATGAACTATATATGAACTATATTAGTGATGCATGTGTTAATTATGGTAATCACTTCACAAAGTATATACATATAAAGGTATCATGTTGTACGTTTTAAATATTGATATGATTTTTCATTTGTTAATTATAATTCAAATGCTGGAAAATACCTTTAGATTTACACACAGATATTATTACATGAAAAATACAAATATTTTAAAACTTTTTAAAAAACATATGCCCTGACTTTGCCCAAACCTCTGCAGCTCACAACTGTGAACATTCAGGTAGGACCTTTCTTAAGTGACCTGCATGATAAAAGTTACAAATCACTGGGCAGAGAACCATGACCTGAAGGCAAGTGCCAGGTTTGACTGCTTTGAGTGTCACCAAGATCAGCCTGGCTACTACACTGTACAGGAGGGACAGGAAGAGCAGTAGAGAATGAGGCCAGAAAAGGCGTCATGAGTCAAAATGAAGTTTAACAGGATATTGAGCAGGATATGATATGATATGATATGATATGATATGATATGATTTACCTTTTAAAATTCTCCCCTACTTCTCCTTGGGCAATTGAGGGTAGTGCCATGATTGGAATATAAGGGACCATTCAAGAGACATTTGTAGTGTTAGAGTGTGGAGATGATTGCTCAGACTGGTGTGTCATTAGTGCAAGCAGGGAGGATGCTCTTGGAGATATAATATAGTCAATAAATTTTAGGACGTCAAAGAGTAAATATTATTCAATGCAGGGATTATCATGTATAGTGCTTTGCTACCCCATCTACCTTTCAGCAGAATCACAGAGTCATAAAGTCTCTCTTTCTATTGCAATGTTGAACTCTAAAATTCCACCTTGGAATATGTTCAATAAATATTGATTTCTAAACTGAGTTCTTAAAGAAACATTCATGCTATAAATTCTAACTGACAGAAATGCAAATCTCTTGGCTCATTTAAGTCTTATAACTTTGTGAAAATTTCACATTCCCTGCAAGTCAATTCCCTTGTGGATAGTCAGGATTGTAACATATAGCTCAATGGCTTGTCTCTAGTCCTAAGTGAGATCATGAATATGAATCACTGTGCACCCTCCATAGCATACATTAACAACTCAAGAAGTATTTATTTTTTTCTATATTCTGAATAGCTGTTTCCAGGCTTTCTATTTCATGAAAAATTTTATCGTGCACAGTAAGAATCACTATCTAGGATTTTATGAGAGAAGGTGGTCTTACTGACATATATCTAGTGGTCAGACCACTAGATATAAGTCAATTTTTCTATTGACTTCGAGAAGCTTTTAGAATAAGACGTGACTACACCATGGAGATGACAAGAAAAAGTTTTTCTATGCTAGGAATTTGTCCATTCTAGGCATAGATAATTTTCCTTTGGCAGAAGGCCTGAATGTTTACTGGCTTTGCTTTTTTTTCTCTTAAAAAGAGAAAAATAAATTTTCCCAGGAAAATTCTAAGTTCCCAGAGCTATTCATCAAAACGATTTTGAGTAGACAAACTTTATTATAATTTAACAAGGCTTTCTATGTTCTTCAGCTATCACTGAGTAAAATCACTGTTTTCTTACTGTCTTTTAAAGTTGCACATTTTATTTAAATTCATGTATGATAATATAATATATGCTCATTTTAAGAAAAATTTTTGACTGCTGTTTTATGTATGCATGTGGACTGCCAAGGATCTTGATGTTTATGACTTATAATCCTTGTATCTGTAAGCTGCATCATAGTTAACATGCAGAAACAAGCCAATTTTCCCCTCCAGTTATTATTAGATGAATACAATTAGAGCACAGCTTAAGTTTGATAATTAGAGTGCACACATACCACACAAACATGGAAGTGACTTGTTTTTCACTCAAATAACTTTAGTTTCTCACCTGCTCAATCCAATAGCTATGCATTAATCTTTTTCTGGTAAAAACCAGCCTGATATCTCTTGTAAATGAACTTTTCCTATATTCCCAGCCATTTCCTTTGATTTGCTCCTATTTAGAGTTGGGCTTCCTTGGACTGCTGTGTCACAACTGATGCTCCTCCTGCCCCCTCTCTCTAGAGTCTCTGACTCAGAATGAACTTCCTGTTGACAGATTGTGTCTAGTTTCTGCTCAGCAGGTTTCTGTGCCTGCTTATTGCCTACCCTGGAAAACTTTTCTAGTTTGATGTTTAAAACCTTGGTTATCTGGCTGCCATTTTCCCTTCTTCTGTTGTCACCCCTACTTTAAGAATAACTGCAGCTTCCACTACCAAATGTCTCTGATTGCAACAATTGTTAGAATATTCTTTTTTCCCCCTTCAACTTAACTGTTATTTGGAACATTTTTGAGTACCCACCTCACTTCACCTTCTAATATATCAGTGGGGTGCTTTGAAAATTACCCTTGCTGAAGTTTTCAAGCACCTTAGCTTATTGTCCACTACCTTCAACCAAGTGAAGTCTTTTGCTAAAAGGAAGTCTAAAAACTTTCCCCTTCTGTGGAGCAACTAAACAAAACACTTAAATTGCATCCCCACTTATCTCAACATAGCTATCTATGCTAAGCCTCAGGCTAGCATCATTCTAAATGGAGAAAAACTGAAGGCATTCCCTCTAAAATCTGGAACAAGACAGGGATGCCCTCTCTCACCACTTCTATTCAATTTAGTTCTTTAAATACTGGCCAGAGCAATTAGACAGACAAAAGAAATTAAAGGCATAAAAATAGGAAAAGAAGAACTTAAATTATCACTATTTGCGGTCGACATGATTCTATACCTAGTAGACCCAAAGGGTCTACAAAGAAACTACTAGAGCTAATAAATGAATTCAGCAAACTGGCAGGATATAAAATCAACACGCATAAATCAAAGGTATTTCTGTATATCAGTGACAAATCTTCTGAAATGGAAATGAGGACAAACACCCCATTCACAATATCCTCAAAAAAAATAAAATAATTTGGAATCAACCTAACAAAAGAGGTAAAATATTTATACAATGAAAACTACAGAACCCTAAAAAGAGAAGTAGAAGAAGATCTTAGAAGATGGAAAAATATACCCTGTTCATGGATAGGCAGAACTAACATCATCAAAATGGCGATATTACCAAAAGTTCTCTATAGGTTTAATGCAATGCCAATCAAAATTCCAACGGCATTTCTTGTAGAAATAGATGAAGCAATCATGAAATTCATATGAAAAAATAAAAGACCCAGAATAACAAAAGCAACTCTAAGCAGGAAGTGTGAATCAGGCGGTATAGCGATACCAGACTTCAAACTCTACTACAGAGCAATAGTAACAAAAACAGCATGGTATTGGTACCAAAACAGGCGGGTGGACCAATGGTACAGAATAGAGGACACAGAGACCAATCCACACAATTACAACTGTCTTATATTTGATAAAGGGGCTAAAAGCATGCAATGGAGGAAGGATAGCATTTTCAACAAATGGTGCTGGGAAAACTGGAAATCCATATGCAACAAAATGAAGCTGAATCCCTTTCTCTCGCCATGCACAAAACTTAACTAAAAATGGATCAAGGAGCTTGACATCAAATCAGAGACTCTGCATTTGATAGAAGAAAAAGTTGGCTCCCATCTATATATTGTGGGGTCGGGCTCCAAATTCCTTAATAGGACGCCCATAGCACAAGAGTTAATAACAAGAATCAACAAATGGGACTTACCTAAACTAAAAAGTTTTTTCTCAGCAAGAGAAACAATAAGAGAGGTAAATAGGGAGCCTGCATCCTGGGAACAAATTTGTACTCCTCACACTTCAGATAGAGCCCTAATATCCAAAGTATACAAAGAACTCAAAAAATTAAACAATAAGAAAACAAATAAACCAATCAACAAATGGGCCAAGAACCTGAACAGACACTTCTCAGAGGAGGACATACAATCAATCAACAAGTACATGAAAAAATGCTCACCATCTCTAGCAGTCAGAGAAATGCAAATCAAAACCACCCTAAGATACCATCTCACTCCAGGAAGATTGGCAGCCATTATGAAGTCAAACAACAAGTGCTGGCAAGAATGTGGGGAAAAGTGTACACTTGTACATTGCTGGTGGGACTGCAAATTGGTGCAGCCAATTTGGAAAGCAGTATGGAGATTCCTTGGAAAGCTGGGAATGGAACCACCATTTGACCCAGCTATTCCCCTTCTTGGACTATTCCCTAAAGACCTTAAAAGAGCGTACTATAGGGATCCTGCTACATCGATGTTTATAGCAGCACAATTCACAATAGCTAGACTGTGGAACCAACCTAGATGCCGTTCAATAGATGAATGAATAAAAAAAAAATGTGTCATTTATACACAATGTAGTACTACTCAGCACTAAAAAATGACAAAATCATGGCATTTGCAGGGAAATGGATGGCACTAGAGCAGATTATGCTAAGTGAAGATAGCCAATCCCTAAAAAAACAAATGCCAAATGTCATCTTTTATATAAGGAGAGCAACTAAGAACAGAGCAGGGAGGAAGAGCATGAGAAGAAGATTAACATTAAACAGGGATGAGAGGTGGGAGGGAAAGGGAGAGAGAAGGGAAATTGCATGGAAATGGAAGGAGACCCTCATCATTATACAAAATTACATATAAGAGGAGGTGAAGGGAAAGGGGGGAAAAACAAGGGAGAGAAATGAAGTACAGTAGATGGGGTAGAGTGAGAAGATGGGAGGGGAGGGGGGATAGGAGAGGATAGGAAATACAGCAGAATACAACAGACACTAGTATGGCAGTATGTAAAAATGTGGGTGTGTAACCAATGTGATTCTGCAATCTGTATATGGGGGAAAATGGGAGTTCATAACCCACTTGAATCAAATGTATGAAATATGATATGTCAAGAAGTATGTAATGTTTTGAACAACTAATAAAAAATAATTAAAAATTAAATAAAATTTTTAAAAATAAAATAAAATAAATTGCATCCTTCTGCCATGTCAAGGAAAACCACCATCCTGTTTTGGAATGAGGAATTCTTCATTCGGGTTGAAGCTGCTCAGCATAGCAAAAGTGTTTGTGTCTTTTGCTGGATGAGATGTTATGCTAGAGGTGAGAAGATGCAGGTGCTAATCAACATGATGACCTTGAGGCTCAGGTTTCTTTAGATATCAGTGCCTGCACTTGAAATCTGGACATGGATTCAGGGATATTTATATTGCAAAAAGGAAAAATGGACCTGAAGCTCATCAGTCAGTGATGTGGACAAAATAAAAAGCAGGAGTAGATAACTCACCTCTGGAGGAGCATGTCATACCAACTCTACAGCAGTGAATCTGACATGCAAATTTGGATATCTTTCTTTTCTGCATTGTAGTTTATTAATTTAATCATTTGACAGCAAAGTTTTTCAGTCTACCATGCATCAGGCATTCATCCAGGTCTGAAGCCTATGGTCAGGGGAAGTTCTACCAGGAAGCTGACAGATTAGAGTTAGGACCCCTCACTTGCATGGACCATCTTCTAAGTAGCTTTAAGTAGTATAGTTAAATGTTATTTTAAGTTTTGAAGACATTTTAATCATAATCAGTAAACACTATTTTGTCTTTTTCCTTCCACTTTTATATTTCTCATCCTTCAAGTGGCTTTGAGTTAGCAAGAGACATTATGGAATCTGATTAAAGGAAAGCTAAGTTGAAAATATACATTTACTTTGAGTTTATGGAATATATTCTATACTGAATAATCATGTCAACATAGAGTTGTTATATTTTTATTAATCATCTTTGTACACAAGGTGCCCAATTATGGCCTGATCAGTTATAACAGTGAGCTTCCACTTAGTTGATACAGTTATTGAAAGATCCAAGCAACTGTCCATCAGGACAAAAGAAGTGTTGAAATCAAAGTGAGACTGTAGGAGAATTTGTGGACAAGGACATAGTGATAAGGTAAAGGTGGGAGTGTTAGAGTCTGTAAACAAGTCAGGATGGTGCCTGGCAAATGTTAGAGTCTGTAAACAAGTCTGGATGGCGCCTGGCAAAATGCCAGAGGGAGTGGTTTGTGAAGTAACGCCATGGAGCTATTAAGTGTGGAGATTCCTTATTGGTTGACTGCTGTATCTAGTTTATGTTAATTAAGATAAGCTGTGTGGAATGTATAAATACCGCTCCTGTCCTACAATAAATGGCTCCTACTCTTGCTGTATCGATCTACACAAGTTGTTCGTCACCCCTCGGTTATTTTGCTGCAGCCGGACAGCGGCAAATTGTAGTATTTTAAATAGAACCAGACATTTAAACTATAAAGAGATTTTTATATCCTCAGATAACACCCTGTTTTTTTTTAAAAAAATTAATATTTATTTCTATCTAGTTCAGAGTTCAAGGACCAGAAAATGATCATAGTTATGTCAATAATTTCTATGATCAAGGACATCTTTAAAGTACACAGTGAAATTTCTTATTTTGACACAAGACAGTGATTTTGTTCTAAACCTGTCAAACTGCTTCCTTTAAGACTGATACATTAGCATATATGTAGATTTATGTATGGAGCTGAAAAAAAGAGATTTTCATCTTTTATAAATTCTCAGTGTTGTTGCAAAGAAAAACACAGATAATTGTGAAGCAATACTATGGCGGTAGTGATGGAGATCTGCACAGTAATATGAGGAAGATAAGCAACTCTGTTACCAAATATAGGCCATCCTTTTGTCCTATTGGAAATGAAAGCATTTCAGGAACATCTGCACTAATAAGTGTGAGAAAGTAAAAAAAAAGAACAACAAAACAAAACAAACCAACAAACCAACCAGCCTGTTCTTTATCAGTGTTGATTGGGTTTATAACTTACAAAAGCTTATAATCTCACAGTGAATCATTATAAATTCCTTGCAAACATTTTTAACTGTCTTTTCCATTTTTACCTTTTCACACATCATTGGATGGAGCACAATCCAAGTTAAATTATACTTTCTTTTCAGTTTAGCCTGCACCTTTGCAGATGAATATATAAAAAAACAACAACATGGTAACCTCCCTTTAAATGTGTGACATCTCCTCTCAAGTGGTCCCTAATGTCAGCATCGCACTGCAGCCCTCCAAACCTCTCTCTCTCCTGTTCGAAAGGGGTAGATCGATTTCCTCCTTTCCTTCTCACCTCCAAAAGCCTCACCCATCCTCTCTCAGACTAAGACTTTATTTCCTATTTAATTGAAAGCAACAACAAAACAACAAAAAACCTCTGTACTTACACACTCTTTGCATTGTAAGCCCTCATTTTTCTTTTTTTTCCTTTTTTTTATTGGTTGTTCAAAACATTACAAAGCTCTTGACATATCATATTTCATACATTAGATTCAAGTGGGTTATGAACTCCCATTTTTACCCCAAATACAGATTGCAGAATCACATCGGTTACACATCCACATTTTTACATAATGCCCTATTAGTAACTGTTGTATTCTGCTACCTTTCCTATCCTCTACTATCCCCCCTCCCCTCCCCTCCCATCTTCTCTCTCTACCCCAAATCTCTATTTCTCTCCAGTGATTTGGTTTTCTACATAATATCAATCTTGAGAATTCACTATTTGGCCCACTCTATAGGTTTCCTATTTGTTTTATCAGACAGAGAATAGGTTTGATGACTATCTCCTAAGAGCAAACCCATTTTATTTGATTCCATACCACATCTCATTTTGTGGAGTGAGAGCTTCAATAAATAGAAAATATTTGAAAATTGTGAATCTGTTGAATGATGAATTAAAAAAAATATTTTCCTATTTGATTTTGTTCAAATATTATTTGGAAAACACCCCAAAATGAACAGAATGTGGGAAGAATAGTAAAAATAGCTTGTTATTTTATGAACTACTTGTCAATAGTTTGTGAACACAATGCTTCATCTTCTTGAAGTACATTGCTATTTTAGAGTTCTTGCAGAATGCCAAAACACTGCAATCAGTAAATTAACATTGAGTTATTACCAATCTAATCTTCAAAACACAGCTAATGTGAACATTTTCCAAAAAATGTTCTTTAGAGTACAAAAATACATTTCAGTATCATACTTAGAATAATTGTTCTGTTTTTTTTAGTCATTTTCTAGATGGAACAGTTCCAATGTATTTCCTCAACTTTCATGACTTTTATCCTTTTGAAGTTTATGGGATGTTTTTATAAATTTTAATTTTTTGTCTGACGTGAAAACATAAAAACTGTACATATGAGAGGGGTTCAGTGTGATTATTTAAAAGAATTTTTTTTTTAGTTTTACACCTACAATCTTTATTTTTATTTATTTATATGTGATGTTGAGAATCAAACTAAGTGCATCACACATGCTAGGCAAGTGCTCTACCACTGAGACACAACCCCAGACCCTCATGTGATATTTTGATACATGTACATATTATACCTTTAAACAGGTTAAACATATTTATCTTTTTAAACACTTATTTCTTTATGATAAAAGCTTTGTGAAATGTACAGTATAATTCTTATTACCTATAGACCCATTACTGTGCCATAGCACATGAGAATTTTCTTCTCCTAACTGTACTTTACTACACATCAATTAACCATTCCCCATGCCTCCTGCTCCCTACTTTCTCAAATTACTGGTTGTAACCATATGAACCATAACTTTGATGAAACCAACTTTTTAAGATTCCATATGTGAATGAGATCATGTGGTATTTGTGTTTCTGTGCCTGTTTTTTTCCACTTAATGTAATAAATCAGTTCCATCCATGTTGATGCAAATGACAATATTTCATCCTACTTTATTCTAATAATAGTCCATGATGTGTATGCAGCACATTTTCTTTATGCATTCATCAGTAGATGGACACAAGTTGATTCCATATCTTGGCTACTATGAACAGTGATACAATAAACACGGAATGCAAAAGTTTTTAGGATATATTGAGTTCTTCTGGACTTTTACCCAATAGTAGGATTGCTGAATCATATTATTGTTCTTCTTTTCACTTTTGAGTTAAAAGGTGATATTAGTTTACATTTCTACCAACTGAGTGCACCTCAAAACCATGCAAGGACTTCCTTTTATCTATATCCTTGCTGGTGGTTGTTATTTTTTAGCCTTTTTTTTTTTTTTTTTTTTTTGATTGTAGTCATTTCTATTGGAATGAGGTGATATGTCAGGGGGTTTTGATTTATATGTCTCTGATAATCAATAATTTTCAACACATTTTTCACATACCTGTTGACCATTTGTATATCTTTTTAAAATAAATATCAATTTTTGTATTTTGAAATTTTTTATATTTTGGTTTATATTATTAATTATCTCACTTCTATTATTTTTGGTGGGTGGGTGCTGGGATTGAACCTATGGTGTCACGCACATTAAGCAAGTGTTCTACCACTGAGGTACATCCCCAAGCCTGTAACCCGTTTTTTAACCAAGAAATTTGTTTATTTATTTATTTTGCTATTTAATTTTTGTCATTCCATATATATTCTGGAAACCTACCCCTTCCACAGTTTTGTATAGGTTTCAACTACTTTCTTCCATTGTGTAGGTTGTCTCTTCACTGTTTCCCTTGCTGTGCAGAAGCTTTTGAGTTTAATGTAATCCTGTTGGTCTATTTTTACTTTTAGTTCCTATGCTTTAGGATGCAGTTAGGTGAAAACACATTTCCCATTGCAGTGTCCTAAGTACTTCCCTTACATTTTCTCCTAATAGTTTCCTAAGGCCAATCATTTTATAGAATTTTCTTCAATTGATTTTTTCTGATGTTTCTAGATGATTAGATTCGTGTTATGCATCTTTGGTTGGATATTGCAAAATTATTCTGAGATTTCCATTGCAGCCTATCAGAGGCACAAGATTTCAAATTGTCCTAGTGATGTATGGTTTCTTGGTATAGGTGATAATTGCCAGAGAATGTTTCTCATGATTAATATTAAAACTAGTTAGCCTTTGTAATCAATAAGAATTTGGTGGAGGAAAATTTGGAAACAATTCAAACATCTTGTTTTCTATCAGACTTTCAATTTAGAAATGTAATTTTTTATTTTTGGACCCGTTGATTTTCCTTTTTTGGTAGAGCATAATTTATTACTTTCATGTTTATTTTTGTACTCAACTTATCTTAGAACATGTTTGATTCATTTCCTTTAGGAATTAATTATTCTTCGAGTACTACTTTATTTTTGTTATAAGCAGTTCTTGGTTTATCTTCAAGTTTGATTGCCCGGTTCTAAGACTTAGTTATATCTTGTGTGTTGGGAAAGAAAATAATGTTATGAAAACTAAGACTTCACAGGTAGAAATATATGTAAACTAGGTGTATATGTAACTATGAGTTTCCAATACTACTTCCAAATTAAACACTTTACTATCTTTTCTCTTTCCTATGTTATTCAACTCAGTTGTCTCTCCTTGCCCCTGATCTATTTAAGTAATAACGTAAGGCTCACTCTCCTATGTAAATTTGCTCCTCACCCTACACCAGCTCTAGCAGCCTGTGCTCAGATTCAGTTATGCCCATGATCCATAATGTTGTTCCCCAAATCAACACAGAGCAGAATTCCTCTTCTCTCAACGTAAGCTCTGTACTCTGAAGAAAGCTACCTGCCCTACCCCACATGGATATCAGCATTACATTGCTAGGCTCAGTATACCATACTGGACTACCCTTCCTACACTTCTGGGTTTCCATTCCTCACTTCCATTTCTCCCTTGGGTGAGTATCTTCCTCATCCCTCTGGGCTCTGACGCCCTGCTTTGGCAACCCTGGCTCATTATCCTCAGTGTAGGTTACTACTTCGCTTAGCTCTACCTAATAGCTTCAGGATTGGATTGCTCAGCAAGAGAAAAAGAGGAGGTTAAAATTGCAGAAAATTATAGGGTAAGAAGAAAAGAAAGGATAATTCTCCTGATTTTCATACATATTGTGTTGATTTACTGGATGCTTTGCTTGTTTGATCCTCTTCCCTATTTTACATGTTCCTTTAATCAATCCTACTTGAATGATTGTTGTAAAAAAAAATAAGAACAGTTACAAAGAAAATTCTTGAGCAGAATTTACAATGACACCATTAATTTTGAAATTAAATGACTGGAACATTGCAGGTCCTTTACTTTTTAAAGAAATTCTTTCCAATTTTTTTACTCCTTGATTCCTTAATTTCTGTTTCCTGGGTGTCACTCCTTTGTGAGCAAATGACAGTTACTGCACACTGAGGAAACATCCTTAAATTATTTAGGTAGCAAAACAAATCTAATATTGATATTTCTGTTTGCTTAATGTCTATGTTAAAATGTGAAGTGTGTGAAAATCTATAATTTCAGTTTTCCTGTCCACAATCCCCATCATTCCTCTCTCTTCTTTTGGTTACCCCATATTTGCTATTTTCTTTTCCTGAAAGCTATGTCTCTTTCATTAATATGTAGGGACGATTCTGCTAACACTCAATGATATCTCCTTCTTCACATCATGAGAGACAGTGCAGGCTCTTCAACAGAAATATAGTGAGGAGCCATAAATGCAATTTAAAGATTTTTCTAGTAGCCACGTTAGAAACATAAAAAGGAAAAAGGTAAAACTGAGTTTAAAATTATATCTTAGTACTCTATCTAGTATTTTAGTGGAGAAGCAATGTAAAATTATTGAAATATTCTGTATTCCCCTTTTCCCTACTAAAATTTTGGGATCTGAAGCATAATTTTAACTTACAAAATGTCTCAATTTGGATGCTAAATGTCCATTAGGTATATTTGATCTGTTCTAAGCTTGCATCAGTTTTTGAATTGAGAAAGTATATTTATAATTATAAATTAACTCAAACACACTTAATATATTTTCAATATATGAATGAAATATTCATTTGTAAAATTATATTCAAGTTAATTAAAAATATTTAAAATTCAATTTATTTTGCACATTTGTCACATTTAAAGTGCTCATAGTCATACATGGCTAGGGGCTAAGGTAATCACTGCAGGCAATGCCACTTAGAAATAAATAGAATATGAATTATAGCAGACTCTTGGTGTTGATAAGAAAAAGTCATCAGTGACAATCAATTTGATTTGGTGATTGATTAGATCAAAGGTTATAAAGATTTAAGAGGAAATTCTAGAATAACTAGTATTATTCTCCCAGTAATGATGAGTATGGTTTCTTAAAGCTTAGTGTAAAAAATTTTCTTAAAAAGCTACTTCATCTTCTTAAACTACTTGATGCTAAAAACAACTTGATGCTAAAACTACTTAAACTCCTTGAAAATACATAGTCTTAGTACTATTGCTTTAGAAATCCTGTTTTAGAATCTTTACAGTGGGGCTTAGAAAACTGCATTTATTTGACTTGTCTGCAGATCATTTTAGACTAAAGTTTTAGAAATACTGCCCTCCAGAGTTTAACTGTAAAACTACTTTTCAATGTGAAAATCTTTATTGAGCAGCTGTTTTCCTGCACTGATTATGCAATGCTGAGCCAGATTCTTTGCCCCTTTTTCATTAGTGACCTATACCTGCACTCACAACTCGATTTTAAACAGAGTGCTGGTGCACACCAATAATCCTAGTTACTAACAGCCCAGTTTGACAACATAGTGAGATCCTGTGTCAAAAAAAAAAAAAAAAAAGAGTTTACAACTTCGCCAACTTGAATCAATAAATAATGAAGGTATTAGCTTTTATAAACACAGCAAATAATACACTTCAATTCTAAATAGTGAGTCTCTGGCTAACCTCTGGCAGACTGCAAATATTCTAATAGTGGCTTCTATCCAAAGCATTTTGCAGGACTACATTTATAGAAAGTTAAGAAAAATAGTGTTAACTGTACTTAGAGATTATTCATTTGTTTTTTAAAAAATACTGATATCTTGGTCACATAAATCCTGGTAATATTTTGTTTTAGTTATATTGTGCTTTTTCCTAAAATTTTATAAGTCTGACTTTAAGTGCAAGCTCATGCCATGAGATGTAAAACGGAAATTTCTATTTTTCAGTATCTGCTGCTTTTTATGATTCATCATCCAGTCTTTAATACTATTAAATACTTCAAGAAAACAATAAGCACAAAAGAGAAAATGAGCTCTGCTCAGGATTACTGCCTTAGCTTAATTTTTAAATCTGCCTGTGCCAAAGTTGCTTGATTGTTATTTAAAGGGGAAAATAAAACATGAGGGAAAAAATGAATAAAAAACTGGAATGTGATTTGTGTCTGCAGTCTGAATGACATTCACAGAAAGACTTTTCTGGGACTCTCTAGAAGTACTAATGGGCACCTTAGTGCCAGAGAGACATCTTATAGTATCAGCAGAGCCTCTCATCATGGTGATGTTCTCTCTTGGGCCTGTGGGACAAAAAACTCGTACCTGCTATCAAAATAAAGTGGCATTACTGAGGATGAATCTGCCTTGTTCCACACGGATCCTTTCTGAAAAGTCAAAAATCGTGTGACAAAACCTCTATTGGTTATAGTAAAATTGGATTACAGGCTTTGGGAATCTGAATTGAACAAATCACTGCTACAAGAGATGTGCCACAGATATGCCAAGAGTCTTAACTCCTTAACTCACCATCTGGGGAGGAGAGATTCACAAGTGTAATTTAAGTTGATCCTTAAAGATAGATAGCATTTCTGAGATTAGCAGTGCCTCTTTTTGCATTTAAGGAAACTCACTTCCCCAACCAAACATGTCCATCCAAGATATATCTCATTCCCCTATCGATCTTTTATTTTTTGCCAATTTTGTCTAGGTAATTACTGCAGATTATCTCTTGTTTGACACTCTTAAACAAGAACAAGCATCTCTCAGTTTTCATTGTTTAAACATATCTAAGAATTGATCTCTTTTTAGACAATAATCCTGAGCAGATTAACAACTAGTCAACTTTTGGTTAAGATAACATTAAACAGTGTTGTTTTTTTTTTTTTCAGTGTACTAAAGCCAGAGAAAGTAGGGAGTATAATGAGGTTAACTTCTGTTGATGTTTAGATATACGGAAATATATACAATCATGAGCTGCATAATGATGTTTCCATGCTGATGGACTTCATATATGTTGGAGGTGCCATAAGATTATAGTGGAACCAAACAATTCCTATTGCCTTATGACACATGACATTATGGCAATTGTAAATTATAGTGCAACACATCAATCACGTTTGTATTGATGCTAGTATCAGTCAACCTACTATGTTCTGCTGTCAGTTGTATAAAAACATAGGATACATAATTATATATAGCAATAAAACTGATAATGATAATAAACAATTAGATATTTGCTGTATTTTTATCATTATTTTGTAGTGTAATCCTTCTAATTTTAAGAAAGACCAAAGCAAAATATGTTTCAGAATGAATGATTGTAATGTAGTTAATACGATTTTAAGCTGAAATATATATTATTTTAAACACAAGTATATATTGTTTCTCTGTACTTCAAGACAGGTCAGAACAAATGTTAAATGCACAGTGGATACTGAGTAAACAGTAATGGATTAACATGCACTGAAGTTACTAGAATATGCAATCATTCTTGAGATTTTCTGAAGTATGATACACTAAGTAATCATGATCTGTCTAAAACTTTTTGCCAAGGTATTCTTCCTCCAAACCTCGTCTGTTTTATTTTTATTCTGCAAATAGATATGAATAGACTCTTGAATAATAAGAGCCTGTGGAGCACTATCTCTGACAGTTCATTTCAAATGACTGTCAGGAGAGTTTATGTGAATTTATTTAACTCATGGCCCAATTTGCCGTGCTTCTTATTGTGTTATTGTTGTTATCACAGAAAAGAAAGTAAAAAAGCATCCCAGAAAAATGATCCCAAAGTCTGAAAATCAGCTTCATTGAGTTGCATATACAACTTTGGAACCATCCAACTGTTGGAGATTCTTAAAATTTAATCTTCAGAATGTAAAAATGATCAAACACAGTTTCCACGGTTTCCTGTAAATCTAAAACATCAGCACACTCAGTTCATAGGTTATCATATCATTTTTAATATTTTGGGTGGGGTGCTTGGGGACACACTTCTGGGTATACAAAACAGACATGTAATTGAAAAGGAACTTTCTATGTAACATCATTTTTCTCTATCATTTCCATTTTCCAACCAACCTTATGATGTTCTGGGTCTGGGAGACATCTATCACTTGGAGTGCTTTGGTTGGCAAATGGGAGACATCAGTAGGAGAACAGAGGGTGAGAGAAAAGGAAGAGAAAGTTATTCTATCAACTTTCCATCATCCTGTTCTGTGATTGGCAGCGGCTGGCTTCCTTTAGCAGAAGATAGAGTGTCTGTCTGGTTGTTCTACAACTAGAGGTTTTTCTGTAGTAAGATCCCCTAGGGTTTGTCCCTGCAGAATTAATCATGCTACTATTTTCCACCTGTCTTAACTCCAGGTCACTTAAATCTCTCTTGTTATTTTTCATCAACTTTGTCCAACAATTTTGTAAATACTCTTTTCCTTGAATATATTTAGCCTCTGTTTTGAATAGAGACTCTATTTTCTTGCTGAGACTCTAATATAGTATTTAGGTCAGGAGTAGCTCCAGGAAACAAGTTCTCGAAAATGGGGATTGGTGGTTGGATGGCTCATATATTTTGAGTGCTGACTTCATCTTTCTTGTGAAGAAGCAATGAAAAAAATGGCAATTCATGGTTTCCAGTGGCATTGTAGCTACTTAAATTAACATTGGTTTTGGTACTACAAGATGGTTTTAGTCAATATCACCTAAATTAGCATATACTAGTGCAATCACAAAGACCCTGGTTTTAGAGTTTATTACTTTGTAGTCATTGCCTTGAAGTCATTAATAAATGCGTCTTTTAATTTGTATTAGGTAAGCAAAGTTCCATAATACAAGGTTGCATACTCAAGAGGCTTGAAACTTTTAAAACACACACCCAGTCCCAGTGCACTTCCTCTCCACATTCCTGTGCTGGGTTCTTAGCCACTAGTTACCCCTCCTTGCCAATTACTTTTACCAACTTTGCCCTCAATAGACAATTAGGAACTGGCAGGGGAGGATTGAGGTCAGGTGTGCATATGCTGCATCACTTGGCCACTTGTGAAAATGTATATGCATGTACAA